>NC_134338.1:423984-1138984 GCF_964195595.1 Calonectris borealis | reverse complement strand
TGGCAGATGTTACTGCTGTCTGTCTTCAACACTAAATGCTCGTTGCTGCTCCACTGGTAGAGCTTACCAATTCCTAAATCTGCTGGCAAATAAACAAATTTGTATGTTTCCCTCAAAATGGGAGCAAAGTTAACAGAAACAAGTTACTGATACTGTTTCAGCAGATTATTCCCCCCCCCCCCCAAGTGATGTGGGTGGTACTCAGCCAGTGTTGTGGGAGAGAGGAGCGTTTCAGGAGAGTAAACCTCCTTCTTCCAGCCCAGCTGGCAGACTTCCCTCTTGCAAACGACTTGCAGGGAGAGCGGTGCATTTGGACAATGCTTTCCCATCTTCTAAATTGAAATTCTGATTCAAAACCTGAGTGTTTAAAGACTAAACGCGCTGTGTTTATTGTAGTGGGCTATTGAGTGCCCACTACTGAGCAGCCACCAGCCTTGTTCCCAGGTTAGGTTTATGTAAGGAGGAGGAGATGGTACCATAACACAAGTCCAGAGGGATTTTTACCTAATGCGTAGTTCTCGCGTTGCTGTTGGATGTTTTTGTAACTTAGTTACTCTTGGTCACAATTTACCATGTGTAAGAGGGGATTTGGAGCCTGTTTTTTATCAAGCTACTTTTGTGGACTTGGATACTTGTTGTTAGTCTTCTACGTTTTGAAGCAGGAACTGTCTTTTCACACCATGCTATAATAAAAGCTGTGAGTCCCAGTGCAGAGAGAATAGGATGACCCAGGAGGTCCACAAATTGTATTGACATGGACGAGGGTAAGGTGATAAAAGCTGAAATCAGACCTGTATTGAGGAATCTGTTTCACAAACAACCAAAACATTAGGCTATTCTAACGAGAGGTTTAGATTTGAGTGTTATTTCTACCTGGGAAAGTAGCAGGGGTGAAAAAAACAACCCTGAGGGTTTTCAGGCACATTAGAGAGAAAAACAAAACTCTCATGGACAAATAGAACAGTCTGCAGCACTTGGAGCACTCTGTTTCAGCAGAGATGGCTTTTCCCTTCTATGTTGGAACTGCTGTGAGAGTGGGTAGAGAGTTAATGTAACGTTCGTAGCTGGCCCCCACAACAATGCAAATGTAATAATTTTTTCTCTAATACGTATTCTCGGTATTAATAGCAAAGAAGCCAACAAACAAAAAGTAATCCATCACTTTCTGTAAAATTGCCTATATAGACAGAAAAAACCCCACTGCTCCCTGTGCTGCTTTTCTTGTTTCTGTTTTATTGTTTCTATTTAATGAACTGGCAAATAAATTACAAAAATCTGTTTTATAAGCCAGTTACTTATTAATTCTGTATTTTCTGCAACAGGTCCTTAGATTAATGAATCAAGGAGATGGAAAAGCTTGCTAATTTAATTACACAATTACCATTGCTGTAACATTTATTTTAAGGACATGACATAGCTAATGGATGTTTTATTTATTTATTTAAAGTAAGTGATCTTAAAATTAATATTTGCAAAATTTTTTTATTTCTGGCTTTTGGTATTCCCCCCCCCCCTTTTTTTTTTGCCTTTTCTGAATTTAATGAAAAATATTAAAAAAGAAGGATTGTTGACGTGGCTAAAATAGCTACTGTTTTGTGCAGATCCCAGTATGGTTACAAACTACAAACTCGTTCTTGCTGTAAAAATGTTTTCATTTAATGATGAGTGGAAAAAAAAAAAAAGATGTTTCTGAATGAATAGTGAACTCCACATGGCTAAATACCACACATCTCTATTATTAGGTGGCTTGTGTGCCACCTCCAGATTATACTGTTTGTACTTATCATGCTGTAGGTGTAGCCTTAGGTTTAAAAAAAAAAAAATCCAGTTCAGCCAAGGCAGTAGCAGTCTCATCCACTCTCTAGTGAGGACTCTGCCAGAAGCAGACAGCGATGCTGTATAGGTTATGCTGAAGCATCTGCCTAAAGGAAGTGTTATTTTGGTGAAACACAAATACGTCTTTGAGAAACAGTTAATTGTGAAGGAGGTAGGGATTTTTGCTGCTGTAGTAGTCTGCAAAAAGGTGGAAAATTAAGAGCTATATTTTTGCATTTTTATGGTTAAATGCTGTTCCAGGGGATACTGATGGGAGATTTGACAGCCACAGGAATAGGCATTTAGTTCCAGATTCAGTGGTCCTCTCCACAGGCTGCAGGTATCCGCTTGGTGATTGAGACCTACTTCAGAGGGCTGCATTTCTTCCGGTTAAAGGTGTCATCACCTTTGAATATTTTGAACATGCAAGAAATTTGTCTTTGTTTCTACTCTAACTGTATTCATGTGTTTCAGCAAAAAAGAGATAGATTAATTCTATATATCTATATTCATCATGTTATATAAATTCTATATATCTATATTCATCATGTTATATATAAATATTTAACACTTGATTCATTTCATACCTGTTTGGAGCTTCCCTAATGAAACGAATTCTTAAAATGGGGCTTTGAGTAACTCTTTCATGCTGAAAAAGTATACACCAAGAAAGGAAAACATCTCCCATTAATCTTGGGGAGTGTAGGATATATTATTACTATTAATTCCACTAATTAGGAGGAAAACGTAACAAATTACTCTTAATAAGCCTTTCAGACAGGATTTTCTTTTAATCTACAGGCTCATCTATATCTATTTATCTTTCTTTTTTAACAAAATGAAACTAGCGTTCTCTGCACACTCTGAAATGACCTTTATTTGTTTGCTGACAGATACAACACATATCTTAAAATCAAAGTAATTTTTTTTTTTTTAAACAGTCAGGGCAAGATACAAGGGGGAAGGTACTTTATTTTTTCAGTATGCGGAAGGACTTCCACTCTCTCCATACATTTCTTCCTTAATTCTCTTAATATGGGAATATCCGTGGTAAAAGACAAAGATCCTTCTTTGGGGGATCATGTTGCCAGTCGTCCAGGAAAATGCAGACATTCCTCTTGCTTTTCAACCGAAGCAAAATGCTTCATACTCTCTTACTGATTTGAATATTTATGTGATTTCATCTGTTTATTTAGGTGACAGAAGAGTAAGGACTGAATTTTTAAAGTCCTGTTTGCTATGAAAATTGGGCAGAATTTTATTGTTTCAATGGCTAAGAGCTTTTCTCTGTTTCCAAGCTGTGTATTTTCCTATGCAGTTGTACAAGCCACAGTAGAAGATGAAATACTGCAGCAGGAGTTTTCCACATTCTTGTTATCCTCCCTCCTCCCTATTGAAGTCAGTAGTTACTGTGACAGTGTCTGCAGAGATGTTTGTAGTTTGTTTATTTACACAATATACAGCCTAAACCAGTAACTGGGACTTGGAAAATAACTGTATTTTTACTTCTGTAACATCACAATCCTTTAGTTAAGGGCCAGAGCAGTGGAATCATTCCTTAAGCCTCTGAAGCATTGAAAATTTCAACAATAAACAAACTCTCTGCAAGTTTACCAGAAGTATCAATCACCTAAAATGAGGTTTGGCCCCCCCTCCCCCCCCGCCTTTTTAGTCAAATTAGATGAACCCTTGTTTTTTCTTGGTCAAACTTTTAAGCCATTTTCCAGTTTTTATTTTTTTAAAGTTAACCTTTGGACCAAAGTATTTGTTGTTAACATAGAAAGATGTACGATGTTTTTATTTTAGTCTTGCAAGTAACAAATTTTCCGTGAATGAGGTTTTGATAATGCTTTAAAATAGGATTCTTTACCAAATTAGTCAACCTAATGATTTTTGAATGATACCATTTTTTAAGTATTCTGCTTATGTCATAGGCTATCCAGAAAAAGTTTTAAATATGAAGAATCTTGTATGTAATTTCTTGTGAGGCAGAAGATGAGTAGTAAGCCTGTAATCTTCTACCAATTTATTCACATTCAACAAAATACTGCATAGAGTAGCTGATACAACTTCCAGTAATTTTAACTTTTTATTTTGTGACTTCTCAAACTAGTCATTATTAGTGCAAAGCACAAAATAAATCTTTCTTCAACTTTCCTGTTCTTTGCTTCTCCTTTATTGGAATAGATATTAAGGTGAGGAAATGACTTTGCTGAAAACTTAAACACTTGCAGAACTCCATGAATTTTCTCCTTCTGAATTTTCTCTTCTCTTGGTGAAGAACAACCTTCCAATTTTCTTAAGAAAATAACTTCTGGATGCTGAGATCTATAGTTTTCACAGTACTTATTTTCATTTAAAGAAAGGCAAGTGCTGAGACACTATGAAAATGAGGCCTTCTAAATTGCGTTCAGGTCCCTTCAAGTTAATCTCATGGTTATTAATGAAAACTTGTTAGTTTTGAGACCCAGATAATCTGTTCACAAGAAACTGGGTGATAGTGGTGTGGTCGTTGGTTTTTTTTGTTGGTTGGTTGGTTGTTTTTGGGTTTTTTTTTAATTTCTGTTTTCAAGAGAAGGTAACTCTTTACTAGTCCCTTTTAGTAATCTTGTCATCTCAAACTAATGATCTAATTTGAAGTTGCTGCTCAAGTCTTTGAGGGATCTCCTCCTGTTTATTGTTCCAGAAGCATTTTGGATGATAGAAAATACTTCAGAAACACAGCAAGTTCTGAAGCAGTCAGTTGAGGCATCGTTTTAACACAGCTAAAATACATGACTACTTCATTTTTTCCGAGAGCTCTAGCTATTTACTAACCATGTAATCTGCCTCCCTAAGAGGCTTTTCATGTGTAAATCTTTATCAAAACTGTACTAGTATTTAATTTTTTTTTTTTTGAGAGGGAGAGAGTTGTAGGAGACCTTCAAAGGAGAAAAATGCATTTTGAAAATGCCCTGATTTTTCAGAGTATGGAAGCACTGTAGATTTTTGTCTTTTGGCACTGGGGTTTAAAATACTACTTTTGAAAATTGGACATGATCTCCTCCATTGTTTCAGAGCTCTTTTAGCGGTTTCAGTCTTTAAGGCTTCTGAATATAAACGTAACAAGCAATTGTTTCCTTCTTTTGATTTAAATCCTGTTTGGAATAGAGAGTTGGCTGGAAATCTTTTCTGAAAATTAAAACAAGTACATCCCACAGCAGGAAAAAGAACATAGATCTCATGGTTTCCAGTTCTTGCCTTAATCAACAATTGCTTTTTTAAATCCCTTTCTTCAAACATAGTAACAGTATTTTTCAGCTTTTTTTTTTTTTTAATATGAATGCATAGCTGCAAAAGTTTCTTGCACAGCTGGCCATGTTTGTCTTTATAACCTAATATTAAACATAGTTGCTGCTGATAATTTAGATTTTCCATGGGTTAAATTCTTTTCCTTTTGATAGCTTCTTTCTGTGGTTATCAGTTTTAGGTCAAGATCTGACCATAAGTTTTTGCTGTGCATTATAGAATAAAAGAGAAAATTTTCTTCCTGGTTCTACTGAAAAGGTTGTTCAAGAATTGACACAGAATACATAAAAAATAAACCTTACCTTAACTCCAGAACTGTGAGCTGGTCAGCCTGTTTCTTAAAATATGAATGTTGTCTGTCAATGTCTCTACGTTTTTCCCTGTGTTTTTTGTTTATCAAGCAGAATCTAACATTCTCTGTTGTTCCACTTGCTTAATCTCTTTCTTTTCTTCTGAGTTACCCCAAAACTCTCTTAAATTAAAAGGTTTATTTCAGAATCTCTGCAGGTGCCTCATTATTGTATTCTATTTTTTATTACCTGAGCATGTCATACTTTTTTTTTTTTCCACTAGCACGTGAGAAGACTAGTTCTGCAATGTATAGTGTGCTTAGAAAACATCTAAGGTGTTCAGAGTGGTGAGAAACTTGGAAAGAGTTAATCTGTTGCTACAGATGACAAAGCTACTAGCCTTCTGGTTGAATCAAAGTTGGCAAGTATCGCTGCTTTTGAATTATAAGTACTATGTTAGAAGAGTAATTGGAAGTTGCGTAAAATATGGATTTGGGACTTTGGGTATAAATACTAGACCACATATATTTGTTAAGGGCTTTAAAATATTTCTATAAAAAGTTCCACTTTTGTGATTACTGCAGTATTAAAATATGTAATGTTTGTCATATAATCCCGCTGATGATTAGGATTAGTAGAATAGCATTATTTTCTAAACTGCCATGTTAAAGTTTCACCATTATTAAAAACTGTATTAGAGATTTGTCCTTTAGAAGTGGAGTTCAAATCCCTGTGAAATGCAGGTTACCTTACATTTGTTTTCCTGTTGTCCACGGCTTTAGAAAGGATTGCCCTAATTCCATCAGTACAATCGATAGGCATAGAAAATGAACAGTCATATGGATAAAAAGGTACAACCAGAGATCTAAATGAGGCCAGAGACGTTATTGTGTTATACCTTAACTTGGTAGTAATTAAACATAGTCAGGAATATTTAAGTTAATTGCTATCTATCCTTGTCAATACACTGAAACAGAACTATTCTACAGGAATGCAGCAAAAAGTTTTCAAAGAAAAATGTTTTAAGTTCAAGTTGCAATAAAACTGATGGAAGAGTACTTACCAATGCTATAAAAGCTCAGGAGTTAAGGTTATCACTTGAGACATGGAAAAAACTAGATTAATAGTCCTATTTTGCCTGAGTCAGATCAGACTTGAACATTTGTTTCACCAGCTATGGTTCCTTTCTTAATTGCTTACTAGCACTTCTCTGCCGAGGCTTTCTTCAAGAAGAGCATCTGCTACCTCTTTTGTGTCTAAGGTGGAGGTAAAGAGCGACAATGTTGTAAATAATTGAGGAAACCCTCTCCTGCGCCACTCAGAGTAGGTCATTCACAACCTCTTTTTGTGCAATCCTGATAAAAGGAAGTATCTTCAGTGGTGGGAGGAGGATGTGAAGAACTACTATCCCAGTAAATTAACTTGCATATAATTGTTTGCTCCTCTCGCTTTTGAAGTGGCACAACCATCCACCTTCAGCATGATATATCAGCACTATATTAAACTAATATAGTTTGCATTCCGCCTTCGTATTCATCCACGATACATATTAAACCTTGTTACCATGCATTTAATCATAGCTACTGTGATTTAAGCGTACTTGGTTTTCCAATAAAACCTGATATAAAACAAAAGGGAGGGGGAGGAAAAGGAAAGCCCCGTCTGCAAATTGAATTGATATAACCTCCCACCAGCTCCGTTAACTACTGAGAAACAATAATTCCAAAAGGGAGTTGAGACAGCATTACTATTCCTTTACTACTTTTTTTTTTCTGTCAAACCTTATGAGAGATTTGAAGAAAAAGCATTTTACTACGTGTGAGTTAGTAGAAAAGTCCGATTCTATATCCATTCATGCTTCCTCTGAAAATCTGAGTTTCTAGAAGTTAGATTCTCTGATTAGGGTCCTGTAATAATCATGCTCTCAAGCCCCCAGCTGTTAAAGATGGATTGGTAGTTCATGAAAGATAGTTTGTGGTAACTTAAAATGTGCTTCTCTGTATTTGGCTTTAATTTAGAGGACTTCAGACTGCAACCTGCAATACCTAGCACGTTTGATATCATGTGATAATTTTGCAGAAGTCCGAGATGGCTTCAAAAGATGGTCCAGAGCTAGTTTGCAAATATTTGTGTTACTATAAAATGTAGCTGCACAGCAAAAGCTCAAGGAAAATAATAGCAAAGGATAGAAAAGAATCCAGTCAGATAACCACTATAAATCGTATTTATGAAGGCATTTTCCTTTTCCATTCTGCTGGCTGTATTTCAGAATACCTTCAGACAAATAGTTGATGTTTGGGCATCGGAATATGCTTTCCCCTTTAAGCAAATCACTTAAAGACATCTTTAAGGCTACTATAATCTGTACTAGCATTCAGAGGTTTCAAGGTCTCTAACATTAGATGCTTTCTTGGTCATGTTCCTTTGCCAGTTCTGAGAGGACATAGGCTCTCGTTCTACATCTTTCTGTTTCTTCACTGTGGATGGACGCTACTGCAGCGTACGTGGGCCCTACGCAACAGTGTTTGCATTGTACGAGTATGAGCTGAAGTTCTATTGCCATTTGGGACTAATGTGGGGCACAGTCTTTTTAGTCTCCCTACTAAATATAAGTCACTTTAATAGCTTCCTTTCCAGGTTAAATTCTCCCAAGGCGAAATACCGTAGATTTAGGAATAAATTCTATTGTTACATTCCCCAAAAGTGGCAAGAAATTATCAGATTTAGAACTGGTTGCACTTCTTTTGTTCTAATAGTTTCTTAATTAGATGGAGGAACATTCACTTTGGCTTTTTTCCCTTTGTCCATTGTGAACAGTTATACCACAATTATTTGGGGAGTGAAGAGATGGAAATTTTTTTTTTTTTTGTGGCTCTTTAGGAGTGCAGGAGGAGTGTGATATGATGGTTGCGTTTCAAGTGAAAAGCTTATTCCATTTGTCATGGGGGTGAATTTATGTTACATAAACAAGGTTTTGTTCTGTTATCTCTGAATGCACTGCTATGAACTGTAGAGCAGCTCCAAATACATACACTCAATAGCTTTGCCAAAGAATAACAGCATGCTGTGCTGCGGGTTATTCAGGTTAGGATGCATCACGGTTGGTGCATGAGATATGCTGCGGAGCTTTAAAGAAGCCAGTTTAAAGTCCTTGCAAGTTCTTCATGGCTTATGATCAGAGGCTTCTACTTCTTAGTAACATGTTGCAGTATTTACGGACAGGAATAGAGTGAACCTAACCATGTTGTTAGCTCCTTTTTAGCCATTTAACTTAACACAAAGAAATTACCAGCCTTTGTTAATTGCTATTGAAATTTCATCTAAGTGAATTTGTTTGGAATTTAAGATTGAATTAATTTAAATAACTTTTGACAGAGAATACTCTTTTGAAAGGCTTTCCCTTGTAAGTTCCCCACCAAAGTAAATCAGTTTCATTGAATTATTTACGAGACAATTTCATAGGGAGAGCTTCAAAAACCCTCCAGGCAATAATAAAATGATCTTCACTGTTACAGTTACAATTTGTTCTAGATAATTGGCTGCCTTTTGCCATTGGGGAATAGTATGGTTTTACGTGCTAGATAGGTGCCTCTTCCTGCAAAGAGGAAAAAGTGGTGCCAATCATAATCATACGGACTAAGTCTGTGTCTGCGTTTTCATTTTTTTTTTTAAAAAAAAAAAGGCAGCCAAAACCCTTAGTTTATACTGCAAATCTGCCATTCAGATTTGCAGTGCATTGCAGAAACACACTTTCCTGTGTTGTTTGCTTGTTTATTTTTAATTATTTTACCTCCCAAATGGGTAACTTACTGATAAAGGGATAGCACTTACCAGACCATTTTGTTCTGTCATGAAGGTGTTTAAAGGTAGACTGTATGTTTGCAAATGGCTGTTTACAAAGCCTAATGGAAAATAGGTTTCCTTCTGTGGAGGGGAAAAAACAAAGTTAAATGTAGATTTCATAATTCCATTGAAGTACTTCAGGGGAGCTGAGCCAGTTCATGCTTGTCCTATCCTTTTCATGTTCAGTCGTTGTCTGTTGCAAGCCGCTGCGGGAGGTGTAAGGGGACTGTTGATTTCAACTTATATGGGCGCTCTGATGTTGTCTGCTCCTTCTCACTCCTCTACTCCTGTGAGTTGAGCTTTTTTGATGAGATTTCTGTAGGTTATTGGAAAGTGGTGTGTCATAACAATTCTGTTAACCTGCTGCGATGAAGAGGACTGAAGAACACTTTCCGTTCTCTAAGGTGCAAAAAATGGAAGCATTGTGGCAATGCATAGTCAAAATCTCTGGATTTTTAGCCTAAGCATTATGCCTTTCAACCATCTACTGAAAAATTAGAATTTTCTAGAGCAAATTTGTACTTTTGTACCGTTGAAAAGTCACCCAGAAAAATTGTGAAAAAGAATTCCTTTTGATGAATTAAAAAAAAAAAACCACCACCCCCCTCAGTTTCTAAAGTTCAGGCAGCCTATGGTTGTATTTTGACAATGTCTCTTGAAATAATTTGAGTCCTTTAATGGGTTGCCTCGTTTCCTTCAACGGTGGCCACCAGATTCTATCAGAGCAATAGCCAGAATATAAAACATGTTTGTCCCTAAATGTATTGTTTTCTTCAGTTCAGTGGAGTCTTTGCCCAAAAGCCTCCCCTTTCCTAGGTGACTTTACTGTTTTAAATCCCCACATAACTTTGTAAGAGATTTTTCTACCAGAGTTCAAACTGTAACAGAAGGTGTTACCTCCTTGTTCCCTGTGTGATATTCAGTAGTATACTTTGCATTTCAAGAAATTCTCTTCTGACAAATTTGTGGCCTTTGAGAGGACCAAGGCTGAAATGCACTGGAAAGAGAGTAATTTGCTGTGGTGGAAATTCTGTGCGTTTCTCAGCTAACCATTGCAAGCTTGATGGGATTCCCTTCACTGAGAAGGAAAAATGGAAGAGCAAACTTTGGGTATTTTCTCTTCGAGTCTGAATGATGTCCTGACATTTTGTAGGAACGTATCTGGTAAGATTTGATGAAAGTTGTCACGTCAGAAATTGCTCATCCCTTGAAGAATTTTCTATTACATTTTAATTTTAAATAAGCTTTTCAGTCAGAATGGAGTTCCTGCTTAAAACCAGAAATAACCTCTTCAGAGTGCCTGGTACTCCCTCGTGTACTGACATTCATTTTTTGCTGGGTGAGGTCCTTCTAGTGGTAGAAATCCCTCTCCAACCCAGGGGACAATGCGGATTGAAAGTTGATGGTCTTTTGCACTGCAGGTGGGTGTTACATACTCAGTTATGTATATAAAATGTAGCTTGAGTTCGCCTTTCTAACTTTTATCAGTGTTTGTTCTTTCCCCTGTGTTCATTGTAATTTTTTCATTTCTATTGAAGTAAAATCAAAATGAAACTTTTTTGTTTTTAAAAGAGACTTAAAAATCAGCATAATGTTAAAAAGCAAAGAGGGAAAGGACTGAGAAAGGACCATGCTGTATTTTTTTCATTACTGTTGTATGCTGTGGCAAGTGTCATAATTCTTTGTCTTATAGTTCTTTTTTAAAAAACCTTTCATTCTTTTCAGAACTGTTCATGATTCGTGCAGTAATATTAACTTAGCCTGTCTTTCCCGACAGTCACAATGTTTCATAAAAGATCATGACAAAGAAAAATGAATAAAATACCTGTTCTCTGATAGCTCATGAAAAGTCCTGCTCCAGAAGATGATTTATTTAGTCTGGGATTTTCAAAAGATCTTGTGGACTGGGTGCCTAATTCTCCTAAACTACTTGAGTGAATCCTACTCTTCTTTCAGTAATTCACTATAAACATCTGTTCAGAACTGCCAAAACTCTACATGTGTTATATGCGTGTAAATATTAGATTTAATATTTCAAATAATATTTTATATTAATTTGATTATATCTGGCAATGCTTATAGCTGGTAAGAGAATCCATCTTCCATACAGATTTCTCATTGTAATTTATCATTATTTAATGAAAGCTTAAAATAAAGTGTCCAAACTTATGTCATATCCCCTCCAATGCTTTGAATATTTCATCTTCACTGAATGAGCTGCATAGCAATTTGAGCACACCCTTTAGACAGATATCGGAGCTTCCTGACGATTTTTTTCTGCCAATATTCACTGCCTGCCTTCAGGCTCTGACCACGGTTGATAAAATTACAGAAAGGATTATAGTGTTTCATTCTATTAAATGTCAGGGTGGAGAACATAAAATATGTCTGCTTATGAGCAGCGCTCATCAAGGACAACCTTGATTATTCAGGCCTGTTTCAGCAACAATTCCCAGTCTTCAGACCACATTAGTGGATGTGTTTGTTTTCCTTTCAATGTTCAGTTGATTTTTCTTCTTTTTTGGGGGTGGGGATTTAGGTGGGGGAATTGAAGATCACCTAGATTGTGCTCTCCCACTCTCTCCTGTTGCGTAAATATGAATGGTTTTGAAGGGTGTTCTGTCGTTATTGAATATTGCCTAATTTGAAGTTTGTCATTTATGATTTAGAGGGTAACAAAGCCATTTCTCAGAATGTGTAGCATACTGCGTCAGACACAGAATACAATGACCTTGTGTGCCTGCATTCTCGTGAGAGGTGGCTGCAACCATAACTATCAGCTTTCTGTGAGTTCTGAAGTAAAAACGGTGTTATTTTAGTATAATTACAGTGACTTTATGCATTAGTATAGGGAAGATGCTGGATTTAATTCTCAGGAGTAGCTGTATATTTGTGTATGTGTGGATGTATGTACTTCTGCGCAGAGGTTTGCATTCCTGGTAAATATACTGGGAGCTGGCCTTTATGGGTAAGATTGTATGTGCTGGTAAACTGGAGCCTGAAACTCCAGGCTGTGTAAGAAATACTTGCAATAATTCGTAGTACATTGGCCATTCTTTGTTTATTTTAACATCTAAGTTACCTCAGATAGATGCATTTTCTGTTCCTCGTGTACTGGTTCTGAGAGGCATCTTGGAAATGTCTAAATGGGTGCGTTCAGTTTCTAACACCCGGTGGAATTCTGAGTTTGCACACAGAAATGTGGAAACCATGTTACGTGTATATTGATGCTTTAGGAAAATACCCATTTTTTTTAGTGGCGAGGAGAATACTTGGGAATAATAAGAAAGTCTGAACAAAGAAATTCAACTTGTTCTAGAATTGTTTCATTCTGAGTGAGTGGAGAATCAGGCCAGATGCGTCCTGGGAGAGCACTCAGCTTTGCTTTAAACAAGCTCCTTTGGCTCTGTTAAAGTGCTCATGAGAGAAAGCTCCACAGCAGAAGAGAAAGCTTCGCATTCGGATGCACTAAAAGTATTCCATATGAGAAGATGCAGGTTGGAAAGTAAGAGTTATATTGCTGTTTAGAAAGATATTTATGGTCACATAGACAAGAGAAAGAAAAATAATTCCTGAGAGCTTTGTTGTGTGTCAGCTGGTAACTTTTGCCAGTGACAGATTTTTAAACCTGTAATATATTCACAGAGGTATATATTCATATACAGAAATATGATCCAAAAATTCTTTGATTCTTTACTTTGAGCTGGGGCAGATAAAAATGTTTTGAAAGGAGGCACTGGTGTTGAGACAGAATCCCAGATAGGTAATGGGGCATTTGAAGGTGAAATCTAGTTGCCCCTGAGAAACTTGTTACTTTTGGGAATCTGAAATATAACTCAGCATGCAATGCTTTTTGACTAAGTATGACCTTTAAAAGAGGAAGTGGGGAAAGAAGAGAGAACCTGTGTGTTTGAATGTGAATTTCAACATCTGTTAGGATGTGTAAGAAAGTTAGTTGGTGGCATTTAGCTTCTTTCTGTTCTGCAGGCTTAAAAGGGCTTGTTCAAATGCAGCTGATGGGAAGAACAGTTCAATTTGCAGATCGGGCCCATTTTTTGGCCGTAAAAGGGTAAACAACAAACAGCTTTTTCTTCTCTCCCCTATCCCTTTTAAGTAGAAAGCTGTCAACCTTTTCAATTATTCCCACTTAGGAACAATTGCCCAGTTGCTTACAAGTTAGCTCATCTTTGTCATTTTGCTTTTATGTGAGTAAACAGTAGCTCCATGCCTGTGAGAGCTAACGAAGCCTGCTTTCCAATGGCTCCGTGCCTTGTGACTTAACTTTTCTATCATAATTAATTTTTGAAGGTTGTATTGTGAGTTTCCTCATTTTTAAATATGGGAGAGTCTACACAGGAATAAAAAAATTTATTGGTGTTTGCTCCTTACTAAACAAACAAGAAATTGCATTAGTTAAAGGTGATGTGTTTGGTGTCTAAAAAGTCATAATCTTCCGTTTGGGTAGCATTGATGATGCCTGTTGTGTATGGATTCTTCTGTGTCTTATAAGCTTAGAGGTATTCTGAATTTCTGGGTGGAATGGGGAAAAGGCATTAGCAGAGACTCCCCGCTCTTCTGTGATCTCTCTCCCTTTGTGAAATTTGATTGAGACTGGTTATCAATTGCTCCTTCTCTTGAAGGGAGACAAGATGCAAGTGTGCACCCACGCATCGGGATTACTTCAGCTTCTTCAGTCTAAAAACAGCAACTTGAAAACTTCTTGAAATATGCTTTTCGTAAGACTGAATAGAAGGCATTGGGTTGAGTTTCACAAGAAGTGGGTTTGGTTCCCGAGTCTGTCATGTGAAATATCCATGCCACTTGAGGGATAGCGTAGCTAGTTTTTTCAGAGGTGTTCAATACTACTAGTTCTCACTGACGTCAACTAGTCTTGAAAGCGTGCAGTAGCTCTTCTTGGTTTGACCTTGGACTCTATCTCCATCTACTGAAAAGTAGCAGCTTTCTGCCCATCCTGGACACTGATCACACACCATCGCCAGGTTCTAGAGGCATCAGGACGCAACAAACAGTAGTTTACTATGATGTTATCTTTCAGCCATTTAAAAAACTGTTTTTTAAAGTATTGAGCATCGCAGTATGTAACTGGCAAAGTATTGTAAATACGCTTAAAGCCAAGCTTTGTTCTACACTTTGATCACGTTTGTCTCATAGAATATAAATGGTTGTCTTTCCATTTCCTCTCTTCTTCAGTTTAAGACATAAATTGATAGTTTTTAATTCCCCTATTGTGACAAGTACGTACTCAAAAAGCGTTCATCTCGCTGTCAACAGACCTGGAAAAATTCTCTGCTGGAATTGAATCTGAGACTTCTGAATCCAAATGTATAAGCCCTTGTCACTACAGTTTTAAAGATTCAATTACAATAGAATAAAGGCATTAATAGATCCACACCCCTGGAGGGGAAAATGATGCTACCTGAGGCCAGTCTGTGTTACATCCTGTTCCACAGACATAATCCTTCAAAAGCCGTGTTCACAGAAATCGTATAGTTTCTTTGCCTTGTGGGTGAATCAAGCATACTTGATTCTCCAGTGGATTCCTTGCTCTGCGTTTCAGATCTGATGGAGTGGCATTAATTTACTGTGCACTAAAGGTATTCTCTTTCTTTTAGAAAAGAAGCAAAAAAAATCTTTTTCAGACATTTGCTTTTGTTGAACTTTCTTAGAGTCTACAAGGTGGAAAAAAAAAAATTACACTTTTGTTCCTAGTTTGCGCCTATTGTACTATAATTATAGCACAAGCCAGTTGTTTCCTTAGCTTTTAGTGTTTATAGTTAGATGCTGGTACCAGTCAAATGTTTGGATGGTTACAACACAAGAAACGTCTTTCTCCATCTTGAGAGGTTTTGGATGCTACCCTAACACAAACAATAACAGTATTTAAGAAATGAATGTTTTCAGGAATTTCTCTTACCCTTAGTGGGAAATGCTGAGTATAGCAGATTGGGTGTTTTCTTCAAGACTGCAAGGAGCTTATGTGGAAATATTTTTAGGGATGTAATTTGAGAGAGAGATCTTGCCCAATCCCGAATAACAAACAGAAGGGGCGCTTAGGGCAGGAGGCAAACGTTTGGGACCTTGCTCTGCCTGGTTCATTCTCCATGCAAGTGTACTGACTGATCACTTTTAGGGGTTCTCTTATTCATTCCAAAACAAAGCACAGTCACGAGAACTCTTCTAGGACAAGAAATTGGCTTTTCATCCTGTAATGCTCTGACAGATAGGAGGATGTCACTTCTCAGTTTGGCATTGCATAACAGCATTGGTCAAACATTTTGTAAGTAACTTAATCCAATTAACATGCAGCTAATTTAGCATGACAGGAACTGTAGCTGTGCAACTCTACTCCAGCTTTGTTCATTAAATTAAACATTAAGTCATTGTCTTGACACCTAAAAGATGTATAATCAGTCACCAATTAATTAGCATCAGTATGTCAGGTACTCATTAGAATAATTGACTAAAGTCTGTCTTTGAAAATGGCTTTTTGCTTAATTTTATGCACTTAGTGAAATGGAAAATACAGTCCTAAAAGATGTAGATGGATCTCATAGGTCATCTGCATAATTTGTTTGCCAGGTTAATTTAGGCACATCCTCGAAGTGCTTTCTGTAGCTTAGCTGACATAGCTTACACAGTAAGTTTCCACCACTTCTTTCAGAAAACATATTTTGTATTATTGTTAGGTGAACGTAGGTAAAAACCGCGTGTTAACTCTGACTAACCTGAAATACCAAAATAGTTTATAGTTAGCCAGCTTCAGAGGAAGGAATATGTTAGGAGAGTAGTCTGCACAAGTCCTCCTCAGATTGTCTCTGACAAGAACTGCTTTTGAGACAGGGTTTTGCAAAGACGGGTTATCCTTCTGTGTTTCATGCTTTCATCCTCCTTCATTAGGAGATATTTGTTGCTATGTCTGTGTCGTATGTGACTGTGAAGCTAGACTCAAGACACACGATATGCGCACAAGCAGAGACAAAAGGCAAAAGGTGAAATAGCAGCATGCAGAGGAGACTGTTGTGCTAGATGATGTACTGTGTGACAGATTAGGCAATTGAACTTGGTACTCTGTATTATTTATATAGTATATAAGTGCACAGGTATTTAAATTGGCTTTATTTATGTGAAGGAACTTCTAAGAGACTTTTTGAGTGCAGAGCCATGTAAGGTGATGAGAGTGCTGTGTGGCTCTGTACTGACTCATGGTTATCTTGAGTCTGGTCAACTGAGGAGTCTTTGCACTGCATTTGACTGGAGGGGGTTGGGAGCTACATCAGGTTTTGGAACTTGTGCATGTTCTCCTGCGTTGTTGCACTCTGTTAGGTGTCTCTCTCTTCTCTATTCCTATTAACCTTGAATTGTTAACATTATTATCCTGGTCAAATGATGTCTAGATCTGGCACTTCGCATCTGCTGCGAGAAGGGGAAACTATGCCAAATTTTCTGGGCTGGTGGCTGCTTCTGCTCATCACTCTTCACAGAACATACTGTTTGCTTATGCTTATGTTATGCTTTGCATACTGTGCAGTTCAGTTCTGAGCCCTGATGAAATGCAGCAGACATGTCACAGCAACGCGCTGAGCAGCACAGGCTGCGAATAAGCTCTTATTCTTAATACTTCAGGGGCCTCTCTCTGAAACAAATAACGTGTGTTCTGTTTCTTTTTGGCTAGCAACATACTGTCAGCTTTAGTTTTAATCTATGTTAGAGGAATTAGTATCTGGTTTGTTGGTCTAACTCATTAAAGAAATGATTTCTGTAGCTTTGCTCTAGTTCAAGCAACATCCGTCACTGAAGATGATTTTCTTTAACACTGTGAGACACAATAGAAATGTTTTTATTTATTTTTAAAACCATCCACAGTGATGTATGTTTTCAAGGTGAATACCAATCATGCAAATGCCCATGTTTATTTTTCCTGAATTCCCCTTAAGAAAGGCAGAGAATTGTCTCACAGGATCAGATGAACAACCTATTTAAGAGTACTAATACCACCTTATTTTCATTCATAGACATCAAAAAACTTTTCAAAGGAAGTTAATAGCATTTTATATATAACATGCATATAGTAAATAAATAAAACAGTGAGAAAAGGAAGGGAAAGTGACCTTCCCTGAGGCCACCCAATAAATAAATTTGCAGTCTGGGAGAAGAGCTCCTGTCACTTGAGCTCCTTGCCAGAGATACAAGATTGGAAATGGCAGAATTTGGAATAGAAGCCTCAGTTCAGCGCTTTATCCAGCCACCAACACAGGGTCTCATTTCCAAGAGTGGAATTAAAAACATGCTCTGAGAGAGCATCTAAACTATCAGTTTTCCTAAATTCTGAATTAATAGGTTTGAAAAAAAGCTGTTTGAAAGCTTTTGAGATGATGGACTGCCAGTGTTTGTTTGAAGCATCCTGTACTGCCTGACAGACGATTCCTTTAGGAAAAAGGGTAGATAAATTCCTAATTTACTGGGAAGTGAATCCTTTTCCAGGCAAGGCTGGAAAACGGAACCGTGAGAATAACCATTCAAGGGAGAATTTTGAGATGACCTTTCTTACTCTGAGTTCCTTTGTTAATGAAGGCAAAGTCTCTTTGAAGGGCAGCAGGTCTGAACTTCTGTGGATGGGGTTTGCCAGTCTGGGAATTGTTCTATGTCTTCTATTACATGAGCCTCTCTATGAATTGTAACCTTTAAATATTAAATACGCTTCAGGTTAAGATAGCCTAGTTTATGAGGTGGTGGGTACAGTGCGAGAAGAGTAAATACCTGCATTTTATGAGTGTAATTTCAATCCAAATTCCAGGTTTGTTACTCATGCCAAAGATGTACATAAAATCACTATAACAATCAAAACATGAATCAAGGCTCATAAAGCAAACTTGAATTGTTAATGAAATTTCTTCCAAGAGTTTGTTGCCACTACCAAATCAGCATCGTCGGCTTTTTCATAGCCTAGAGGACAGAATGCTGTAAAAAAGAGCTGTTGCCAGTTTTAGTTCTACAAGGTGAATCACTATAACTCTGAAAGCCTTTTCAGGAGTACAGTATTTATCGGAATACCTTTCCTGGGCATTTTCTGCATTTAGGAATATTGCCACATGCATAAACAGAATGGGAACTTTCTGTGGCTGAACCAATGCTACATTTTATTCAGACCCAATGGAAACTCAGAAATGCAAAAAGAGCATGATAGGAATAGGCATTACAACTTTGTGAAGTATTTTGAATGGGTAAGATTTGTAACTTCAAAAAATGTTCTTTGGAGTAATCAAACATTTTTATAAATTTGATTATACTTCAACAAGTGGCTATCAGATTAGTAGAAATGCTTTGATGGGAAATAAGATACCAGGTTTTTTTCCTGAAGTGCCATTGAAAAGTAAAATTTTACTTGAAACGGAAATAATTGAAATTGAGATACCTAATTTTATTCTGTATGCTGTTATTCCAGTTTTGTTTAATTCAGTTTTACCAACCAAATTACTTGTTCTTCAGATCAGTCACAAAGAAAAAGAAGCAATTATTCACACTGGCTTAATACTGCCTGTAAAAGGAACATAGTCACACTTGATCATAGTTTCCAGGTTTCCAGAACCTGAAACTGGATTTTGAGTTCCTTAAAAGACATTGTTAAAAGTGCCCAGTTCCAAATGCTTTAATGGGTCTAAGACCATAACCTGACAAATGGAGGGGGTGGAAGAAAACTCTGCTGAAACTAATTGTACCAAAAGAAAACTACAGAAACCTGTGGTCCACTTTTGGAAGTCTGTTCATGAAGTCCGTATATGAATATATGCATGGAAAACTAACTCACCAGGTTCCATTAAGGGAAAATATGTTTTAAAAAGATACAAATAGAATTTGAAAATATTTGCTGGGAAAGGAGAGATAAATAGGTATGGTGGAAGAGGAAGAAATGGGCTAACATTATTAAGCTTTTGATGCATCTTGTGTTTTAACCATTTTGTTTCGATTAACTTCAGAAAAAAAAAGTTTACAGAAACTGAAGTCCTTTCTTACTGTTCTGTCTCCAAGGTACTGATTATCCAATAATGTTTTGTAAAATGTCCATAGAAGTTCTTAAGTTTTCTGGCACTTACAGAGTGTCTTACAGAGCTCTGCAGTCAAATGAACAAAGTGTTTCTGTTAAATCCATATGTTGTGACTTAATGCTTTTGAGCTAAGCAGAGTCTGTTACATTTTGCTTTTAATAGAAAACCGAAGAAAAAATAATTGCTGAATTCCCCTGCAGAAACTAAACATGTTTTTTGTTTTGTTGTTTGTTTTTTAACTACTACATAGGGCACTGGCATGAATCATGCAAACTTGAAAGTGATGTTCTTGGTGGAAAAAAGTTCTCAGGACACTTGATTCAACACTAATATTCCTTGTTTAGACCTGGTGATGTTGTTGTTGTTAGCATACAGAACAGTCATTGATTTCTGTGAAGATCACGTAAAGGTCTATTAAATGGCTTGACAGCTGGAACAGAAGCAGTTGTCTCATTTGCATTTTAAGGGAGCTGAAGAGATATGCTATCTGAATATAGTTCCTCTGCTGTATTCCTGATAGTTGAATAAATACTTGATGTGCTTGGAAACATCCAAACTTTACTTGTGCATGGTTAGGTGGTCTTAAAAATTTCAAATAAATCTTAGAATTCAGCAAGGGTAAGATCCTCTGTTTATCTAATGCATCTGTCTTTTAACACTTTGAACAAACTGCCATTTTTCTCATCGTTGAGATTGTTTATACTTGTTCCAAATGTTTAAAATCAGAAATTTTTCTAGTTTTCCATGACTGGTGGTTTTTTGCAGCTACCTCTTTGTTTCTGGGACTCTGGAAGTTCAGCAATCCAAAGAAACTGCCCCTTATGCCAGTGATGAAGAAAACATTGCTTTGGTTAGCAGCAAATATCCAGCTGTACTAAGCTGAAAGATAATTTATTTGCTGTGGTACCTACAAAAAAACCTGTCCTTTGAAGATGTGTTGGAAGTCATTTTAATGACAGTCAATATTGTCTTAAGGGTTCTTTGTATTGCCTTCACCTGTCTCTTGCCTCTTGTCTTTATGGTTAAATTATAAACTCTTGGAGTAAACAGTAAGTTTTGGGTCATATGACAAGCATAGAAAGGTACTGTTTTAGTTTATGACAAATTTTTTACAATCTTGTAAGATACTAAACTTCAGGCTGGAAAGTTTATACTATGAGACAGTATGTGATCCCGGGTTTGGTCCTGTGCAATAGTTCCTAAATTCCTGGTGTTTGATATGGGAACATAGGACATTGTGTTAAAAAGAGCTATTCAAAAATTCTCAGATTTTTTTCCCCAGTAATCTAAATACAACTGAAAAGACAAAATTTCATGGTATCTCCACTCACTTATATATTTGCTTTGTTTCACTGTGGGCAAAACAACTTGACTTTGGTGTTTTAATGGTAGCTTAACTTTTAAGAGTGAAAATAATGATGTGGAAACAAAGCAACGTTCTTTGGAATATTTCTCCAAGTGAATTTAGACAAAATTAAAATATTTCCATGATTTTTTTTTTTTAATCAAATCAGCTTTTCTTCTCTTGGAAAGACATTTGGCCAGGGAAAACAAAAAGCTTTAAAGAAGCAGTTCTTTCAGCGGATGCTCTGATGAAGATCAGAGAATTTTTTTACACTAATTAGTAGGTGCAAGTAGGTCAGTCACTGAATGCTATTAAAAAAAAAAAATTACAATACCACATTTAAATTTGCAACTATGCGTTAGGCAGTGAGTGACAAAGTTAAAAATGGAGGAACACATCTTGTTCTCCAAAAATTGTATTCCATTTTCATACAATGGGTAGGAAAAATGCAAGCTCTCCCAGAATATTAGACCATGTTCTAGGGGGACCTGTCTGGTAATGACCTTCATTTATTTGTGTCACTGTGTTGTGTATTGCATTTTCCTTATGCCTTTAAATGTTGAAACCTTTGTGGATGAAATCCATTCTTGGGCGCGGTACACTTACTGTAGAGCACTAATAGCAAGAACTAGATAAATTTGCATGAAAATTTTTTTTTTTACATAGTGAACCACTCTTTTTTTGGGTAGTATGTGGTTCACATAAAATAATTGGAAAAAGGGAAAAAATGTGTTTTGGGGAGAAGATGGAAATAAACATTAAAAACAATTTTGGTCATTTTTGTAAAGTTGTCAGTTGACTAATTTTAACTGAAATCAACACATGGCCCACCCTTTCTATCAGATGGGAAGTGCCATATCAAATAGTATACCATGTACATTGTGCCCGAGATACAATTCCAGTGTTCTGTGAAAAGCATGCAGCTACTTTGCTAACTCACATTAGTAACTACATCAGTGATTTTCTTTACCTCCAACTTGTGTCTAAAAAAATTTGTCAGGACAGATGGTGCTGACAGGAGAAAAGTCTTGCAGGAAGGAATTCAGTCATTTTTAAGAAGTGAAAG
Source organism: Calonectris borealis (assembly GCF_964195595.1). Lineage (NCBI taxonomy): Eukaryota > Metazoa > Chordata > Aves > Procellariiformes > Procellariidae > Calonectris > Calonectris borealis. Next base: position 1,117,273 of record NC_134338.1, on the reverse strand, counting down.
AAGCAGCTGCGGTTTTGATTATTATTAATGCAATTATGAAAGGATGTATTATCGGCACTGAGTCACTTGGTGCACCAGTGACAGAAATGGGTCTTTTGGTGTGCTTCGTATTGAGCCAGTGATGGCCAACATCTGCCCTGCGTTAGAACCAGGGTGATAATGCTTTGTTGTCATCAAGATTCATCACCTCTGTTTTTGGCACCTGAGTCTTCTCGTAGAGATTGCAACTGTAAGTCTTCTGTATTTGAGCAGTGTGTTTCCCATTCTGCCTTTTGGAGCCGTGCTCAGCTCACTGCCTACCACGAGAGCTACTGGCACGGCGTTTCATGCATCTTGTTTGTTCAGCAGTGAAACAAGATCCTGCATACTGCAACTGGTAAAGCAGAGCTAAGGCTTTGCAGATTGCTATTCTGTAATGTTCAGGAAGGAAGATCAGTGAGTGTCTCGCATGGTGTCACAGCATATTTTAATGTCATCCATAATTTTTATATCAAAATCTTTCCAGCTACTGTTCATGTAGGGCCAAGACTCAAGTTTCTAGAGGTAAACGGGTCTATATTACATAGAATAAAAGTTAATCAAGAGGGCAATGATGCTATGGAAAGCAGTGCAGAAATGTAGAGGTGCATTGCTAAAAAAAATTGTGATAAGAAAGTTTTCCTCAAAGAATTAGAGGAAATAAATACTATGTTTAGTATATGGAGAAAACCAGCAAGTGCACAGTGAAATAAGTGAGTGTGTATGACTGCCTGTACCAGACGAGAGGTGCACACAGAGGAAGGGTCTTTCACCACTCGCGCTGTTTTATAACAGTTTAAGCTAGGAGAGTCCTGAGTGTCGTGGTCACCGATGGAGAAGATCCAGCTGAAAAGTAACCCTCTTTCTGATTTTGGTTTTTGCTGTTAGGTTAGCCCTCAGATTCCTAAATTGTATTGCTGTGCTAGCACAGAAGTGTTGATACCAGTACCAGGCTACGCAGGGAAAGTCAGGTCTGGCAATCAGGAGGTGGATCTGTATCAGCCCAGCTTTAAAAGTGCTGAAATGGCTGTGGAATTGCAGTCAAAGGTTCAGCCAGTTGTGACAGGCTGAAACTTTCTGCTTTGAGAGGTGTCTATTGCTGTGAGTGAAGGTGAATTTTTAATGCATATTTTCTTTCGTCTCAGCTGCAGTGATGTCCAGGCATATCCTCAGGATAAAAAAGAATATCCTTCTAAGATTTCTGGGAAGCATGGAAATATTCTGAGCATCACTTCAGAGATTGACTGACTGCATTCTAGAAAGATTATGTGACTTTTTTTTAAAAAGTTCACAGTGAACTGAGGAACAGGAAATCTCCCAGCTAACATTCCTGTGTTTTAACCACTGTTGCCTCCAACTTGCAAATGTGTGGGAGTCGCCTCAGTATGCAAAAACATTGATCTTTCCATGATAGTGGTTCTCGGGTAGTATCCTGTCCTGGACAGACCTTATCTTTGTATTTTATTTTACTTTTTATAAAAAGTCACTCATAGTCATATTTTTGATGCAGAACTACTAAGCTGGTGTTTGGTCAATAATACCCAGTTGAGTTCAGTCATGGCACCTATTTTGTTAGCAGCTGCAAATGAAGCCCATAATGAAAATGCCACTTGAACAGTGATTCAACAAATGCTGCTTAGTGGTCTTCTGCTTAATAAAGAGTATTAATGGATTTCTCAGAAAAAATAGCTGTAGATTTGGTTTACTGAAAATCTTTTACATGATGCTGATTTTTCAGAGTATACCATTTATGGGAAAATTTAGGCTCTCTGTGTGTATAAAATAACTCAAAATGAAGGAGCACCAAGGTAATTCTGGATTTTAATAGTTCTCCTTCACTACAGTGTAAATTCCATTTGATCACACCGAATTCTCATAATTCTTAACCTGTGTGGCTGATGGAAATGTCAAGTTTCAGGGTGGTAACAAAGCTTGGTGCTTTAGCTAGCCTCATCATCGTGTGGTGTCTAATCATCATCGCAATCGCATCACAAAGTCTTCATTTTGTGTTTGATCATTTTCGTCTAGGGCCTTGATTGACATTACACACATATGACTTGATTCTTGTTTGCAGTAACTCCTCTACACACACCTGAAGGGGGAGCAAATTATTTACGTTGGCTTTAAGTCCTCTCTTTACATTAGTGGGGTGGTGTAAAATAAACTTAATGTAAGTAAGTCTGACTAGATGTGACGTGCCCCAGACTGACGAGGGTATGGTACAAAGCTCAGGAAATGAGTCCTGAAGTCTGGACTCATTCTCTATTTCATCTGCTGCTATTCTTGGGATGTAAGGTTGGTTTTTATAACGTGTGCAGTACAAGGCAGAAACGCGCGTGTTAGCTTAGGGACAGGCAGCAGGATAGTCGTAGCAGGAATGTTGTTGCAACTCCATCCAGAAGCAGGGCATATAAATGTGGGTCAGGACCGCTACGTTACCACTGTTGTACTTGTGCACTTGCTTCAGCGTCTTTGTCGGGTACTGCACTCTGCCGTGTAGAGATATCTAAAGTGTCTTCTGGGGCTGCCGATGGACTCAAGTTTTAAAAAATGGTGACCTACTTGAGAAAGTTGTCAATGCAAGAAAAAGAGACCATTTGATATACGCTCTGCAGGCTGAATAGGGATTAGAGGCATTTAACGGTGAGTCTCGTATCCTTCAGGTTTTATGGCCAGATCCTTTCATTCTTTTTAATCTTCACAGAATAAAAGGGTAGGGGGAAGGGGAGAGGAAATGATCTTATTACAACTTGAGAAGCTGTCTTTGTAACTGAGAATATAAGAAACTCCAATGAAATGGGAATGAGACAAAAAATTATCTCCGCTTACATCTTACTAACTTGCCGTTATTTTCATTAAACATTCATAGGCACAATTTCAGTTACTTAAATCAACATGATGACCTACTTTAAAAAAAATTAGTTGGAAGAAAATATACCTTTAATTATATTCAGTGATGGCTTTATAAACTTTACAGAGTACATAAATGTATTAATGTGTATATAAGGCTCCTGCATCAGCAAAAAGGCTAGCAGAATGGTGAGGGGTGTCTGTAGTCTATGTATCCTTTTTGTGTAGTTGACTTAAAATAGCTTTGCATCCAAGTTACAGTTGAGGGAAAACAAAACGAAGTCCCTACATCAAGTATACTTAAGCACACTGTTTATTATAAACAATACACTTCGGGGAAATCATGTTCCCATTGAAGCTTATTTTTGGTGGGGCCAAGATTTCAGACATTGTTCTGGCTCTGAGAAAATTCCAGATAAAAGTTCAGCACCTCCAGTATCTTCACCGGTCATTGGGAATAATCCATGTAGTATTTTTTCTTCCAAAAGACTGAGCAGTGTAATTCTAATCCAGAAAAGTATTTGGGTCAGGTAATTAACTTCAGTTGTGTGAGTACTATAATTTAATTAATTTGGAGAATCCAAGTATTGTTTTATTACTTGCATTCACTCCCTGAGGATGTAGAACAGGAATATATCGAATCAGTTCTCATTTCTGGTAATACTGAACCAACTGCTTCACAAAGAAACAAACAAACGAGCAAGCAAACAACTAACCACTAATCCAGTTCGTCCAGTGATGAGAAGGTGAATAAGCTCAGGTTTATCATAACGTCTTGTATCTACGCTGAAGTTCAAAAATTGTCTAGAGCACAATATCACTTTCATTTTTATTTTATTTTGGCTTACAGGCAGGCTGATTTCATTATGACAACTGCTATTCTATAGAAGTATTAATAATCCGTGTTTCCTATGTGGCAACATAAATTTTATCAGTTACCAGTAACAAGCATCATAAAAATAGTTTGCAGTAGTTCTTTCTTGGCAGCTTGATAATCCACACTGCAGAAATAAGACATTCTCTGGGGCTCCTTTTCATTGCTAATGTAGTGCATGGATGCAGAGCTTTTATTTTTAGTGTATCTTAGAATCGGGCAAAGATACTATTTGGCATTATCACAGTACAAATGCTTTTTGTTCAGGTCTGCTCTGATTCCTGTAAAACACTAAATCTCGCCTTCCTAATGCGTGATCATATCCTGCTGTAATAAATGTTAAAAACAAATGAAAAAGAAAAATTAAAGTATACCATAGTTGAACTCCTGAGATGTATTGCAACAGCATTTTAACTTGCACTTCAATTTTGCACAAATAGCTTTCTATTTTAGGTGCTTTGCATTTATGAAAAAAAACACTCTAAAGTTCCATTTATATTGAAGATGCAAGACTACCAACATGCAGCTAGATTAGTTACTGTCATCTGTTTTTTTATACTGCAAGCCCTGTTGGCAATCCATGTCAGTTACAAATTAAGTTGCATGGAGGTATAGTTCTCAATAGAAATCAATTTTCAGCACAAATGCCTTATTTGCAGTTTTATGGCTTAAAACTACTTACATGAAGTGATTTATTGTTTGCAGTTAGGAGAAAAGGCTATTGAGGGGATGACTGTCTCATTTTGACTTTTTTAGTCTTTATTGGCGGTGTTTGCTTTCAAATATTAAATGTAAAAGAATACACTTAAATATAAAATTAGTCTCAATCATTACAGTATACTAATCTGTTGTCGCATGGGAATTTGCATAATATGCAGGATTTTGTCCTGTGAATGGCATGATGTTTCTCAAATTATACAAGCTATATTTCAAGCTGCTGAAGAGTGGAAAGGTGAAGACCAGGGGTTGCTGAAGGTAATGCAAACTGAATCTTAATTACTGTATTTATAAATAATGATGGCAGCGGTGCCATGGAAATATAATAAAAGGGTAGCTGGATTACTGCGTAGGCCAGGTCCTCTGTAGCCATAAACTTGTTTCAGTGAAGGGCTGCCATTTGGCTTCAAGTTAATGTAAAGTGTCTACCTTACCTAAGGCTCAGTTCTAATATGACTGTATTTGTAGCCTGGAGTAAGAATATATCTTAACAGAGAGTGTAATAGAACGTGGAAATGGAAGTCTTTTGCACTTTGTCTGCACTTGAAATTAACCTCTTGTTCACGTTATTAGTGGGGATTTAATCCAAATTTAATATGCAGAAACAGAAGTCCTCTCTCTTTAGCTATCTATTCTTTATGCACAGACAGAATAACAGCAACAGGGACATAAGGCTGCGCAGAGTTGGAATGCAGGTGTATTTTGCAGTGTTGGACACACACTCCTTTGGAAAGGAATAATGTCACTTGAGCAACAGCTTCTGAAATTTGACCTCACATCGATACCAGTGTTTTGCTGCTGAGGTTTGGGCTACAGTCAGGCTTTTTTATGCTTGCCTTTTCAGCAATGTTTAGTTCTGTTTGTGTTTCCAGTTTTGTAGAGTAAATGTCTGGTTGCATTACACGTTGCCTGATTGTGAGATGTAACATGAGCAGCTGAAAACAATGGGGAAAATGTACCAAATGAAATGCATACTGTCCTAACATAACTGCATAGCCTCAAAAAATTGAAGGAAAACAGCTGTCTGCAGCCATACACTTTCAGTTTTTCATAGGCTTGTCTTTGACTGCTTCTCATATACCACAAGACTATTTCACTATCGTGGTCACTCACAATCAATACAACAGTAAAGATTTTTCTACTTTCTTGTGCTCTTAATTTCGAGGCTATTCATTACTATCTTCCAGTGCTGCCTAATATCCATCTGTTCATCCTCATTCAAGTGGCTTTTCTTCTTAAAAGATGGAAATGAGACACCTCTATATCTTGATTAAAATCTCTTCTTTTTTTTTTTTTTTTTTTACTTCTTAACCACCACTCTGTATTTAATAATCCTCACTCTGAAGCATTGATTCTTTAATATTGTGGAAACGTACTTTAAAAATTACTGCTTCATCATTCTTCTTGTTCTAGTGTACAAAATCATTTCTGTGCATTTGATGAGGACTTCATCATATGTGTAATCTAGTTGAATGACCCTAGTGTGGTAGGTGAATTTACTGTAATAGCATCCCCTGCAATAATTCCTTTATAAAGTCTCATGCTGAGACTCAGTGTTGAATAGCGTTGTTGTGTGAAATGTTGTTAAATGAACTAAATATTTGATGGACACGGTCACGATATGCGGTGTTGACATGCTGAAGCTGATGGCTTAACGATATAGTCGCTAAGTTTAGTAGTGTTATTTTCATCAGTGACACCGACAATCCCCTGTAACAGGCCACGAACCCCTTCCATCAGGTGCTGTACAGACAGGATAGAAAGGTGGCTCTTGTTGAATACAATCTACGTAGCGGTGTTACTGCTCGTCACCACCCCAGAACCACGAGAACAACTTACCCTTTAAGAAAACAGACCTTGTCATCTGCTGTGGGCTTGGGTCCAAACCAGAGGCAAAACCAGAGGTTTTTGCCGTAACACAAAGCATGTTAAGCTCAAGCTGAACTTTAAGTGTAGGAGTAGCATATGTTGAAAAGAGTGATGTCATGTAGGGAAAATTTAAGGTATTAAACAAAAGGCTACTCAGCAAGATAGACTGTTGTTAAGCTTATGTGACTGTGGATTGTTGCAGCTGGAACATCTCTGTGGGAAGGAAGGAAGCTGAGGCAGGAGAGAAGAAACTTAAGAGCATTTTTAGGACAGGCGTAGCGAGTTGTTTGTTCTGTCAGTGTGTGTGCTATCTGCCTCTCCTGTGCTTTATGGTGCAGGCATGTGAGTGCTTGCATTGGAAGCAGTACTGAACCTCGTGGTAGTATACAGAACTGGCAGGCACTCAGCTTTTTCTTACACTTTAGTTAAGTTTGTCAGCCTGTGAGATTTGCTTTTTGTTGTTTACAGGCTCTGTTTTTCTCTCTTTCGTTACTTGCATTTTATTTTCTGAAAAGATAATGTGCCTCAAAGTCAAACACAAAAGGAGGGCTGGTTATAGACAAGCTGCTTTTTATTATCTTCAGGGAATTACTGTCATTTGCTAAATATGTGACCTGTTCTCTTTTGCTCTCTTTGCATCTTGGAGTCAAATATGTAGTGCAGCTGGGAATCAAAAAAACCTTGCTGTGACAAAACAAGCTGGTATAGTAGCTGCAAGCTCTGTGATTGCCCAGCTATATTCTTCCATCGAAACAGCTACAACTTGTGCCTTGGTGATTATCGGGAATGTGTGACAACTGCTACTAAGTGCATTTGATGTGCTGGGTCTTCACTATTTTAAAAGCATCTTTGAATATGCTGTGTTCTACTAATTTTTATCAGTTAGAAATCTGGGACCTGTGGCTTCCATCTTTTCCCTGTATTTATCCCTATGGAGTCAGGAAGTATTTCTTGAAGGAACTGTTTGTTGTCTTAAAAGCCTCTTGCATGTGGAAGACGCAACGCACCAGCAGCTCTTTGCTCTGAGTTCTGGCAGAATGCAGGATATTTGGATCCTCTTTCTCTCTTTATGGTGTTTATTGTTGGCAAGACATTGATAAATGTGTTGCTGAGATTGATACAAGCCATGTCAACAATCCCCGTAACACTGCAGACAGGGAGCTGAAACAGCATAACCCTTGTGAGATAGACTGAAGCTAGTCAGCAAGTGACAAGCGGTTTGGGACTGGATTTGCAAAGGTGTTTTGGTGACCATGTGGTTGTCTGAAGTATTGTTTATCCCCTAGCGTGCTAGGCACAAAGCAGAGGAGTCTGTTTTTCAAAGCATTAACAATCTGAATATAAAACTGAAGGAAGCAGGTGGTTATAGACAGATGGAGTTGAAGGAAACTGTGGAACAGCATTGGTCACTGTGACAGACAGTGGTCTCGGTACATGTGTCAAGATTTTTTGCTGTCATTGCAACAAAAAAGGAGTGTCAGAAGAGCGTTTGAAGGGAAGTAGGATGGCCCCTAACAAGGGCTGAGATGTGCCATGTCTCAGATTTCATGAAGGCAGCTGGAAAACTTACCAAGTTGGCAATGAAGAATGCAGCTGTGAGAAAAGGCAGGAGATGACTTCTCAGTTCTGGAGGAAAAAGATTGCGATACGTGTATAGCGTGTGTCCACTGACATGATGCAAGCTCATGCAGACACACACACATTTTATATAGAAATACCAAGCTATTCTGTAAATATCTCGGGAAAAGTAAAATCAGATGGCAAGAGAGAAATTCTTAGACACTGTTGCTTTCTGCCAATATCTAATAATCTCAAAAGTCTTGTCCCATTGAGACACCAGAGTCACTGCCTAGGATGTTTTGACATTAATTGTGATGGCACTTGCTATACAAGGTGAACTTGTCGCTCAAATTTTAGCTGACAGGAGGAGCTGACACTTGAGGGGCGCATGCTGCCCTACATTTCCCCCACCCCCCCAATATGTCAAATGCATATAGGATGGGTAATGTATGTATGCACAGTTGGTCTCTGCCTAAAAGAGCTTGCTATTGGAAGATAGGTAGCAAAATAAGTATTTTCTCTATATAGCAGGTATGGAACTGTGTTAAAGAGGTGAAATGACTTGTCTCGGCTCACAGGATAATTCTACAAGGGAGTCCAGACCTCTTGAATCCTCACCCCCTTCCACAGACACCACACACTGGTTTTTGTCTCAATTACGTGGTAGTTTCCTAATTCTCTCAAGTATCCCTGGTTAAACAGATCAGCTTGTCTTCATCAGAAAGGAAATAAGCTGTTTGCCCTTAGTAGTTCACTGCATACACAAAAGTAACTGTGGCATTTGCATTTGTTGCAGTCTGTCCTGGCAGATTACTTTTTCCTCCTAACTGGCAGAATGTTTGAGCCCAATGCAAAGGGGAGAGGCCACCAAGAAGACATCGCTATTTTCTCCTCCAGACTCGCCCCTTTAAATCTATTTACATTTGATATTTCCTTAGATTGCTTCTGAGAATTACAGAGGTCATTAGTGACAGGAGGTGGAAGGAGAAATTTAAATCATTTTATGCTCCGGAGAGAATCCCCCGGAACTTTGAAGCATATAAAAACCCCTCTGGAGTCCATATCGTTAAGGAACAAGTGAACCTGAGGTGTTGTATCCTGAGCTGGATTCCTTAATAACTGAATGTACACTGTATGTACAGAGCTGAGGGAGAAGATTATTTAAAACCTGACTTTAAAATTCGGTTTCATTTAATCTTTTTCAGAAAATTTAACTTTAAACATGCCGAACTTTTGTTTCTTCCCAATACGCTGATGTTAATTTCTGGTGGTGAAGTTGTTTGGTGCTGGCAGAGTCCTTTCTGATGGTTGTTCCTCATACTTTTCAGCTTTCATTTCACTAAGCGGGAAAGGCATCAGAAGATGCCTTTTCAGTCTCCCTGACTAAAGGGAGAGAGTTGGGTTTATTGTCTGAATACCTTGTGAGGATTCTTTCTCCTTTCACAGGTCACGTGCTAAAATTGCTCTGTTTCAGACTTCTTACCCTTGGATTACTTAACTTTATTCTCTTGCCAAAATAGCAAACTGAATGTCATTTTTCTCAGCCTTATTTACAGTAAGCTCCCTTTATTCAACACAAAGGCAGGAAGGGATTCTTAAAGTGGGCATAGATCACATTTATGTTCACTTAATTCCCCTTTACACTGCCAGAATTATGTAAATCAGCCTTAGAATAGACCACAATCAGACGCTATCAATGGTCTTGCAGTGGGAACTGCAGTAAAGCTAATTCATTTAGCCTTCCTTAATAGTAGGTCACTCATTATTTACACAGTTTACAAGTCATATGAAGTTATGTTTTATTAGCACCAAAGCCAGAAAGATGATGCCAGGAGGAACATTTCCATCTATTTAGATGTGCCCCAGTTGACTCAAGGCAACATTTATATTTTTCATTTTCACTATCCATAGCTGCCATGTTTGAGCTAAATTCTGGGGGTGGGAGAGACCTTATGAAGTTATTAGGAAGTTCCAATTGGCCTAAATGAAACAGCTTTGAGACATCTGTGTGAATAATAATCCTTCTGCATTCCTTGAGCTATCAACTACTATTCCTTTGCAGAGAACCTACCTACCGTCATAAATTCAGGTCCCATTTAATCCTTCTCAAGCAGTGTTATTGGTCCCTCTCCGTTTTGTTTGGTTTTGTTCTTTCTCCCTCCTGTGGAGTATTTGAGGGTGAAAATCTATCAAAAGCTGCCTGCTACAGAAGGAATATGCAAGACATACATGCCTGTCTACTGGGGAAGGATCTCTTCAACTAAACCACCAGACATTGCTGGCTGAGATAGTTAGCTGACCAGAAATGCCACCGAGAAATGTCTCTCAAGTGTGACTGTACTGAGCAACAATTTTAATATCCACTACAACTACATTCTGGTACAACATTATAGCATTAAGCAATGTGAGAACATAGCGTAGCAGAAACAGCTAAGAAACATCACTGGCAAGGGCTTCGGATATTAGCCTGCTCTGCATTTGTGTAAAACATGTCCTAGCTTCTTTAGCATTCTGTGAAATGAAGAGGATGATTTTCTTTAATATTAGTTAATAACACCTCAAGATCCTGAATAACTCATTCCAGGTGCAGATGATCTTACTGTTGAATTATAGAGCATGGTAGTGCTAGGAGAGGAGCGTAAGAGAAAGAGGAGTGGAAAAAGCACAAATGAAGAGACATGCTGTCATCAGGATTGTGCAATGTACCTTCTTCTGTATATCGGTTCTAAAAAAGTAAGGGATCATTAACTAGACTTTTTTCCCAAACCTTGTACTGTTAGCAATTCTATTAATAATAAGCACTCTCCTATTAAGCAAACTACCCAATTATTAATCCATTAGCAATTCTATTGCAGAAAAATTCATTGTAATGTCTATTCAGAAGGCACATTCTTGACAGACTTTTTTTCGGGGGGAGGTGGGGGAGAGTATTGTCTAATTATGATTAAAAAGCTTGGCTTCCTAAACTTAATGAAGAATTAATGAGTTGTGTTATTCCAGTGTACTCTAGCAAAATCTGCTCACAAATTAACTGTACCTCCTGTTCTCTGCCTTGAAAACTTCTCATGGCACGCTCAAGCTTTCTACCGGTTGCTCTTCTTTTTTGTTAGGAGCAGCAAGATTATGTAAGAAAATGGCAGCAATTATGATATTAACATAATGGCAACAATTAGTACAGCAAAATTCAAGTTTTAATTGAAATGCACTCATGTCTTTTTAGAAGGTCTTTGTCATATCTTGATTTACCTTCTGGTTGTTAAAATGTTCTGTTTTCTATTAGCCGGGGTGAAAGCCAAGTGAAAGCATTCAGGCATACAAGACCCTAAGGGAAAAATATGGAAAAACAGCCTTGCAGTTTTGATATTTGACAAGGGCTCAGTTATAGTGCTCATTGGTAATTTTCCTTTGAATCCTTTTGGAGAGGAGGATTAGGTGTTCAAAAAAGGACATCATGGAACCTGTATTTTGTCCCAGAAAGAAACCCTTGGAAAATAAAAAGTTTGATGGTGGAAACTTGGGTGCGTGGCAACTTTCAGAGTCAAAATTAAAACCAAAACTGTTTTCACATCAGCTCAGCTGAGAGAAACATAGATCATGTTCTCCACTTTCTCTCCCTGCTTGCTTTTCCTAACTTCAGACAAGGCAATTTGTGTCTTAAATGTCTTAAAACACTGTTTTCCACACAGAAAGAGATTATAAATATTTACTTACAGCTAAGGGTGTTTTGTTAGGTGTAAACTGTGTGGTACAGGAGGCTGGTAGGGGGATATAAACTTTCTGTCCAACTTTATTAAAGCTTGTATTTAATTTTATGTAAGCAAATAGCTACATTTGATTTGAAACCTTTCCTTGGGAACTGGAGAATGTTTGTTTCTTGGGTTTTGTGGGGTTTTTTGGGGTGTGGTTTTTTTTGTTTGGTTGGGTTTTTTTTAAATCTACTTTTGCCCTTTCTCAGGTCTTTCACAGAGAAGAAGATTCATTTATTGTAACTGGTTATAACGTTCTCCTTTTCAGTTACTTGGCTCTTTGCACTGCATTTCTTACTTGCTGCCATGAATACCTAATTCTTGGTATGAGAAATGAGATTTAGAGGAGCCCCATCTGCAATGCTAAGCATCTGTACGACAGAGTTGGAGGCACACGGCTGTCTGTCTGAAGCTGTCTGTCTATCCCTATAAATTCTCCTTTGCCCATGCTTCCCTCAAGCACCTGAGTGAGGGCAGCGCTCCCTCCCTGCTCCATTCTTCTCTCTGTTATATCGCTAAATGTCATGAGCTCTGACAAACAGATGATCTATGATGGACACTTTAAAACTCCCTAGGAAAGTCAGGAGCTGTTTTGAAGAAAAAGCAGAGTATTGACTTGAAGATGTTAAACTAAAAAAGTCCAACAGCGTCCATGTTTTGGAATTCCTCTAGTTAAAGGATGCTGAAAGGGATTGCTTAGGTCCAGACACATTCAGTCGTTTATGACTTACCTTCTGTGATATGTTACAGAGACATGGATTTCTTTATAGATAAAGCTAGGAGTACAGTTTTCAGAGGAGTATGATTCCCATTTTTATACTTGGTGTAAGTACTTCGCACCCTCTGTGCAAGTTGGTAACATTTCTGGAGAATGAATATGACTTAGGTATTTACGTACCGTACTTAGTTGTTTTGGAAAACCAGAATTTTCGTCTGTAAATCAGTGCCTTACTGAGGAACAGTGTTTGAAAATCCATAGCAAGTTGGTTTATAAGTCTTTTTCTTCCCATCCCATAGGGAAGTTGTTCCTTCTTGGTTCTGGTTTTACTACTGGATCATTCTGGGAGGCTTGGGGATATTCTGCATCAAAAGCATTCGGCTGACTTCAGTAATGTTTAAGAGTGTTTAAGGTACTGTGAGTAGCTTTCAGTGAAAGACACTGAGATACGTAGATTATGATGATTAGATGCATGTTCTACAATTACAACTTACCTACTGGATTTTTAAAGAAACTGCAGTAGAACAGATGACAAGCATTTTCTCTGTAGCTCTAGATTTTGATTAACCGAGCAAACTATGTTTGGTTTTTTTTTCTTATGCTAAGAATAAAGACTAATAGACTTCTGCACTTAAATGATACTTGGACTCATTTAGGAGGTGAAGTGCACTGTTATGTCCTTTGTTTTACTGTCTAAAGTACTTTTTTTTTTTTGAAGAGACGTAATTGTTTTCAAGGGATTTAATTTCCTGGCGTTATTAGTCACAGGTAAATGGGATTAACACCCGTGTCATCTTTAATAATGTGCAAAGAACAATTGCACTAAAGTATCCTCACCAGCTAAGAGGACATCCCAGTTTGTTGTTCTGTCTTACTAGTTGACCTTTCCTGCTAGACAGGCTAGCTCTTATTTTGCAACTAAGCTGTTGCTGCTGTGGTTTGTATAAAGTCGGTGGTTTACAAATACATGTCTAGTCGAAATCCAAAAAAATTAATCCCTAATCAGACAGCATTTACTAAGCTATTGGTAGTTTTGCAGTAGAAGACTCCAAATGCCTCACAATAAAAAGCCCATGAAAAGAGTGGTGGAAGAGGAAATTGTCCTGTGAAAATGAACTCGTCCTCTACATGTGCAGCAAAGCAGAAAGAGGACAAAGACGTGTTTAGATATTTATTACTGCTTAAACAATATGCACAATTTTGTCTAACTTGATATGTAGGGCAGTTTTAGGATTTTAATTAACAAATTATAGTTAGTCTATTGTAAAAACTAGTAAAGGTAGAATTGTTTTCTAGTTTATGCAACAAACCCAAGTTAGTGTAAAGAAATTCATCCTTTCATGTGGTAATAACAAACCTCTCTTTCTTCTCCCCACTGAAAATTTTACTTTATAATTGCTTAAAATTTAATTTTTAAAAGTGACTTTTCCTGTCTTTCCTTCCTTACCTTTACTGCAGCCTTTTTAATAGTGGCATGGTAATCGCATATGGTTTTCTAAATAACGAGTTGGAAGAAGAAACTCCATTTTCTTTATCTGTATGCTAAAATTCCTGTATACCTAACACTCCTTTTTATGTTTGTGGTACCTTCTCTCAGAAAGTTAGACTGGCAGGGGCTTTCGGCAGCACAACTTGTATCTCTAAACCTTCTTTCCCTGGGAGGTTAATGGGAGTTAGCTGCATACTTGCTGTTTGTGCCTAAGAGAGGATGTCCTAAATGCTTGAGCAAACATAATCTTGAACCATCCCACATGTCTAAGAAGAAATTGCAGTCACTGAAGCTCTGCAGTGTAGGTCTAGGCGAGAAGAATACCTCATTGGTATACTACAACCTGCTCCCAAGGAAATGGCACCAAACCACTGAGTCTGTGTTTCACATAGACACGTTGAGGTTTTAATGCCTTTCAATCTCTGCGTCGTTAGCCCCTTAGCGCAGGCTGATATCACTGGCCTCAGAAATCATTGCAGACCCTGTGTTCTGTAAGCTAATTGTGCAATGCTTTAAGTGCTAAAAGGTGGTGAGAAATATGTGAGGGCATGGCTCCTCACTAGGGGAAGCATAGCTTTAAATTCAGCATTGGCCAAGATTCTGTGGCCTTGCATGAGGACAAGAAGTACCTGGTCACCAGCTCCCAGTGAGAGTGTGGTTCCCCCCCCCGTAGATTCCTGACAAAGCAGTGGATCGAGCTGCAGCACAAATTGGAATTTGCCATCAATGAGCAGACTGGCAGAATTTTACTGCTGTGTGAAGCAAAGGCTCCTACGCCTGATTTGATCAACAGTCCCTGTGGGACTTTGGAGAGAGCAGGAGCTTTGCCAGAGAAGCCCATGAGCTAGATTCTCTCTGATGTCCTGCTGATGCTCCAGTGTGTGCTGTCATCCCAGGTATAGTTTCTTTGCCTAAAAAAACTGAGGACTTGTGAAACAGCAGCACAGCAAACTTCTGGTACAATTTACTTTGATTAATGGATAGCTGAAGGAAAGTATTTCGCAGAAAATTTACAAATTGAAAAGTGTTTCAGAATATCAGCAACGTTTCAAAAATGCATTACAGCATTGTCATGAATTGATGCGTTCCATTGATCATCTCCTTCTGGACAGAAAATGAAATAAAAAAAACCCAAGCCATTTCTTCAATCACAAATGGGCATAATAATGAGGGTGTTTCATTTTCAGGATGTTTGGCTTCTCATGTTTAAAAGATATAACGTCATGTACAGAACTTAGAAATTGTAGCTGGTATGGGAATTATGATTCGACAGCTGCTGACTCCAAACATTTAATTAAAAGTCAAGGCAGAAAGGTAATAATTTATCAGTATTATAAAAGGATTTGTCTTAGAGGCATTTGGGGGTCAAAGATCCAAACCTTGCTGAATAAAAGGGGTTTGGTTTAGTAATCACTGATTCAACATTATTTAAATGTTCAGCTGAAAAAAGTATAATGGAATGTAATGGTACATAAATTCTCCAAGGAGAAAATAAAGCCTATATGTATGTCTATATTTTATATCCTGAATGTTCTGCAGTTTGACAAGGACATGGGTGAAGTTATCTTATGCTGGTGGCAGTACAACATTGATTAAGAGCCCAGTAGCAATTATGAATTGGCTGGTGGCAGCAAAACATTATAGCCCACTAGTCTCATGTGGATGTGCTACCTACATCTTTAACTAACTGGTTAGCTTCCAGAGAGGATAGCTTTCTGCTCTTCAGCCTAACTAATAATTGCTTGCCAAAGGAGAGTCTGATTCTGTTTTTTTTCCCTACTTTGATGTTACAGATATATAGACTGAAAATATTTTCTTTATTTAAAAAGTTATTCAGTACTCCAATCTCACAGTTTAAAGAAGCAGTTGTTGGAGTTGGGGAGGGATGGTAGGAGGAAGGAGTCTTGGCTCGTTGGCACTGTTCTGGCAAGAATTTCTTAGTGACTTCGCAAAGTTGTTTATTTTACATTAACCTAGTGTGTATGCTCCAGAGTTACTACCTCAGCTGTCTGAAATAAACTTAATTAGGCCTTTATTTTATAGTGTCTACACTTAAACCTTGTCTCATGATTTTGAGATGGTAGGGGTGATTACAGCATGTCACGCCAGAAAAATAATTCCTCGTGCATTAATTAGAGCTTCTTCAAAATTAGATCTTCTTTCAGAGATAATTTTCAAAATGGTTATCCCTCATTTGGAATTTTTGACCTTATCAAACAGTTTTGTTATAATAAAATGAAATCAGTGCCTTTTGACTTCAGTATCCTGATGCTTCAAATGATTTTAAATGCTATTTTTCTGCTGCAGTTATAAATTCCTCACATGATTTCAATGAAAGCAGTGTATTTGCATAGGCTGTCTTTGCCTTTATCCATGTTCTGTAGAAGAAAGCTGTTCTGTTGGAAGAATACTGGCCAGCTCCATTGACCACAGGAACACTACTCTGAATCCTAACCTTATTATTTATACTTAATTTTGATTTAAAAATGCTTAGTTGCCTAACCAAGATTAGCTGTCTGCTGTGCCTTCAATAGAAATAATCACCTCCTGGAAGCATCTGTTATCTAAGTAAAGGAAATGGGGGAAGGATGAGGAGTAGGAAGCAGTATTTTTAGAGACTTTGTGAGGAATAGGATCAGCCCTAATCTGCGTCATGTGCCAGCTTACAAAAGCAGCATAAGACAGAGGCAGAGACTGAATACCTGTCTTCCAAGACCTAATCCTGAGCCAAATTCCAAGTTTCAGGGCATGAAAATTCTGCTAGATGTATTAATAATGAAAGAGTTAGTATGAAGTGAACCTCCACCAAGGTGTTCATGTTACAAAAGATTTTTTCATCTTATGTAATTAATTCCAAACTTGCTCAATTTTCTTCTGTTCCCTGATTTGGCTGCAAGATCACAACTAAAGCAACAAATTGCACATTGCCACTGCTCGCAGTAACGATGGCAACAAATAATTATGAGCAATTGGTAGTCAGAGATATATGTAATAAATCATGTTGAACAATTTTGAATCACAGAAAATGCTTAAAAATGAAATCTTCATATGGATAATTTATTAATAGAGGAGGACAGAATTAGGAAAATTAGGCTGGAATTTCTGAGGATGCCTAAATTGGTATTT
This sequence comes from Calonectris borealis, assembly GCF_964195595.1. Taxonomy (NCBI): domain Eukaryota; kingdom Metazoa; phylum Chordata; class Aves; order Procellariiformes; family Procellariidae; genus Calonectris; species Calonectris borealis. Next base: position 1,100,306 of record NC_134338.1, on the reverse strand, counting down.
AGATCCCACTGAAATGCAATAAGAGATCAACACCTTTTCCCTCCCCATCCTTTTCCTTTAAGAAGATCCCATTTTTAAAGTTTGTGCTATTTATGGTTTGTCTGTGTCTACTTTTAGTGCTGACCCCATAAATAAACTGTTGGCTACAAGAAATTATGCTTCAAAATGCTTGAATTCTCAGAAACCATCAATCAAGCGTTTCAACAGACACAGGGAAGCAGTGGTATACTCATACCAGAATTTGCTAAATGAATTATGAAGCTTAACTTACTTGGAGCACTTTGATATCTTCAGCAAAAAGTATATAGATGCAAAACCAGAGCATTATTTTTAATATCACACATCTCTCTTGTTTAAGAGTTATTTGACTGCTCTAGCAAGTGCCCTATGCCAATTAGAAACACGTTTTCCTACAGTTACTATAGTTACTTGATCTGCTGCTGTGGTCAGTAGTTTTCTATTGATTCTTCTTCAGGGTGAGGAATTTGCGGGCTGAACTGTAAAACAACTTTGAGACTGTTCTGACAATCTTTCTTTACTGTAAATCAGCTAATGTGCCTTGTCGCTTGTATGAGCAGTGCAAAGAATTTTTCTTTGGTGGGATTTTTGCTGTTCCTCTTGACTGGTGCAGAATCAGGCCTGGAAAGAGTGATCTCTTAAAGTTAAGTGTGTGCTTAAGTGCTTTGCTGGATCACTGCCTTGATCTATTGGTGTTCTCAGTGTAATTTGCAGGAGCTATAATTGCATTCCCATGTTTTCAGTGGCTGCACAGCATTAAATCTCCACGGACTGTCCTCCTCCTGGAGTCGGTGCATCACCACTACCTCTCAGAAATGCTCCCTAATGCTTTGAAGGTTACTGCAGAATAAGATGTCTTGTTTGACGAGGAATCAAATGCCTCGGAAATCTTTCGGTGGCTGCTAATATCTCTGGTGGCAAAGGTACAGGTGAAAAGTTTTGTGGATCAGTCTCACCATCCTTTTCAGGATGAGTCCATACAGCCTTTTACTAGGGAAGCTGTAGAGAGCACAGGTAATGAAGCTAAGTCTCTTTAGCTTGATTTCTTGAAGGGTTGTGGATTGGGATTTTTTTGCTACTTTTTTTTTTTTTTTTAAAAATGGAGTTCATTTCAGTCTAGCTATTAATAAGCAGAACATTCAAGACTCTTGCCTGGGGACGGAGCAGGTGATGAATCACTCCCCGACAAGTTTGAGATCGTGATCAAACAGCGAGAACTGTAAGGACGTGCCACTGTTGGTCAGGCACCAGAGCTCTGCATGAGGAAGGATCCCTGCATTAGTCACACACATAGCACTGGGTTCTCCTGACAACAGCAGAAAAACAGCCCAGCTCTTGAGCATCATTAGACTGAAAGCTGGCTCTGTGTGTGTAGCATTCCGTTCATATAAAGGCTGCAGTTTTTCCTGCAAGGAAACTTTCAGTCTGCATTCTTTTGCATTTCATATAGATATTTGCACCATTGCACAGTGCATAAAAATTGCACCATTTTCAAAGGGGAAGATGTGACAATAACATTGTCCTGGAAGTTTGGTAGCTGCAGAGATACTGGTAGGGTAGTCCAGCAGCTGCCTTTTCTTTAATACAGGAGCCCTAGTAATCTAATGACAACATTAAAGCTTTAAATAATCTTAGACTTTTTCTGAAGAATGTGAGTAGTGGCTTAAGCAATGTAACTGGAGTCAGTTGAATCAATCTCATGTAAAATACAGGTGTAAACAGTTGTTCTGTAACTTCGGTATTTCTTTCAGTGCTGCAATGGGTGTCTTATTAGCATCTAGTGGTGAAAGGAGGTACTGTGCTAGGTAAATAAGCGGGGCACTGATGTCCTGTTAGCAAATAAATACGTGCTAAACAAAAATTGTTGCCATTTTATGAAGGAAACTTACTTAAATTATGAATGGTTGTGAGGCTATTACAGGCAGCAGTGTTATAAATTAAACAGATGTTAGCCTCCTCTCTTCTACTTTCTCTGTATTCTGTACAGAAACCAGGCTTTCAAAAGGGGAAATTTTGCACTTCTTGGCAAAACATAATTATTAGAAGAATCTTCATTACCAAATGAAATTGTAATCAATCATCCTGGCAGAGTGGTATTTTCCTTTAATCTGTACCCAGAGTAAGAGCTGTAAGAGAATTTAGTATTTCTATACAGCTTTTATTGTACTTCTCATTGCAGTATTTGAGTGCATTTTGATGATATATGAATTAGGTTCACTGACAGCTCTGTCGTGCGGTTGCTTCTCCCAGCTTCTCCCTAAAAGCGCAGTGATGTACACAGCAAAGTGTTTTCTGTTCATGTTTTTATGTCATTGCTTTGCTTTTGGTTTTTTTGTTTTCCTTTTTTTTTTTTAAAAAAAAAAAAAAGGCAAGGTCAAAAAAGCATACCTCTTACTTGGAGCAACAGATGCCAAGGTTATTGCAGTCCTCAGTTCCCATGGGATTTTGTGAACAAACTGTTTGAAATTCATTCCCAAACCAGCCCCAGTGAAGCGCTCTTTGCTGCGCAGAGGAGCTGCAAGCTGTATTGAGACACTAGAGCAGAAAGAGCTATCTGCAGCTTAAAGTGAGAGGCGGCCCAACTAGCATGCAAACAGTAAATGTATAAGGGGATATTTTTCTCTGCACATTGAGATTTTCTTGCACTGTTGAAACCAATCAGAGCTATGAAGGAGGAGGGAAGGAAGAAGAATCTGCTGATCATAACCATGTAATCCCTGAATATAACAATCTAATTAGATAAGTAACCATTATTTTCCATTTCATATAGAGGCAGACTGCTGTTAAGTTAATTTCAGAATTCATTGTACTTTTTAAATATCAAGCATATTTCACAGTGGTATATGCTAAGAAAGGGATGAAAAATCTCAACAAACAAAACCAAGTCTCCTAAAAAAAAAACAAACGGGGGGGGAAGGTCAGGAAAAGAAGTGGAGTGGGCTTGATGTTTCCTGGAATGAAAAGAAAATGCAGCAGAAACTGGATGAAGCAATTTTAGCTTTGGTTTTGAGATTAAGGAGCCCATATGGGTAACCCATTACATTCAACTGCTGCTGCTGTGTCAGCCAATTTTCTGCTTGCTGTGCCTGAGTATAGGTTTCCCCATACAAAGAAATATACTTCCAACTTCCCCCATGATTTCTTGGAATTAATAGCCAACTTGGTAAATCTTTTGTAGGAGCACAGTGTGTGCAGCTGTGCTTCAGGTAATCCATTACTGTGCTGTAATTTCTGTCACTTCTGTTTGCTTGATTTTTGTGTTTTTAGTGGAAAGAAGGAAGCTCTTCTTTTTAAAAAGGGGAATTAATACTTACTTGTGGGAAGCAGTTTCCTTGAAAATGAGTATTTATAACGTGCTTTATACACAGAAACTAGGAAGTTGGAGAATTTTTTATTTATGAAGCCTTCCTGATAGCATTTAGTATAGAAAGGAGGAGGAGCTTAGATGTTAGACTGTTTCAAGTTTCTTCTGGTGCTTAAACCCTGATTGGGAAGCATGGAAATTAATCCCATGGTTATCGCCTTGAATCCACAATGTTTGCTGTACACATTAGATGTTTGGCTGGGTGGCTGGACTCCCAAACCAGGGAGGCAGGTGGGTAAGTGGCTGGGCTATCAGATTGGCAGTCAGGAGACTTGGATATATCCCTACTTCCATCAGCTGCTTTTTATGTGACCTTGGCATGTTAATTCATCTCTGTTTCTCCAGCCTGTCTGTTAAAATACCAGTGTAAGTATTAGACCAATAACAGCTGTTCATGTCAGCGTGTACAACGTTTACTGAACTGGAGCTTAGGTTTTGCATGGGACCTCCAGCCACCACTGTTAGGAAACAATTTCCAACGATGTTTCTAATAATAACTTCTGCCCTTGTAGCTCCTGCTGGAAAAGACAAACTTTGTACTTAGGTGCTATAAGACAAATTCCCAAGTAATTCAAAGTGCCGCTCTTCCTTCTGTGAGGGTTGCATCTGGGCATCTCATAGTTTTCCAAATGCTCAACTAGTAGAAACTGGTTCATTGCCCAGTGAAGTCTCTGGAACTACATCAGTTTACAACAGCTCATGCTTTGGCCCAAAACTTCTTGTTCTGAGACTAAGCTGAAAAATCATTGGTATGGACAGGCTTGCTTTGTATCTCTATTTTCCAGCTTCTTATTTCTGTCCCCTTCAACTGCCAATAAATTAGTAAATGTTCCCCCAGGCTGAGGTGGTGGGAAAGTCATCCTCTGCTGTATTTCTTTTGTTTTGTTTATTGTGGGATAAGGAGGCAGAAAAATTAATAGGTTTGATAATACTATTTCCCCTCACCATCTCTGAAAAGGGAGAAGAGGTCCAGTCTCTGCCTTAATGAAACTGAAGACAAATACTTGGTTTCTTTTCTTCTGATCTGGAGTTTGATTTCTATATAGTAAACTGGTAACATATATGTAGAAATGGTATAGAATTTTCAAAGGTTTGAAGAGGAGAGTGCTAGAAGGTAAAAATTCATCCAGTGTTAGGGATACACCGTAGACTTGATGAGTGTAACAACATTTATGTATTTTTTTAGAGGTTTGGAAATCTTTTGCCATTTAGAATGAGACAAGGTATAAATAATGTCTACGATTGCCCTGCATCAAATTTTTAGTAGGACAGTTTAAAAAAAAAAGAAAAAAAATCCACTTATCGTTCCCATCTGATGAACAGAAATAATGCCAGGAAATCTGTTTCCCATTCAGCCCTATTTACAGAGGAGTTGTCTCTGTTGTTTGTGTCCCTTTACCAGCCCTGCAGCTCCTCTATGGCATCCTATGCACCTTGGCCAAGCTCTGCTGATTTCAGTGCTGAAGATGCTCGCCCCAGGAAGCCACTAGGCAGAAGTACATATTTTACAGCTCATAAACTGAGGAGATTGTATGGCTCCAAGGACTGATAATAGGATGCAGCCCCATTCATTCTCCCATCACTGGCTGGAATTTAGCCCAGGCATGGATGAGGTACAATACATTGGCAGGGGCAGCATGAGAAAGCTGGGACCAGTGATGCTCATGCTGTACCTGCTTTGCAAATAAACACCACATATATTTCCCACTCTGCCAGCTCAACACCTTCAACAGCTGCACACAGGAAATAATCTGGAAATTGTCTGCGTTTTATAGGCATTAGGCCTACAATAAGAGCTAGAAGTTTTGGATCCAGCCCTGTATTTTGAGCAAACCAGCATTTGCAGCATGGTTTGGGGAGAGGATGCTGCCTTTCTGGAAGATCTTTATGCATATGTGGGAGAGAGCTGAATTAGTCATGAGTTCTCTTTTGTCACTATTCAAAGTGGTACGGTTAAACTGATGCTTGTGAGAGGATTCTGTACTAATGGACTGATGCGAATTTCTATTAGCAGAGAAAGCAAGCAGGAATGAGTGAGAGTACATGGTAGCTTTATTCACACTGCTTTCTCTAGCTACAGAGGAAGAGGTCAAGGCCCCTTACGCACCTCCAGGATCTCTTATAAAATTTTCCTACCTGAGATGTTTGGTCAAGTACCTGTTGTTTAACTGCTCCTTCTTTAAACCCATTCCAGTCTAAATGAGCTGGATTAGCTGAAAGAGATTTAAATAGCAGGTTTGTTAGTCCAGGTACTTGACTGAAAAAAGCCTTATGTGTTACACAAATGTAGCAAATCAAAGTAGGATTTGGTGAGTGGGAAGTAATGGATGGCTGGAGGAAGCTGGGATCAATAACCAGTGAGTCACTGTTTCAACCCAGCTGTGCTCCTGGGAGAGAGCAAATGCTCAGGTCTAAGAGCAGCTGTTCTGAAGTATCCTAGATGTTTCTTACAAGAGGAAGAGGAATGACTCCTCTTGATGCCAAAGGGCACTAAGGGGTCTGTTAACCCCGTGCTTGTACAAATCACTCGTACTGAGGCAAAGTGGGTGTGAAGTGCATGTGGCTATTTTGTCCTTGCATAGATGTTTTCACTCCAAGCAAGGCAAAGGCACAAATGGTGTCTAGTTGACCAATACTTTTTTTTGTGTCCAGCTGAGAAGCAAGGTGGCAGCAGCAGCTAAATGTTCATTCGTCAGCTGGTAAAGGTTGGAATTTTTTCTCTCTTCTGTGCCTGCAGAACTTCCAACCAACCATAAAAAGTTCAGGGGTGTCAGAGTAAAGATCTATGCTCTAATCAAGAGGGATGTTTCCTCAGAGCTCTATTAGTTGCCAAGAAACTACTTTTGCAAAAGTGGAAATCTCTAACCACTCCTAAAATAATTGACTGGATGGACACAGAGTGACCTAGCTGTGCTCAGAAAGATTTCCTGGAACAGATGCTGAGATACCACAGTAAGGAGTGTGATGTAAATACATAGAGAGACATTGCCAACAAAATGGGGAGTCTAATTGGATTTAAATCCTTCTTGTATAGGAAAAGTAGCATAGATTCCTGGCTAACTGAATAGCTATTGAGGAGTGCGGGTCCAACCACTTAGGCTTTTCTACTCTGTCTCTGGGCTGTAATATTAGCAATTAATTCTCCTCACTTTTCAAGAGGGGAGTCTCACACTGTATTGATCTTGTCTGTTTGGACTATAAATTCTTCAGTGCCTGTCTTTTATTAGGCATTTACAAGGCAGGGTGGACCAATCTCACCTCATATCATACAAATCACACTGACATGTATCAAAACTGATCCTTGCGATTTCAAGAACTTTGGTGCACACTTTGCTTCCTTTCATAAATGCAGGTAGTTAGCCAGCTCTCCTTCAGCGTGCTTAGCTGTCTACAGTAGCTGGGTTGATGAGTGGCGCTTCATGCTCACTTAATGCATACACAAGGATTGTGTGCACGTGAGCAAAAGTTTAATTCATGTACTGCAAAACAATATTTGTGGAGGTCCCATATAGAGTAGATTTCAGATCAACAGATGGGAATAGAAAGTAGCGCTAGACTTAGATATTGGAGTGTTTCTGTATGTATTTGTGTAGTATGGCAAACCAGCTCATTGTAGCTCTTTCAAACTCACTTGTTTGAAACTTCGTGGCATTACATCAGCTGAGGGTCTTACCTTGTATGAGGGTCTCAGAAGCAGCTGCAGCCTTGGAACTTGAAATAGAAAAATACTTGGGAGAGAATTCTCTGGGTAAAGCTTTGGTCTTGGATAAACAAATTCCACCTTTCCAGGTAGTTGGTGCTCATTTTGAGTGAAGGATTTGTTTATTTCTGAAGGATATGGCTGCATCTGAGAGAGTCTGCAATTCTATATTGACTTCATAAACCTAGAGCTGATGGTTAATATTTCTTGTCTTTTCAACGTGTAACTTCTTTACTATTTGTATATACAGAAGCTTAAAATGTATCAGATCTCTATCAAAACAGACAAACAGATCATCCAAAATCTTTTCAGTCCTGTGATTTTTGGGAATTTGGAGTTTGGAGAGTTAATAGTTTTTGTCTCTAGTGTCTCTAGTCAACCCTCAGCTGCTGCTGCTGCCATGCTGATCTCTTGCCCTCGACTTTGTGGTGTACGAGGCCCCATTTTTTAAAAAGCAAAAGCAATTTTACTGTAGTCTCCATGATTTAAAGCTTTGTTCCACGCTAAAACACAAAAAACTTCTGAAGATTTAGATGCTGTACCAGCTTTTACAACAAGGAGAATTTAGGCTCGTGTCTCCTGTAGACTTTTGTTGTTGTTGTTAGCCAAAGTTGTGTGAGAAGTTTTCTTCGGTGAAGAAACTTGCTATCACAGGACAAAGAGTCTACCCAAACCACAGATGGTCTTCTCCAGCATCATGTGTATGTAGCAGCACATAACGTAACGTAAAGCCTCAGTCCAAGATCTTTAGTGTCTGGACAAGGCGTCTGCTTATAGTCAAGTCCACTTCTGTGGTATATTTTACTGTGCCACAGAAAAAGCACTCAGAAATGATCTAAAACTCTAGCAATCTAAATGTGAACGCAAATAACCTGCCCCTGTACTATTGAAAGTTTTGCATGGTAATAAAAATTAGCTTAGGAGAATTACTAAGTAATTTCAAGTACCATAAAGTAGCTGTTGGGAATAAAAAGTGTCGTAACTGTTAAGCCTCAGCCCAGTTTCTGCAGGAATGAGTTATTATCATTAATTATCGCTCTATTTTATAGTTATTGCCTGTAATTTCAGACTTTAAATACTCTAAAGCATAAACAATGCTAATTTAATTACGGTGTAAGAGTTGTTGAAATTAGCATGCAGAGGAAGAAATCATTAATAAAGTTTATTCAGAGAGAAACTTAAAATAATAATTAGCATTTTTTTGGCATTTCTAGTGTAATGGAATTAACCATCCTTTCTTAGCTTGGGCCCCAATTATTTATAGAAAACAGGCAGCACAAGCTGTGTTAGTCATTTCCAGATACAGAAGGCTAGAGAGAGCCACATGACCTGTCTGGGCTGAGCAGCCACAAAAGACATTCTCGCGGTATAAATGACTTACATCAAGTTCACTCACCTGTTTGTGTCTAAGTACACTGTCGGAAGAACCGTTTTGAGCTTTGGGAAAATCCAGATCTTGATCCTGTTGTTGAAAGTATTTTCACATAAATGTGAAACGTGCCCCCAAGGCAAAGGCAGGAAACTAAAATTGCATTTCCTTTGATTTATTCCGTTGTTTTCCTTAATTTCATACTCATCTCCTGTTCTCTGTCAGGAATCACTTCTCTAACTCTTGTTTCATCTTTGTCTGTATGATGGTCACTTATATCTATTCTAAGCCATTAATAAAGAAGTTAACTAGCATAGGACAGTGAGTAAATCACCACAGTATTCTGCTGGAAACACAAACATTTGACAAGAAGTTATTGTTTGCACATCTCTCTGTTACAGCGTGAGGCCTGTTTATATACAAAAAATCTATTTAATGTGTGTCTTTCTAATTTAACATTATTCTAATTTGTGAAGTGGTCGTGAAGTGCCAAATTTATTACCAATGTCTGCGTCGATTATATCAGCGTTTTGCTTTTGTCATCCATTCATATAATCCTGTAAAAACAGCAAATTGGTTGATGAGGCCTATATTCCATAACTGGATATGATTGACATTTAGAATATTACCTTTTTTAATCAAATCCCTTATTGACTATTCTAATAGCTATTGCCCAGACTGACAAGATCATCCCACCTAACCTTTTTAAGATATTGCGACAACACTGTTTCTTTACTTTCTCTGGACGTCTGATTTCACAGGATATGCTAAAAGCTACTATTATGCCTCTAGTAAGATTCTAGGCCACCTCTCTTAACTCTTACATACACGTTATCTAGATCTCTTGAATTTAAAATGCTTAATTTTTGAGACTGCTGCTTCATATTATCCCTATTTACTGCTGGAACAGAATGTAGTTAAAGCTTCTCCTAGACTAATTTGGTAGTGTCCTAAAGGTGTTTCCAGTGTATGTGCAACGGAACATGGGCACCTCCTTAACCCGCCAAAAGCGCTCTGTTTCATGCCCAGTGCCTCAAAAAACCCACGGTCTTCCAAACAGCCCTGTTCCTGGAATGGAACAAAGGAATTTGCTGCAACATTTTGATAACTCAGCTTGTGAGTAGGAGCTGGTTCCTTAAGTCATAAATTGTCTGATACGTATAGCTGTATCTCAGACAGTAAAGGCTTTCATGAATACAATAGGAGGTAGAATGTGGGCTGGCTATAACCAGCAGGTTAAACCCAGAATGGACAAGAACGATGGCAGTTCAGAGGAACTCATGGGTTTTATGTATGAACCTAACTTTTACATCCTTTTTTTCTTTCTTTTTTCTTTAACCTAGTTCTCAAAGCACGTCACAGAACAGGACAATGTCATTGCCCACAGATAAGTAAAACTGCTGGGACTAGAATCCTCAACTCCAAAATCTGCCCCTCTTTACATTAGACCACACTCATAATCACTTGCATTGCCAGCTTTTGGGAGGAATATAAATCACAGCGCTAGCAAATGACTCCTGGATCCCTACTGATACTATTTAATCACTCTGCCATCATACTGAAGTCTAATGGACCTAAACACAGAGTATATGTGTTTTAGTCCTGCCTTCAGTGTGACTGCCATCCTTTACAGCAGAGGATTTCTGCCATGCTCATTTTCGTAATGATTTTTGCATGGCTAAAAATAAATCAACATATGGCAAATAGGTTTCTCTCTGAACAGATTACAGCCCAAATGGCAGATTAGACAGAGCTTCTGAGTCTGCATTTCTTAAGTCTGAAAGAAGTCAGCGTGCCTCTTGGACTTCACCAGGCATGCTTTCTTCCCTAATGAAGGTTATATGGTTAGCATTCCAGAATGTTTCATATGGGGATAAGAAGACACTTCCTATTGAATTTTACAACCCATTGGTTGTCCAGAAGAGGCAAGCACAGTAATGATCACTTCTAATAATTCAATATGATCTAGTATTGCCTTGTGTGCATATAATGTTTAAATACATAATAACATATAATAATTTTCAAATTTTTCATATACATAAAACATTATATAATGTTTAATTTAATAAAACAATCTTCAGTAGTTTTCATTTATTTTCATCTCCATAGCATGAAAAGAATCTTTTTATACAGCACTCCACCCAGAAGATGATAAAGTTGGGTCATAGCTTGAATTACCTACTTATGAACAGTGTAGCGTCAGTCTTTTTCTTGTAGATATTTCCAAGATAATTTTCACCTTTGCAACTAATTTTGTGTCAAAGCTTGTACATGCATATGATACCTAATGGCTTTTGAATGGAAATGAACTTTTAAGTGGCTATTAACAGAAATTGGCTTTGAACCTATAATCTGCAGATAAAAGACCCCTTGAGCTGTCCAGGTCTTACAAGCATACTTTTTTTTCTGAATACAGAGACAGACAAATAGTTATAAACTGTAAAGTGCAATTATTAGCCTTATTTTTCTTTCATTCTTGTTTATACCTTCTGTTTCCAAGCTTGTGCAGCTGAGTGATCTCACTTCATGTCAAAGGAAGCTTGATGTGAATATGTTCAGGAGACCTGTCTGGCTACAGGCCGTTAGTCTGATGCTTCGATTTCTACCTGGGAACTGCGTAGAGGTTTTCTGTGTAGGTTCCCACCTCGTTGGGAATAGTCAATGTTGAAGAGAAAACAACTGTTTCTGTGACATTGGGGTCCGATCTGGACACCACCGAGTAGGCTCTTTTTGTCTTTTGCAAGTGCCTCTTCCCAGCCTTGTTTTGAGAAGGATTTGTGTGTCGTGTGGGCCCTTAGCTAACTTCTGCAGCATTTCAGCTGGAAACCGTAGTGGTGTCTGTGGGTATGTTCTGCTCTTCCCTTGCTGTCCAGCTTCACGTGGGGTCAGCCATAGCTTGACTCTGCATGTGCCATCATGACAATTCAGGCTCAAGACTGCAAAGAACACGCTAATTCAACTCAGCAAGGCACATGCAAATGCTTTTAAGGGTGCATCCTTAAGTCTATGCCACAGCGTTTCTCTGGTTCAGGTTGCCTTTTGTATTGCAAGACTGGGAGCCTGAGGACATCAATTCTGGATTCATTTATGCCAACAATGGACATCCATTGATTTTTGTTGGTGCCCAGCTAGATCCTCACTGTGGAAATAACCCTTGTTCAGGGTTCTGAAGCCTTGTTCAGTTCAATCTGAGATGAATTGTTGCAGAGGCTTTTATGTTCTGACCCCCCTGCCCAGGGTAGGAGTCTCACCCCATACCAGAACATTTATTCCTATGAATACATATTGAGTGTCTGTTTATAAATATGCCGCAAGGCTGAATTTGAAAACAAAAGGACATCTGCGTACTTGTAAGTATTTAGCCGATGCTGAACCGACTGTGGAAAGACCATCAGTGCACGACACAGCATTCGGCTGCCGGGCTCGCTGTGCCCCAGGCGCAGGGGCAGGCAATCAAGCCTGGTTATGGAGCACGAGCTCAAATGCTTTTCTGAGCAGAGCTTTCTGATCTTGCTCCTCTGTGAAAATGCACATTCCTTAATTCCGCTTGGCTGGAGGGGACCTGTAGGTGGCCGCCTTTATAAAGTAATATTGATCTTTACTAATCACGTGTGGCCAAATCATCTTTCTGATAGCTGTAGCACATAGGCCTGGATTGCTGACATCCATTTCTTGCAGGTCTGGGAGGCTGACAAATGAGGGAAGGTTGCTCGTGTCACACCAGCTGACAAGATCAAGTGTCATTTTGTTGCCAAATGTTTTTTTTTGGTTTTACTTCCCCCCCACCTCCCCCCCAGGGAGGCAGCATGATTGCAGAGAAGGATCAAGCAGCCTACGTTTATTATTTATATACTTTCGTAGTAAAAATTGAGCTGCTAAATTTGAGTGAGGGACAGAATTGCCCTGGAAATTAATACAGAAATTGTTTTTTGGGGTGTCAGGTCTGTCTACTTTCCCATCATATTTTTTCCATTATTCATAGTGTCATATAGTGTTATGTGTTTAGTTAGTGCTTTGTAGGTAGGCAGTGTTATGTATTAGCGTTACATATAGTCTGTGGTCATGACAGCCATTAATGTGATGATGGACCAATATTTGTGTTTCAATGTTTGATATATTTTAAGAATAAATGCTTGCCTACTTTTTTTACTACTGTGGTATTATGCCTGGAATCCCTTATTCATACTTCAGGTCCTCCGTTAATCTGGTTTCATTTCCCTTCCTTTTGATATAAGGGGAAATAGTGTGTTGCTTAAGAGGTGATGGCTTTCCGTGGTGATGTGTGTATTGCTGCACCTGCTGCTCAAATCTAGAATATTCAAAACTACTCGTGCCCTGTCAGCCTTTGCTGACATGACAGAAATGAGACTTACTCAGTCTGTTACTTCCAGAAGTAGCCAGGTCAAGTAGTATTAGACCTGTCATGAGAAAAAAAAAATCTACAATTTATTAATACTTTACCCTGAATGGGGGAGAGGAGGTATGTGTGGGTAATGATACTGTGTAATTTTGAGTACTACTTACTAGCTCAAGCAAAACATAGTAAAAATTGCTTAGGTGTAGGAACAAATGCTTTAAAATGGGAATTTTTTAATAGGAGTTTCGTTATCCTTTGTTTATTCTTCCTGCTTTCTTTTAGTATGTTATTTAAGTGATTAGGACTCAGTTCTTAGCATGTTCACTTCTTATTATGGTTAATAGGGTACATAACCCCCTAGATGCATTTAAGAACAAACAAAAGATGCTAAATGGTATATAGATGTCTTTATGCCGTGATACTCTACGGCCAAATCCAATATGGGATTTAGTTGTCTGTGTGTCAGCTATTTGTAACTCCTCTTAAGGAAAGATAAGTATTTCAGAAAGGAGAAGCTGTCTAGAGCTATAGGAAATAAATGAAAACAAAATTCCTGTGCTTTTCAAGCACTCCTGAGCATGAGTTGAGGCTGTAAGAGAGGTCTGTATGCATACGGGGTCTAGGACCATACGGGTGCACCACAGAGCCTGACAGAAAAGACTTGGGAGAAAAGGAGAGAGAATGGGAACTTGTTAAGCTGACTTGACTGATGAAGGCAACCCACTGCGTAACCAAATCCTATGGTAATTTGCACAAGGTTAACTAGACAGGCTAAAATACGCTGAGGGAACTGAACTTCCATCTTAATTTCAAATCACTAAGTACAAAACTGTGTTTTTAGTCTAGGATAGTATGAGAAAACAACTGAGAGTTTTTAGTCACTGGGATGAAGACGCAGAAATTCTGTACTTAGAGGCATTAGTCAAAAGTTACTATTACCTAGCAGAAAGCGAGCTTGACAGAAACATGGGATAGCTCTCTAGTTTGTTAGGTCTGTCATCAGTCATTTTATCAGGTCCTTCACACGCAATACAATGTCAGTGTAACCATTACAATGTAAATGTGGCTATGCAAATTCCCAAGACCCTTATTATCAAATTCATTAGAGCTGTCCAGCCACTATATAAATGATCCTGTTTGATCTTCAGATACTCTTAGATAGTTGCGTAAATTTTTCTACTTGGGCATATTGCAGAAATCCAACCTTGTCCCCAGAATGTGGCCTTGTTTTGTGTTATCTGCTTTCTGCAATATTTCATGCTGTTTTCCCCAAATTAATACTTGAATGTGGTTCTTATCCTTAACAAAAAAAGAAAAATCGATGTAAGAACCCACAATAGTCAAACCGCTGGCAATAAAGCAGAACATACACATTTTGGAGAGAGAAGACTCTCAATAAGAAAATTGATTTTTGTTCCAGATTTGCAACAACCACAACAAATTACAAAATTATGAATTAGCCCATTAGTTATTTTTTTCTCCTTCCTTTCTCATGACACCTTCTTTGACTCTCTGTTTCTCTCTCAAACTAATTGTGTGAAGAAGTATGTCAAAGGAGCACCGAAACCATAGGGTATCAAGTAAGGAAAAATGTTCTGATTTTAAACATGCACATGCTTACTTTTGTGCTTTAAAAATTTAAAAAAGACTTTTTTGTTCAAAACTGCCAAATATCTGCATTTTTTTTTTTAGTCAACTTCTGTTAAAAATATTGAAAGATCCAGTTATTTTGGAAGAAAAAAGAGTTTGATGCATTTTTTCCCCACCCGATCAGCTGCTAGAAACAAGGTTTTCTAATTAGCTGAACTAGTCAATGTAGACAAAGGTGGGAGGAAAAAAGCTGAACTATCTAGGCTGTGATCCGGCATAACTCTGTACCTTTCCACTTACTGAAATCCCATCTGAGCTTGGTTTGTAATGAGGCAGTTGCAGGTGGCGAGTCACATTAATATGAAACGTTGGTGGTGGATATTATGTAAAGTTGCGTTACACGGAGAGCCTGACTCCTGGAGAAGGGTGGTGAAGAGGTGCCCCGAGAGCTTGCAGAGCTGTTGCGCCAGCTGCACTCCCCGCCGGGAGCCTGGGCACCCTCCCTGCGCCGCACTGTCCGCTCCCCTCTGACTTGTAGGAGTGGTCAGGTATTTCCCTGTCCTGTACAGGCACAGCCGCAATCCAGCCAGGCTTGGTATGTGTCTGTTAGGGGGAGGAACCTTTTTCCAAAGGGTAATTCAAGCAAGCAGTCTAGTTTCTTTCACGTTTTTTGAAATATTGCTGGTC
Source organism: Calonectris borealis (assembly GCF_964195595.1). Lineage (NCBI taxonomy): Eukaryota > Metazoa > Chordata > Aves > Procellariiformes > Procellariidae > Calonectris > Calonectris borealis. The sequence goes on along the minus strand of NC_134338.1, from coordinate 1,085,221 downwards.
AGTAATTTTAATCCAAAGTTGATCAAAGGCAATGAAGAGAGTGCTGCTTGATTTTTCTACAGAAAAATCTTTTTCCCTATAAAAGTTTAGAATTGTTTCTTCAGAGCCTCATTAATTTTACGAAAAATTCTTTGGTTTTGGTTTTTTTTTTTTTTAAATTTCCTTTAAATCCTGTAGAACTCATCCACCTGGGGCAGAACACAGACCATGACACCTGCAGACAGAGAAATCTAGAGAGCTCTTACAGAAGAGTTCCCTTCCCAACTCTAATTCCCCCGATCAATAAAGACAATAAAAATAAGAAACAGAGAGAGTTAATATCCTCCATTTCCTTTTATTTTTTTTCCGATTGCAACAAGCCTGGATACTTGGAATATAAATACCTGGCTCTTTGTTTTTAGGAGACAGTTTAAGCCTGGGCAGCAAATCATTTCACTTGCTCAAAAACTCTGACAGTGGCAGGAAGCTCCCGGGAGTGCCACAGCTTGGAGAGCCGGCTTTAATGTGGAGCAGTGAGGAAACAAAGCTCAGGATACTGGCGTCTTTTAAAACAACAATATTGCTTCCCTGGGTTAGAAACCTGTATCCACTCTCTTTCAGGAGAAATCATCCTTTTTTCGGTGCCTTTTTTTTTTTTTCCTTCCAAAAAGTGAAAAGCACTTGCTCTCAAAGCCATTTCCTACCCGTACCCCTATTGTATTATTACTATCACTTGCAATTATGCAGAAAGGCTTGTTTGTGCTCAGTGCTATACAAACACAGAGGGAAGATTGGGCCCCTGCACAAAGAATTACCCCAAAAAGCCCTACACATACCATCCCAAACAAAGAAGTTGATGTTTAAATGCAGTTGACGTAGAGAATTATTTATGCCTATGGCTATATCTTCTGCATATTTTAGAGTTTATCTTTTTTTTATAGGGAAATGAGTAGGAAGTGGATGCAGACGACAGAACGGTTTGTTTATATAGCCCTAAAGAAACTTCTGGAGTGGGAAAGGAATAAATTCTGTGTTAAATTGCTCAGCTAGAGAGTTGCCCAGTTTTCTGTTTCCTTAAGTCTATGTCTGTTCCTACAGGGCTTGCGTTGTGGGGCGTGTTGCAACACGGCCAAGCTCTGCTGCTTCCGCAGTGGCAACACTTCTTAGCGTTCACAACCCTCAACTTTACTCTGTGGCAAGGCTTCCTTTCGTCTACATAAAATTCAAACCTTGTGGCTGGTCCACGTTTAAATCTTGCTGGAGCAGTCAGGATTTGGTCAGGGTATGCTCCTTCTGTCCTATATGAGACTGAACTCGTCGTATGCCTGAATCAGCAATGGAAAGGGACAAATGGGAAAACGTTCTGCTGTGCGCTGCGGGAAGCTTCCCCTGTTTGTGCTTTGGGCTGAGACGATGGCTTTGCTGCTTCTTCACCCCCCCTAAATCGGGGTGTTCCCACAGGTGACATGGAGAGAAACGCACCCCAGTGCAACAGTTCCTGGTCCAACAGAGAGGGACAGGGTCACACCTGGAAACCCGATATGTGTTTAACTTTCTCTTTTGAGCATTTTTTTTTTTTCTTTGTACGTGGAACAAAGGGCAGGTTGTCTGGTGTATGTGAAGATGAAGACTTCTTAGTTTTTTTTTAAAAAAAAAATTTTTCCATCTAACCTTATGTTTCTGGGACAAGAGGCTTTCCCGTGCTCTGGTTTTCATTTTGGCTTACATCGTAGGCATAAAACTGAAGACTTTTGCTCATAGGGTTTTTGCTTAAGGTCTTTGTTTAGGCCATTTTCCCGTTTTTCCTGCCATGCTGCTAACATCTCGTGTGAAGCACTCTGACTTTCTTTATGCAACATTGAGCCTGGGTATAGTAGAAAGGAAATTTCTGCAGTTCCAGTTTTCAAGCTGTAAGAGGGCATTTGAAGTTGCAATGAGCTTTTATTGAAAGACTCTATAAAATGGAGCCCAGCATGCTGAACGTACCAAAATATTAGTTTAACTGCCTGTTTACAGTCCCACCATAAAAGAAAAAATATAGTCTATAAAAAGACCTCCTGAAGCAACATTTAAAATGGTGGAGGAAGGAAAGTATTGTTTAAACAGGTGCCATAAATTTAATATGGTAACATTATTGCCACCCAGGATTTTATTGATTATATCTTTTTCAAGTTACTTATCTAGAAATTTATTGTGTCTCTTTCCACTCTCATTTAACCATGATTTCCAAAAAGAAATTATTAATGAGCTATTATCTGAGAAGTAAAGGGGAAAGTGATTTAAATAAAATGAAGCATCAAAGGCAAACACAAATCATGACAATGTCATCTTTTTTTAATATTCTAATGAAGCAAAATTTAGAAAGGAATCAGCTTTTGGGACAAAACTGTGCGCTTTTTTCCTTCAGTTGCAGCACAGTGGTTTCAGTTTTTTACTGGATGATATATGCCCTCCAGCTTCCCTTTTCCCTTTCTCCCTCCACTTTCCTGCCCTCCCAGTCCCCTTGACGAATCTTTGCCGTGGAGGAAGAACACAGTATTTCCAGGCAAAGCGATGCTGGGATTACTGTCGGCTCCTCAGATGACAGAAGAGTGTTACAATTTGCCTTAGTTTGCACATCCAGTGCATTGCTGGATGCGTGCTCCACTCAAGTAATTGCTAGAAAGCAACACATGCAGAGATTGCTGAAAAACTGGTCAGTGCTTGTGTTTCTGGCGTTCACTGACAGCACTCGGCATCTTGGCAGAGATCCAGAAAGGAGAAAGAAAGAATCCAGGACTGCTCTGTAATCAAGATAGAGGAACGTACCGAAAGCCATACCGGCACAGCTCAGCTGCCTGCGTGCCTCTGTTCTGCAATAGTGCTCTTGAGGAAGGTCCCAAGAAACGTTTGACCTTTAGCTGAGACTGTCGGCACTGATTTAAGTCAGCTGGCTGGTTTTTGTGGTATGGAATAGTAAGGAACCAGAGAGAGGAGCAGTCCTTAGACTATGCAGCCCAACATAAGTGGTAGTGGGGGCAAACCCCCAGAAATCAGTTCTGTTGGACTCATTTATGTCATCTGAATATATTCTTCCCTGCTTCCTTTAGCCTTTCATCTGCTGTTGCCATCTGTGCTAGGCATTTTATTGATGATGATATATACATTTAAAAAAAATCTTCATAACTACCCATTGCTATAATATTTTTAAAAATTATTTTAAAATGGTAATTAATAGAAAATTTAAGTAATTCTGTAGACACTGGATTTGGATGCTGTAATTTGGCATTGACTCTGGAAAAAGAAATTCGAGTGTATTCTTCCAACTTAAGACAGACACATAAGAGGAATAAAACATATGGCAGTCCCTCTTACTCCATATTCACTTAGGTAACGATCATCTCACGTGCTATGTCAACCTTGCTGAATATCATAAGTGCTTATTTCACCTGGTAATTGTCCTATGGGTTATCTACTAGGATGACAGCATTATGAAGCATAAATTCTTTTTATGTGCTTTAATGTAGTAAAGGAGGGCTGCTTACCTTACAAAGGGTAACTGTTCAGTTCCTCAAAGCCTGAAGTAAGTTTCTTGATAGGCTCCCAAGTGACACATTTTTTACATATACCCTAAAAGAGAAAACAAATTCTGCTGTTGGTTTGCCGGAGGGAGTTTGGCCCAAAGCAATGTACACAGAAGGAAGAGAAGCTTAGGGAAGATTGCAGCTTACCCACAGATAACTAGGAAGTATGTGGCAGAATATGAACGGAGCTGAAATTTCCTTTTTGTTACATCCTGTCATCCTGGTACTCGCAAATTGTAAACATAAATAATTTCCATGATGCTCTGAGTAACTGCTCACATGTTGTTGGTTTTGGACCTAAAAATAATTGTAGAAGATCTTCAGTTGAATCACTTTGAATTTAGAGTAAACTCTAAAAAGTCTCCAGCTTCTCAAGTGCAGACAAAGTGCTGAATACATCACTTTCTGTGATGATTTTATATTCGCTCAGCATTGATATCAACATTACTGTGAGAAGAGAAAGTTTCCCTGTTTAGAAAAGTCTAGTAACATCCTGTATACCATTTAGTGAGTCATCTTAGGCTGGTGCTTTTCAAGGATCTCATAGTACGTCTACATGCAAGCTGTGACACCCTCTGAGAACTGGAAATAGAAAAATACCAATCTCATCAAACAACAGCTAAGCTGGGTCCATAAACAATATGGTCACGTTCCTGTGGCGCTGTTTCGGAGCGGCCCTTGAGGGGCAGGAATTATTACAGCAGGTCTAGCCCATGTAAACAGGGCTGTACAACATTGCAAACCTGAGCGGATGCATCCAAGTTGTGTTTTGCTGCTTGGTATTTGTATGACATAAAAGCTAGCACCTGACTTGTGATAGCTTAAGGCAACTGAGAGAGTCAGTTCTTAGCGCAGAGCTTTCCTTTTTTTATTTCCTAACCCACATTTTGAGTGATGGCTGTATTAGCCTTTGCTGAAAAGAACAGATAAAATCCTAGAAAGAGCCAAACTTCAGACAAGTTTGTTCTTTGTTCGTATTGCAACGTACCGACCTCTCTTTTCTTACAGAAATAGATGCATTCTCATGTGAAGGATGGATTGTTGGGCAAGAAAATGGCAATCTCTCCAACTTGCAGAAGGCTTCTCCAGATCCTCATTCTCAAGTGTAAGTTTGCTCCACTTTATTTCCTATGCTTGGCATTAAACACTCCCTTGGATATTCATTACGCTACTATGAAAAATGAATTTAATTGATAAATGAAGTCCTGGTTTGCTGCCACTGCCTTTCCATCTTCTAGTTCAAAGCTTTCAGTCTGTAACAGATGTATAGCCAAAGGACTAAATTCATCCTCATTCAACAGTTCCCTTGCAGCCTGATAGCTGTCACTTACCTTGCCAACCCGCATAAATGTGGTTAAAACGTAATGTTTATATCATTTTTGACCTTGCAAACAGAGTAAACAAGGGGCAGGGCTGTAAAAAGAAACACGTATGTAATGCATATGCCGTTACATCCTCCCTTGCAGCAGGACACATAAGCCGGAATCTGTTCTATTGAATGAATTGATAATTTCTTTTTACTTAGAACTTGTTGTTGTCCAAAAAGCTGTGGATAAATTCTCTTCTGTAAACATCTTAAAAATTGACTTTTTGTGTGTGTTTCAACAGCTAAAAAAATATTTTCTGTTCTCTGGAACAAAAATATTACGTAACAAAAAACTTGTAATCACAACACTCTGAAATGTTTGGAGATTTTCTTTTTTGATGTTTATACACTTCAACACTTTTATAAACAGTTTGAAGTGGCAAAACAGATTTCTTTTATATTTTGGAAGTGCTGTAGCTTTTATTCCCTTTAAAAAAAAAAAGAAAAGCAACATTAGATACACTTTTTAATGGAGAACTTCAGTTTTGCCACTGTCTTACCCAAAGACATGGTGTTAAATTATCCAACGTTAAGCAATATCCCAATGCTGACTGATTTCTAAAAATGCTGATTTATTTATTTTTTTTTATTCAGGCATTATTTAATGCAAATGCAACTACTGTGTATGTGCTGTTGAACACTGCAGGAATTTTAGCAACTTCGTAGTCCTTGTTTCCTGAGCATGAATAACAAAGCATCTTCCATCATTGATTGCCCTATTTATTGCAATTGAAAACCTCTGTGAGAAAGGTAATTTCTTTCTGTGTCTCATTTTGGTATATGTACTATCATCATATAAATAGCGTTAACATTAACAGGATCTTAAGGATGCAATGGTTGGAGTAAAAACCTCAGTTATTTGTAGCAGACTCTTCCAACTCATTCTGTTCCAGGCCAGACTGTGTTCCCTACTTAGGATCTTTTTGAAAGCCTACTTTATTCCAAATGTTTAGCTAAGAGCAGATAAGGGGAAATCCATTTCCTTAGGAAAAAAAACAAATCAAAACAAAATTATATGTATTTCACAACGTCTTTCTTTCATTTCATTGCAGTCTTCGACACTTGAATGGATTAATGCTCTGTCCTTTGCTCTTTTTCTCTTTTGCTCTCTTCTCAGAAGTGTGAGATAACAATAGTTTTAATACCTAATACATTGTAGTAGCTCAGCTATTGTACAGTATTATGTTGACCTTTTTAGTATTTAGTATTTTGAATACCTGGTTATCCTTTCCCTACTGGAAGGTTAGTGAGATTTTAAGAAAAAGAATGCAGTGAACAGGCAGAGTAAACAACATAATAGGTCAGAATAGTACCACAAAGCTACTACTACAGTTTTCAAAATGTAGGATACATCCAAATATTTGCTATCTTCTTTTATCAGCTTGCCAAAGAGAATAGAAACTATGAAGGAATAGGCTGCTGGAAGAACAGGAAAAATGAAGAAGATCGAGGGTTTGATTTATAAGGAGAGATTAAAGTGACAAAGTATGAATGGCTTGACTAAACAATTTTTAAAATTGGACTATAAAAGTTATCTGAGAGCAGTTGAACGGTATGTGCACCCACAGGGAAAGGGTGGTTTAGGGTGCTCTAAGGGGGGGATATCACTTTCAGGAGAGGATAGAACAGCACAAAGAAAAATTGAAGAGGCATAATTCAGATAAAATGTGAGAGGTTGATTACAAAATGTGAGAGGTTGCGCTATTGATTATTTGTCCCTTCCTTGGAGTGAGAGAGGTGTTAAGATCTTCCTGTATGGCTCTTGATGAGATACTGCACCGTAAGTTGTGGCTTACAAGCTGCGGGTCTCAGCTCACTGCCTGCAGGAAACAAGCAGGTGGGGAATGGGGAAGTGGAGCTGGTTCACCTCACGCTCTCTTACAGTTTAGAGCAGTAACTGGAAGTCATAAATTATTGCTTCTCTCCGGAACAAGGAGGGTTTTTTCCTTTTGGAGAAAATAGTGTAGACAACATGGTGTGTAAAATCACAGGCCAAGAGAACAGATTTTAGCATGAAATATTCACTGTCCTGGGCTTTGTATATCTACTTTGAAGTTACATGGTATTATTACACAGCTTGCTGCCTTTTGACACAGCACCTTGACTGCTTTATGATACACAGCGAACCTGACCACTTTGCTTGGAGTCAGTTATGAAATGCAGCTGCAGACCAGGACGGGGAGTTTCAGCCAGACACTGAAGTCCTCCAGCAGCACGTAGTGGCGTGTGAGTCCACCTGCATTGTGCGGTAGTAGGAATTCAAGTGGTGCCTTCCTACCAAAAAGCGGTGAATACAGTGTAACAGGAGATGTGAATCTGGGCAGTTAGCACAGACACAAGTTTCTACCCATTTGCTGTTTCCACCCGTAGTACCTGTGTCTAGGGATGATGCAAGCACATGACTAAGCTCACTTGCTCTCACCTCGAATAGAGAGAAGCTGAATGCTGATATAAGAAGCAGCTTTCTGCTTTGCACAGGTATGCAGCTGCACATTCTGCATCTAACCTTTTCTTAGCTCCATTCAGTGCGAAAAGGTGGGTAATCATATTAAAAGACATACTCAGAATAATGTTAGTTTAACTGTTTGTAAGGGGGAGAAGTAAGCTGTTTATTGTGCTTTCTAAAAGCCTGCAGTTTAGGTAAGGAAAATTGCATTGGATTTGCTGGATTTACTAGTGGTTGATCCTGATGCAAATGGTTGGGAGCATCAAACTCTAAAAATACATCAGTTTGCTTAGCATTAGGTCTTTTACTTTCACTCTAAGTAAACAAACCCAAAAAGAATACGTGAGACAGACTTTCAGGTTGTTATCCATTGGGATGCCTCCTTATTAGCTATTGTCCTTATGAAAAAAGCAACTTGGAAAGCAGTAACATAAAATAGCTTTCTGTGTAATGCAATATGTTGAAGTCAATGATTTCGAGATACACAAACTCTGTGTATAGAGCATCCACAGCATGAACTGGGTCTTTGGGGGTGTAAAATGTTAGAGCTCTGAAGACATTGAAGCAACATCACTTTACACCAGAGGATGGATTGGCCCTTGTTATCTTTTTTTATTTGTGTGGTTTTTTTTTTTTAAAAAAACAGATTCTATTTGCTTTAGTCTCCAATGGTAAGACTAAGCTGATAGAACAGAAAAGCTCAACGGTACGTTCCACATATTCATCCTTAAAAAGATCATCTTTATCTTTCCTTTTGCTTCAAGTTAATTCATGGCTGTCTTTCATAATACAAAGAATACTGTTACCTGCAGCACAATATTTGCAGCTCTGGAAACGTAAATACCTCCTATAGTTGTATACTTTTCACTGTTTGCATTATGAGAATTGTTTTTGGCTTAAGGTTTTGTGGTTTGGGTTGTATGGTTTGGGTTTTTTTGGTTTGGTTGTCCACCCCCCCACACCCCACCCTGGCCGAAAATCAAAAGTCTAAAATTCAGCCCGGTTTATTTTTGTGAACTTACTCTTTTGATCTGGCAAGAAGTTACTAAGTGAGAGCTTGGTGTGGAGCTGAGTGGGTGGTATCATGCTTAGCCAAAGGAGTAAAACACAGTACCTGCAAAGAAAACTCTCTGCTTGCAAGAGAGATACTTAATTTGATAATTACCTGAAGGTTATTGCTTTTTTAGAACGGCAACTGTAAGCCCCTGTGGAATTATGGAAGCAGGAGGAAAAGGCAGGAATGATGGAGGCCGAAAAATTGCATGTTGCTTATTTAACATGCTGTGGATTTAGCTTTTGTAGTTTCCGTCTGAGAAAACAATTTCCTGAGGTTCTACATGCAAAATGAGTAAATTGGGCTGAACGGGACACTTGGGTAAAATGCCCGCATGCTTCTACTGCAAGTAGTGTCAGCTGCTTCTTCAGGGGCGTGTCTTTCCAATATCAGTGCAGAGACAATGTTTTGTCCTGATGCTGTAGAGCCTCGTGCTTTGAAGGAGCTTACTTTTCCAGGAAATAAAAACAGTCGTCTTACCGTGTACCAAACTGCATTTTCCTCTTTGCAAGATTATCACAGACATACTTTGCAAAAACAGTTTTCCTTCCTGTTTAATATCCTTTCTATCTTCACTTCTGATGAAGTTCTCAGATGGTGTACGTCACTATAAGAATATTTTCCAGTATTCATTAATCCGTATATTCGCCATCACTCATATGCTGCTCTTTAACACTGTTGTAATAGGTCAGAAGTAGATAAAAGATTCCTGGTGATATGATTCAGAATTTGTTATCGTATTTTGTCTGTTCACTTCTGATGGAGTACAGCACAGCTCCAAAGTACTGTGGAATTATCTTGTTGTCTATTTGTCCTCTTCTGTAAGACTGTTGTATGCTAAGGACGTATCCTGCAAGCATAGGAAAGCTTCTAATGAAACTGAAGTTTTGAATGCTGCTATGTTTCTTTAAACAGCCTTTAAAAAAAAAAAACAAACCACAACGTTCTTTGTACCTGTTTGAGAAGATTGTCCACAGAAACCGGCAGAGAAGAAGGTAGTTGACTTGTTGAATTAACTATGTGGAATTAAGAGGTTTGCTTTGTGTAGTGTTGGGTCATCAGCCCGACAGCATTTTGTCATGGACGTAAAGCATGGAAATATATCTGCAGTTGAGAGAAGTCTTAAAATATTTATTTTATTTGTTTTTCCCCTTGAAAATACCTTTCTAAAATGAGGCACAATTTATACGACTGCTTTTGGGATTCTGGCTGAAAGAAGCTTGGCTGTATTTATCTTTGGATCTCAGGGGGCAAGACACTTTGTTCAGTTAAAATAAATCACTTTATGCCAGCACCTGATCTCAGACCCACAGACTGACTATCACCATGACGGGCTTGACACACAGCTATTGTGGGTCTTAACCTTCGTATTTCATCTGCTAACCTCACGCTGTGCGCTCGGCCTCTCTCAGTTTATTCCTCCATTTTCTTCTCCGGCGCATGGACTGGCAGCTTGAGGCGACTCCAATTTGTGTTCCCATGTCTTGGGGTCTTTTGGTGTCTTTCGAAGATGCCAGTAACTCTTACTGTATTAGAACAAAGACGTTAACTCTCGTGCGGCATTTAAAATGTGTCGGAGTTGTTTGCTTCATGGTGTTAGCATGACGTAATGTGCTGTATGAATTCAGAGCTAGCCTCTCATGTGGTTGCTTTTCATGCACATCAAAAGCATCTCTGTATGACACGGTTTACTTTAAAGGTCTTGTCGACAGTTTTTATATGTAGCCTTGATATTTAATATTAACCGTGCTACACTGTACAGTGACCGCTTCGATTTGTGTAATGTACACGCTCATTTTACTTACTGATTTTACTTCCTTTTTAAAGAAGGCTGTCCAGCACGGAGTTGCTTCAGATTATTGATGGAGGAAATTACTGTGGAGTAATGCATGCTACAAATACATGCTTTAGTTGGCCGAGCACTAACTTCTCCAAGCAGAGAAGTCCTAAAGCAGCAACTGTTAAAGGGCATGCTGATCTTCTAGGGCTTTTATTTCTGTCTATAGGCTCTTGTAGTATTTTCATGTCACGGTGCCACTTTCAATTAAAATGTCATCTATCTTTTTACAAGGATCAGTTCGGTATATTCTCTGATTCCTTCTCTGCCTTATTTGTGCGTTGGTTTTTTAGGACTTACGTACCTATCCTGGGCAAAAAGCCTCGTTTGCATTGCCGAGCTGGGATTTGCAAAGCTTAATAGCATTAGGGCATGATTTTATTACTGGTTTTGTGTACCTTTGCTTGTAGTAGAGATGATGTTTTCTGGATACTGAAGAAGGGACAGTATATGGAGGGGAAATCAAAGAATGTAGGTCTGAAACATTTTCTGTAAAGTGCCTTGAAGTTTGTAGTGTGTACCAGCATGAGTTTTGAGATGCAGAGTGCCAGAGCCTGTGTAGCTGCTACTGGTGGTTTGGTATCTCCAGAATGTCCATTGCAACCATCTCGTCGTGTCTGGAGAAGAGAAGGCTTGGGGCTAGGTGCGTTCTCAGCGTGGGCTGCAACTTTGCTTTAGTGTAAATTCTGTTCCTGAGACAGAAAAATAAAATGTCAAGACTTCCTGATCTGCATATTCCATGTATTCCAGGCTTAGGTAGGTCTTTAAAGAGCAATATCCTTTCACACAACAGTATTTGTTAAGTAAAGGGAGCTAGTCAGCACTGAGTTACCTTCTTTTAGTTTTACATCTGCAAGAGCCACCTGTGTGTGAAATCCAATCTTGCTACTACTTGATAATTTCATTTGAGGTGAAGGTTTTGTCCACGGGAGTGTGTTTTAGCCTTTTTCCCTGAAAGGGAGGGGAGGCGGAGAAGGGGATGGCTAGAAAAGTACTTCTGTGGCTATTAATACATACAACTTAAAATGCCTGGCTTGCAATACATAATTCTGGGCTCCAGGCAAGACTTGGGGATTTCAATATTTAATAAGTTCATCTTCACAATTAGGTGATGGTGTGTAGAGAGACGTAAAAGGCCATACTGGTTTTGTTATGGCCTTGTTTGAAGTGCAGGATCTTATTAAACCACAGGGAGCAGAGTCTTCAGAAATGCCTTGCTGCAGTTGTGTTTTAGTGGAAGCATCCTAAATCACTTCAGACTTTATGAAACAGGTTTTGTTTTGTGTTTATTCTTGCTTTTGTTCAGAACCGTTGCATATACATGGCAACTCTGTGACTTGCTGCCAAACTGACAGTTGTAAAAGTGTCCTTCAAGTCCAAGAATCTCAAACTGCTTTAATAATAATTATGGTAAGACCAAGTGGCTGGTCTGAACGGGTTAGTAAAAAACTCCCCGGTTCTGTATATGAGATTCCCATTTTCATTCACTAACAACATAGCCTCATGTGGAAGTCTAAAGCAGCCTTACTACTCCACCACTGAAGGTGACAGCAGATCCACCCAAGATGAATTTGCACGTTTGAAATGTAGGCATGTCGCTCTGATAAATAGTTAATTAACAATGTTCCATCTGTGGTATATAGAGGTGAATAGCAAACTTTCATTAAATTGTTTATTCACAAAAAGGGCTGTTTAACAGATCAGTAAAACAATTTATTAATTTTGTTGAAATACATTTAAATGAAATTCAAAATGTTTGGGAGAAATCAATTTATCAACTTAATATCTTCAAAATATAGTGCTCTTCCTGCCATTGCATGTTAAACTGCCAAAATACTTTTTTTTAAAGGATTAGAAGTTAAAAAACCTAAACCATTTTGTTTAGCATAAAACCCCCCTACAGTATTTATATAGTACTGAAAAAAAAGAGATTAAGTTGACAATTGGGGGGTATGTTTTTACTTGTTCAGCAAATAAAAAGGTATTAATTGATATAATCTTGAATGACAGCCGCATCTGAATTTTGCCTCCACTATATCCCAGGGCAATGAGTTACACAATTTAATTATTCTGAACGTTGAAATTCTGTTTGTATGCTCTAACTTTTCTACCTCTGAGGTTTATCAGACCCTTCTTATTTTTAGTACTGTGAGAAACAGTGAACAACTTTTTTCCATTTGCCACCTCCACTATTCATGACACAGGCTTCTGTAATACCCTGTCTGGTCATGTCCTTCCCAACCCGTAAGAATTCTCGTCTGAATTATCAAGCCTGATATTTCAAGTCTTTCAGTCTTCCTAGGCTGGGTAAAATGTGTTCGAGTAAGTGGATAGGTTTTATGGGACTGTGAACTGGAGAACTACTCTAATTGCAAAGGAGAATCAAGCCAAGACTCCACTTATGAGAGCGCTATTCGTTCAGTGGCATCTAATGGAAAAATAACTAGTGTAATGGGCTTTCCTTCCTATTATCCACTCGAGCAGTAGCCGTACTGGGTGACCTTTGCCATTTGGAGTCATTTACTTGGCTCGTGTTAGAAACGAGTTTGAAACATGAAGAGGATAAAAAGTCACTAGAAGTTGGAGGGCAAATCTCAAGAGAATTTTATTTTAGAGACTAGCACTTCCCTTTGCCCCCAAAGGAGAATGGTAACACAAGCAGAGTTGAACTCAAATCAGCAAGTACCAAATAGAGTGTTATTAATGGAAGCAAAAACAACTTTTCCCAAGCCCTATAGACAATAAAAACATGGCAGAAGCTTTTGATCCAATTATAATTCGGATGACTGTGATGTTTAGATAACTCCATTGTTTGCTTTATAGCAAATCCTTTCAAGCAAATACCTTTAGTTTTAGCAATTTTGCCAGTTATTAATTTGCAGTGGTGTTATTAGAGAGATGTTTTTTTTCATGAGTTAGAAGCATGTAACTAAATTATACTTGTGTTTGCGTAATTGTTAAATTTTTACTAAAATGTAGTGCTTAAAAACCGGTGCCTCTGCCAGCTCTTCTGGATACTCATTACACCTTTATGTGAGACAGCCAACAGAAAATAGAAGGCCACACAGTACTTTAGAATCCATGTGGGGGGGTAAATGCTCCAAATTATTCATTAGGGTAAAATGCTCTGCCAACTGACCATGTGAAGTTGTAGAATAGAATGGACAGAATAAATGGTGAGATACTAGTTGGGTTTGTGCGTTGTTTGGTTTTTGCAAATGCTTGAGGCACCCTGTGTTTTTGGGATGCTACCTCCAACAGAATCTGTCTTTTTATTGGAAGTTTGTTTTATGTTTAATGAAATAAGTTATGGAAAAAAATGTGACTGAAAAGAAAACAAACTGCGATCTATGCTCCATCACTAGAGTTCGTCAGGGATTGTTCTGTGGGAATACCGAGATCTCGATGAAATGAAGGGCTTGGAAAAATTTAATTGACAATCAAAGGTTCATCCAAAATTAAAGCTTGTCTGGATTTTCAGTTAGAATGAAATTCATCTCTGTTAGTACAAGCTGGGTAGGCAAGTTTAAGGGCCTGTTCTTTGAGTGTTCTTATGGCTCCTTTTACACTAAGGTATAAAAGCAATTTATCTGACCTGTATTAGAGTGGGATGAATCAGCCTGTGAAGTGCCTATTTCTTTCTTTCTTTCTTTTCTTTCTTTCTTTCTTTCTTTTTTTTAAAACCAATTATATAGCCCAACGAATAAGTAACCTGGATGAAATTCCGCCTTCTTTTGTAGAACTAAAGTTAGAGGAAAAGTGAGATTTTGTATTTTTATCCTGATTTAACAGAGGAAATATTTCATTTGTTGAATGTTTTGTAGGTTGATAAAACAGCTTGTGGTTTGTTTCTCTCCAGTGCTGAGTACATTTAATTCCCCAAGTGCTGTACATTTATACTGACAATGTTACTTGGGACTAAGCTTTAAGCAATGGTAAGTATTGTTGTCGTCATCACTTCACTGGTGGGGAGTTGAGGCAGCGAACTGAAGCAACTTGTCCTAGACTGCACAGTGAATCCACGTTCAAAGCTAAGATTAGATCTTCCCTAAACATTGTTTAGAGGAATATTAAAAAATGTCCCTTGTTGATCATTAAACAGGTGAAGGCATTTATTGAGAGTACAATAGTCCTGTGTGTGGGCCAGCTAATGTGAGGAAGAAGAAATTTCTAAATGCCAAGGAGCCAGGATTAAACCTTCCTTTCTGAGGAACCAAGCAGAACTTGGAAAGGGCTGTGGTTTCCTAGATGGTCCTTGGTGAGCAGGAATGTTGTGGAAACCCTGATAGAGGGTGGATTGTTGGCAGCTTCCCAAGCAAACTTTGTGTTAGCTCAAATTCATGCTCCCTGTTAATCAGGATTTAATTCAAAGTCATGGTCTGTCTCTTTATTTGGGTATGCATGCCATTTCCTTTACTAATGAAATACCTAATTCTGTGTAAAATTGGCTACATTAAAGCTGCTCTGAAAATTCAGCTGCTTTTTACATCTACTCTGTCAGTAAAACAGGCTGTGGACCTGTCTCGGCAATATAGTATAAAGATATTTTTCTGAGCTCATGCAAAGTAAAGTACTGCTCTTGAGGGTCTGGCTGATGAAATGAGCTAGTGTAGTCCCAACAGAATAGAAAATCACCTCCCTTACGGTTTCTTATTCCTACTTGATTCTTATTTACTTCTGTATTTCTGTAGTAGTGTATTTAGTAGGCATATTAGTAACAAAACAATGCCATTTTCAGGGAAGCTGCCCCTTGGGACAGTCTTTCTATTCTTGTCTGAATATCCCTGACCTCTGCTCACACCTCTTGTAGGTTCTCTGTTGCTGTATTCTATTTTATGTGCATGACTGCTCAACCATGCCTCCAGCATGTGTCTCCAATAATTCATTATAGTCTATATATAAAATTGAATGCAGAGAGAAGGAGGGGGAGAGGAGGGAGCTCTTATGGGATTGAAGGCATCCAGTGCAATTGTTTGATTTTTAGAACTGGTGGCTTCCTGAAAGTACTGTTAGTTTGCCATGGCTCATGGGTGACTAATGTGAAGTTCTCAGCACAGATCCTGTGGAGAGCAATCCATAGAAAATTGTTTGCAGCTGAAGAAGAGAGCATAGATTCAATGGCATATAAAGATTTGTCCTGAGACATACGTATTAGGAGAAATATAGCAGGAAACCAACTCCTGTCATGCCTCTTCTCTTCACAATTCACATGCCAATGGGTACAGCACTTTTCACCAGCTCGCATGCTGAAGTCAATAGTGTTTGCACCAGGGATGGATTTGGGTAGTGACACCTGCAAGTGTTTGTTTAATTTGCATCAACTAAAGGGCTCAGCATACATTTTGGCTCAAAGTCTCCAACTGGGATGTATTTTTGCTTCCTTTACTTAGCTGGTGTTTATACTAGGGATAATTTGTAGAATGGATCATTCCGATCCAGAGGTGTACTTCTTTGTGGCTTTAATGCGACTCGCCTGTGCAATGCTTTTGAACAAACAAAGAAGGAAATTATTACAGTTCTTGCACAACTACCCTTTAAAGACAGCTTTACAGGTAATATTTCAGAGGATTGTGGGGAATGGCGTGCAAAGTCGCATAAAGGCAAGTGGCAGTAAGAGCATTCGGGGAAGGCAACAGGTGCCAGCCAGGGTCCTCTGCTGATTTGCCAAGCGTGAATCAGCAGCCCCAGACACGCATCCTGTCCCTCTGAGGGCTCACCCGGGTGCTGCAGCTGCCTCCTCCCTCCCAGAAAGTGTCTCTTGGAGTTACTTAAACTGGCGAGTGTTGGCACAGCTCCGGTGGAGAAAGGAAGTCTGCTTTACTGCCTGCTGTCTTGATGGCACTTTGCGTATTATTGCTGATTCGGTCTAGGGATTTGACTTTTTCAAGGTCTGGTTTTCAGGAATGCCTTCCAGTGTGCCCACTGCATTCCTGCCCCTGCAGGTAACTGCATACGGTGCTCAGCGCCTGTGCGTCTTGTGCCTCAGAGCTTTTGTCGATAGCTCCTCTAACATGCACGCAGATTTT
The DNA here is from genome assembly GCF_964195595.1 of Calonectris borealis. Lineage (NCBI taxonomy): Eukaryota > Metazoa > Chordata > Aves > Procellariiformes > Procellariidae > Calonectris > Calonectris borealis. The sequence goes on along the minus strand of NC_134338.1, from coordinate 1,068,950 downwards.
TAGATGCTCATGGATCTTCTTCCAGCTAGTGTATTCTTACAACCTCCAGCGCTTGTAGCACTGGAATGTGTTTCAGATCTTCACAGACTTTATGCTTAGAAGTGATTTGCTTTAAAGCCTGTGTGATTACTGGAAGAAACCCTTCACTGCAAAGGGGTTTCAAAACAGCCCTATTTCTCGTTTCATATTTGAGTGCATTTTTATGTTGTTTATGCTTAAGGAAGAACTTTGTTTTCGACTCTTTTTACAATTGGCGTGCAAACTCTTAAAGAAAGAAAAAAGGGAAAAGCAGTTGAGTCCCATATTTTTCCTGTATCTGAACATCCAGTGCCATTGGGAAGCATCCTATGTGGCAGATAAAATATCATTTGAAGGACCGTTTATTTCAAAGGGCTGGCTGTGACATACACTATTATTTTTCAGTATTGTTGCTCCAAGGCTGCATACCAGACCTCAAAGTAAAAAGTAAAGCACATCAAATGTCTGACTCTATTCAGTGCTGCTTTAGGTGATTGTGAAATCGTTGCTTGTGCAGAAAATAATAGTGATTATAGCAAAAGCTATGGGATTTTTTCTGAGGTTAGGAAAATGCATTAATGAAACTTGTACCATTGTTTTAGATACCCGCTATACTGAGATTTTCATAGTAGAAATCCCAGAGTGCCATTCAGGTCTGTAAGAGCTTGCATTTATAACCGACACGGTTATAAAAACCAACAGTTACAGTTCTATTTAAAAGACTATTTGGTTAGGAATGTTTCAAAGAAATACCTGCTATCATTTTTTTCCTAGCTTGATCGTTGATGTCACTGCTTGCAATGATAACCATTTTAGCTCTGTCTCACAGTTTGTGTAAATTCAGAAGTTGAGGTTAATCTGCTTTTTCAACACTAGAGAAGTTGTTAACATGGTTGCTTTTTCAACATGATTTTAGGATGATAGTTTGCTGTGAACAAGCTAAGTTTTTAAATGCTTGGAGCAATATTCAAGTTCATCGCTTATCTAGGATATCACCTTCGTTAGTTGTGAGTCTATTTCTTTCAAATTCAGTTTTTTTCAAACCTTATGATGGAATTATCTTGCTCTCCACTCTAAATCTTACGGTAGGCTATGATAAATAAGACTAACTCCTCACATTCAGGGTTTTTTTCAGGACTGTACATTAAAAAAAATAATCCTGCAGGGACTGCTTTCAGAACCAGAAAAAAACCAGTGTCATCTTAAGAGCTTTAAAAATGTCAAACAAATAGACGTGGCCATGCACAAAGGTCCTGATTTCTGCAGGATGACCTGAGAATTCCTAAAACACATTGGGCTCTAGAGAATTCTTCTGTCCAACCTCTAATAGAAAAATCTTTTCCTTTTTTATTTTAATATATTGTAGGATATTTGCTAGAAATCTGCTGACTAGATTCAGTTGTGCAGATCTCATAAGCATTTGTAGCCCAGAACTAGGCGCTACTTCAAGTGACAATATATCACTGCTTCTCTCAGTCTTGGACTTCTTCCCCCCCGCTCCCCATATTACTAGGAGAAAAAGAATGATCAGCAGGGACAGATAGAGCAGGATTGGTCTAAATGGGGAATATACTTGTGTCGCTATGGGGGTCTGACTTGCTTGACGCTGTGTGGGAGTGTGTGCACTACCCCGTGCTACATAGTGGTGGAAAAGGAGCTGTGATTATTCCTTCTGCTTGCCCTGGTGAATTTGGAAACAGGTAATATCGTTTAGGCTTCATTAATGACTGCAACACTCAAAGTGGTCAACTAATGCAGCTTGAACAAACCTCTGCAAGAAGCTTTCAGCTTTTTAAAGCCACTGCTTTCTTGCATTTATTTAGCTAAAGAAATTCTGATGATTATTTAAATTGATGTAAGTTTGTCCACCATCCTCTTTCATCCAATGTTTTGCCCTAAGAAAAGAGATTTCAGTAGGAAGGTCCTGTTCATATAGCGGTTTCAGTGTTGTGCTTTCAGTAGAACTAGTGTTTTGTGAAGGCTTTTGTCTTTTTTTTTTTTTATGCTGATTTATGTGGGATTATTTGCATGCGTAAGATGGCCTGAAGTCTTTCATGCACGCTTTCTAGAAAGTGACGTTTCTTTGGGGAAACAGTTAACCACATACTCATTTTATTTCTACTTTAAGTAATACATACCGGGTATGTGTAGCCTCTTAAAATTTCAAAACCAGTATTATTTTATAGGTTAATAGCATGTCTTGCTCTGTGTATATATTTTAAAAGTCAGATGATAAAACAGGTTCCATCATCTCAAAGTGACAATAGATCTTGCTGGAGACAAATTTATAGCTATTACATTTTTGTGCTTGTGTCAGCTAACCTTGGCAAACAGAATCCTACTTGCTATTGGGATGAAACTTATAAATCTTTTCTTTTCCACTTTCTCTTCCTCCTGGTTTTGAAACCTTGTCTTAGACCTTGTCGCCTCCTTTATTCATGGCAGCAAGAGTATCCCGTGGGTTGAAATTTCTTCAAGGACTAGGGTGTAATATTTCACCCCTTTTTTTAATCCTTTCTCTCTCTCTCTCTTGCCTTGATGTGTAAAAAAGTGTAGACACCTTTGTGATGGCTTCTGAGATCACTGTTTTAAGATATTTGTTTATAGTCAGTAATTTTCAGAAACTGAAAGTAATCTTCTAATGCCTTCCATTTCAATGAATAGTTTGATCAGTAACAGTCCTTGATTCATTTTATTTTCTACCATAATCCTGTTGTTCAGCATCTCTGAGTAATCCGGTTTTTCTCTATGCAATCCTTGCAATAACTACTTCAACACAAGCTGAGAAGCATTCTGTGTCGGGACCCCTTTTCTTTCTTTTCCCCATGTCTCCAAAATTTAGAGTAGATTTTTTTTAAGGCATGTGAAATTTTATTGCATTTATTGGAAGATCTGTAATAAAGTAAGCATCTCACTCTAGAGCTAAGTGAAAACTTCTTGCCAAAACTTTGTGTGACATTATTTCTTAGCAAAATCTAAGGAAAAAAATTGGAAATATTGAATGCATTTTGTTAAAATATTTTTCTTGAAAAATTGAAATGATAGGTTACATTTTTCAAGACCAAATGAAGTAGTTACTGACTTTCATTTCTGAAACAGTTCAAAGTTTCCATGTTTAATGGATTTATAATGTTCATGGTTTTGCCTTTGGAAAAGGTGTGCCAGTTGCATACCCCTAACCTGTGGCCTATGGTTCCATTTCTTAATAACTGCAAAACAGCTGCGGCCTCTCGGGCACACTGAGAGCTTTGACAAGTGAAGTGTTGGAGGTGAATTTAAATACATCTATCCTTTTTAAAAAAAAGGCTTGTGTTTTAAAGCATTTAGCTCTAATTGCAATAGTGCTGGGCTTGCTCTGTCTTAACCGTTAGGGTTTTACTGCTAATCATCTCTGTGAACAAACAATATACCCGCCTCCTTCAGCCAGCCCCTGTTCATCCAGAAATACCTGCACTGTTGGGTCTCATTAATTCCAAAATTTTTATACAAAACCTGACCTGCTTACACTACAACTCAGGAGATTCATGAAGTCAAATGGCAGATTTATACAAGCAGGCAGCTGTCTGCATGCAGAGTTATGGTGTATGGAAGAAATATGCAGATGTCAAATACAACCATGCAGTTGGCAAATCGACTTTGGGTATTTACATATAATAATTATCAGTATGGGGAATTTGAGCATAATCCTATTCAGAGAGGGCATGCAATGCATATGGAGCAGCCCAAATACAGACTTTTAACTCTTTGTCTGGCAACAAGGATATGTTTCTCCCAATAATTCTGTGTTATTTGCTGTACTTTAGTTATAGGATTGCAGGAATTTTTACAGGATAGAGCTGTTTATCTGTTCCAGAGATATTTTGGGTCCAAGAATGTAGAATTACATATAAATAAACATTTTTAGTGCTTCTAGAAGCAACTTATTGCAGCCAGTGCTAGCTATGGAAGTATGTTCTTAATAGGCAAAAAGAGAAGAAAATACAAAGATATGTAGGTGCATCTATACATGTAGTATTCATTTTATGGCAGAGGCTTTACCTCAGATATTAAATAGCAAGTACTGAACTTTCAAAACTGAGCTGTGCATGTATACATCCTCCCAAACTGAGTCAGCGAGCTGGCAGCTTGGAACAGCTGACTTTTTAACGATTAGCAGTTACGGTGTATAAAATGAATGGGTCTAGACGAGGCAGGTTCAGATCACCTGGACTGACCTTGGAGATGAACATGTCCCAGATTAGAGTGCAAAAATAAGTATGTAGGGCAGTGTGTTTGACGTCTGCTGGATTGCATGAGGATGTTCTACTTTTTCCCATTCCTTTCTCACCTACAATCTAGCAGTGTTTTCACCTATTTTTACCATGACCATATTGCTTCTGTTTAAGGCATGTAACTTCTTCAGTATGCACGGATCTGTATTAGAAATGGTAAAGATGTTCTATGTTTGAACTAAAGCTTTTAGTGTCACTGCTTTCCATCTCAGGACAGATGCTGTGGCACAAGGAGACAAAGCTGTTCTTGTTCATTATTGATCTGTAGCTATAGCTCAACTTCTCAAAACGTGCAGTTTATTGTCCTAAGTGAGGTATTTCCTGCCTAATATTTTTCTAGAAAATAAAGGAGACAGCATAAAGATCCTTCCCCTGACTCATTTCACCATCTTAGACTAGATGAAGATTCGTTTCGTTTCCTTCCTCTGACAAGGCTTTTCCAAAGACCTCGAAGTACCAACTCAATTCAGATGTTTGGTCTGAGTTTCTCTCCAGGGCAATGCGAAGAAGGAGAAATATAATCAAGGTTTCCAACTGGTAAAAAAGCAAAGAGGAGGGGAAGCACCTTGGTTTTTCCATTTTGAAAATGAAGCCTAGCATTTGAAATTTGCACCTAGCAACAGCAGGTGATGATTTTCTGTGGTTTTTTCCATCGATGTATTCCAAGAATCATAATTATTGTAATTTTCAACAAAATTATGGTTTGAATATGATTCAGTACCTGTTACAAATTTGCACAGAAAAGATTTCCAAATTCATAAATAGCACTGTCTACATCTCTCTGAATTTTCTAATTCTAACTGGGATAGGAGGTGGCTTTATGAAAATGGATTTGTTTTGCATCAACACTAGCATAATTGCTCACCCTTTTTAACAGTTTTAGATGCGTGTTGATAGGGATGGGAAAGCAACGTTTTGGAGAATTTGATCATGGAGTTAGATGCTGCAAGTGGCAGTGAAAATAAAAGTTCTGTAAGCCATTGACATCTCGCACTGTTAAGCTTACGTACAGACACACTAGCTATAGATGAAGTTTCCCTTTGCTGATTTTCTTAATTTTGATAAGAAATATTAATAGAAGTAACAGTAGGGTCATCTTGAATGGAGCTCCCTATCTATTTTCTTCTTTTGATTTGTTTTAAAGTTTTTTTTTTGTCTCAACTTTTGCTGACAACGGGCATTTGAAGTTGCTTCCAAGTTGAGTAAAACAGTGCTTGACATCTGTATACAGGCTATAGAACCTGACAAGCATAAAATCATTGCCAGAGGTCCTTATTTACGTGAAATGCAGGACCAGCAAACCTGCTGGGATGAAAAGAGGGCTGTTCTTGAAGAAGTGATAAGAAGCTTTCTAAAGGTTCATGGTCTATATTATCCTCCCTTGGCACACAGACTCGTGTATTTCTACTAAGGTCAGCGGAACTACATACCGTCTACACTCACTTGGAAGAGCTGGTCACCCTGAGTACTGTGATTCACCTGCTTGTTTTATGCTTTCTCTATTGCCACAGAATTGAACAATTTAGAGGTGTAAATGCTCTTCCCTCCCTGTCCCCCCAATAAGGGTTGGAAGTACTACTGTCTGCTTTATACTGCTAAGAAATTGAGAATCTTTTCTCCTTGCCCGACATGGTGCAGGAGGTTTGTACTGGAGTGGGCTGTGGTTCTCCAAGTCTTGAGCTATCATGCCAAGTCCCCGCTCTAGGTACTGAAACCCGCTGAACTGCACATAACAAGTCTTAATTATCTCTCTGTTCAGCACTGATTTATTCTTTGCCTTTTAAACTTTCCCTTTCAGGGTCCACAAATCTGTTTTCCATTACTATATAAATCCACCTTAAAAAGATACGGATGTGAAGGAGGACAATAGGCGGATTCTTACATGGCACTGGTGGGGTTTTTTGCCGTCCATCCTGGAAGTATGTTCATTGTGATTCTTACATAATGAACAAAAAGCAAGGTGATTTGTGCAGATGAAAAACATATTAAAAGTTTCTTGTTACATTATCGTTGCTGGAGAATCATTTTCTCTTCTGGGAATTAAATACCATGAAGCTAGGTTATCAAATAATCTCCATATATCCTGGTGAAATCTCTAGGGGCCTTATGTCTGTATAAGCACACAAATAGTAACTGGAGAGCAGGGATAAAAATAACATTAGATACTAATTTTTTTTTGTAGATTTAAAATGTTTTCAACTTAGTTACGCAAATATTCTAAAGTTAATCATGCCTTCAGTGACAGCAATAATAACATTTCTAAATCTGACCATTAAGTCCTTGGTTTTGTTCCATTCACTTCTGCCTAGATTTCTTCTAAAACCAAGCATAGACTCACTTATGATCCTCTGCCCATTATATGTATTTTAATTCTATTTTTAAAATATCATGCGATCTTTGTTTTATCATAGAGATATAGTAATTACTTGGATGAAAAATCATAATCTCCCAGGGAATTCTCTAGGGAATTAAAATACCAAGGATGCAGTAAACTGTTTTTTTTAAAAAACTCATTTATGTATATGAGTTAGCTTAATTTTTATCCCCAAATGCGGGCTGTGAAGAATTCTAACCAGACGAAGCACAATTCTCTATCATTTTGCATGGATGCAGTGCTGCATATTCTAATAACAGCAAGCATTTTGAAATATAAGATAGTAAATTCCGGGATAAAAGAGAGAGTTTGGCTTGTTATTGTCAGCCTAAATTCCAGCTATTCTGCTGAGAAGTTAATAATAAATAAAGACCAAGGGGCATGTATCACAGTTGCTCCCTGGAGATTTTTGCTTGTCTGAGGATGGCAAGATCAGGATCTTACTTTGAATATAAAGTATTCAAAATATCAGCAGGTTGGGGAGACAAGGCAATGTTGAGTATACATCTGCTTGATGCTTGATTTCCTGTGTAGGATCTATAAATCCCAGTTAATGGGAAAAAACACCTGTCAAAAGGGGCTGGAGTGAAGACTGGGATGCAAATAAACACAGAAGCATGTATATGTTCATGTAAACACATAAACACGTGTGCAATATGGCAACTTCTAAAGGACCTAATGAATTCCTGAGACCCCCTGTACAGGCTGAGACTTAAGAGGAAGCCATTCTTCCTCTTAACATTTCATAAGCTTAAATAGGTGAAGAATGGCAGAAAGGAAGAACTGAGAAGCAGTGGTGTCTCTAGCAGTGGTATTCCTGCTGCTGCTTTTCCTTCTGACCCATGCACCATCCTGCTTTAGTCTCTTTGCCTCTGTTTGATGTTTGGATTGTGAGCTTTTAGGGCAGGGACTGTCTTCTAAACAGCTGCGTGCAGAACGCAGCCCAAAGTAGTCTCCCTCTTTGCTTTCAGAAGATGTCCTGAGGCCACCTGTCTGATAAATTAAGATGCTTCTGCTGAATAAAATGCTGAAGCTTAAATCAGATAGATCCTAGAACACCTGAATGTGGGTAGCCTGTGTGCAATGAATGATATACCTCTGCGGCACAGAGTTCGCTGCAGGATACGGGATTCTTCTCAGACCCCGGGTAAACTGAATGATCAAGTGTTGGCAATCTAGTGACACAGCCGTATTGCTGTCATTGCTTTAACTGCACTCACTGCAGTCACACCTCTGACTTAATTGTACATGCACCCAATCAAAGTGTTTCTAGAGTAGTTATAATCTATAAATAAAATAGAAAAAGAATGTGAAAAAGGAAGTTTTAGTGAGGATTTGGTTTTGTGAGTTTTCTGGTGGGTAGAACAAGCAAGCCATGCTTCCCTTCCTTTTTTAATAATTTTGTGGCATACATAGTCCATGAGCAGCATCACTTCACAGAACCGTTGCACTGTCAGTCTCAGTCTTTTCACTTCTGGGCAATAACACTGAAAAGACACCACCTAACATAAAACAAAACTCCAGATATGATTATTTCATCACAAAAAAATTAATGCTGCCCTGTTTTACAACCTGGATTTTAATATAGCCTGACATCCTGTTCTCATATTTCTCTGCTAAGTACATATCTAGTTACTGCTGTTCTGTCCCTGATGCAACAAGCTGACAAGAAAGAGCATATTCACAGGGAAACTGGGGTAGGGGCCGAGATGCATCTTTTGAAGTGGATGTATTTAGATACATTGTGATGGCATATCAGATCTTTTACCCCAAATTTAAATCTGCAGGGTTCCTCTGGGTTTTGGGGTTTTCATATTTTTAGCTTTTGCCACCTCAAAAAGGAAAGGAAGATGGAATGCAGACCAGATCTCACAACAAAACAATGCCAAAAGTAATCCCCCAAATCCCAACCTTCAGAAGCCTTCGGATTTCTGGTAAGAAAATTGAGGTTTAAAAAAATTCTTTTTTTAACTTTTAATTTTTTTTTTTTTTTTTTTGTTAAGGCATCACTTCCATCTCTGTTTAGTGTACCTCCTGTATAATTCAGTGTTTGCTGATTTGATAATGCTTCTCCAAAACCTCCGATTTCAGTGGAGGACCTTCTGCATGAGAGTGCGCAGGCCAGGCGCAATCCCTCTTAGGTGACAGAGAGAATAATCCCATCTTTCACCACTGCTGCCATCCCTGGATTCCCCTTCATACTCGCATTCTGCAGTCCCTTCTGTGCTTGTGCTTTTAATATTAGTGCTCATGTACTCTCATTTCTAATTCCTGGCAAGGACATTTTCAGCAATAGTGGTATAACAAAAGAAAAGGCTGTTGCAATGCCATGTTATGTTTAAGAAGCCATAAATGCTGAGATAGGATTTAAAGAGCTCTGTGTATGTCAGACAGTTGCATACATGTGATGTAGAGGAGGAAAAGCCCACTACTGCCTGGGCTATTAAAGCTTTACTTTTTAATTCGAGTTTCTCTCTGATCAAAACTGTCCAGAGGCTCCACTCCGACACACCAAGCTGCCTACTTGAGCTGTACATCGGAACAATCGTGTCTCCACAAACTGCAGCACAAGTACATTTTTCATTTCAGTTTGCCTATGATTATTGATGCCGCTCTTCCTTCCTTGTGCTATCGTATATTATCTTCACTCTGAATAACATCTAATATACATTGTAAACTTTTAGAGCTTATACAAAAAGCTGCTTATTCTTCAGCAATGAATGCAGCACATTTTCTTGCTTGTTAAACAAGCTTAAGTTTATAGCAGCATTTTCAAAGAGGACCCGGAGTCTTGGACCTTGGGAAAGCCAGGTTTCCAGTCTCTACTGAAGCTTTACTCCCTGGCGGTATGTTTACTCTACAGGCCCAGGGGCAAACCAAAGGGCTGGACTCGTTCCTTTAGCTCTCTCCAAGACAAATCCGCTGTAGGGCAGGCTGGCGGCGAGGAGCGGAGGTGTGAGCCTGCCCATGCCATTTGGCTTAAAGCCAATGGTTGGTCCCTGACTTGTCTTTATTTAATGATATGACATAGCCTGAGCTCCTGAGAAACATTTGCAAACCCTGCAGAAGTTTGTTAGTGTGTCGTGTTTCTTATGAATCTCTGAATATTTTACCATTTGGTTTTCAGATATGTCTTAGATTCCTTTTGTATTCGGTGAGAAGCAGGCCCTTTTTCACCCTTTGAGAACACTGTTTCATGTGGAGCAATCTGTCTGTAGCCAGCAAATCTGAAAGACCTGTCAAAAGTTACACTTTTCCCACACAGCTGAGATGAAACATCATCTTAGCAGATCACACAGGAAAAGAATAACTGAAGAAAAGCTTCAAATAACACTTTAACATGTTTTAAACAAAGGTATTGTTTATGTGATACCCTAAATGTTATATACCAGCATTTTTCTGATTGAATTTATTTCTGCACTTTCATTCTAATATTAAATGAGTCAGTTCAAATGGATTTACGTGAATCAGGCACCATTGTATTTACGGGGAGAGAGTTGGTTGCTGGAAGTGGAGCTATCTTTCTTAACTGATTCTTTAAACTAGTTAAGGAAGAAGGGGATAATGTAGTGAGTAAAAATGGAAAGTGGGAGAGAATTTCTAAGTACTAGTGGCTGCTTTATTTTGTACAGCACACAGTCTTTATCACAGTGTAATAAATGATATTGTACTGTCTGTATTCTCTCTGTGGAATGGACAAGGGTTTTTCATTTCATGCTTCATTCACAGCCAGCTACAATGATTTCATAGAGTCAGCACCTACGCGTAGCACAGAGGGAAGAACAACAATATATTTATGGCCTATAGGAGATGCGTCACAAATACTTCCATTTCCACTACACAGCAGAACACCAAGAACAGGATCCCATTGCCTCGAAAGAGAGAAACAGTAGAGAAGAGAGGCCTTGTGTATGCGGCCATACGTTGAAAATTTTTACAGAAACATCCAAGTTTCATTCAGGACGTGCATTGCCTTTTGCAGACTCACGTGGAAACGGCACTAGTGGCTTCAATAGGGACCTTATGATTTTGGAGGAAAAGAAAAAGATGTTCATTTTAGAGAAGGGAAGCCAGTTCCTCCACAAATACAAGACGATGAATAGTCTTGTCGTGGAATATTGTTGTGAAAGACTAAGCATCCACCTTCTTTTTGCTGCTAAGGAGGTATTTTCTAAGCTAATACTTCTCAGTCCTCCTGTTTTCTCATTCTTACGACCTGCAGTTATTTAGTATCTACCCTCCGATTTCCAAGAGCAATGGGGTTTCTTTCTACACAACATCAATGGTATTCAAAGAATTAAATTAAAAGGTCTCTGAATATTTCAAAGATGAGGCATTTGTATTTTTCTTATCATTGCAACCCATCCCACTGAATTAGGAAGCGAAATTCAAGCTCAAACCCCAGGTAACTTTTTCTCTTCTTATCAGAACTGTTTTGCAGGGTAGGGTGCTTTCTTTTACTGGAATGTGAATAGCTTTTGGTGGAATATGAACAATTATCTAGAAAGATCTGTTAGTGATTTAGCCAAGGAATGGAAAAGAACTGAGTATCCTCTCTCTCACACAAATAAATGAGCTACATCTGAAGATTTAAGCAATCAGATTTGCATAATGAACATGTTTATGCCGCATTATAGTCACCTGGTTTACAAATTCAGTGAGCATTTCACCACTTATCTGCTGTCATAGTAGAAAAATGAAACATTTGGGTGAAAATCGTTTGTAAGGCAATGTGAATGTATGTTACTTTGTGCTTTTTAACATCTGATCTTCAAGAAGTTTTTCTTATTTGAGGAGTGAACTCACATCACCAGGTTGGTGGTTGAAAATGTAGGATTAGTGCATCTAGCTTTTAGTGATTTGGGCAGGGGATTGTTTGTCTTGAATTCTCTTCTGGATTACTTAAACTGATCAGCTGGCTGACTTTTGTATCTTTTAATATTTCTATTGCATTTTCTATTTTCTGTTTATAAGCTTTTCCACACAGTTAATTCTGTGCCCCCCTATCCCCAGCATTGTCTAGTGCAGTAGTGTTTTGATTTCGGCACGATCCCTTCGGCCTCATTTTAAGCAAGATTTTCAAGAGCACCAAGAAGAGTTTATATGCTTGTGTATCTGAAAATCCTGCAAATACTGTTGTACTATTTGGGCAACCTGTCTAAATATAGTGTTTTCATGAATTACTGTATGGATGTTATTCCCTTGTAGGCCTAATTAATTTCTCTCTGACCTCTAGAAAATCAACTCACAAAATGTGAGCTACATCTCTCATCTTTCCATACTTTCCATACCTCCTCACTTACTGAGTGCGAGGTTTAGCATTACCTATCTCTTTCCATCCCTTTTGCTCAAAAAATCCATAGGTACTACAAAGATGCATCTCATTAGCTCTGTGGTCTGTTCTACAGTTTTTCATACATTGCATTTACTCCTGTGGTTCATGCTTTTCCCCCCGGAAACTTCAAATTGGGGTGTCAGTAGAAACCCAGCTTCTAAGTGATGAGGCAAAAGAGTTTTGCATGTTTGAATCTGCAAACAATGCATTTGCTTTACTTGAGTTTCAAGCGAGAAAGGCAGATTCGTGCCAAGGAATGCCTTCATGAAGAGATGAGTATTTCCAGAAATGACCGTTTACTTAAGATGCATCCATTTCTTTGCTTGCCCAAATTCACACATCTTTTAAAGAGGTCTGATTTTCTTTCTTCTGTCTAAAACTTACTTAGTCTCCCGGTCTTGACATCCAATGCTATTTGTCACTTGAGAAGAACTGTGGCTGCAGCCTCAGCGGGTGTGAAGCTGCAAGGATGGATTTGCCCTGCGCAGTATGGTTACCTCATCTGCTCGCACAAGCTGCCTGTGTCTTCTCATTTTTAACGTTTAGAAGCACTGTGGAATTTCTTTAGAGTGCTAGTTTTATATGCTGCAGTGTCATACTCCATGGAGTGGGAATTGTAGCAGTTTAGTTATGTTAGGACCGCTTCCAAGATCATCTCCTCCTATGCAGCAGACATTGCGTTTTGGGCTGCCTTCCTTTTATCTTCTGCAAAATTGTACATCACAGGCACAACTACTTGTGAGAAACTGCTACGAAGTCTACGCAGAGAGCAGCACAGGGTGTGAGAACCATCCTACATGGCGGCAATAGAGGAGAAGCTGTTATTGCACTGTGTGCCAGCTGTACTCTGCTGTTCCTTAGGCTTTGTTCTCCAAGTGCCACGACGTGGTTGTTTATCATCTTTCTTGTTTCCCTCTGTAGCTTGCAATGAGTACAATGGATGTGTTTTTAATTAAGGCAGCTGGATATGACTTCCAATTATTCCTCAACACCTTGAAGGTTTGAAGCACAGGCTCTGTTGTTCAGGCTCCCTTGGCCTGGGAAACAGACCCAGCTGCGTGTGCAGAGGTGTTAGCGGTGCCTGTGACCAGCGCAGGCTGATATTTATGTGGCAGGTACAACGGTGTAGAGGTTTTTGTGGTTGTACAAAATATTTTCTGAAAAATTCAAAACGGGTCACAAAGAAACTACTTGCAAATTCAGGTCACATTTATTAGTTTTGGCTCAGGTATGTGTATTTCTCCACACAAGAAATGAAGAGGAGAATTTTATCCTATTTACCCAGTAGGTGAGGGACCTGTTACCTCCAAGGCATGAGGCTTGGGTTTGAGTCCATCCTCGCTGCAGGAGTTTTGAACACAGGAGCTCATAGAGCAGGCTCTCGTGTCACGCGTACCTGTGCCTGAAGATGTTACATCATTTTTTTAAAATACATGTTTTAAGTACGGCTCGAATGCGTCCAGTTGTATCAAATGACACAATGCCAAGATGCTTCTTGTTAGCCTGTTGTTGACCTCCAGCTGTGCAAACAGAGGTTATATTCTTATAAGAAGCAGTCTTAGTAAGGTACGGGATTTGCTAGCCAAAGTAGTTTTTCAATTATAAGACTGCACACACGTATATTTTTATGACCACATTCTCAATAAGGTAATGCATCTTTAATTCATTGGAAATTAAGGAAGTTGTAGAAGCAACTGAGAGTAAATAGTGGCTTCTGTGGGTTAGTGACTGAAATAAAAAGTTAAATAACTTCATTTCTTGTCCAGGTATTGGATCCCCTTCTGTTTCCAATATTTAACTTTTTATTCCTTCGGGTTTTTTAGAAAAAGACTCCCACTCCACACCCCCCTCAAAAAAAAAAAACAAACCCACACACTTAAAAAAAAAAACAAAAAACACATTAAAAAAACCCAGAGAGAGACAGAAAAAGAAAAAACAGCATCAAACACATCAAAACCACATCAAAAATTGAAATCACTTAGTTATGCAAAGGGTTTAATTTTCCTCCCCAGAAATTTGCCCTTGCTTTCAGTCATGTTTGAAACAAGTTTTGGATTCATGTTTTTCCTCCTCTGTATTCTTTCTGCACTGCACTTTTCAGAGCATTTGCTAAAAATACTTTTCCAATTCAAGTGCTCAGTACCTGAGGGTCAGGCTACTTTATTTTTTCCCTTGCCTGTTGTTGCTCTGGCTAGGAGTAGAAATATCGGTGAAAAAGCCAGTCATGCTGCCTTTTCCAAGCTCCTTGTATAACTGCGCAAAATAATGAAGACTGCACAAAAAGCCTACTCCTAGAGGAATACATGTTAATATTAACATTTAGTACCTAACGTACAATCTATAATACAGAATGCCTGTAGTGTAAGGGACCAAAGTTGTCTGATTCATTCCAAATTTATGAAGTTATAATCTTCAGGTTGTAAATGAAGGACAAATTTAGCATCCAAATTCTTAGAATCTAATGTACAGTCTGTAATACAGAATGCCTGTAGTCTAAGGGACTAAAGTTGACTGATTTATTCCAAATTTATGATGTTGCAATTTTCAGACTCTAAATAAAGGGCAAATTTAGCATACAAATTCTTTTTTTATCTCCCTTTTGTAGACTCTAGGTGACAGTGTCAGATTTTTATGAAGTGCAGCTTTCTTCCAGAGTAGAATAAAGGTACCTGTTTTTGTAGTGATTTATACAGTGGTTTTATTTTCTTTTACAGATCTTTGGATGGTCTCCGCTTTTTATTTTTGTTCTCTTTTAGCATGAAGCCAATTCTTACACTAATGATATTTTTTTCTTGTACAGTGGCTTGTAATAAAATAAAATGTTGTTAAAAAGTAAGAATATAAATAAGACTATGTAGTGTGCACAGAGGTATTGGTATGATCTGGTTCTTATCCAGTGGTAAGGTATCAAAACACCATGACACAAATTTTAATTTATCAGAGAGACCTCCTGTGATAGACAAGCCCTTGATTTAGAAAACTATCTCAAAAAAGAATCCTGCTTCTATAGAGTAATTTTTTCCAGGTCTGCAAGGAGACTCTGTCTTTGCTGAAGGTAGGGTGGAAATATACACATTGTGTCATGTCCGCTAATACTCAGAAGTCATAATCTGTGGAAAAATGCGTACCCTGTGTGGGGAAAAATGTCTTTCTGAATTCACACCCCTAAATCTACCCAGCTGTGTTCCCGTTTTATGACATCATACAAAATAAGGCTAAATTGGATGAATCATTGCTTGGTGTTCTTCTGTCTGTCTGAAGGCAAAAGGAGGGCTAAATCAGTGGAAAAGGCAATCCAGCAATAGCATTTGCCTTTTGCTAGCCCCCCTCCCCAAAACACAGATTTGCTATCCTGGATTTGGACTGGCACCGATTCAGATGAAGAAAGGATTTTTAGTTTAGATTAAATCAAAACCTGCGTGTGGAGGTAGATACTTGGGCGTGCTGAAAGCTGCATGAAGAGTCAACGGCAGGACTGGAACGAGAGGCCGTATCTCATAGACCTTTATTCGGTGGGTTGTTTTCTGTGCTGTTGTCCTTGATGTATCACAGTGAGACTTCTGCCATACACTTTTGAATGAACGTTGTCATCATGCCTGCTGCATCTGTTCCTGCTTTTTAAACCTTGATGCGTGACGTTCTTATGAAGTGACTGTGCCTCCCTATGTTTGGATTAGACCTAATGCCGGAGCCTGACCTGCGTTTGGTCATGCCGTTATGTTAGAGATACTAAATAATATAGAAGTGATAACATGTCATGTATTGTTTCTCAAACTAATGTTGACCTTACGAGGCTAGGAAAGATTCTTGAGATAACTTTTTAAACCAGCCTTCCAAACTATTTATTGAGTCATCTGTCCCACCCTTTTGACTCTCCAGGTTTTAGGTTAGTAGTTCCTTTTTGTAAAACTTTTGATGTGAAATCACCCAGTTGAACTCAAAGAAGCTTAGGCTTGGCCACCAGCCAAAAAGCTCTCAAAGTGAAGCTTCCCAGAAGGATAATGTTTTCAACCTTTCAAATCTCAAATGGTTCACTGCGGTTCTAATTACAGTCTCCCATCAGAATAACCTCCCATAGCCAGAAGTGAAAAAACCCACAAAAAGCGCAATTTCTCTATACAAAGATAAGACAATTGATTGCAACCTATAAAGCTACTGATTATACAAGCTTTGCTTGTTGGGTATTTTAACTGTTACCATAGAATAAATGCGGGTTTCCAGGCGCTATCGCAGTCATCTAGTGTGACTGAAAAAATGGTATGCTTTAAAAAACATGCAGTAAGTCACTGAGCCTCTGAGAGCCCCAACTGTAAGCATTTAATTGCCACTGACAGTTCTGGCCAATTAAGCCTCTGCAATAATGATCGCATCAGCAAAAATTGCTGGATCTTTTATGTTCAGAAAACCACAGTTCCTAACTGGAATATGGTTTCAATGAAATCTTTTCTCTCCATTACCAAAACTAACATTAGGGATCAGAGGGATCAGTGTTTCGATCAGTGGGTTGTGAACTTTGCCAGGGATGAGAAAGGCAATCAGGATTATTGCAAGGCAGTGAAAATGTTAGTACAGTTCAAAGTGAAGAAAATACTGCTGCTTCTCTCCTGTTGCCCCTCAAGATCAGTTGTTCTCTGGTTGTATTTGCACCATACAGTGTGGGCTTAACGAGACAGAGCCAAGCCTGAGCTACTGTGCTCCTTCTTTCAAAGCGAATTAGTAGCCTGATGTTACCCTGGTGTGGTATATGGTTTCTGGTCAGAAAGACACTCTCTCTTTGCAATGTAGACTGCACTCACACATGGTTACCAATGCTATACTATGTAGACAAACCTTCTGTTAATATCTTAAGCATGTACGTGCTTCAGTGCATTTACATGTAGATTCATGTTTATGTAAACATATGACAATTAGAGGATTATTCTTACTACTTGTACTTTAACCCATAAAAGGAAATCATACCAGTATGGTACTCAAAATAAGGTATCTTTTACATGAACGTACTAACAAAAACTCTTACTTGACCAGCCTTAGGTTCTACCTTTATTGTCTCGCAGTACCTATCAAGTATTTTTCAGGTGTTAGCTAGAGAAAGGCCTTGTTGGAAGTATTAGCTTAACCCACCAGTCTGCCTACTCTTCCTCGCAAGTACTGCAATTTGAAAAGTCTGGTAAGCCTCCCTGTATTTCACTGCCCATTAAGTGTGGGTCTTGAGTGACTGATCTTCTACATCATCTCGTGCAAGTGACAAGGCAAGCCAGGGGGAGAAATCAAGCTGGAATATTCTAGTCAATCTGCAAGTTGTCAGGACACTGGGGTCTTTGTTAAGAAAGAAGACTCCCCAGTGCCACCAGCTGAATGCAACCTCAGTGGGTCAGAGCACAAGCCTGATGACTTGTTCCTCCTGCCCCGTGGACTGACACGTGCTCTTGTGTGATGGGATTAAGTGATGTTTGTTGTGATGGGCAATATTGTGTGTTTTCACTTTTATGCATCCCTGTTAGTTTTTTATTCTTTGAATTTCAATTTTAAGCTCTTTTTCTTTATAACTCATCTCTCATTCTTTTTAAAGTGATGTAGGCTAATTTAATCAAGCAGTCTGTAGAATAATAGGAAAGTTATGCTAATTTTTTGAGATTAAATTGTATCTCTCTTTTTTTGCTTGTGAAATAATGTGCTCTTGCTTTATGAGAAACTTGCTCTCTTTTTTATGGAGAGTTGGAATTGTTTCTTTAATACATTACAAGCTCATCAGGAAAGGATCGCAGGGAATGAATCCTGCGAGCAAAGGTAATCGAAACTCCATCACGTTAGCACTGCAGCCTTTTATGCCTTTTGGGAAAAGCCTGTGTGGGAATGTGTTTTAATAGGAGGAGTTAAGGCAAGCCTAATACCTAGATTCAGAAGGAGGAAATACTGTTATGGCTATTTAAGAATGATCATTATTTAAAGGTCCCAAAGTTGTTATTGCTGATGCTACGGATGCTTTTATTTATAGGCTCTGGGCTACAGTACTAGACTGAAACTTGTGGGTTCCATGTTTGCCATTGCTTTCTGATAGTCTTCGTCCCTCACTTCAGTGCTTTTATCACCAAATATGAAATGGGGATAATACTGGTCTAAGTTTAAGCTTTGAAATCAGTTGTTGAAAAGAAATATTACAAAACCTATTGGTGTGGTGCTATTATGGTTTGCCAAGGCTACAGAGTTCCTTAAAGATTCACATGTGCATTTTTTTTCCCTGTGTGGGATTTCTGTTTGCATAAGGAGGTTTTCACAGCAAGATTTCAAACGCTAGCAAGTACCAGTTGCAAAACACTGCTTCATAGCATTAGCTGCAGCATATACTGATTTTGCATGGTAAAAACAACTGCGTAAGGGCAAGGCACTGGAGAATAGTATCTACTAACAGTACCTTAAAATAACTTGCTGCTCCTTAGCCCCACAGGCACTGTGGTTTTAGCTCTCTTTTGCTATACAAAATTAAGGCTGCATCCCTAATTGCATAGCGTAAAAGCCACGGTCTCCTATCAAACAGGGTAATGTCTAGAGTTCTCCTCTGGTCTCGGATGCTTGTCACTATGACACTTTTAGGGCTGTAGTAACACTTGTACCTTTTAATAAACAAACATTCATAGGAGTGCTCAGGAAGACATCAAGTTAGATTCCCGTGATAAACAATACGAAGAAGCCCTTAATAATGCTTAACTTGGAGCAGAATTCGTTGTAAAGCCAGATGATTTTCTTTGCCTGGGGTGGAACACTGAGAGAAAATTATGAGAACAAGGACACGAATTTTTATGATTTCCAACGTGCTTTTGTCTGTGAAATGCTTATTAGGTCTGTGGTGAGAATTAAACTGGAGATAAGACTAGCCTGCAAGCCCAGATTTGCTGAACAAACACAAAGTTTGAAGTATGAGCACGTGTTTGGAGTCAGAATTCAGACCTAAATGTGTGAGCATCCAGTGGGTGGAGCGCTGAACTGGGGGACAGGACATGGAAGTCCTGGTTATACCTCTGGTGTTGATCTGGTGTGTTATTTGTTCAAAGACAGTTCTTTCCCACTATCCCTTTTTTTTTTCCTTTTCTTTTTTACCGCGTTTTGTTTGCCTGCAGACTATGAAAATCCACAGGGATAGAAATTCTTTCACTGGCCAAGTGTCTAGCCTTGTCCTGTCTATGATCTGTAAGCAATGTGATAAGGGAAACAACAGACATTAGTTCAAGTCCTAATTTCGTTTCTGATGGAAACTTAAATCTGTTTAGTTTTTTTGCTTCTAGGAGGAAGGTGAGTAGATGACAATACTTTCCCCTTAGTGATCACTATCACTTTCTGCTCTTTTCACAACGTGGCATTGACTTCATTTCTTGTTTTGCTCTGCTACCGACCCAGGGGTCAGCTCATGGTCCTCTCTCTCACTGCTAACCCCGTATCTTTCCAGGAATAGAACAGTTTCTCTTCTTGTGCAGAGGAAGAAAGGTTGATGGTCAGCCAGTGTTATTGCTCCTGTTTTCCCTGACCTCTTTTCCCTGCTGCACAAATGAAATAGAGATCATCCTTTACGTTACACAATCTCAATTCGTACTCAGTAGTGCAGGAGCCAGATAATGGAATCGGAGTTTCTACCTGTGGGTCACGAGATCAAATTGGACTCACAGTGGTAATGATCAAAACTTGCTGCAATTGAATGGCTCTTTCAGTGTCCTGCGAGAAAAGAGTGTATTGGTTCAGCCAGCTCCAAGCCTTGTTGTCTTTTAGGAAGTATACAGCATTTCAGTCTCAGGTGTCTCTTCTGCTTCAGTTAACTAAACCGGAGCTGAATTAGCTTTCAGGTTCATCAGTTTTGTACCTTCCATGGGAATTGAACTTGCTAATGAAAGAAATGAAAATACAGTGTAAATTCCGAATTAGGATACTTGAGTCTTGAAAATCAAGTGCAGTATTATAATGCACATTAGGGCCATAATTTTTTATATGTGGCAATTTCTATACATACTCTTATCGTGGAATTTTTTTAAATGGGTATACATTTATGCGTGCTTTAAATCTGTTTTGCATTGCTAGAGTGGTATAAAGGAGCATTGGCACAAATGATAATCTTGACCTTTTTTCTTTTTTAAAATTTTCACCTTTTGCAAATTTGTCCATATATGTTAAGTAATCGTGGATCAGAAGATGTCTATTATAGATGACTCACTTTGGTTAATAAATGTCTTGGTCTGTTTTAGTCTTTAATTACTTGAGTTGACCTACTCCAGTCAAATCATCTTTGCGCATCAGGAGATAAGTTAAGAAAGTTTGACGCGCCGAATTGCTGCGGATTTGCATTGCTACATGGATACTTCTAAAAAACCAATTGTAACAGAAGAGCCCCATACACAAGACATTCACAAACTCACTGCATGCACCTGACTACTTTACCTGGCACAGGATGAAAAATAATGAGGAAAAATGAGACTGTTTGTGGCCATCTGATCAGATTTTAGATTAAAAATAGAACAGTTGCAAAATTACAAGTATTCTGAAGTTTAGGGTTCATTGGAATGCAAACAGATCACTTTAAAGCCTTTTACAATGAGTAAGGAGACAACAGCAAACACAAGTAGTTCAAGCAACGTGAAATCAGATGCTTCTCAGAAGGGTGGCTCACATTGCTGTTTATATCTTCTGGCACTGTCATAGCGATGTAAAAGGGCACTGTGTAACTGGAAATCATGTCCAGGATATTAGGAAATTTGGGCATACCAAAGTGACTCCTATAGTAGTAAGTTTTCATTTGGTCAAGCAAAACACTCAATTTATAAGGCTGTCAAGATGTTTTGGGCCGCTGACTTTTGTGTTTTGTTTCCGAGAGTAGCGTTAACTAATGTTTAAATGAAAACCAGTAATTTCATCTCATGGAAGGTGGAATTAATTGGTGGTGTTTTGTTGATGACTATGACTACTCAGTTTTCCCTTGAAAACCAGTTTTGTCTGTAAACATTTGCCAGCACAAATCCAAGTTCAGGTTCCTATATGGCTCCTCTAAGACTAATTTAGAGGACCCAATATTTCAATGTTAAGCTAAGTTTTTTGAGGACAGTGTATAATCCCTTACCCTTATATTTATCTTACTGTTTACAGTGGAAGGCCCATCTATTTTTCCATACAGTTGCTCATGAATAAATAATCTGACATGCTGTGTCCTTAACAGCTGCTTTTCTTTCCTTCATTCTGCCAGTGATGCAGAAAGTCACCACACATTTGCATGTGAAATACCAACTCCAAATCACATTTGTGCATCCTGGACCAATGCACAGGAGAATAATGAACCACCAAGCAGTGCTCTTGGATCTCTGTGGGCCAGGTAACTTATTTGAATGGGGCTCAGGTGGTGGCCTATGAAAATTGTTGTTCTCTTATTCAGATTTAGTGTAAATTCAAGCATCCAGCATGCCCCTGCCCTTTGGAACTATCCATTTGAGCATCAGTAGTGTTTTATAGCTTGCCTTGTTGTAATGGAAACAGTTGGGGTCTAAACTGCTGGAAGATGATCGCACTTAAAACTGAGCACGTCTTGGGAATTGGAGGCATTGTACAGAATAAAGAGGGCTGAGCGATAAATCTGTATATCATAATTGTCTGCCTGTGTTATAGAAAGAATGCCGTTCAAATATGTCTTTTCCAAATTTCTCTTATTGTTGTTTCTTCGGGGCATAAAGATCTTTGATGAAAGAAAGAGGAAAAAATAACAACAGCAAAACTATCTCTTTGTAATGGTAGAAAATAGTTACATAAAATATGGGAGTCTGAGAAATCTAAAAAAAGGCAAAAAATCCAAAATAAAAAGACCCCAAACCTAAAAGAAGCCCTAGAATAAAAAAACCTTCAGCCTACCAGAACATATGCGTGTGCTTGTCCTTCTGAACTCTGAATGCTTGTGTGTCTGGTGCTTACATCCTACACCGTGATGTCTCAAAAGCTGTCCTGTGTATGCCACAGCTGTGTATTGACTCTAGTGTTGGGAACTCTTTGTGTTGGGAATACCCAAATCGTGAGCCAGAAAGGGTCTGAGTTTTCTCTCCTGGAATTTCTCTCCCTGGAAAAGGGCTTTCGCGACCTGTGGGATCCAGCGTGAATCACATCTGCCTTGCAGTGTAGAGACTGAATTACTTCTCTGGCGGTGCAATTACAATACGCAGAGTAGTGCAAGGCTGTCCATTTTTTTAAAAAATAAAAATTAGGGCTTTAAATATCAGAGATGTACATAATGTATAACAATCCATTAGAAAAATATAGGAAGCACTGAGATAAATTTAAGAAACATAAGCAAAAGAAAAAATAGTCTTGTTGCACAACTGTGATATAAACAGGTAGAATGATAGTTAGGTGGCAAGAGCTTGCAAGAGAAGGTGGCTCCAGCAACCAGATGGTTTATATATTTAAGTGCTCAAACCCCAATATGTGTATTTTTACACAAGAACAGGGTTAAGATTGTTAGTACAGTACAGAGATGGTACACATGGAGGGAAAGTAAGTTTTGTAATAACTACAGGTGGGCATGAATGATGAAGGTTAAACCCAAAGCAATGGAGACAAATAGTGGATCAAAACTTTTTGCTTACAGCACGTCGATACGTCCACTTGTGAAATCTGGGTCTGTGCCCCGTCTGAAATTCAAGATGGTAGAGTCACAGCTAAGGCATCCCACACTTATGTATTGTAGAAATTCTTAATTTTGCTGCTTTAATTTTCAGTTTATATTAGATGTGAAATTTAAAGTGCTTTATTGTCATCGTTCTTCTGACTGGATGCAATCCAGCACCCAACGTCTTCTGAGTAAGGCAGGGTGTTAAAAGGCTTGATAGAATCAATGCATTCTTTTGATTGCTGTAATTTGTAAATCAATTAACTAAATCAACAGATAAAAAGCTGAATTGGCAACAAGGGCAAGTTGGGGTTTTTGTTGGTGTTTAATTTTTTCCTTCTTCTAGATAGAGACATACATTTGCTAATACGTAGGAACCAGTGGCAAATCCTGAAACGTCAGCTCTGTTGATGGAAAGCACAATTAGTTCTGGACAAGACAGCAATAACTGGAGAATCAAGCTTGCATTAAATAGTATGTTTTGGGAGAGTCCTAAGCAAATGAGATAACTTCTTTAAAAAGAAAAAAAAAATCCTTAATCAGGTATTCACAAGCAAATGAAAGCATCTCTCTTATGGAAGAACGCATTAAGAATTTCTGAAGAAGATCTAAAACTAAGACTCAAAAGCAGAAAATCAGAACTATGCTTCTTACTCTCCGAGGAAACTTTTTACAATTCCACCTTGAAATAAATACCAGCATTTTCCAAAGTGCTGGTTTTTTTGCCTGTTGTTAGAGTGCTGTACTCTTTAAAATCCTGGCCATTTAGGAGTGTCTAGCCCCACCAATTGGAAAACTGTGATCATAAAACTAACACACACAGAACATGAGAAAAAAATATTTAGAATAAATAAACAAATAGGAATTTTAATGCAGCAGTATTGTTGAAGTGACAATAGGTAGACAGGTTTCCATGGTCATGAGGAGTTTTCTTGAAAATAATCCATTAACTTACTTCCTGCAGACTGTTCAACGTGTCTACGTTGCATCTGGTTGGTTGTGACGTAGTAGGTGATGTAGTTTGGGGAGAAGATTTCTTCCCATAATATTCTTCCCAAATAATAAGTTTATGAATCTGAAAAGTGAAGTCTGAGCCTCCATTTGAGTTTTTTGTTTGGTTGGTTTTTTTGGAGCCCTCAAAAATATGAAGTCGTCTGCTTTAATGCTCTCTCTCTTTGTATTTTATAGTTAAAATGCTGCTTCTGTGTTTGCTTCTATTTTCCTTCCTTCCCACCTCTCTTTTTTTGCTTCATCTTTCCCTACGGATTTCCTTTTGCTTTGCTTATGTGGAGGTAGGGTTCAG
Organism: Calonectris borealis; assembly: GCF_964195595.1. NCBI lineage: Eukaryota > Metazoa > Chordata > Aves > Procellariiformes > Procellariidae > Calonectris > Calonectris borealis. The sequence goes on along the minus strand of NC_134338.1, from coordinate 1,045,022 downwards.
TGAGACCCTAGTGCTTTCTGGAACTAATTTGGGCAACTCTATAAGCAAAGTCATGTTGAATGAAGCATTTTACAAGATCAGTTTAAACCCAGACAATAGCAGGCTAAAAAGTCCATATTTTCCTTCAGTTGCTAATTCATCTGTTGCTAATTAAAGGGAGGACGAGATCAAATACTCGTTTTGCTTTCAAGCTATGATTTATACCTGTTGGTAAGAGCAATTAAACTTTGAATTCAATAAAATATACTCTGCTTCATTTATGCAGAGATTTGACGCTTATGTATTAGTGTAAGTCCATCCAGATGAACGAAGCCCAAATGGTAAGGGGGTGTCCAACTACTTTTGTCTCAGCCAACAAACGTGCTACTTTAATTAAAAGTCTGCATGGAATATTTATAACCAAGGAGAAGAAGAAAAACTCCCAACAGTAAGTCTGCCAAAACAATGAGTGCAGAGTGGAAATCCTCCATGTAAGGGAATCATAAACTTTTCTGTAATGTTTGTCTTTGTTTTCCCAGCTCTGAGGGCCTGCGTGACAGTTTGGATAAAATATATACGGTGTAATTAAAAAATAAATTGTTGAGTTCAGTGCAGAAATTACTAGATGAAATTGTGTTGCTTGCATTATGTAGGAGGTCAGAAGATGGTTATAATGTTACTTACTAGTCTTAAAAAGTGCACGAATGCCTAATAGATATATGTGTGAGTCCAGTCAGTGGTGCTGAGGGCTGACTACGGAGCGGCTGATCCCAGACCTAGACTAAAGTTTCCCTTTCCTCAGTAATCTCAAAATGTCTCTTGGAGTACTTTTCATCAGTGGAAACACAAGTCTCTGGATCACTGCTCTCTTCTCTTCCCTGCCTTATGTTTCCTGTACTTGGGTTGTTTCTGAGGTCTTAGGCACCCTGCTGGCATTCACAAATATCCTTCATAATGGCCCTTTTTTGTGAGGTTTTGAGTTTAGCATGCTAAGCAGCACTGAAGTGAGCGGTTGCTCAGCCCTGTGCTGAACACAGCAGCATGTGGATTAATAATACTCCTCAAAGCGGTATCTGTAAAAGCTGTGGGTGATGAGCAGCTTTTAAGAAGAGTCCCTGTTGTCTTTCTGTATGGGAAAATGAAACACTAGGTGTCTGGTTCCAGAAAATGGAAAACTAAAATTTTATACACTGTGACATATATTTTAATTTTTTTTTTTTTCACCAGTGATGATCCTAAGTATGTATTATACACTTCTAATTCTTGCGGTGATTGGGTTTTTATTTCCTCCCCTACCTTCTTCCTGGAGTACTGAGCATAACACTGTACATCCTCTTGGGGGGGGGGGAACCCCAGTTGGGTGCTTATGTGCCCTACAAGTCATCTTTAGGTTGAATGGAAAAGGGATGGGAGCAGTTGGGAGCAGATAGGAATATTATGCTTCATTTATATCATCTTTATCTGAATAAAGTTCACCTCATAATTCCTGTGAGGTCTCTTCACTTTGCCTTTCCGTAATCTCGTTGCTTGAAACGGTGGCTCTGAAAACTGCTATTTATAGCACGGTGCGGGCTGGGGGAGAGAAAGGAAGGGGTCTCGCCCTCTCTTGCCTCTTGCACTCCTTTAGCATATTGCTTGAATAGGTGCGTTGGGAGCACACTAACAGCCGTTAAAATGAAGTCTGTGTTCTCCAGCCAACGATAGCCTTCTGCAGACGTGCTCCTAGAATCGAAGAGGGAACAACAGCGGGACCTCAGGTGCTTATGTGCCATTGGGGCTTTCGTATAAATCCCTGCTATGGAAATGCCTAACCTATCTATAAAAGTCTTAGACAGTCTCTATGTTATCTATGTAATGCTATTGGAAAGGTTTTTATTTTAGTAATCCATGTGTAGCTATTTAAAAACTCATTTCTATAGAATGAATTTTATACAGAACCTTGTTGATTTTTATCTTTGCAAAAAGTTCCTGTCAGTCCGATAGAGCTTTTAAATTTTTTTTTTTGTAGTCTTTTGGTTTAGAGAGGCATGTTAATTGTTGGAGGCAAATTCAAATCTCTCGACCTCAGAGAAATTTGTTTATCATTAAATATATGTATACATGATATATGATACGTTTAAATATATGTATTTAAGCCAGGGTTTATAGCAGCATCTGCTACAATAGACTGCGTTGCACAGTTCTCCTGCAATAAGTATATCCTTCTGATATTTTTAGCACCTCAGCTAATACATCCACTCTGCTGTACACCAGTATAATTATAGCAATCATCATCTTGTTCCCCAAAAAAAGGGAAATAACCAAACTTCCCTTACTTGCAGGAACTTTTGAACTGCTTCCCTGTGCTCAAGGGCTGCATTAGATCTTACTTTGAGTGAGAGGGAGTGGAGCGTCCTATGGCAAGTGGTCTAGCGCTTGCGAATCGGGACTCTTGCAGAATCAAGGGACTCTCTTTTAAAGATTCTGGATTGTTTGCAACAGGTTTGCTACTCTTCCTGATATGGAGGAAGGCAAGTTGTAATTTAATTCCTCAAAGGTTGGAAGAATAACAACGTTAGTAGGAATATAGGTGTTTTTTCTGTTGCTTCAGGTTTTCAGAATTTTCTTTTAATCTTGCATATGTTTTGTAGTATGTTGCTCTGGAAAAAAACACCCCAGATTTGAATATTACTTGAAATATCTGACCATCTTTTTCTTTAATGATTCCTAACAATTGGATTTTTTTAAAAGAATTCTGGGGACTGATAATTTTCAATGGGGATGTACGTGCGGTATGTTTTTCAGAGTAACACTGATGTTGCTCCATTTTCTGATTTTTTGAGCATCCCTCTTTGTGGTTTCTTTTTCTCGTGTGGGAGACCTATTGCAACAAAATGTAGAAATGCTTTTCCTTTTAACACAGACTTTGAAAAAAACCACACAAAAAAAGGGCATGAGGGAAACAGTCTTATTCTTCAGTGTAAAAATTATGGTTTTATTACTGAGGAGGGTAGCTTGGCGAAAGCAGAAGAAATTTCACTTTGGCAAAAACTAAAGGAAAAGCTTTAAAATTTTTTTTTTATAGTAATTTTAAGGAGCTAAGTTTTCTGAATTAGATACAAGAAGTCATTAAGCTGGAATTTGGGTTTGTATCATGAAATGCACATAGCAGAATCTGTACGTGTGACAGAACTTTCTCCATCGCTAATGAAAGTTCATTATGGATCTTTGCATATTCTCCTCAACAAGGCCAACTCATTCTGCCCCAGTAGATCAATTAACTTTTCTTCGCCATCTGTTCGGCCAGCCATTAGTTCTGTCAACATTGCATCTTCTGGTGGCTTTCAACAGCACAAGGGCTTTAGCACTGTGTTAGCAGACTGAAAGACCTGGAAAGAGTCTTGAAAAGAGGACTTACCGATGGTGGACAGTGATTCTATCTGTAGCTTATTCTTCATTCAACTAAATAAATGTTGGATTTGGTGCTCATCATGGTTTCCAGAATCATGTAAGCAAATCTGTCACTTCAGTTATAGCCCTAGCCAGAAGCCTGATTCTAGTTTTGTAAAAAAGTGATGTAATCTCTCGCTGCCCTTCAGTGAGATTCAGATCGGCCCATAGGAGACCAAGGAGTATGGGCCTACTGAACTATGGAAGGACTTTGAACAGTGTACTGTGCTCAGAAGCTCCCTCTCAGAATGTCATATCTTTTCTAGGAAGGCACAGAAAGTTGAAGACTGTTGAGAACAAGGACGCTTGATAGCTACTGAGTCTTTTTGAAAGTCTGTCTGCAGAGAGCTCTGCCCCGAGGTACGCCATGTACTTACATAGCTATGAAGGTATTTCTCATCTCCTGATGCTCCTGTAGAATGGAACATAGAAATATAGCTACAAAGGGTATACTATAGTTTATATGTGTCAGTGTTAAAAGACTTGCAAATCCTTGGGTAGAAAAAAGGAGTTTCAACAAATGGGATGTTTCATGGGTGCAGTGCCTCTGTAGAACATCACCTCTTTGGGGCTGTGCAAGGCTCAACATTTCGTTTTCTTTTCGAAGAGTAGTACCAGTGTTGCTTTTTATTTATGAAATATGTTCTTAGTGGCTATCCTCAGTATTGCTCAGTGCTCAGAACTGCTGGTCATCTGTGCAGTAACAAAGTGGTATGAGCACAAAGAGGAGAATACAAAGAAACTTTAGGAAAGAAATCTATTTACTATTTGAGAGGATTTTGCCATACAGAAAAGCAAAGAGGAGAGTTTTATTTTTAAATCATGAAAAAACTGTCAGACATCTCTTACAACATGGAATCATACTTGCTACATTATCTGCCATGCCAAGTAATTGAGCTTCAACTTTAAGCACCCTGCAGATCTTTCGCCTTCTATCATTATATATGAAATACAAATACCAAAGCTATGGTCTGTAGGGTTTCTTCCTTATTTGTTGTGTAAGTTAGAAGGCAGGTACAGTGGGTGAAGCAGGGGATTGTGCACAGGGAAAGTACTACCTTCTGATTAAAGCATCCGAATGCCACCCTGGAAGAGGAGATGATGTCCCTGGCACTGACAAAGGGATCCCACCTGATGGTACTTCAGTTAGGTTAACTGAAAGTGCCACAGATAACCTCTGAAAATAAAGATAATGCTGGCATATCTGTTCATGTAACAGTGTGGCAATTTATGGAACTGATCCAACTAAAAAATAGCCTATTTATTAACTTTCTTGAGGTGCTTTTAAGCTGGATTCATTACCCAAACCAATTCACCATGCAAACAAACACACACTTTCGCTGTTGCATGGGAAGGGATGTTGTGAGAGCATGAGTGAGTGGTCAGGGCAGAATTGGAGATATTTTTGAAAACAGTCTTGTCTAATCAGATTGTAATGACATGTAGTGACCTTCTTCTTGGCACACAATCCACGAACTCATGTAAGATCTTTTTAATGAGGAAACTGTGTACATAACATTAAAAGGGGGAAGGGGAGGTGGGAGAAAAAGATTGTTTCCTGTTTTCTTCCTCTGTGATGAGAATGACAGCAACCCATATCAGGAACTAAATGGTCTGGAAAATTATAATTAAGAGAAAACAAACATTTTGTTGTGAAAACACAAAACTGAAATGCAGCTTTTAAGAAAGGAGGCAAAGTATTCATGCCTACCAGTGAAACATCAGAAATTGTTTCCTTCAGAAGTATTTGGTTTTTTAGGACCACTCACAATTCCAGGAAGAAATCTAATGTAATTCACTCTGCAAATTTTTTATTGTTCTGTTCTTTTCTTTTGAAAAATGTTGTTTTAATCTGAGTCTTTTAGATGTAAGCAAGCATCCAAGCGACTCTGGTAATGACTAGCTGTTAAGTTTCTCTTTCTGGAGTTTGAGGTTTTGGGCCTTTTTTAAAACCTCAAAAGGGTTTCATCCAGTGCAAAATGAGATTGCTTTAGGTAACTGATGAAAATTTTCTTTAGATACCTAAAGTTTCTTTTGTTATTTTGGCTTAAGGTTCCTTATTCTGTGGATGGAAATTTTCAAGCTGGACATAAAGTTGTTTACAGAATTGGGTGCTCTGTACAGGTCTGACAGCATAATGAGACACCTACTAAGACAAAACCATTCCATATATTCCAAAATATTCCATATTTTCTTAAATGAATATATGGTACGTGTCCCTGGCTTTTGACAAATTTGAAGCTAGAAATTGTCTATCTCATAGAAATACTTATAGGTACTTACTCCCACTTTTCAGTTGTTTTCAGTCCTAAAAGCCACATGCAATATGAATGGTTCTGAAATAGGCTCCGCACAGTGAACATGCCAAAAAGTCTCATTGATTTTCGAGTGTCAGGAGTTTGTTTGTAGTGGGGCAACCAGAAATAGGATAGATCCTGTGTTACCTCTAGATGTCATGCGTTTTGAAAAACCTGGAGATTTATGGAGTATTTAATGCATCATAAATAATAGTCACAGCTTTATGCTTTTAACTTGGCACTATGTTGAATAGTCATAGGAGAAAAATGTTACTAGCAAGCTTTTAAGTTACTCCGAGTCTTATTTAAAACCCCTTTAGGTCTGTACCCAGCAAAGTCCAGATCTTGTCCAGCTCTCCTTAGTCTGTGTAAGTATTAACGCCCACTTATGCCTGGCCATAAGTCACAGCTCAGGTCTCAGTAGATCTCTTGGTATGTTCGTATGGGCTGAGAGAAAAGTGTTTATCTGCTGAAAGAGCCGGGTGCTGAGTTTACTGTTACCCAAGGCCCCTCTATGCTTCTATCATAATGCCATTAAGAAAGAATTAATAACAATAGAAAATCAAAAGAGTCTAGAGCAAACATCTTCCTTGAAGAGCAACTTGAACAAATAAAACAGCAAAATTACATATTTTTTGTGTGTGTTAATGTTACCTAACTTGTTATTGCTCAGTAGTATGGCAGACCTCTGGCTTTCAGAGTTTTTTCTTTCGTCCTGCAGAAATGAATCAATATTAACAACATTATGGTTTAAAATAGTAATCATCTTTACTGAGTTCCTGTTTCCTCTGAGATAGATTACTTTTCTACAGAAATGGTTACTCTGGGCCCTTTCTTGCTTGCCATTTCACACTCTGCACCTGGGTACTTCAGTAAATCATTCATTATATCAGATTTTACCTTATTTGTCAATATTGTAACCAGCTGTTTGTGTCTCTTCCATTAATGTCTTGTTGATGCTTTCCTCAGAATTTCCCCCTTTCTAAGACTTAGAAATTAGCTTTAAAAAAAGAAAAACAGAACAGAAACCTCCAGCTGAAAATTCAGACTATTGTCAGAAATGAAAGTGCTTTAAAGATCTCTTAAGCTGTGTAATAGACCCTCAAGGGAAGAGATGGGAGCCTTTTTCTTGAAATCTTTAAATGTAGCTCAGAACAAGTGCTGTGTTACGTACTGCACGGAACAACCCACCATTGGCAGAGGGATTGCTTTGGATTTTATTTATAGAGTAACAGGAGTGAGAAGTGAGAAAACAAGAAATGCCACCAAATAGCAAGTTAACAAGCATTTATTGTGAGTGTAAATCAAGAGTTTGATATGTAGAGGTGACGCTGAATTACTAATAAAAATAGAATTGGGTGACCTAATTAAAGCTCGTCACCTCTGTCTTCCGGGATGCAACATCTGAAGATAGCCACATTAATGTAAAAGACTAGAATATAATACAATGTGTTTGAGGACATTGAGGAGATAATATATACCTGTAGCTTGGGATTCTCTGTCAAGAAAATTTCACAGAAGCTACTTGCGTCTAAATACTGTGCTACTTTTAATTCCCGAAGTGGTCGATTCTTCTTTCAGAAATAGTTTTTGCGTTCACTGCTTCCTATCTGAAACGCGAGTGCATCCTTCAACCCGAAGTGCAAGATCCTAAATTTTAGAAGTAGTTGGAAACTAATGAAGGATCAGAGGTGCCACAGTCTAGGGAGCTTTGCAGTTGCACAGTGCTTCCCTTTCAAACAGTGGCAGTTGGCAGGTACAGCGCAGAGATTTGCATTCGTTGGAGAGGAGGTTTGACTAAGCTTTTATAAAGGCGCTGGAGGAAGGGGTCCTAGGAGCACTCAGATTTCAGACCAGCTGCGCAAACACCATCTCCTCGTCCTCCTGGCTGAGAAAGGTGGGTGGCTGTAGCATGCTGTAGGGTAAAGGATGTACATTTAAACGGTTTCTATATTCACCTCCTCTCTGCTTTTCTCCAAATTTTTCTTTTAAATCTGAAAAAATGTGTATTTTTCTGTGAGAAACCGTACTTGGCCTTTTGAAAGTGCAATGCAAGCAAAATCTATTGGGGAAACAAAAGACGTGCTGCTGCTTGAAAAGAAATCAATGTTGAGATTAGGGGAAAGGACGGTTATTTATTTTGGTTAATACAAAACAAGGAGTTCCGTTTTCATCATCTTAAACATCTGACTCTAAATTTGTGTAAGTGGATAATGCCGCTGGAGCCCTGGAGGACACTGTACCCCAGTAGATAATAGCTGGAGTGGGCTGCGGGAGAGTGGCCTCTGCTGCCGATCCTCTCTCACATTTCTTCGGTGATTGCGAGCAAGTCACTTCCCTCGTGTGCTCCTGGACCCCTTCCTTGGCACGAGGGGAATGATGTGTAGACCTCTTTAACAAAATCATTTGAGGTGTGTGGATGAAAAGAACTAAATACAGGCTTTTGGTGTTATGATAGATGTTTAATAGTTGGGTAAATGCCAATCTGATAAAGTGTTTAGTGAATTTAAATTCTATTGTTGACATTAATCCTTGAAGGAGGATTAAACTGCAGTGAACAGAAGATATTTCGCTTCTGAATGACAATGCTCACATTTCTTTTACGTTCATTAACTTGACCATTCTAATTAATGCATCTTAGATTTCCTGAATGTCCATCTACAGATGAGTGCAAGAGCTCTGTGGAGGGTGTCTCAGTACTTCTTCAAATTGGGCCTTTGTTTTCCAGAGCCTTCTTAAATGAATGCGAAGACTGCACAACAGAAAAACAGGCTCTTGTAAAAACAAAATTAACATCAAAAAGATACTTCTGACTCTAGTTCCCTCAGTTTGTTCAGGGGAATGAATAGATTATTAAGACTCAATATCCTTATATCATCTCCTGCCATCAGTACAGAAAGGAAATAAGTATACAAATCACTAAATTGCTTCAAAGCTGCTTGGCAACTGCAAATTGCAAAATTGATCATCCAACTCATCATTCTTTCAAAGAAGAGAAGAAGGAAGAAAACCAGTTCAGGATTATCACAAGGAGTAAATCCTGTTGCAGTCCTACTATATAACAGCATCAGGACTTTGTCAGAAAAATGACAAAATGCAAAACATGCAATGGTTATATTAATAATAATAAAAAACAGCTGTATGTCCCTTTGGGTTTGACCTTTTCACTCCCTTTCATCCCCAGAGCAAGCCTAAATATGAATATACCTTAAACTTGGTTATTTCTATCCATGAGTGCTTCTACATGCAAAAAAATTATATTGACTGTACTTTTTTTGTCTATTCCTTCTTTCTTCTAACTGGTGTTAGTAACTTGGAACTGTAACAGGGGAAAAGAAGTCGTGTGTAGGGAGAGTTTGTGGGTCATGCATATAAAACACTATCTCTAAAGGATCGCAGGGAGAGAACCTTCTGTGGATAATTAAAAGTAGCTTAAAAAAAAAATAATCTTTTTGTTCCATATCCATTAGCATTTCTTATCTTGGGCAGAGATAATCTGCTAAATTTTAACAACCTATTTTTCCACCTGAATATGCAGTGACTTGTAGGTTAACAAGAGTGAAGTGAGGTTACAGTTTTTTCAAGCAGCAGTCACGATAGTCTGTGCAGTATGGAATAACATATACTCAAAACTTTCTGTGGACTGTATACCTGCTCTACATACCCGTAGCCAGTACTGCTGTTGTATAAATCTAGGACCTTTGCATGCAGTTGTATTGTGATTTTAAGTGTTGGAGGGCTGAGGCTGCTGTTGTACGGCTTCGCCTCGCCTGCACGCCCGTGAAGTCTGGGAGGCGCAGGGTGCTGCTCTGAGTGTGAATTCTCCGATTTGAACTAACAGACATGCATCGCTCTGTCTTTTTTTCTGTGACTTTTTTACCTGTCATTTTTCCCTTTGCTATTTTCCCCGGGCTATGGGGTTTGCTGTTTATTATCCTAAATTAATGATTGTCTCCATACTTTCATTTTGTGACTTGTGTATACTTGGTGCTAGTTTAAGTTCTTCGGTAAGGACTAAATTTGGCAACTGCAGCACGTAAACCAGTATGTCCTTACTCTGTATTTCAGGAAGTGGATTAAAAAGAGGTAAACACTGAAATCTCTTTGCTTTCACAATCATTTGTTCTTGTGGAAATCAGGTAGCTTTCTGGAAATGCTATTATATTCTCTAACTTCTTGAAGAAGGATCCCAAGAAAATTTTAGCCTGATTTCAGTATATATACAAATCTTAAGGAAAAAAAAGGGGAGGGGGAAGAGAAAAAAAGGCAGTTTTGAGTCAGCTTATGCTAGTCTCTGTAGTTTCATAGCACTATCTTAAGCTACATTTTTATTTGGCTAAAGGAGAAGTTGGGTGTCATGGCTGGTCTTTAGTAGTACTGGTAAAAAATTTTGTTTGGAATGACTTTCTATTGATAAATGATGTCTTGACACAATCTCGGTATCTTTCTTTGCCGTGTTTTATTCTATTTTTGCAAAAGTGTGTTTTCTTTTCAAGTGAAGATTTTTTCCCCCTTATGCTGGAGGAAAAAGAAAAGGGAATTGGTAACAAACTTTTCTAAACCTGGAGCGTTTGTGTTAGGAGACTCTGGCAGACTGCTTGGGCAGGTCTCACTTATGTCCCCAGGGTGGGTAAGGCTCCCTGGCTGCAGTGCCTCTGGTGGTGCAGCCTTCTTCCCCCCATGGAAAAGATGAGATTGAATGCCTTGCGCGTTTATAGCTCAACCGGGGACTATGGACTTATATATAAGACAGTAAGAACAGAAATCCCTTGACTGCAGCTGCCAGCAGGCTTCGTGTCAGGAGTTCCAAAGAGAATAATATATTTGTCTTCCCCTTGAAAAGCAAAACAGTTTTCCATTGTCTGACCAACTTCTATCATCGCCTGTGTTATTTCTGAATGTATTTGGTTTCCTGATCAGTTTGGTTTTTATGAGTACTACAGCTGTCTCTGTTCAGCTATTTATCTGTCTTGATATCTGTGTCTCTTGGATTTGAAAATGGTCTTCATTAAGCATTCTTTTCATATTAGTATTAGCTCTAATTTAACTTCTTTTTCATTTTAGTTCCTATCTGTCTTCTGCCTTAACTATTAAAATCAAGGCAACGGTCTGTTGTTAGACTCCTATGGGTGCTCCAGTGAAGAGACAGGATGAAGGTCGGTGCAGTTGTATGGATGACCCAGCCTATGTGGAGGCAATTAGATTTTTAATTAATCTAATTGTTCCATAAAAGTCCCATAAGAATAGGCTTGTGGCTCCCAGAAAAGAAGTTGTATCTTTTTTCCTTCTAAAGTTAGTCCTCTGTGTTTATAAGGGGATCAAGAGACTTTTGACTTAAACACAGGCAACTCAAAAGTGCATTTGAAAGTTCCTTAAATGAGAAACTAAAAAAGGGCAAGAGCAGAGATAGCTTTTTAAAAGTGATTATCTTGCACTGTATTGACAATTTCTGATTAATGATTACACTGCCTAAACTGCCAATATAATATAGTGCTACAGAAAATATTTCTCAAGTCATTTATTATATTTGCAGTTACTGTTAGCAACGGCAGCTTTTTCTGTACACATTTTATTGCTTGTAAGAGTATGGCCTGCATTATTCTAAAAGGTTGTTGTTGTTGTGGATGTTATGATGTGAAATTCCTTCGATTAGGGTGTTCCAAGATCATCAAATAGCAGATTAGCTTCACATAGGCTACCTTGCTTAAGATATTGATTGAATTTCCTCATTTAGATATATGAAATTTCTTCTTGGTGCTCCTAATTGTTATGGAAGAACTTTGTACGTGGTTCGGAGGGAAGCTGCTCTTGCCAATAAGGGACTAGGCTGAGATTTAGGAGCACTACGTACAATGTTTCCTCTCTGCCACAGACTTTGTGAGGGTCCTTAGGTGAGTCATTTATCCTCTGATTATTCCCATTCTCCAAATTCTACTAGAAAGGATGGAAAAAGGAAGGAAAACCTCGAAATGACACACACTGTTTTCTACAGGTAGCAAAGTGGGACATGGAGAGACAGGCTTTTTCAAGACAGCAAAAAATGGAAGATGAGCTTTTGCTTCCTATGTCTCCTTTCTGTAACCAGAGGATCAGGTGTCCTTTCTGAAATGTGCCAAATGTTTTATTCACTGTGCGGGTGTTTCAAATCTTAGTGTGGTGCTAGCTTTCCATTTTTAAAAGCTCTTTAAATCATTTGTTAGAGGTATGAAATTGCTCGGGGGTATCTTGTCCTTTCTGTATTAAACACTGCAACACAACGGAGGAGCACTGCATCCCAGCGCAGTCTGCCATCTCATCATCTGCCTTGCTGCTGCTTGTCCCAAACAACTGCTTCTCTGGTGAAGTCAAAGTTAAATATTCTGTGTTTATAGAAACATCTTTTGGTGCAGCAGGTAGGCACCATCTACAGGCTATTAATGATTTTTCAAAGTAAACTACCTGTCCAGGCAGTCAGCTCTTAGAGCTTGTTTGTTTTGGGTTGGGGTTTTTTTTCCCCTGTTTGTTTCCCATTTTCTTCTTCTTTGTTGAGAAACTTTTTGCTTCTTAGTCGTGAACAAGGGATAATGGAACAACCAGTATTTCCTGCAATCAGTAAATAATGTAGAGCTCGAAGGGAGGAAATAGGAAAGCTATTGAGAGAAGTAAATGAAAATGGAATTACATTGCTTTACAAGATGCAGATATACTGAAAGCAGTTTTAGACATAAGAGGCAATACTTTATGTCATTTGTATTTAGGTCTTAGGATGGGTTGATGCTTTTTGCTTTGTTTCAGTATTAACTCTTTATTAAGATCTCTGTCATGGATTTCACTCTTTTATACATTTGCTAAACATATCTGAACAATGCAAAGAGCTTTTTATTAGAGTTCTTAAAATGAGCTGTCCTTTCACAGTGATGAGAAGAGGCAGGATACAAAATGGATGAGAAACACAATTAAAATGCACAGATTGTGCATCCTTGAAACTACGTTAAGCTGACATATCCTGCCTGTGCAGTATACTTTAGGTGAGGAGTAGAATGTAAAGATTTTTCACAGCTTTTTTTCAGGTGCTTATCTAAACTCCTTCACTGGTAGTGAATGATGCCTCCTTACGGGCTTTGGTCATCGACACACCGCTTAGGGGAAAATTGTAGCATCTCCCATTTTGCAGAGATGTAAAACTGTGGCACAAAGCAATGATGTGGCTTGCCTGGAAATGCACTGGAAATGAACCGCAGAGGTGGTATCCCGAGTTGCCCAGTAAAGATGTCTGTGCAACATGCAGGTTGAATGATTGCTTGATATGTAGTATAGAAGTATGAAACAGTCACCCAGAAGACCTATTCCTTTACCTCAAAACCTGCGTGTTCTTGCTGAAGACCCAAAGTTCACCTCGCGCCTTGGGAGAAGAAATTTAGCCTTCGGAGAAGCGTAAGCAAAGGAAAGCTTCTATAACCTTGGCTGTACTTACCCCTCTACTGTGTCCAAGAAGAACACAACAAAGAGCCAGAATTTTTCACTTATTGAGAGGGGTTTAAATAGTCAACTCCTGTTTATGTTTTCTCAGAAATAGCTCTGAACAGAAACACTACCAGGGAAATGGAATTTGCTCTGGGCTTATCTTTTTATTGTGACTTACAGGATTCTGCCAGGTAAATGTTTGTGGACTCGACAGGTCTGAAAATCGCTGCTATCATCTTGATGACAAAAATATCGGACTTTTATTCGTGCCTTCTGGGAGCCATGAGGTTAAGAAAATGACTTAAATTTTTTCTTCATTTCCCAGAATGTCATTTGAAGTGAGAAATATACACGTCGGTCCTAGAAACACTGGTCAGAGCCCTGCCCTATCTCACCTCTCCAAATGTAACGGCTAGAAAAATTGACAGCCAAGCTAAAAGGGGAGGGAAGAAAAACTAGTGGGGTGAGCGAAGGACACTTATAGCTTCTCAAAATTCAACCTGTGCTAGAGGAATGGTTCGGGACTCAGTTAACCTGTATTTTGTAGCCAGTTCTGTTCCTTGTCTGCCAGATCACCATGTGTTCCTAAACCTCTTGGATGTTTTTGATGATCACTTCCATTATTCTACGTTTTGAAGTATTGTAGAGATTGAGGACCCATCCATTTGTAGCAGTCCAGCTCTGAGTTAGTTATAAGGAGTCAGATTTCTTTCTGGTGGATACATGATTAATAATTCGGGACTACTGAAGATGATTCCTGTTTGGTCCCTATCTGGGAAAACATGGGTCATGTAGGAGGCGTCAGTCCTGGCAAATTATGGAACAGTCATGGCAAAAGTCACCATCTCTGTTGGTAAAAGTGTAATATTTATTCCCTCATCCTAAATATCTGCTAAATTTTGTAGTTTTTCTTGTATGTGAATCTCAGATTGGTTCTGCCTTGGGATTTTAAAGGTCATGTAATAATGTTAAAGCATCTATAGAATAGTTGCAACCTAGCTAGATTTCATAATGTTTATTTGTGTTGGATGGGCTTTTCAACTTTTAATCTTGCTCAAGAATAAGTGACAAAATCAGTCAGAATAATTCTCCATGTACTATTGATACTTGTCACTAGTTGGCAGTGACAATTCACTTTGAGCTCCCAGTGAATGGGAGAAAGAACACCGTTCTGACACATAACTAATCATTGGGGGGGGCGGGGAAGGCAAACCTGCCTTTCTTTTGCCTGTATGTTTAAAGTTAAATGAACTACCAGGAGCAATTAAGGGACTTACAGGTCCAGAAAGAAGGAATGCAACACATTGGCAGTGGAGGTATAAGACTTCGTTCTTTAGTAGATGTACGCTGAAGATATGCCCTTCCTCGGCACGCAATTAGAAAAAAGATGACCTACCTCCCATGGATCATAGCATAGGTCATATATATTCAGAAAGTTTTTTTCCGTTTTGGAGCCTCTTACTGTACATCGTTCTTCAACATAAAGAACAGCTTGATTTACTTATGTTTTTCCATATCACAAAAGTAAAAAACAGCAAAAGAATCCTAGGCCCAGAGCTGAGAATGCAACCAGTGGTCCGTGAGCCCTCACAGGAGGAATTCTAATGAGATCTGCAGATGTTTCTCGCGTAGCAGTTGACAGTGTTCATTTTGCTAAGTGCGAAGGAGCAATCGGTTTGTGTTCTACACACATCTGTAGCTAATGTGACTGGTTGGGTCTAGGTTTCTTAACTGATGCTACTAATAGCAATATGAACATGGGGACATTTAGTCTTTTTAGAGGATTTTTTTAAAATGCATTTTATGTACCTTATAAAGAGTTACATTGTCCTGTAAATTGCTGTCTCAAAGCCTGACCATTTGGGAATATTTTTTATTTTTAATTGATGTAGCATTGAACAATCTTAGACAATGGAAGTACGCATTGGCTATTGCCTATCAAATTGTTCAGTATTTTGGATGCAAAAAAGACCAAAAAGTGGTCATTTAAATGATATTATAGAGAGTAGGAAGTGGTTTTGGTTCTTTTGGTCTTCATTATGTTGAAGTTTATCTTGGAGCTGGAGGCAGGGTAGTTGTGCAGTGAAAAAAATAAAAAACACTTGGGAAGAGGGTAATTACAGTTATTAAGCAGTTGGCTAGTCTCCGCGCTTCTACTGTGAAGCTTTTGTCTTTCCAGTGTCTACTTGTCTCATTGGTAATTAGTTGTTTAAGGTCTGAACCCAGGTCTCCCATTTGAAATCAGTGGAAGTACTCTCCTTGAATCTTGCTATAAATGTTTGATCCTGTAAGAGGCTTTGATTTATGGAGCTGCTGCAGGTTTCAGTGAGTGTTCTGTGACTGTAGAGCTTCCAAGACAAGTCTCAAACTGTGGCAGGTAGCTTGCATGTTAATTTAGTAGTGTGGTTTGGTTTGGTTTTTTGATGTTGGGTGGGGGTTTTTTGTCTGTTTTTTAAGTGAATAGCTGGAGTATTACTGTGCTTGTATTAAAGAAAGTTCAAAAACATAAAACAAGTCACTATCTCAAGAGTGACTAACTGCTCCTGCATGACCAATTTTGCACTATATTTTAAGAAACATGATTTTCGAAAGAATTACACATTGCAGCAATACATTTGCGACAATATGAGAGGCATTAGATTCCCATCTTGGGTGCTTACAGAACACTTTAGGTTCGTGAACTGGGTATTCTGGTTTACTCATCTCTGTAAGAAGGAGGGTTGTGTTCTTCATATGAATATTACGAGAAATTTTCCTTCTTAAACATTAGGAGAAATGTTTTGGAAGCTCATAAAATTCTTCAAGAGTGCTTACTGGTACAGCAGCAAATGCCCAGCCCTTAGACTCTTCAGAAAACAATCCTCTGAATATAAAAATTACAGGGGGTCAGAAACAGGATTCTCAAATAGGTTAAGTAGAAATTTTACTGAAAGCAGTGAAGCCCTATTTTCCAAGGCAGGTTCCTGTTGAACCATTGAAAAATAGTTTCATTTAGGGTTTTTATTTTTTCAGTTAATGTTGGTTTCAGAAATCTATAGTTCACTGCTGCAACTTTCCCAGATTTGTCTTTTAATTAAGTGGCCCACGTGATGGCTCACATTCTAGACATCAGAGATTTTTCCTGGAATAAGGAAATGTTAAAAAGTTATTTGCAGTCATTCAGTGTTTCCTCCCCTAATGGATTCTATGGCACTTAGCATGCACTTACCTCCATTTTTATCTCACTGCCCATCGCCCTAGTGTCTGAGTTCTTCCCATCAAAAGTAAAATCTCTTTCCCTGAAATACTGATGATGAGAATGAACAGGTTGTTTGCTGTATAAAAGCAATAAAAAGAAATCCAAAAAGGCAAAGCTTAATGAAGAGAAGACAGTTGCATTTAGGAGAATTAGTGCTCACAAACCAAGTTGAAAAGATGGGTTTCGTGGTTTAGATCTGAAAGAGGTAAGGACTTTTTCATTTATTCATTTTTTAGTGTCATCAATTTTAAAGGGGAGAGTTTGTTTTTCCATTTGGTGATGTAACACAGATGGTAGGATTTCTTCCAAGCAAATTGGTTATGGTGATCTCTGAGAATTGCCGTTGGAGCGGTGCAGGTCCCACAGAAGTTCCTCTCTCTTGCTAAGACAACTTTCTTTACATTTACTTTTCTGTAAGAAGCCAGGCTTCTGGGAGGGGCCCTAACTGCAGCACAAAATGGCCATTCTCTAGGTTACTGGAAGCGATAGTCACACTTGGAGTATCTACGTGAAGACTTTGAGGTTTTAAAGACCTCTATTTTCATTGCCTTTGGGTCATGTTCTCTTATACCTGAGGAACTATAGGCTCCTATGGAATTTATGGAGCACTTCAAGCCCACAGTTTAAGAGAGAAGTGCCAGATACTGCTTTGAAGACACCTATCAATCTTTTTGCTTGTGAGCCCAGTGTTTCCAGTATCTGCATATTTCTTCTGATAATTTGTGAGCTTGTCCTTTCAGCAGGGTCCTGTAAGCTAAACCTGTCCAATAATCCATCCTTTTCAGTTGGAAGAGTAAGGCACAGAGATAGAGTTGCTTCTCTGAGAAAAGCATCTGTGATAAAAAGGGCACTTGAACTCATGTCTCCTGTTCCTTAGTCCTTTGAATTTAACCAAAGCTGCTGCTTTAAACCAAGCCCTCTCTGACCTTCTCAAGAGATCTCAAAAGTTTACTTACCCCTAGGGGTGTTGTGAAGCTTAATTAATGTTTATAAAGTGCCTTGAGTTCTTTGGATGAAAGTGCTTTGGATTATTAATATTAATAATAACAGATGAGCCCCTGAAACATTCTAGTACAGTAGAATGAATTAACATGAAGCAAGCAATCAACAACAACAAATCAAACCAGGAATGCCATCATAGCCTTGGGCAACGCATGCAGCTGGTGGTCTGATAGATGTGACAGATGAATCCGCTGATAATTCTCTTCAGTCATTTCCATTGTAAATTAAACTGTCTCCCATGTCCTTATAACAGCAGCGTTTTAGCCAAAAGTCACCTGCAGCATTAACTTGCTTTCTCCAATTGAGGCTTTTTTTTTTTAATCATCTTCTACAGGTCACATTCAGACATGACATAAGCTGATACATAACTTTGGGGTACTTTTCAGGGACTCACATAAGCTGTGGCAGATTGGGCACTGTTCCCATGGTCACATTGGCCCATGTACCCCAAGGGAGACGTTTTCCTTCTGCAATGCTTTCAGCAATTACCTGGTACATATACTCATGAGGGGGGATTGCTCCTTCTACAGAAGTGTCAACAAGCAAAATGGGCAAGAAAAATAACATGAGAAATGAAGGCACAGAGACTGGATGACTCAGCCAATGCCTTTCAGTATATCAGAGGAAAGGTAGGATATAGGGTCCCTGGTGTGTGTCGAGTATTCTAGGTACTAAACTACGGTATTTCAGCTGTTGTGACCTCCTTTCCTTGCACAGGAGTGTAAAAGAGCCCAAACATAACTGAGAGTGAAATCCACAGTGCCCTTTTCATACAAGTAGAGATCAAACTAGTAGCAAACAGCTGCTTCATACTTGCACAATCTTATTTTTCTTTCAGTCCTCTCTTTGTTCTATCATCAAAATGCAATGACACAATATAAACTTTTATATATACATTACAGGCTGAAAAGCTGCCATACCCTCAGTCGATCATAATAAAAATCTGTTATGTAGAAAAATAAATGAGGAAGCTTTAGGGCAATTTTCCTCAGAAAAAGTACGGTAAGGAATGTGTGTTTTCTTGGACTATTGAACAAAGAGTTGGACTATTAAGGAAAGAGTATTAATGATTTATGCAAGGTTTTTGGAAGAGGGACTGCTGCTAAGATGTGTATTTTGCATAGTTCCTGTACCAAAGAGCAAACAGTACTGCTATAATTGCTATTGGTCATAATGGAGAGTTTCACTCCATGGAAAATGCTGAAATTCCAGGAGAAAACTTCATTTGTTGCTGGAACAAGTTGAAATTTGTATCTGAATATGAACACCAGAATGTTCTTACATTGGATTTGTATGGGTGTGTGAAAGAAAAAGGGAACAGGGAAGGAATGAATGTATATAATTATTTTTTCCAAGTAAATACCAGTATTCTTCCTGAATTTCTCAGAGACCTGTTCACAGGGTTATACATAACAGCTAGGAATCTGGCAACCTCATTTGAGAACTATTTTATTTTTTCATCCTGGCAACTTTTGCTTCACTATGTGCAAATCTTTTTGGTTTAGCATGCTTGGCATTTTGCAGGAGCTGACCCTGAATTGTACTGTTTAATTAAGATAACATGTATATAGACTGAAGATCTAACAATAGATGAACAATTACTTTTGACCTTCATGCCTCTTCTCTTCTCAACAGTACCTCTAGCAGCTCTGAATATATAGTTATGAACACCCCTTATCTTCTTTTTAAGGGCTGATTGCTTATCCCATCGGCCCATTTTTCATGTGTTTCCAACGTGATCATGCAAAATCAAACATTCACCTCTGTACATTCACCTGTCCATATATCATTAAGCTCCATCTGTGTGTGTGTCCTGGCCTTGATTCTGTCCTGAATAAGCTCAGTGAGCTTATTGTAACATGATAGAGTAAAACCAAAAAACATGTCTTGATGGGTAATATTTGGAAGAGGCCAAAGGGAGGGGCACTTCCTCCTTTGGTTCAAATATCACTAATTTTAGTGAATGAGAGGTAAATGCTGCAATGTGGCATGAACAACTGAAAAAGCACTGCTTTTGTATATGTGGGAAGGATTGATTGATTTATTTATTTTTAAGTGGCCATGTTTATATCTCTACTATTCTTATTGCCCAAGGATTGCTCTTGCTCATCTTGACTACAGCTGGCACCTCATTCTGGAGGGTGCAGAATGCAGTCCCCCTCTCCTTTCCTGGCCATCACTCAAGTTGTCAGATACTCTGGAAGTTGAGGTAAAGAAAGTGTCCTACAACTGAACACCCATTCCTGTGCTTAGAAAATTCCTCGTTTCAGCTCTTCTGCGCAGCTCTTAAGGGCAGGACTTCACACCACCACTGTAAATCCTTCCTTACAGTGTTTTCCATTGTGAAATAATTTGCTTGTTGACATGTTAGGCCATTTATTTAATTAGACAGGGCAAGCCCTCTGCTGATGCATTTTACCACAAACTGATTGGAAATAAAGTCACTAAAGCGGTATGGCAAGATATTAGACCTGTAATTATGGTAGTGGCCAGCTTTTCACACAAGACACTGCTGGCAAGCTTGTGGATTTCTTCACTCTCTATAATTTCCAATTTTTTTTCTGAAGTCCAGCTTTGATATAATGCACTATTGTGGGTTATCTATTTCCACAGCCTGATTTCATCTCATATTTACAGATGCAGCAATATGTATGTATTTGTTTTCATTTTACTTATTTTGCTATATTAAGGTTTGGCAGCAAGTAGCCCAGTTACTTGGTTAGGTTCTTGTTTTTATTGGTTCTAATTCCCACTGATAACATTAAATCTTGAGATCTTAGATATTTCCTTTAGCTAGAGAATTCTTCTTTACCTTCAGCTGTTCTGTTAGAAACCAGCCCCTGCCTTTTAATACTTAAAAATAGTAAACTTAATAAGGAAATAAAAAATAAATGCTGATTAGTTCTGATAATTTTAATTCATATTGCAGATTTCTTTGCTACTTAGTTGACTTTGGCATGTGTGTCTTTGAATTTTAATTTAGTCAAACATATGTCTGTTGATTAAATTGCAAATATGTGGCACCTCTTATTTGAAGATAGCAATGTCACTTTTTGCTTAGTTTTGCAATACCCTTTTATGTCTGTTTTGATTAAAATGTAAAGAGTGCAGCATGGAGAGACTAAGTGGACTGCCGTAAGTCAGATATTGTGTCTAGAGGGGAAAACGACGGACAGTGGGAAGGCCTCAAGAGAATCACGGTCTTGTAGGCACAAACACAATGCTTCATCTGTATTTGATCCATTAGAGAAATGTCTCCCACCCCACTCCTCCATCTCTGACTTACCCTGCTGGTCTTCTGAACAGCTTTCTGCTCTTCCCATTACCTCAACAGCACGAACACATGCTAGAACAAATGTTGGAAGTCACTTCAGTTATTAGCCAGCATATAAACAAACTACGGCAGCTGATGTATCCAAAGATGCTTAAGATATAGGTTTATTTGCTACTGATTTGTAAGAAGTATTTCATATGTGTTCGTTGAGTTTCCAGCTGGGGAGTTTAATAAAAAGCTGGTCCTTGCCTTGAGTTCAGCATTTTCTGAAGATCAAGTCCAGCCATTTTTGGTATTTGAAACAGTTCTCAAGTCACCCCACCCCCCCAAATAAACCCAAAACTCAGACTCCTTTTAAATCACCTTCTGACAGCAATCCTAACTTCAGGCGCTCAAGTGTTTACTAGTTTAATTGTGGTTTGGAAAGACATTACTGTTATTTTAAACAATTCTGGCCAAGACAGATTAGCTTTTAGCAACATCATATTCAGGATAGTCAGGATATTTACACGAATATCCAGTGTTTTCTATTTGAATATTAAATAGCCTCAAATTCAGCAAAGGATCTTCCATTGCATTTTTGGTAAACTGTTTTTTTCTTCATTTCTTACTATTTGAAGTGCAGTAGGAAAACTAAAGTGGCATAGGAAATGTCTGAAGTCATAAACGTATCCCTGTCCCTCAATTTTGTGGCAAATAATTGGGCCCTGAAGGAATTGGCTGTTCAGTTGTTCTCTCGGCTGTCGTACGTGTATGTTGGCTCCGTTTCTTATAGCTGCCTCACAGCAATACATTTTGGCAGGAGCCCTAAGGACTGACACCTCAAAGGACGGGGGGGAAGAATTCTCTAAGTTGAGGGGTCAAGTTAATATGATCTGGAGCCCCGTTCAGTGGAGATACCCACGAGAGAAAAAACTCCGAACATTTTAGTAAATTCCATTTTACTCTTAGGAAGGTAAATTCACTGACAGGTTTTTATTGTTGACCATATCCAGCGTTGGCTACATGTCGCTCTTATTAGCCTTTAAACGTTTTAGACAAGCTATTTTGCTTTACTAGTGTGTGTATAATAATGTACCCATGTAAGCAGTATGCATTTGGTTTGTTGGGTTTTTTGGGTTTGCTAAGGCATTGCTGATTAAAATTTAGCTGGAGTACACGGAACTCTTTCGCTAATACTTACTAATTTAGGAGTATAGGTCTCATTTATGAATGTGACGTTGATGCTCAGGAGACCAGAGGAGTTGGATAGTCCATATGGAGGTTGAAGTAGTAGTGAACAATTGAAGAGAGAACTCATTGCTTTCAGGGGCAAGTACAATACTTGACTACTTTGGGCCAGGTGATTTAGGTTTTGTAACGTTTACATTCTGACCCCTGTATTTAAACTCTGTTAACTCTGGAGCTCAGTTTCTCCATCTGTAAAATGTCCTAACTGTGTCCCTCCCCTGTGCAGCAGATGTTGATCCTGGTGGAGAGGCATGAGATACTTGATATGAATGGATTACAGTTTCCTTACTGCTCAAGTTGTGTTTGAAAATTGAAACGTGACTTTAGACAAACATCTATGTGTAGTCAAAAGCAGAAAATCCTTGATCCTGTATAGTCATCCATTTTCTTCAGTGAGTCTTAGCCCAGCATGAGGACCCACTAGATAGAGTCAAAATGTAGGCCTGTTTTAATGCTGAGCATTATAATAAATGGTGAATGTTATTATACGTTAAGGTACTTCTACAAACCTCTTTTCATGCAGTTCTTCCATATTTTCAAATAACAACACCCAATTAAGCACTCGAATCAGTGCTGCCCTCAGCAGAGATGTAATTAAGCAGGTGTTTAAATCCCTTGTTAAATTAGTCTCTTATATTTTCCTTTCCTAATCTACCATTACTATTTCTGTCCAGAAAAATAATGGGAAACCAAATGAATCCTAAAACCCTAGCTTCGGGCTTGTAAGGGTCAAACTATATCAGCCATGCGAAGTAGATCTATGGAATCTAATCAAATTCAGGTGAAATAAAGCAGGTTTAAATAGAGGCTGCTGGATAACAGCAGTGAATGGTAAAACATCACTTCTCCAGGAAGGAAAAAAGTTAAATGGAATAAAAATCCACTTCCAAAAGGGCATTATGTGGCACTTTTCCCAACTAAAGGCTTGACTGCTGTAATTCAGAATGCTCACAAAATGCATACATGGCCTGGCCATAAAGAGAATAGGGAAACAAAGGGGTTGCTAATTCAATTACAAATGTTATAGATCAAGCTCTTTACTATTCATCCAAATGGAAATTTACACTAAATAACATTATCGTGAATTGCTCAGCAACTTAATGGACTAAGACTCTCACATCTAACAGATTGCCTAGTTTCTACTAGGTCTTGAAAATTGTCTCTATTGTGGATACCTTTAACCAAGCCTCAATATATACTCTTGTTATGGAATAAACGAAAAGAAGTCACATCATCATTTTCATTACGTTCACTTAGCTAATAGATTCATTAAATAGTTTCTGTGTAAAGTTTGGTCCTGTCACGCTTATGGCCAGGGCAAGAGATACAGGGTCTTCGAGGTCCGTACTTTTGGACAACTTTCCAGAAATGTTTGGTAAGCTAAATGTGCAGATTGGAGCCCAATAATAATAATAATAATAATTTATTATTATTATTTAGGATACAAAGCATCTCATCTGAGACCCTTGAAAAATTTTCTGGACCATTCTGGTCTTACCAGTTGGTTCTTCTAGATTTCAGTGCCATGTATATTATTGAAATACTTCTGTTTTCATGTTCCTTGGTCCTAAGGCTGCTAGCTATTTCAGACCATTGCACTGATGTTAATGGGGTGTGTGTATGTTATGTATCCTGCTATCCAGTTACCAAAATTTGCTAATATTGCTTTCCCCAGAGTGATGATGAACACACACCAAGATTGGCCTTCAGACTATTCAGGACTTAGTGAGGAGGTGCTTATAAGAACACCATATATTGTGAACGCTTATTTAAAGTAAAAACAGATGGGAGGAAAGGAGTGTGTATATATGCAGATATATACGTAGATGGGCCCTACCGGTACTGGTTGATGTTGTAACAGCTCTGCTGGTGCTGTGAAGAAGTGACTTAAAATTGAGCAAACAAGACATTTTCACGTGTTTTAAATATTCTGTTTCTCTTGTGCTGGTTAACTGTATTAGTTCAGCTTGATTTGGTGGAGCCAAACGAATGTTTTGGTAGCAAAGGGGCTCAAATTTCAAACTAGTATGAAAATTATATCCTGCATGATGTTGGTTTACCCAAAAAATGAGGCTTGTCCATCGTTAGTGCACCTACACTGAACTTCACAGTATTTCTAGGATAATTTGGATGGAATCAGTTTCTCAGTGGGTTTCTCTGTTCCCACGATGTACGATGCCTGTGGCCAGCTAAACTTGTTTCAAAAATCTGGTGCTGGATTTTGGTGTCTTCTGCTTTGGGAAGTGACGAGGACTAGCTCTCTGATGGCAGCTGTGGCTCTTTAACCTTGAGAAGAGAACGTTTAGGGGGGCTCTTATCAGCATGTTACCTGATGGGAGGGAATAAAAATGATGGAGCCAGACTATTCTGAGTGGTACGCAGTCATAGGACAAGAGGTACTGAGTAAAAATTGAAATACAGGAAATTCCATTTAAACATAAGAAAAACCTCTTCGTTGTGAGAGCGGCCAAACACTGGAACCTATTTCCGAGAGAGGCTGTGGAGTCTCCATCCTTGGAGATATTGAAAACCTCAGTGGACATGGTCATGGGCAGCCTGCTCTAGCTCATCCTGCTTTGAGCAAGGATTTGGACTGGACGATTTCCAGAGGTCACTTCCAAACCACAACTATTCTGTGGTTCTGAGATTTAAGAACCTAATCCATATTGAAAGGCAATGAAGATAAGTGTCCTAGACTTTTAAAGGGCTTTTGAAAATGAGACTCAAGCTCCTCAATCAGTTACAATGCTATATGGAGGAATAATGTCATACCCTGAAAAAAATTGTGTTCAAGTTCTGCTCACTCTTCAAAAAGTTTACACATAAATCTATGGTTCTGGTGCTTGATATGAAACACTTCAAAACTAGTACGCTTTTAAATCCCCAAAATACTTCCATTTGTACAACTATTACTTGACCCTTAAAATAGCCTTAATTCTTTTTCTTAAATTTTGAATCCTAGACAAAATAGCAAAATAACACATTTCTGCTTAGTTCCATAATTACTAAATACAGACTGTGAAATACTATTGATGAAGAGTTCATTGCTTAAAAGGTTACTTTCCTAAAAATAAAAAGGAACCAAGCAATGTTTGCTGTGCCAAGGCTCATTTCTTCTGCCTACGAGGGACAATAAGCATGCAATTTGAAAGGTCATTGGTTCTTTTGTATGCTAATAAACAATTAGTATGGCTGGGGGGGGAGGATGTGGCATCAACTTCTTTAGAATGTATTTCTGAGCAAATTAGCCATTCATGACAGGTTAAGAACACTGAGGCTAACATCTCCTGGATGATTTCTTAGCCATCATTTCAGTCTCTGTGAAAATATTACTCTTTAATCAGCTCTGGCTAACAATTATTTTTCTCCTTGACAAGCACCTTCTGGGACTTCAGTTCACCCCTGAGATTTTTTTTTTTTAATTGTAACATTTTATAGCCGATAAGGAAAAAGGATTTAGAAAAATAAAATAACTGACTTTTCCTCCCAGGCAGTTATGATGTTGTATGCATATGAAATATATGTGCATAGAATCTAAATTTGATGTTACTCCAGTCATTTTATTGCAGTGGTAGCGGTGGAGTTTCACGCATTCTCATAATTACAATCCTTCTTCCTTAACACCCCCCCCCTCCCCCCCCCCGTGCTGCCACACAAAAACTGACCATCTGGTCAACATTTAGAAAGCAAAATAACTGTGATTGTGGATGGAAGCACCTAACTTGCTGAATGCCAGATACTGCAATTTAAATAGTACCCACAAAAGACTTGCTTTTCCTTTTCTGAATTGCTCAGGAACATCTGCAGGCTAGCAATCGTATTATTTTTTTTTTTTTCCTAATCATTGGAAAACACATTTTAGACTTCCTGGAATGACTTTGACCTGTCCTATTTCTTTACTTGGCTTTCATATTAGTTCTGCCTGCCATTTTTTTGGATGCCAAGGGATATTCTCTTACTAAGTTTCCAGAATACAGGAACATTGAGTCAGGGTTTTTTTTTCAAATGGCAGAAAACCTGCTGCTGCACGAATAAATGCAACTAAGTTGGGTGGCTGGGAAAGCAGAGTGTGGTAAGCAGGTAGGCTCCAAGCATGCTTTCTGCCTACAGTCAGGTTTCTTGTTAGAGTTATGTTGGGACAGGGGGGAGGTTGGAAACCCACGTAAATCTGCAACTGCTCTTGCTCCCAAGAGCATCTCGCTGACGCTGTCCTTCTTGCTCTGTCCCCAGGCTTTCTCCAGCATGCTGCAGAGTCCACTGTTTTCAGCTCAGAAGTCTCAGGAGGATTACCCAGCACAACGTTTCTGCCAGGCTTAGGAAACGTGTGCCTCTGAACATGGGGAAAAACAAGGTATGTATGCAGTGCATTTTCTTCCTGGATGTGAGGTGAGCTTTGTGTATTCTAATCCAAGTAGAGGAACAAACTGTGCACGTACTAGAGCTGGACAGAGTGGAGTGACTTCTACTGTGCCTGAGAAATCTCAGACAAATGATGAAAAGTTAGCAAACCTGCCTGGTGAAATGATAGAGCAGAAAACTTGCACATATTCAGATGAACATGCACATAGGCATTTTCCCGTTGCATTATGGTCAAAATAGAAAGTCCTCAGTTAGCAATAGCTTTGTCTAAAGTACAACAGTTGGCTGAGTCAAGGAGATGACTAGTGCCAATCTAGCACATTATCTTCTGCAATTACTACAACTACAAATACTGCTCAGGACAAACACTGGAAATAATGATCATTATCTTTTGAATAGTTTCATATCTCCTTCTTTATGCAGCTCCTTTAGTCAACAAAAATATTTAGGTACTTGACTTAAGTAGACTGTACCTTTTGTTTGCGGGAGATGGTTGTATAGCATCAAAACAGCATCTGAAATATCTTTACGTGCTTCTGTTGCATTGAAGCTTTCAGTTTACAATTATATCTTGATGGTACAGGGATCTAACTTCTCTTGCTTTTCTTTGTTTATTTCTAGTTAACTTTTGTATTGTCTTCAGCACACAAAGCAATCAAATTGTAGCAGGTAGAGAACTTTAGTGAAGAGAGATACAACCCTCCATAAACAGTAAACAAGGGAACATTTCTTAGGCAAGGTTTGCACCACTCGCTACAATACATGAAAGCATTACATTGCACATAGGGCATGACGGATGGCTTACAAGCCACCAAGAGAGAGAAATGACTGGGGGAAGAGTGGAAGTGTCCCTCATTAAACAGCATTTTGTAAATGAATTAACTTGGTAATCATGAGATGCAAGAGGTACAAAGAAATTGTTCTAAATGCCAAAAGAACTTCCTCAAATCCTCATAATAAAATTTGAATTTAGATTTAATTTATAAACAGGTTTTAAAGGATTAATACAAGTGAGCAGGTTACTGATTTTCCCTCCTAGGAATGTTTTTGAGATTGCTAAAAGTTTGCACATGCAGACAAACCAAATTTTCAAACTTCTTGTAAAGCTGGAGGGTGTGGGAGTGCAGAGACAGAGGCTTGACCAATTTCCATCCCCGAAACAGCATGTTGATCCAGGCACTTCTGTGGCAGTGGAAGACTGAACTTCAAGTCCTTGTTCAACTTGATTCAGACTGCTTGGCTTCTACGTTCAATCTAGCTAATACATGCTTATTAGCTACCTTAATAAATTGTTATTTATAGGTTTGAAGACTGGAAGAGATCATTCAATCATTTTGTCTGACCCCTTTACAAAGGAGGTCACCGAATTGCCATATTAATGTCAATTGATTACTGTAATTAAGGGATCGAATCAGTGAAGACATTGCTTAGAACTGAGGGTTATACTCACATCTAATAACTTTTCTAGATGGAC
Source organism: Calonectris borealis (assembly GCF_964195595.1). NCBI lineage: Eukaryota > Metazoa > Chordata > Aves > Procellariiformes > Procellariidae > Calonectris > Calonectris borealis. The sequence continues at coordinate 1,017,297 of NC_134338.1, read as the reverse complement.
TACTACTGATGTTGCCACTATGCTAATAAAATCTGTTTATCATTGATAAACTAGTCCTAGAACCTCTTTTTCATGAATAGTAAGTCTTAAAGGGAATTTAGAGATGGTCAAAGGCGGCCTCTATGTGCAGCTTAAGATAGTCTAGACCTTATTTCAAATGTATTGCTTCCAAATCTAACTTAAATCAGTAAGTGCTCATTACCTGCACAGGCTCCAGACTAGGCACGAGGTACTTTGTGCTGTACAACCATTAAAGAGTGAACTGAAAATCTAGGAATAGAGCTGGAAAATAGAGGGAATTTTCATCCTCAGATTTTGAAATTTTATTTCTTCCCAAAACAAAATGGCCAAGGAAGATAACTTCAGATTTTTCTATGACACAAAATATTTTGCAATACGTTGATTTGTCCTTTCCTGTGTTTTAGAATATAATCTTGAAACATAATGGTTAGGATGAAACAACTTGATTCTTGGACAGTTCTTTCTATTGAAAAGTCAGGTTAAAAACTTTCCATTCTGCTCTGGCTAGAGGCAGCCTGTGAAAATGAATTTACACTGTTCTCTTATTTATTTCTTCAGCATTTATGATACTGGCAAGGGTCAAGTGTGCATGTGAATGCAGTGCTGGATAACACGTCTCAACCTTGACATCTGAGGGAGCAGTTTTGGTGTTGAGAGGTCAGTTCTGGCTCAGTGCTTGCTTTGATTCTGGATTCCTTTGCCGAGAATGACAAGAGTTGCCTAAATTGGCGAGATGTTCTGGTGCCTTTTTTATATATCAGTATGTCAACTGGGAAGTCGCCTGAAACTAACGTATCTGATATAGGACATCTAAGAGCTCACTTCTTTTTAACTTTCTGCCTGACCCAGGTTTGAACTGATGAGCTAGTATTTAAAAAACTCTGTAATAATGACCAACCTCCACATTATCCAGGAATTATAATTGAAAGACAACTACTTTGGGTGCTTACTCACAAGCCTTTTTTAATGGGGTTTTGTCTCCTGATCATGTGTCTGTAGAATTTAGTTGAAAACCAAATGCTGTGGAAAATCTACATTACACCCCTGAGTTTCATGGAGCAGAGAGCACTTTTCAATTCAAGAGTTAGCTGTAAAGCTTAAACCGGGCAAAGAATTCATTATTTTAATGATAATAATTTACACTTGCATGGGAGCTTTCATCCAAGAAAATATCATGTTAGAATTTTCCATTCATAATCTCTCCAACATCGGGTAATTTCACTTTGACAAGTATGTGTATTATATTTGCTTTTGCTGTTTGGGAAGGAAAAAAATGAAGATTATTATAGTTTGTACAGTTGAGTGTTTATTATAGCAATATTTTGCATTTATATTGTAGTTTTCTTAAAATCTGAATGTGGTTTTGAAATACTAGTTTAAACCTATCAATACCCCTATTTCGTAAAATTAGTCCACTGCTGTATACTTGGGGAAACTGAAGTAATAACATCCTGAGTCTATTCTGTTTCTTGGTTTTTTTTTTTTTCCCTATTCAAAGTAAATTGAAGCAGTAAGTGGTTTGCATCTCTGGAAATCAGGTTCCATTACCGAGATCAAATCTAGTGGTCCGACCCAGCCGTGTCCTCAAATATAAGATCTTTTCTCTTGAAAGGGACTTCTCATCTGCTTAAAATGAAGCATCTGCTTAAGTGATTTGTTGAATGCGGAGGGTATGCCTAATGTTTTGTTGAACTGGAGGGCAAGTCTGTGGCAAAACCAGGGATGGATGGAACTGTGCAGCTCTTATTCTTAGGGCCTGATCCAACAGACTCATAATCAGTGGAGATTTTTTCCATTATTTCAGTCTAGCTTTTAATATCTTCTACTATATGCAACGCAGCATATCTTTCTTTTCTTCCCATACATGGTAAATAGAGCCAATGTTGCCTCTTTTGATGTGTAATAAATTCACCATACAGAAGCTCTGTTTTCTTTCAGCTGTGGTCTTTCTGGAGGCTCTGCATAAATATACAAAAGCCTATTTCTAATTTTAACTTTTTTCCTTATGTAATTCTCTATGCACTATTTACTTATTTAAAAAAAAATGAAATTGCCTTCCCCCCCCCCCAAAAAAAAAAAAAAAAGCTGAGAGGAACCTTTCATTTAAACATGTGCAAGCAGCATAAGGCAGACCAATAACACAAAGTCAAAGCTGTTTCATAGAAAGTGTTTCAGAAATGCTAATTGATCTAAATGAGCTTAGAAAGCATTTTACAGAGAATGTATCCAAAATACAGGATGGATTGCAGGATACATTCCTTTAGTAATATATTGCTGCAGTGTTTTGTTGCTGGATTTATATATCAGTTTTAACTACTAGTCTTGATTATGTCATGAAGATTTCATAGATTATTATTGGGGTTGTTTTGCTCTGCTCTACTTTATTAACTGGTGGTTGAGAGTGACAAATTTTGATCAAACTTAAACTTTTAATGTATTCCAATTAGTGGATGGATATGACATGATTAGGTCTCAGTTCGTCACTCTCACAAGTATTCCACTGCTGTAAAAAAAAACCCAACATTTTGGCTCTGCAAAACTTAGAAAACACTCTAACGTCATCACTTAAAACCGTTAAAGCAATTAATCATTTCAGTCACATTCTACTTGACAAAGAAAGAAATAATATGTTTTCATTATTGTGCACATTGAGTAAAAATATTTAAAAAAAAAAATTTTGGATTACCTACAGGAATTCATTCAGCACAGTAATATTTAATAGCTTAGGTTAATGGTTTTGTTATCACTACATCTGGAAAAACAGGGAGTAGTTTTTGTTTTTATTTTCCTGAGAGTGACTGTGAGGTGCAGTAGCGATTAAAGGTAGTATTTATTTAGTAAAGAAGGTGGTTACCATTCAGCAGTATGTAGCCACTGGTCCAGGGAATCAGCTCTCCGGTAGAGAGATTGTTTAATGCAGTGGGATTCTGTTCCTTGACCAGAACTACAAAGATTCCACAGGTTATCCAAAGGTATTCCGAAATGCATTTCACTGGAGAAATCCCAGTTTTGTATGCTCAGACGGATTTTCAGAACAGTGTTTGGCCCTCTTTGGAAGAACCATTTTTACATCTGAATATTTAAACCACTGTCGCAGGGAGATGGCTGATTGCCGCCTCAGAATTTTTCTGCCAACTAACTTGGGAGGAGAGCCTTAACAGTTCAAGGATTATATTGTACATCTTTGTCAGCAAGCAGCATCTGTCGGAGAAGCCAGTCTGTTGAATTCCAGCAAATATCCCCAGTAATGTTAATCCAGAGACCAAGGTTCAAGAGGGACTTAAAACAAATATGTGGACATAACATTAACTAAAGCTCTTCATTACTTGCAAGATAAGTTTATTTCTCCCTATCCCCACTTCTTTCCTTGCTTTCTTTCCACCAGTGCCCTTATTAATGAACTGTGAAAGCTGACATTTCCAATAAGGAACAATTAAATCTGAAACTAAATTAAATGAAGTCATTCATTTGCAAAATAATAGCTAACTAGCATGAGGATGGTGAAAAATGATTGCAAGTCATGGGGAAAAAAAAAAAAGAGTAAATTAAGTCTGACTACATTAATGTTCTTTAAATACTTCTGCTGTTCAGAAAATTAAATGGGAAACATCTTATTAGCTACCTTACATAGAAGGTAGTAATGTGTATATTCAGCATGACAAGTACTACAGGACAGAAATCCTTCATAGATGTCAGTGTAAGGAAGGTACTTAAATTCTTAACTTTCAGCACCCTTTTCTTGCAAAGGTGCTACAGCAGGTCTGGAGCAAGGAATGTGATGTGGTAAGTGCATTTAACCTTACAATGCTAGTGAAAGGCAGTAATGATGGCCCCTCCAGCCTTCAAAATGTTTCAGTAAGGCTCTAAGGTTTTTTAATCTAGGTAACAGAGTAATAGGCATTGTCTTTGGACGTTTGAGTTGAATGTAGTTAACCACATCGCAGTATTTTCTCAGCCTCAATGGAAGGACTTTGCTGGGTCCTTCTCTGTTTCAGTAGTGTGGACAGTGCTCACAGAATAAGGACAGAAGCAAGAACTCATCCTAGGGGAGTTGATTCAGCAAATACTGTGGACAGTCCTCCAGGCAATCGACTTTTTCAGCCTTTTTTCTGTTATACTCTGTAAGGATAGAATTCGCGTGAAACGTCAGTGGTTCAAGGCTTAAGTATGTCTGCCTCATTTTCACGTTCTGATGGCTTTACATGGATGTAAAATTTTTTTCCTATGTGAGAAATTTCAGCCAAAGAGCTAAATTTTTGAAAGCTAGCAATCCACAGCTGATCCTAGGTTATTTCACATAAAATTCAGCCACTCACACTTGTTGCTCTTGCAGTTGGATTTTTCGGGCTGTCCATCCAACATGCTGATACCTTTAAAACCAAACCCAAACAAGATATGCAGACACTGTACAAACATAATGGAAAAGAACACAAATTGCTTGATTTTAAGGGAATGCTGATTTGCTCTGACCAATGCCAGCTTAAGATTTGCCATGCTACTTAATGCATTTTTATTCAAAAATGCTTTTTAAGTTTATCTGTGAATCTCTGAAAGTTCAAGTTAATCTTGCAATCAGTTATTCTTACGGGGATTTGTAGAATTCACAGCTTTTCCATAAGAACTTGAGTTTTACTTGAATCAATCTAAAAAATTCTAACTTTGTTGCATACATTCTCCAAAACCCTGTGTGCTTCCCCCTTCTCCCCCCCGCCCCCCCCGGCACCCCGCCTAGGCTGAGGAATATTTGAAAAGGAGAATTAGAAAGAGGTTTGGACCCAGGTTGAAAAAAAGCATTGATTTCCTCAGTTATACTTAAGGCCCTTTCCTTTTGAAAACAAATAACCTGAATAAACATGTCAGGGAAGATTAAAACTTCATTAAAAAGTGTAAACAGAATGCAAAGAAGAAGGAAAAAAAAAGCTTAACTGAATTGAATAATGGTAATAATAAAATCACTAAACAATATTGCTAGTTAAAAGTCCTGTTAAAGTGAATGTACCGTTGAGATGGGAAGCAGAGCTGCTGTTATCTAACACTCAGGATGGAGATTTCTTTTCAATAATTTGATAACATTTTAATGAATAAATTAATAACATTATCCAGGAAATGGAGTTCATAGATAAAGTCAATTCGTCGCCAGTTCCCAAATCTAATCAGAGAATTTCTGGTCGGGGATGGTCAGCAATGATGCATGTTTTCAGCAATATTTTTTCCCTGCCCATCTAGGAGGAGACACAACTGCTGAGGCTACCGTTATGGCACTGCATGCATAAGAGGTTTACTTCACAATGTTAATGCAAATTATGGCTTTAAGGCTGGCAATTACGCATTTTTATTTTACTGAGGTGAGCAGGATTGTTGCATATATGCTTTAAAAATGCTAAAGAAAACAACTCTATCTTCTTTTTAAGTGACGTACTTTTAAAGACAAATTCACAGAAAAGGAGAAATATTACTTGTTATCGAGGAAGCACTTTAGCAGTTTTTGGGAACAGGATGAAGTTGTGTTAATGTATTACCGATGCATGAGATCTATTCTCAAGATTTTTAATTTAAATGGGTAAGGGAGGGAAAAAGGAGTAGAGGGAAGAAGTTAATGAAGGACAGGGCAAAATGAGTGCAGAGAAGTAACATTTCCATAGCAAATGACAGGATCAGGAGAAGGAATTATATTTTTGACTTCAAGGTAAAATTTAATACAAGAGGACGACTGGAATTTGACTTAGCACAAGTACCTTGTGATTATCACCTTTGTTTCACTTTGACAGAAGACTGCAACAGTAAATACTGTAATTGTCTGCCTGGCCTTTCAGTCAAGATCAAGCACTGGAATTTTAATAATAAGACCTTTATTCAAGGCTCCAGAGATACCTGAGATAGTGATAAATGAGCTTGTATGCCTTCACAGCAGAGCTCTGCATATGTGAGGGTGCTAGCTTGAATGCCAGAAAGAGTGTAGCTGTTAATAGTTCACTTGAGCTAATTAGCCCTGGTTCGTTCTTTTAGCTTATGAAGGCGTTGTGTGATGTAGACAATCTCTTGATGCCACATCATCATTTATAACACAGTGCCCCAACAGCACTCATTGTTTCAACAGCCCACCCAACATCTGGAAAAACCTCTCTGTATCCTTTTGGAATAACAGAATGTAATCCTTGTCCTCTCCAAAATATTTGTCAGATAGCTGCTCTTTGTCTAATATCATCCATGTGCTGTCAGACTGCTTCCTATTTTTTCTCTTCACTGGGTCTCCGTAATAATACTTCACAAACCAAACCCAGGCAGTGCATCCAACAGTGTTAGTGAAATAGCAGTACGGAAAAGACTCGTCTTGATATGGGACAACTGCAGCAAGGAACCTGCTCCAGTGCAGGAACAAACTGTCGCTGTAGATGCAGTCTAAGTGACTGCAGCTCTTAGACTGACAGATTGTGCTGGTCTTAGCTGGGGTGGAGTTAATTTTCTTCATAGAAGCTAGTACGGGGCTGTGTTTTGGATTTGTGCTGAAAGCAGTGTTGATAACACAGGGATGTTTTAGTTGTTGCTGAGCAGTGCTGACACAGAGTCAAGGCCTTTTCTGCTCCTCACCCCATCAGCGGGGAGGCTGGGGGTGCACAAGAAGCTGGGAGGGGGCACAGCCGGGACAGCTGACCCCAGCTGACCACAGGGATATCCCATACCATACGACGTCATGCTCAGCATATAGAGCTGGGGGAAGGAGAAGGAGGGGGGGACGTTCGGAGAGACAGTGTTTGTCTTCCCAAGTCACCACTACCCGTGGTGGAGCCCTGCTTTCCTGGGGATGGCTGAACACCTGCCCGCCGGTGGGAAGCAGTGAATGAATTCCCTGTTTTGCTTTGCTTATGTGTGCAGCTTTTGCTTTACCTATTAAACTGTCTTCATCTCAACCCACGAGTTTTCTCACTTTTACCCCTCTGATTCTCTCCCCCATCCCACTGGGGGGAGAGTGAGTGACTGGCTGCGTGGGGCGTAGTTGCCGGCTGGGGTTAAACTATGACGGAGATCTTACGTGGTTTGCTCTTCAGGAATGCTTTTCCTCATGCAATTCTCTCAAGTACTTCATACACATTGTGATTCTTAAGCTGTAATGCAGAACATTACTCCAGCCAATGTTGAAAAGTATTCAATATTTCCGCACTGATTGAGGAAGGCGTTTTTCACTTACTTTCAGTTCTTGAGAAAGCTACATGGAGCCTGTCTGTTTAAAACATCTCACAAAGGTGGGTAGCTGCATTTAATACAAAACCCAGTGAGGTTTCCTGCAGAATTTGCCCGGGATCACAAAGAGAACATGCTTGAAGAGAAATCAAACCCATGTTCAGGCATTCCTCTTCCAGAGCTTCATCTACTCGATCATGTTCCCTAAGCCTTTTACATATGGCGGCCATAATCCTCCTGATGAAGCAGTCCACTTCAAAATGCAGTCATCTTATATAACACGATGTATAGCTCTTCACTAGGAATATTGTATTTTTATTCCAGAACAGTTAGCTTGCTTTTTGCTGCTTCAGATGTGTTCAGTGTGAAAGGACGCCCAAAGTCTCTCTTTCCAAGCTGGGAGAACTGTACTTGCCTAATCATATTGTCAAGTATCGCAAGTTCCCTGCCGCAGGGCGAGGATTCTGTTTATAAATAAAAGATACTTATTTTCCAGCTCCAGTTAAGTATATTAACGTAAATGCTGTTGTTATACTTGTGCCCTGTAGACATGACTAGTTCTCTAGGGAGAGTGAGAAAGAGAAAGGTGCATATAATAATCTGTTTTTCACTCATGACAGCAATAGATTCACCTTGATCTGCTTAACAGTATTCATTTCCTGCTAATAAGTCACTATATTCAAGTTTATTCCAGGAGTTTATATAGATTGCAAGCTGCTCAGATTTGATTAGCAAGCTGTCTCACACACGATCTGCAAATGCATCAGTCTGTATTTGAATGATTTTCAGTCTCCTCTAGGTTAGATTTTATTAAAATGATTACTCTGCGGTAAGTGCATTTAAGCAAAAGCTCAAAGTCTTGCAGGCATTTGAAAAGGTATTGCGAAAGAGAAAGTTAGTTCAGGTGTTTCTTTGTGGGGCTGTTTCTTTGTGGGTAACTGTGAATTTTCAGGCCAGCGCAGCCTGCTCCGATTCACTTCACCTGCCAGGGGCTGCGAGGGGATTTCATAACGGCCGGGACAGGGCTGGTGTGAGCGCGGAGAAGTCCTCTTCCCTTCACCGCCTTCAGCCTGCGCGTTCGGGCTGAAGAATATACTTTCTTCCACCTCTCTGCATCTGCAGGTTGAGCCCGCAGAAGGAAAAGCCGGGCCGGTACCAGAGCGGTTCAAATTCAAACCCTGACTGGCGGGGTGGGGCCTAACGGCTCCAACGGCCGCCGGGGGCCGCTGCCGCCGAGCCTGCCCCGCCGGCGGGGGGGGAGAGGGGAGAGGAGTCGGCTTTGTGCGGGGGTGGTTCTGGAAGGGGAGAGTGCTGCTCAGGGTGTGGTGGACGAGCAGGTCAGCCTTCGTCCCGAAGAGGAGGCGGCAGGCAGGAGCGTGTGCGCAGGGAGCGTGCATGTGAGTGTGTCAGCTCCTAATGTAGTTACCCCTGAGAGAAAGGAAAACTTCTGTGAATTACTGAAAAAAAACCTGCCGCAAAGAGGGAGGAGAACCCGCTTTGAGCGGAAAGTACGAGGCTGAGAGTGGGGATTTGGGTTGGGAAAGGTTTTGAGTGGTAACTTTCTGATGCAGTGGAGGAAGTTGTGTTTTGGAAATGCTGGACAAAATGGCTGCTTGGAGGAGAGGCTGAAGGCTTCCTTGCTGCCTCATTTTATCCCTCCCTTTGGAGTTTGGTGGCCTTATAGCAGCCAAGAGCTCAGCCAGAGCTCAGTTTGGGCAAAGCACGATGAGTATTGCATTGGCATTTAATGAGAAGCGGGGTCAGCCTGCTTCATCATGGGCTTGTCTGAAAACAGTAAATACCAGCACTGTGAAGGGTAATGAAAGTGGCTGTTTTTCATACAGGCCCTATGCAGCAAAACAATAGTATCTCTTCCCTGTCCTGTTCCTATTTATTGCCTGCCTTGGACTTCTCTTGTCCTTCTGTTAAATGTTTCTGTTTGTATAACTATGAAAATCCTGGTCAGTGTTACTAGTTTCTCATGACTCTTGCCATAAACTTACATGCTTTTTATGTTAAAGATTTTATAGTTGAGTGTTTGTGAGGAAGTTTATCTTCATTTTAAAATCGTCGTGAGTCCTGGTGGCTGCCAAGGAAAGCTCAAATACTTAGTAGAAGTTGTTTCCTGGAACAGAAGGCAAAGCAATATGTAGAAACTAGCATATGAAGCTCATGGGAAAGTTCAGGATATAATTGCTGGTGGATGCTGATGGATAGGAGGTACTATCCGCACAATTTTGTAGGAAGTCATTCTATGTCTTGCTGTCGCTATATATAAAGTGGGAGTGTAACACTGGATGGGAAGAATCATCCCCTGTACTAAAAACTAGTGAAATACTTAGAAGAGGAACAAAAAACCTGTTCTGCTCGTTCATAAGAAGATACCAGGGCTAATTAGGAAAGAAAGGGAATGGACAAATTAGAGATGGTTGCACAAACCGAGTAATTCATGTTACTTAAGTTACGGTAATGTTCCAGTTTATACTGGGGATATGTAATGATAATAGTAAAAATCCTACAAAAAGTAGCAATTCATCAATATTAATTTTTTTTCCATCTTTTCAAGGCCGAGAGAAAAGATGGTTTTGAGCCAGAGAGGATGTAGGATTATGTTACTTGATAAGGTAAGACTCTCTTCATGCAGAAGAAAAGAAATGAGTTTATGCCTTCCAGAGTCTAGAAATTAGATGGCATTTCATATTGCTTTTTTAAAATAGATGTGGTCTGCAATACCCAAGGCAAAATACTTTATTTGGCTTCAATTAAGAGAGCTCATTCTATTTTGTGAAGGAATGAGATACCGATTTTGTAGTTATGAGGTTTATTTATGCACACTTAAAATCATTTTTGCATGTTAATGCTATTTTGAGATTTTTGTGAACATGTCCTCAGCCAGAGAAGTGCTATGTTACGTCTGAAGAATGGATCTGCTGTTAATTATAGTGAACTGTATCTGAAGTAGTTCAAACTTGAGAACGGTCTCCTAGAAAGGCTCTGCATTTTCATGGGTGTTGGCAAGATTTGGCTTTCGGACTTTGTCTGGATTGATAAGAATAGCAAGTCTTCAGTGCTTTTACTTATCTTCTTGCTTCAACTTAATGGAGGTGTATTTTATCATTGCAAGGTTGGAAATTGTGGCTAAAATTGAGATGGTACTGTGCGGATCATGTAATGACTGCAACTGATTCTGCTTGTCTTTTCCTTAGAATTAGAAGAAATACGAAGTACAAACCAATGCATTTACTAATTTTACCCAATTGTGTGTTATACAAGAAAAGGAAAAAAAAAAGTTGAATCTTCCCAAAAGATCATCTTTGTTATTGTTCTTTTTAATACTGGAAATTGGCTTACTTTTCAATTGCTCCTTTTTTGGTCAAATACTGCAGAGTTCTGCTAGAAAGAGCAGCACTGTAATAATCTGTATGAGTCTCAAAAGGACAGCCTTACCTAATGTTGAAGCTGCGTTCTGTCTGGTAGTCTGTGGTAGGGAATCCTTTGGGCTGAAAGTTGAAACAGCAGGTGTGTTGAAAATTGCTTTTTGGGGTTTGCATCTCGTAGCCTGGCTTGGACGAGTCAGTTGTGGGCAGCGAAAGCCTAATTACTGGCTTAGAAAACATGTTGATAATGATGCAAAAATGGTAGTGATGCAGCATCCAAATGAAAATAATTAGCACATTTGCCTTGCTAATTAGCTTTGCTAATCTGCTGTCCCGGAACCACCTTTTCCCGTGGATGTATGAATTTACCCAAGGATTTCAGGTATTGGTATAAGCAGCATTAATATTGTTGTTGATTAAGCTTGAACAGGACTCATGAACTAGTTACTGGAAGTATGGCACAGAAAGATAGAAAAATACTGGAAAAAAATGCAATACAAGGGAATGTTGCTGTCTATTTGTAAACTTATGTGCATGTCAACTTTTTGTTTGCTTTGTATTCTCTTAGAAAAAAATGCAATGCTGTCTTTTAGGAGTGAAGTAATTGTGGTCAGGACTAGATATGAAATGCCAAAGAATCCACATTTGGAAACAGATTTTAATGAGCAGCTAGTAATCAGTGTTTTTGAGACAACCATGGGTAGACATGCTGACGTGAAAGTCTAGTTACATGGGCCTTAGTTTTGGTCCTGTTAGTGTTGATTTTGAAACATCGGTAGAGGAGGACAAACCCTTTACTTAGCTACTTCTGTGGGAATTTGAAAGCTTAGGTTTGATGTTTGTATTAATTTCAGTACATTAACATAAGGCTCTGTTGCAAGCACAAATATTTCTTACGTACAATATTCAGCATTCTCTATTAAATATTTCAGAACAACCATAAACTTTTATCAGTCACTTTAATTGACAGGCTCCTTTAGTTCTCTCTTGTTTTGAAAAATTAAATCTTTCTATCCTCATTAAAAAAAAAAACCCAAACCTCTCAAAACCTGTGAATGATCTTACTCTGTTCTGTCCCTTGGCACTTGCCTGTCCTCAGAGTTTCTCTTTGCCTTACGGCCTCAAGAAAAAAATTCACTCACTACTTTCCTGAAGTTTTTAGGTCTTGCAAGAACTCATATCCCCCAGTGGTCCTTCTCCTATAGGTATCTCACAGTTCAAACCAGTGAGACAGGATTGCTCTTACTGTAGCATTAGGCTTTAGTCCTTGCATAGTACCTACTGTTCTGTGAGAAGAATACGAGTACTATTTGAAGTCACGTGGATCCCGCGTGCTCTGCAGGGGGTTGGCAAAGAAACGAACCTATCTGCTTGGTGTAATGATTTGGGTTTTAGAAAATCTAAATAAAACCCTGGTCTTGAAAGCAAACCTTAAGCATTGTTCCTTGTGCCTCTGGAGGATTCCTGCCTATTTCACTGAGGATCCCAGGTCTACTCAAAGAACGAATGCCTTGATGTGCAGCTTGTTGGCTGAGATGCAAACAAATGAAATTTTGGTCCACTGTTGCACTTACCCTATACCTTGTAACAGATAGATTCTCTTTTGGTTTTGTCTTATGTTTTCTGGTACAGCTGTTGAATAATGTAGTTGTAAGAGATAATAAGTAACTAACCATATATTAAGTTCCTGAGATACTTTGACATGTTGACCAATGTAGTAAGCCCAATGTCTTCCTTCTACTTCTAGATGCTTAAGAGGAAATGAGATATTGCTGTCTTACTAATTGTTGAAGGCTTCTGCTCCTTGTCAGGGTGCTTGGTCTTGGTGAAGTTGAGAGACTTGGTTGAAGCAAACAACCTGCAATACTTTCTTGCTATGATTCTCCTTGAAGAGGAAGTTTTAAAAGAAGGCCCTGCTTTGAGGTAGGAAGTAATTCTTGATTATCCTATCAGAAGTGCAGCTCTGTAAATAATTACTAGATATACAATACTACAAAACAATGCTTATTTCTCTGAGTACCATGAAATTTAAAGAACGCATAGCGGGAATGTGGGCTGTAATGAGTAAAAATGCAGCAGCAATGGGAGCCATGGTGTCGTGGTTTAACCCCAGGCAGCAACTAAACCCCACGCAGCTGCTTGCTCACCCCCACCCCTCCCGTAGGATGGGGGAGAGAATCGGGGGGGCACAAGTAGGAAAACTCCCAGGTTGAGATAAAAACAGTTTAATAATGGAAATAAAATGAAGTAGAACAGTAATAATAACAATGAGAACAACAACAATAACAGAATGTACAAAGCAGGCGATGCACAATGCAATTGCTCGCCGACTGTGTGTCACGAATGGGGGCGAGCCCCCTCCCCCCCAGGTTTTTATACTGAGCATGATGTCCCATGGTATAGAATACCCCATTGGCCAGCTGGGTCAACCACCCTGGCTGTGCTCCCCCCCCCCCAGAGCTTCCCTGCACGTGGCAGGGCATGGGAGGCTGAAAAGAGAAAACAAAAGTCTCCCCGGTGCAAGCACCGCCCAGCAACAACCAAAGCATCAATGGGCCATCAACGCTCCTCTCATACCAAACCCAAAAGACAGCACATCCCCTAAGCTACTGGGAAGAAAGTTAACTCTGTCCCAGCTGGAACCAGGACACATGGTAACACTGATGAATCTCAGAGAAGAATGTAGGATTTTGGCAATGGCAGCAATAGTTCTGGAGAAAGACTGCAGCCTCTTGCACGCTGGCACCCCAGATTGAGAGAACGGGAAGAGCATCCTATTCTGGACCTCTTGTTAATGTGGAAGTTATGCTGAATGCCTAATGCAGAATTCAGGTTTGCTATGGCTTTGGCTGCAGTTTGAGACATGCTGGCATACAGTTAACACCAGTTACATCACTCTGGCTTGTCTAAACATGTAAATTTGCTTTCCTTCATCTACTTAATAACCTGTCTTGCTTTATCAGAGAAATGGTGTGTAAAAAAAATAGGCAACCTGGGGGAACTTCAATAAAATTTAAGTTTTAATAGTATTTGCAGTAACTTATCTTGTTTGGGTCTACCTCAAACTGAAGCATGGTAAGCCTTGGGCTGGCCAGGAGGTACAATTTTGTATGAATAGCTTTGTGGATGACAAAGTAAGGGACCTTTTGTTTGTTTGTGGGGTTTTTTTTGTTTGGTTGTTTTGTTTTGTTGTGGTTTTTTGGGTTTTGTTTTGGTTTGTTTTTGGCTTCCCCCACCTCGATTCCAAACACATCTGAAGAAAGCCCAGGGTTCCTGAATTAGATGTTAGTGCTCATTCTCCAGTCCATCCTTGCTTTGTAAATATAGGGGAAAAAAGCTTGTGTTGCTATAATATAGAGAGTAATCTTGGTTTTGGTGTAAATAGATAATAGCAGCATAGTATTTTGTTGAGTGATTCAATTCCTCAGCAAATAAATCTCTAGTCTCAATTCTATGCCTGGTAGCTATGAGAGATTCTGGCTGCAAAAACATCCACTTGCACCTTACTCTCCATAGGTCATGACACTAAATCAGCCCTTCGAAAGTAATTAGGGATCTTCTCATTTTTATACGCGTGTGATGACTTGGAACTGTTTGACTCCGTTTGTCCCTGTCTGTTTATACCATAGTGGGTTGCTAAACATTTTGTCATGTGTTTATAATCTGTGTCTGTAGTATTTAGCATTCTCTGTGTGAAATTACATCAAATGTTCAATTGTGGGGAATTTCCTTATTTCTTTTTTGTTGTTTGGGGAGACAGAAATTCTTCAGAGTGTTTTCTGTATGAGAGAGTCTACCTTGGTGAGATCCTGCCCTTTCTGCCTGCTGCTGTTTTTCTGGACTTAAACAAACCAAATGACAAAAAGGAAACCTTATTTATTAGCAGTAAACAGGATCCTGGGAAATAACGGGGAATGAAGGAAAGCTATTAAAATAAGCCACAAATGCAAATATAATTCAATGTGTGTCAACTATGTAGCAAATACTGTGTTACCGAGTCTTAGTTCAGATGCCATCCAAGATCAGAAATGCCCAAAGAGGTGGATAGACACTGCATAATGACATACTTCTGGGACAGCAATAATTAAACAACTTCAGTTATGCTTGTTTCATTATGCAAACAGTATTATCCAGCTTATTTTTTCAGATGTATTGGGTAACTCAGACCCTCTTGACGTACACTTGTTTCTGTAGATTCAGGAAAGAGTTTCACTTAAGCAGTGTTTCTTTAAGACTTGGATTCCCTTCTTCCCCTTCCTTCCTGCTCTAGTATTGACTTTATTCTTGTGATGTCTAAGTGGCTGCAAGCTTGAAGTAAAATCTTGACCCTGTTCAAGTCGATGAGAGTTTTGTCATTGGCTGAAAAAAAGATAGGATTTAATGTATAATGATTATTAGAGTATCAGACTCAATTCCTGTTGAGAAAAACGCTTCTTATCCCTGCTGGTTCCAATGTCAGTGACCTTCCTTCCTGTCCTCAAAATCCCATCATCCACAAAAATAAGTACATAACTACATTAGTTGAGGGAAGTTGGGAAATAAACGCATCCTCTAGTGGATCTCGAAGTGTTTGTCTTTCCTTATCAGCCCCGTAATGATAGTGCAGCGATGGCAGCTTAATGATAGCAGCCCCAATGACGCCATTCAGTGCCAAAGAGGTGAAGATTGCACATTTTATTTTGGAAAATAATTATGCAGCTAATTACAGCACTTGACTTTCGTCCTTCCCTTCCCTCTGTTCTTGGGGAGGCTGCTTTGCTCAGCTTGCAAAAGACTGCGTCAGTTATTCTAAAGGTCAAAAGACTCTTGTATTATGATTTGTAATTGTTAGTAATAGTGAATAAAATAAATACAGCATCATTTGGGATCATTTAACTCATTGCTTAACTTCTGTGTTACTAATTCTATTCTGTTGTTTGACTATGAGTGCATACTTATCCAGGTGGTTGAAGGAGGAGAAATAAAGTAGAAATCGAGATCTGAACTCTTCTGAAATTCTTCTGAGAAATTTGGAATCTGAATTCCAAATGTAATGATCAGACCTAACGATACAGAACAATCTGTCTTAGGACCATTTTTTTAAAAGTATGCAACTGTCTACTAAAGACAAGTGAATTTCAGGGCAAAGCAACTGCAATGCCATTTCAAAAGTACCATAGCTGAAGAATCTTAATAGATTTTGGCTCTGTATGGCTTTGAGATCTCAACTGGCTTGCTAAGAATTAAGAGTATGGTTGTATTTAAGTAAGCAAGCCATAATACACGTTTTGTACAGCTTTTTTCTTCTTTCGTCTGCCCCTCCTCCCAAGCCCTGCATGGCAGCTATGGAGATGGATGCCCCCCTCCCCCTTTACTTACACCGTTGTTTTTGGAGAACTTTGGAGGCCAAATACAATTTCCATCCTTTATTCTCTGGTCAACTATTCACTCCCAGGTTGTATAATTTCTCTGGCTTTAGAATGCAGCATGTTCCCTCACACTTAGGTCAGCTGTAAGTCTTGATTCAGTCTGATTCATTTCAATTTGCATAATCTTCTCAGCCCTCTATATTTCATTTAGACACCAAAGATTTAGTTTAGTTACATCTTGTGCCATTTATCATTTACTTGTCTTCTTTCAGAGTTTGATTTAATCCCTTTGGTTTACTTTAAAAGACTGATTTCTTATCTGCACAGTGCTTTATTCCATTGTGATTTTCAAGGCTTTGTATTTTCTATCTGGATCTTCCTTGTTGTGATATTTATTTTACACCTAGAGATAAACCGCCTTCATCTATGATCTTAAAGAAAGTCATAAATTTAACAAGCAGTATCTAGGCCAGAAACCTATACAGGGACATTTGTGTACTGATGATGTTTTTGCCAGTCCTTTTTCTGATAATTGCCATGCTAATGTTTCATCGTAGGTAGTCAGTATGAACTTGTTGTTTGGAAGCCAGGATTTATGTCTGACCCTGTCACTGAGAAACTACATAACTAGAGGCATGTCAGTTCACTTTTGTCTCTTACGCTTTGTCTCATTTTATTGAAGATACTTGCTTTTTGAGTGCAGCAACGCTGCAGTTGTCATTTAGTTTACAGCATACAGCAAAGTTATACCTAACTATCTGATAATGCCAAAATGCTTGAACAAGTGGTGACTTGTAGCATTTGCACAAGATATTTTTCTCTGGGTAAATTTTCTGGATCTTATTTTCTTTATTACTGCCTGGCAAATACCACAAACTATCGTATGAATAATTTTCTTTTTAATGGGAAAATATATGTATGGTACTGATTTGTAGAAGTTTTTTACTAATAATGTGAACCTTCCACTTAAGTACTTTACTTTAGCTGAGCAAGGCTTTCTTTGTACTTTTTTGACTTCAAAAAAAATATTCCACAGCAAGAAGAGCAATATTAGAGAAACAATGGTCCCAATTTATTCCTCCCTAACTGATGGATTTTTCTGTGCAATTTCTGATTTAAAATAAAAATGTATCTACTGTACTATACCTTGCATCTACAACTTTAAGAACATGACTGATCAGATGAGATCATAAATAAAGGTCTGTCTTTGTCAGCAGTTCCACTTCTGACAATGTCTAATACTTGATGCTAAGGAAAAATAATATGAGATTAAGGCAAATAGAGCATAGCGAGTGATCCCTTTCTTGAGACTTCTCCCCACCTTCTTTGAAATAGCAGTTCAGAAACTTCAGGAGGTGAAGGTGGCATCTAGACAATTGTGTTTTTATTATCTCGCAGTTGCTGTGAGTGTGAATCTGTCCTTTAGGAATTTGTCCAATCTCTTTTTAAATCCCATACTGTCTTCTATTTATTTTAAAATTGCTGTTTGGTAATTTCTCTGCATGGCTCAAATATTTGCAAGGCTACATTAAAAATCATGGAAATTATCTGCTTTATGGTCTATGGAGGTTTGTGATTCAAATCCTTTTTTTGCAGTTATGAGGACTGAAAGTGTCCCTTTTTCTACCTCCTATTCAAAGAACTCTGGAGCTTGGACTTTAATAATATATTAAGTCACATGGCAATGGAATCACAAGAGATTCAGTAACACTAAAGAAGAAGAAGAAGAAGAAAAGAAGAGTACTTTTATAGCACTCCTATATAATTCTATTTAAATCACAGCGCCAAAAATGCCTACCATATTCTTAAAACAACTAGTAGACTGCCTCTCCTTGTGACAGCTCAATCTCATGCTCTCTCTTATGTAGCTATGGTAAATATTTGTGTTGTAAAACAGTATTTTATTGGAGGAAAAGAAGCCTGGCTGGCTTGGCATGGGGAATTCAAGGGAAGCTTATTTAAGTCTTCAAAAATGTAAAAGCTTTCTGCAGTGAGGGAGGGAATAGTCCGTTTTCCATACCTGTAAGAAATCAGACCAGGTCTGAACTACCTCAAGGGAGGCCCGATGCAGGGGTCAGATGCAGCTCTGTATTTGTAAGACTAGCTAGATACCAGGCTGGCTGGATCATACTGTAATTGTACACACACATGATGCACATACACTTTTTTCATATGATTTTAAGTGGAAAATGGTCCACTGGAGGAGGGGAAGGTGTTGTCTCTTTAAGATCAGTAGTCAAGCAGGCAAGCGTATAACACTTTGTGGCTAATAATTCAGCATTTCCTAGTGTACGTAAGGCCTGGATGCTTTCCATTTTGAATTGACAAAGCAACTTGTTTTTGCAGAATGTCTTAGGCTGGTGAGCATTTATAGGTGTGAACGTTTTGAAAGCAGACTCCTGCTTTGTCTTTGTTGGCATATACAAGTGCCCTGTAAGAAGCTGACAGTGTAGTTACAATTTCTTTGGGATAATTGGTATAGCATGCTTAGACTGTCAGATACTAGCCTGCTTTATCCTTGACAGTGTTTTTCAGTTTCTGCTGTCAACAAATCAGTTGCGTTCCTCGATATGGATGGATTGAGCAATTTTGTAGGCATAGAATGCTGTTGTCTCTAGTGCCTTTTGATTCTGTGTTTTTCCAGTCTCCCTCGTTTTATTGGGTTGGGATACAGGTGGAAAGCTGTTGGTAACAGTTCATCCATTTCATAGTGCGAATATGTATCTAGACAGTCGCACCGGTGTACGCATCACCAAAGGTAACTAGCTGGGGGAAAGTGTTCTTGTTAGTCGCTGAGGCGGTGGTATTGTATTCTTGACTTCTCTATGTGAGTTATTCACGTATTAGAATCACTGTGTTGGCAAGGTACTGCGCGTAGGAACGAAGCTGGTGATGCGTAATACACCCACAAGCAAGACTCCTATACGAAGAAGCGGGATGCTGTTAGTATTGCTGTGTTTACTCTGGGGGCCTCTGTTACTGCAAGTGATAACAGCTCTTCATAATCCTGACCAGAGTAACTAGCTAAATCCTCATGAAAATGCGATGAAACTGAAATCCTTCCCTTTGTGGAGGAAGAGTACAAAGCCTATTTGCTTCCAAATACTATTTGTTTTATCAAAATCTCGTTCCTTTATTACCAGAGTAGCGTGTAGCTGCTGTGCTGGTCCTTTGCCGAGGATGAATTTCAGAACGCGTAACTGCAAAGCAAATGTGCGTGTCGGAACACGCTGAAATTCAAACCTTTTTCATGATTATTTCGGACAACCACATTGGGAATTTTTTTGAAGTCTGTTCTCTAGTTTATCCAATTCCAGTAGGGGGATGATGAATATTGGGTGGTGTTGAAAAGATCAGTTCATTCTTTCCAGTGAACTTATGTTAAAGCATCTTGCTTAAGAGAATAAATGAGGTGTCATAACCTGAACCCATACAGAATATGGCCAGAATGTTAATGATGCAGCATTGTTTTTCACTTGTGTTGTATGAATACGAAGTACTTAGCTCTCAGCTTCCACTGGCTCTATGATAAAATGAAATCTAACACTCTAAGTCTCACTCCGAGTGCTAACCTTCTTAACCGGTCTACTGCTCTACCTACCACTGAGTCATAGATGTGAATAAAGTGGATAAACTCATCCATTTCGTGTTTGTCACTGAGAGGTGTCTCAGCTCACTACTGCCCAGGAAAGGGTATGTTTCTTTGAGCTGTGCCTGTAGAAGGCAGCCTTGGAAATAATTTGTAAAACACGACTGCCTTTCGTCAGTTGGTCTGACAAAAGGCAAAACTGTTTTGTGTGCTTCTGCGCATCATTTAGAAACGTTTCTTTGTTACCATTAAAGAAATTAAAGAGTTTAAATGGCAGAAGTTGTAGGTTGTTACTGGAGCTCCTGCAAATAAAATAAAAAAAGTTTTCAGTGTTGCTCAAAATGCACCATATTTAATGGGTTAAAACTGCTATTAACAGCCTCATCCAAGCTCTTCTGCATGCCAAATTTTGTCTGGCTCAGACTTTATTTTTTTTTATTTAATTTACAATCATCTGGTGAAAGTCTGCACTAGCATTCTATCTTGACTCTATTTAATATGCACCAGAATTATTGTATTTGATATATATCAATTTTAAATCTGTTTCAACACAACCTTGAATGCCTTTCTGGCAGTATATCACTTCATCAGTCTAGCTTAACTAGAGCTGCTTTTTCATTTTTTATTGCCCCCATAAAATCTAGGAATGGAACACTTCGATTTTTCTAGCAGTAATTTTTATTACTTTTAGCCTTTTTTTTTAAGTACTTGTCAGTGAGATACAGTACTTTGTACAGAGTATATTTTTCAGCTATGCATTATATTTTTATTTCAATTTATTTTACACAGAACGTATAGCATACATCTAAATAATACCTACAGTAGTTCAAATGAGTGTATTATGAATGTAATTAGAATGGATATAAACTCGGTTCATCCACCAGGATTGGTGTATTTCAGTTGCCTGCCTCTAGTCATAGTCACTTGCAAGGAAGGCTTGAAAGGATAACTCATGTTGTAGTTTTAATATTGCACATAAAATCATATTGCAACACAGGAGGGGAAAATGAATTTATTGCAATTTTTATGTTTTTATTTTAATTTTTAGGTTTTTTGAGATTTTTCCCTGGAGCGTGTTATTGCACTATTTATTTTTTCCCCTAAGAACATAGAAATTGCCATATTAGATCAGACTAGTGATCTGCCTAGCCAGATAGTCTGTCTTAACAGAAATGTGTGCCAAGTGCATTAAAGAGAAATGTAAAGGCCTACAATAGGCCTCTGTAGAAACCATCATTATAGAAAAATCTCCCCGGTGGAAAAGTGTGTTCTAATCACCATTAATTCAACATTACTCTGACCTCCAAAGTATTTGAGTTCGTATCCTTTTGTCTAAAAGGTATGGCTTTGTTTGTTGTTCCCTTCTGCGCCATGTCTGATCATAGTAGCTGCAAGGAATAGAATGTGGAGCATAGTCTGTCTTTTGTTCTGTCACTGTTCTAGACATCTTGTGGGCAAATTACTTCATCCTTCTGAGCCTTGGTTGTTTCTTTTATAAAATCAGGTAAATGATATGGATTATCTTTCTGTAAAAAGGTTTTGAGACCTATACGTGAAAAATGCCATGGAAGTTCTAGTAATGCTATTAGATTAAGATACAGTTACATTATTAGCACAAATCAGATATTGTATGCATTTGTGTATTTGTGTGTTTCTGTGAAGTTCTTTTTCTTAGTCTGATGATGTCATGCTATGTTCCACAGCCAACTGGTGTACGCTCTGAGGAAAATTCTTTTCCTTGGTGGAAGTTCTTACTTCCTGAAAGTTTAGGAGGGAGGAGTACAAAGGAAAGAAGAAAAAGATTTTGCTTTTCAGTTGGTTGAAATTATGTATGTAGCAGTTAGTGTTCATTTTAGAACATGCTTTTGCGCCGTTTCCATTAATAATGCTAAGCAAGAAGCTATGTAACATGAGTTTAATGTTTCTGTAAGAAAAGAAAATTGTGACCAGGTATGTCTAAACAGCGTTCCTCAACTAAGTAAGTGTCCCCTCATTATTTTCATTCTGCTTAATGAATATGAATAATACCTATTATAATAGAATGTGACGAGAGAACAGGAACACTTTTCTAATTAGGGCTTTTGAATGACATTGGAAAAGGGTTCTGGGTTAAATCATCTTTCCTTGCTCTTATGTTGAATTAGCATAGATTTAATGCCAGTGATAATTTTATGCAATTGTGAGATCAGTAGTTTAATGCATCTGGCAGGGAGACAGGGATTTTCTTTCCCTGACAGCACTGAATAAACCCCTGTGTAATCCTTTTCCTTTAGCTCTCACACCCATCCAGACTTGAGCTTAATGAAAGGCCAAAGAAATCAGCAGTCTGCTGAGCATCTATGACTCAAGCACAGGCAGAATGAGATGCTATTTTAGCATGTTTTGTGGTTCACGACCATTAAAAAGAAAAATGGCTGGATTGGAGGTCTAAGTATACATTTCCACCTCCTGTGTATTGCAGAAGGCTCTCATCATAGTAAAGTGTATATATTGACTTAGTACTCTAACTGCTTGCTACAGCAAAATTGAAAGTAAAGCAAGATAATCTGAACCAGTTGTGGTTTTGGCATTTTACTTTAAATGTATTCGCACCACTACATTATAGCTGACCACAACCTATGAACTCCAATGCAGATGCTGTTTAATTTTAAGGAGAATGGGATAGGATGTGTCTTTGAAGGGAAGCCGTTTACAGTGTTTTAATTTTTGCACACGTTTTAGTGATTTTACAAAACCTAAGACCTGTGCAGTATAATTTTTGAGTACAGTTTTACTGGCACGATATTTGTTAGCTCTTTATATGCCTATAAACCTAGGTGTTGAGTGTCATAGAACCTGTATGTATCACGATATCTCTTATCAGTCAGTTTGTGTGAAAGTCCAGGTAAGGTATTACTGCTGATTCAGGTCATGATCCAATTTAATAACAAGAGAGGAGAACCCACTATCCTCTGGTCAAGTCTAAATTTGGCTTTGAACCTAATGATTGTTGGACTAGATTCTAAATAAAGGGATGACACAAAAGGACTCGCAATCTTGTGGAGTTCAGAACTCTGCATGTGTGCAACAGACTTTATTTTAAACCAGAGTATGCTCAGTTCTGCCATTGTTCCCAGCCTGAATGAATTCAGCATTGTCTTCACTTTGCAAAGGTGAGCATGGACATATGGTGACCTTTTCACTCAGTTTCTCCTGAAATTATGAGAAATTTGCAGGTAAGACCAGATTTTTGCTTGTGTTTAGGAAGGTGACTGTTCCTTCAAGAGCCTAGTCTTTTGGCTATTGTAAAAACACAACTGTATGTTCCCATAAGGACTTCTCAAATCCAAGTAGTAATATATGCTTGACTTTGATTTTAGACCCTTTTGAGGAAGATTTGCTCTGAAGGTCCAGTCTCAGCTGAGTTATTAATCTAATAAAAAATTGCCCATAAGCGCCATTTTTTCCTGATTGTCCGATATTTTCCTGGAATTATTGTCATTGCTAATTGTATCAATTTCTTTTCTGATCTTAAATTCATGTCCTCAGAAGAGTCTCATGACAGCAAGTTTCACAGCTCGCTTCTGTTTTATGAAAATGTATTACTTTTTATCTGAAAAGTTTAATAGGGTTTTTATCTCATCCATGTCTTAGAGCCTAAACAGCTATCTTTTTCCTCCAAATTTAGCACTTGAATAACACCAAAACACTGCATGTGTTACGAGCGCTAGGGCAGCCTTATACCTGAAGAGTAGTATGTGGGCTTGCTTAGTCTCAGTAAGAACTGTGCATATGTTTCTACAGAAAATTTGAAACCTTTAATGTCTGTGATTTTATGTTGGGACTTTAGATATTATGCTTATCTTGACCATGTAGACAAGTTTAATGCTATTGTCTTGATCTCTTAACAGTTCGTCAATTAATGTGATTTCAGTGTATTCCTCATAAGTTATAGCCTAATGATAACACTGATCAAAACCAGAAAAAGATATGTCAGAAATGAGTCAGGCTTATTGAAGTTAATTCTGGAACTGTTTTTTGTTAATAAATGGTGAATTTGAATCAGAGTGTTTGGGGGGAGGAGTTTTGGGTAGGGCTAGCCATGAAGGTTTGTATGCAAATGGGATTGAATAGTTTATTTTCTGTTTGTTTATAGAAAATGTGCTATGGTGCATGTCAAGAATAAACAGCTGCTGGTGAAAGTTCACATAACCAAAATACAATGTGCAGCAGGCATTAAGACTTACAAAGCGTAGCAAGCACGTAACTAAGTCCATGAGATCAGAGTACCAAAATCCCAATCTTTAGATAGTGAAGGCTCAGCTTATTGATGGTATAGAATAGTTTGGATTGGAAGGGACCTTTAAAGGTCAGCTAGTCCAAATGTGCTGTGAAGTAATAGTTAAACCTCTGTAGATTGATTCGAGTACTTTTAGTCTGAGTAAAAAGCAGGCAGAGTAAGGGGAGCTCTCCAAAACTCAGAGGGAAGTTGTGAATGTATTCCTTTGTGAAGAGAGGTAGGTAGAGACTTCAGGTATGCGTGATAAAGCTTGATCCCCCCAAGTTTAACTAAAACACCGTATTTTAATAAAGCATTCAAGAATAAAGGCTGTTTGGGAGGTGCATTGAAGCTATTGTTAGCTGCCAGCTCAGAAGTAGTACAGAAGACATGCTTTGATTAATACATCAGACTTCAGATGTTTCTCACTGCTTGTTTAGCCTTATTCTTAAGTATCAAAAGAGCCTGTTCACACAAGAGTTTGTTTATTTACAAGGATTATACTTGTTAACTGACAGTTTGAAAGGAATTAAATAGGCCTCCAACATTGATAGTCTAGCATTAAAGAGAGTATTAAACGCTGACCTTAGACTCAGTTAAAGGCCGCCTTTTCCCTTTCCCCCTATCCACTAGTCTGGAGAAGGGGTGGGAGTTTAAATGTGCCAGAGTTGATAACAATTACGCAATTAGATGGAGGATTGAAATAAAATTTCCACTGAAAATGTGTATAGATGTTTTAAGGGATGATTGTAGACCACTGCGATCCCAGGGAGATTTGCCACTGATGCTCATAGCATAGCGGTAGGATGAAAGCTCTTGTACACAAGGTGTTTACACGAATCTCTTCTGGACTTTATATTCAGCACGCAAAAACGTTGACAGAAGCTCTTCCATTCACCTAAAAAGAAGTGGAATGAGGGACGACTTTAGCAGGAAGGGTCTTTAAAATAGTCCTGGTAGAAAAACTTTCATGTGAAAAGAAGAAAAAAGAGTCTCATAAGGGATGTGATTGAGGTCACAGCGTAACATAAAATACCACACTGAGCAGGGCAAACTTGTGGAAGAACATTGTACCCAGGGGTTGCTAAGGGAAATAAAGACAGCTACTGTTAGCTGAGCATCTCTGAAAATTTGGCCTTAACAAGAGCAGCACAGGTCATAGAAAAGCAGCTAAAATGGAAAATGACTTATTTAATATAAGAAAACAGTTAAAAATGTGCTGGCTGCTTTTATTCTGGTCAGTATGTTGGGTTTCTTTTTTGATGGAACAGTTTTACAGGGCAAAAATTTTTGATACTGAAGTACCTCAGAATATTAGTGTTATTTTTCCAATGCAAAAGTTATGGAAATTCAAAACCTTATCTTCCAAATATAATATGATGTACTGTACCATATTTTAATATAACAGGATTTATCAGTATAAAGAAACTGATATGTTTTCTCAGGATTTTTTTGATGCGAGTTGAAATACTTCAAATTTTTGTCCAGCATTTTTTTTTCAAGTTTCAACATTTTGTCCGGATTAGGATGAATACGTTTTGACATGACTGTAAATGAAAATCATATTTGACCATTACTTCCAACTATCTTCGTGTAGTACCTTCTTACTGCAATACAGCTGTGTGAAAAGGTCACATTGGAAACGTCTTCTATGATGAAACAATATGTGAAGGAGGACTCCTCAGGGGAGCAGATGACATTAATGGGAGATGTAAAATGCTACGTTAATATGCTGGAGTTTGGGGGGGGAGGTTTCTTGTTTGTCTTTTTAGGTATAAAGGACAGCAAAGTACCCCTTAAAGCAAGTTCTTGAATAAGTATGTTTTTAGCCTACAAAAAGAAAAGGGGGGGAGGACCTGAAGATTAATAGGAAATTTTTACAACTTTAATTAAAAACAAGACAGACACATTTGCAAATCAGTGAGTACATTTGGAAATCTCAACTTTTGCTCGATGTTCCTCTTGGCTACAAAGTATTATCACAGCTCCACTACATTTTCTGTTCAGACAGGCTGTGCTTGCACATCTTGCATATTTGAGGAATATCTTTATGAAATTCCATGGTGTATTTTCAGATCTTAGTTTTATTTCCACGTATTGAAAGGCTTCCCCCTCTGCCACCCAATCTAAAACCTGGATTTTTCAAGACAAAGCATTTACCATAGCAACAGATTTTTTTTTTTCCTTTTAATTAAACAAGTAATGGAATTCTGATAGTAGAAGATAATACAAAGTAGCTTAGAAAAATTTGTATAAGGAGCATTGTGGTGCATTATTAGTGTTGTCCTCTCCTACTTACATTACTGCGTATTCGTACTGCTTTAGATACCTTGAAGTTCCAGTCAGGAAAGAAAATTCTGTTGTGCTTGGCACTGTACCTAGGTGGAATATAATATAAGGACAGTCTGTCCTTGGAAATGATGTCTGTATTTTTCACATGCAAACAGCAAAATGGTCAGACACTGAGAGGCCTTGAGATGGCCCAAATCTGGCAGTGACCAATTCTCCACTTGCCTGTTCTGGGTTTTACAGGGATGTAACTCTGTTGATACAGAAGAATTTATTTCCAAAAATATAATGACAGAATTGGCTCAGCTCTCTTCCCTACTTGTTCTTGTTTACTCATTGCTTTTTCCTTAACCAATCAAATTCTCATTGTATGTTTTTTTGAATTAGCAAGATAAATTCAGTAAAGGCTGAGTGTCAGCCCTGGATTTTGATGCACATATGTGGCTTTCTCATCCCTGTGAGGAGTTTTATGGGAAGACGTGTGCATTCGTTGAAAATTTAAATGCATTACTATTTCAATATTCTAGAAACTAAACCAAATGGTATTTGCCAACTGCAATATTTTCATCATGTCTTCCACAAGAAAAAGGATTCCCCCCCCCCCCCCCAGTTTGCAGCTCTAGGTGCTGTGTGACCTTGGCAAGTCTTATTGTTTCTCCATGTTTTCAGTATTTCTGGATAGAGTAGAAAACACTGTATCCTGCAACAACCTAAAAATACAGAAACATTCTGAAAGCCTTTTAAAAGTAATAATTTCTCTTTTTTCCTGCTTATGATGGTATATTCTAGTATTTTTATGTGGACTTGACTATAATATTTGGATGCACAGTGCTAACTGTTCTGTACCTAAATATTCAAATATCTGTATTACCAGGACTTAGGACACCTCAATTCTATTCCTGGTTCAACTGCTGTCCTGCTGTGTGACAGCACTCAAAACAACAGTCCCGTAGATAAAATGTTGATAATGTTTACTTTCTTCATGAGGCACTGAAATCTCTAGATGAAAAACTCAATGCTTAGTCATGGTACGATAATCATGACACAGCAAGAGTAAAGGGAAATGTATGTGTGGAGGCGGGTAGACTCTGGTTAGAACCTGATGCAGACGCATAAACACAAAGTTGTCTCGTGCATTGGATCATGTGGAACCTTAATAGAGATGAGAAATTGTGCCAGATGTGAACCAAATAACAAGTTTGTTCTGAAGACTTTTTTTCCTTTTTAACTTGCTCCACTAGTTTCCACTGCAGCATTGCTACAAACTGCCAACTGGGATTAGTGAGTTTTGGAATAGTTCTGAGGTTGGCTATGATATTGAATCCTGCATTTTAAGAGCAATTAAGATGTTAAAAAAGATGTTCCCACTGGTGTACCTTGAACTTTTTCTCCTGTCTGTCAATCTTGGGCATATTGTCTATCAAATAGTTGTAAGGCAGTAATTAGACAGCCAAGGCTGTTTTATCTGGGAAGGACTTTTCCTGGCATATATGGAAAGAAAAGCCTCTAATATTCTTAGTCCTTCAAAAATGATGCATTCCTGAAGGAAGTGAGGAAAAAACCTACCTGCGTGTGTGTGTATATGTATATAT
This sequence comes from Calonectris borealis, assembly GCF_964195595.1. Classification (NCBI taxonomy): domain Eukaryota; kingdom Metazoa; phylum Chordata; class Aves; order Procellariiformes; family Procellariidae; genus Calonectris; species Calonectris borealis. The sequence continues at coordinate 989,644 of NC_134338.1, read as the reverse complement.
ATGCTTTTCTAGAGACCTTTAAGTGGAAGGATTCTGTGAAGTAACATGCAATTCATATAGTACAACACTATCTAATTATTTTTAAGTTGACAAGACTGACCTTTCTCACATTAAAAATGTCACTTTCTCAAGACCTAAATTAAGCCACAAACGAAAACTACACTCTAACTTATTCTTGAGGAGAAAAGTTCATCCTTTTAATCCTTCCGTCGTATTTCCTTGCATCTGGTAAAGCACAGTCAGGGAAAAATACCACCATTTCAGGGGACTGTAATTTGAATGGTTATCACACAACTATAAAGCTGTTAAATTCCTTTCTTCCCCTGCTCCAATATAATACGTCAGGATCATTCTGTTTATTTTCCTCTCCCAGACTCAAAAGCAGTCCTGCACAGAGGGAGACGTGCAAGTCCAACAGAAGAAATGTATTCCAATTGTCAGAGTGTCAGCACAAGGCTGGGCAACCGGGGTGTGATTTTTAGCACTGTCACATAATTCCAGGATGATCCTGGGCAAGCCTTTCTCTACAGTTTTGTTGATTAATAATATTGCAGTATACTACAATTTAATATATGGGAATTAATATATAAGATACAAAACGCCTAATGTTCTCTGGCTGAGCAAAACCGAACGGAGCAAATAATGGCTAAATACTTGTTTGCTAGATAAAGAAAAATTTTTTATTTCTTAGAGGACAGAAGAAAGGGAATGCTAGTTGAAAAAACGTAGTAGTTTAATTGCAGTTTGACAGCATGAATCAAACCGATCTGTTTTTTTTTTTCTATTTTTAAAGGGGTTTTTTTGATCATTGTATTTAAATTTTCCCTGGAACAAATGCTTTCAAATAAAAAGGTTGTTGGTGTTGTGTTTGGTTTTTTTTTTTTTTTTTCATTTTGGAATTTGTAAATGAAACATTTTACCAGTTTAAAATGCTTGGTTTTATTTTTCTGGCTGACAACACTTGCCCAAATTTCTCATTTGACAAGTATGAGAGTTTTCAGTCTTTGTAAAACAGAGTTTTTGGCTTATTTAAAAAACCCCTGTCCCTCTAACAGATAATTCTCAAATCTGATAACAGAGCTAACGGTGTTTCATGAATTAAATGCTAGTTTATTCTTCTGTCAAAAACCTGAATCCTGAAAGGTCATGAGCCGTGATAAGCCCCAAAATATGATTCTTTTGTTCTTTACCCAGATATGTGGGTGGTACGTTGCTCCAAGGACCATCCACGTAACTTTTTAGTGGAGAAAATTCTAACAGAGTATGGCCTGGCTGGCAAGAAAGATTAAATTGGTGTCACTCAAGTTCCACGTGAGTTTGAAAAGACACTGTTAAACTTTACTACATTGAGTATTTTGGAATTGCTTAAAACTGGTTGGCATTCAGCATTCACTGACTGATAAAGAATGTAGTTCAGGTGAGACTAAACAGTGAGGTTGTCACCCAAATGATGGCGTTTTAGGTTTCATTAAATAGATGAAAAGTATGTTTTCAGTAGTTTCTGATGAAAACAAAGATAAGTCTAGGGGAAAAAAAAATTAAGTGCGTAGGAACAACTAATACGGGATGAACTGAAATGCCTTTGCTGCTCTTCTTAAATTTCCTTGGAAACTGTTGGACTGCTTTGTATTTCTGGTAGCAAAAAAAACCCTGAACATCTGAAAGACTTTTTCCCTATTTTTACTGTTCTTTTTCTTTTTTTTTTTTTTCCCCTGATCTATTTAATCTTATTTCTCCATATTCTGCTATATTCTTACTCAATCTGTCAATGCGAGTTTTTACTCCAGATTTTTTCAGGAACCTGTTTTAGGTTTTCATTGTGGAAGAATCTGATTTTTTTTTTTAGGGATGTTTCTACCTTTCAGAGCAAGAGAGGGAACCTGGGAAATTGCAGTAATAGTCTTGTAAAACTCAAGAGGATGATGGAGTCCAAATTATATTTTCTTAATTTTTTAAACAGTGATTTCTAAGTGATTACATGACACCTTAGTGCTGATTCATGAACACTGAACTTCCGAAAATGTGGTTCATAATTTTCATTTTTCTCCTGAATTTTCCCCACTGAGGCCTTCCGGAGGCTGTTACTTGAAATCATTATATTCTTATCTAAATTTCAGAGCAAAATCTTACATTACTTGAACCCCAAAATATTAGCTGAGCTGGTTCATCTGGCTTCATAAACAATAACAGTTTCCAAACCAAACCACTGACTTCAAGCAATCTAGTCACTGCTGGAAATCAAAATACAGAATATAGCAAAGGCAGCTGCTCTTAAGGGATCATAACGGGATGACGAGGATTCAAGATCTTGAGAAATCTAATTCTGACTAGTTTGTTAATGCATCTTCTTTTAGTTGGATCCATGAAGGATGTGAATCTGGTTTGGTTCCTAGTTTTTATATTTAGAACCTCATGTCAAGCTGCAGATGTGTGTAATTTAATCTACAGAGAGATCTTAAATTGAGTCCCTTATAACCAAAAAGGCAAGTCTTATACAAGCCTATAGCTGTAAACTCCTGTTGTTGTAGAGCATTTGATTCTGATTTGTCAGAATGTTAATTCACCAGTGGTAGGGGAAAGGGGGGAGGCTAGTACCTATGTTTTAAATTCTCCTCTTGTTTTATCATATACTAAAATATTTCTTTTCAATACTATGTCTGAAGAATACTAGCATGAGCAATCAGTGCATTTTCACTAATTCTAATGGTAATAGACTCCCAAAATAGACATATTAATGAGATTTTTACTGTGCCTAGATGAATGGTCTAGCTGTTTTTCGAATGAGGCAGACACCCCCGTCCAGGAAAAAAAAAGCTCCTTGGCCTGGCACTGCGCTGTTTTTTGCCGAGTTGTTCTTTGTCAATTAGTCATCTTTAATCCGTGTTTTGAAAGTAGTAAGTTATTCCATTGAGTATGTAATGTTAATGCTGAAAGCATTATAAATAAATTACAAACCAAGAAAATTTCTTCCTTCCTTAGCTCCTGCATAAGGTGAAGTGCTGATTTTAGTAAATCCTAGTCTTAGATGGTGAAAGTTTTCTTGGAGAGCTGTATATGAATGCAGATGTTTTTTTATCTCTCTGAATTATTACACTAGCATCATATCACGTAACCTGGGTTATCCCTTCTGTTTTCCTAATGCATTATTGCCAAAATGATGTCAATGTGTGTTCATGAACTGCTTTGCTGTTTGTTTTCACACGGGGAAGTTTTTATTGCAGAGGGACATGCTTTACTACTTTGGGGTTATTGCTAGTTTAATAACTGTTTTTAAAAGCTAATTTTTATAGATAAGCCTCTCCAAGTCATTCCATTCTGAGTGTAATTGGTAGTGATGTCCCTATTTGGAGCTTTTAAAATACTCAAATAGCAGTCTCAAGCTATTGGGAGTATCGAGGGATATTTCACTGGCGTTAGAATTCCCACTTATTTAAATTGGGACTATTGAGCTGATCTAGCACAAGGATTCTTGGCTTTAGTAGCAAAAGAAAACTGCAAACACATAAAATGGGCTGGAGGGATAAAGTTAACAGAAATACAAAACCACTTTTAGGATTAAGAAGAGCTGTTTCTTTTATGCTGAGTCTTGTTGATGAGTACATGCAGCTTCTGCCACATTGAGAGCTTGACTTCTGCATGGGTTTCCATCTGATACCGCAATATGGAACATACATACAAATAACCCTTTTAACTGGCAGCTAGAAACTCTGACCTTTAAGTAACGAATTGGGAAGTGTGAGGACATTTGAAATCAGTGACGCTAGTCTCTCAACGAAGAAGCAGAACTGTACATAGGGACTGATATGAAGCCCATTAGAATAGATAGTTTTCCTGTTGACTTAAGCAGTCTTTCAGTTAGGCCCACGGTTAATTAATTAAGCTGGCTTTCAAATAGCTGGACATCTCCAGGCACCTTACAAGTTATTCTAAACTGTGAGTTGTCAGCACAGAGATGGATGGGATAGCTGGAATAACGTAAGTCTGTTGGCTCTGTAACAATACAGTTGCAAGAAGTTGTCTGGCTCTCTTACCTGCTAGGGATAGGACAGTTGTCATGAGCGTGAATGTTTATACAGAATACTTTTGGGGAAATGGTGAAAAGCAGAATTTATTTATTTATTTATTATTTTTTCCCTTCTTCCTCATATAGGAACTCCTGGAGCATGTGTATTTGGTTAACTGCATTTAAAATAGGTATTTCATATTGTGCACATGAACCATGACAGTCTCCCTTTCTAATGGATGTTCTTTCTGGAGCCTTCAGATTTATTTCGTTTCATTGTATATAATGAACAATTGTATTGTTCATTGTATATGATGAACAATTTTAGGCTTTCGGCTATTCTTGAGGGAGATAACTTCATCTGACAATAGTAGTGACTCTCCTATCTCTGCAGGCAAGAGCTATAGGTCAACATCTTTCATTTACAGAGCAAATTTTAATCTGTGAAAATACCAGTCATGGGAATAAAGCAAGAGAAATCTTCAGGATTGCATAGTACCAAAACTAGCTATTTTCATTTCTAGTCTAAACTGTCAAGGACTTTAATGTCTCTGTTGAAGAGAGGTGAACTATCTTTATAGTTAGGACGGTCTCTGAGAAATGTGCAAATTTTTGTAGGACAGAATTCCAGCTCCAAAAGCTACTTTCCATGACAGTAAAGAAAGGGAAAGAAAATGTCATCTCCCAGGTACCATAACTTCTTTTTTTGACATCGGGTAGTTCTGTGTAATACTCCCTGGCATGGATAAAACATTTTAATCTCATTCAATTTCAAATAATAAATTACTTGCATTTACCCTGAAATGAGCTGCATCATTAGATTGCAGGATTTGTAGTAAGCTGTTGTCTTTTTTCAGTTCCACCTTATGTCTCCCACCCTCATTTGTCTTTTTTTGTCAATTTGTTGCAACTCTTCCAGTGCCTGGACAGTTAGGCTCTTTTAATTGGGAACTGAATTTTGTGTTATGTGTCTTAATATTTTCATAAGCAAACAAAGTTGATCCTCGTTTGTATGTTTTTTAGGAGACCATGATGATACAGGTAATGATAAAACATTTATTCTTTTAGACATGTGATGGACTGTCCCCTAACTTTGCATGTTAGACTGTTCTGGAAATTGTTGTGCTTTATCTATAATAATGAAAGGTACGTTAAACTTGATCTTAATTATAATTAGTTTTCTAACGCAACATGGAACCATTCCTGATGAGCCGTACTAGCTCTGGCTCTAAATGTTCAGAATGAACTTTGCTGTGACTTTGTCATTCTTGCCCTGTATTTGAACTAAGCAGAGGTCTTATTTTCTAGTCTTGGTATAATATAAAGGGTTTATCATTTCTACAGTGCTGCTTCTGTATGAAAATCTCATTATGTATTTCAAAAAGAATGCAAGCAGTATGATTTTTAAGAAGTGTGATTACATTTGGAGCTGAAAGGTAGCCGTCTTGCAACATTTGACCTTCCTAATAGGCTGGGCAGAACATGTAATGGAAACTTATGCTTTAATGGTCTTGGAGGACTGAGTAAAGGTGATCTTTAAATAGGGATCCTATTTTGTGCTTGTACCAAGGATATATTTAGCATAGGCAAATTTATAATGGGGAACCAGTGCCCCCCCCACCCGCTCGTATAAAGATTTGTAATAAAAAAGGAGTACTGAAATATGTAGTGCAATAGATGCTGGGTTTTGCCAGCGTGGCTTTATAGGGAAATCGAGGCCCATAAGAATGAGCACCTGAGGTTTGAACCAAAAACCCCAATGAAATCAAAGGGCATCTGACTATTTAAAATAAAGGTTTTGGGGGGGAGATCAGGCCTCACCATATCAAATCTTTGTCACTTTGTCCTTGCCTGTAGAAACTTACAGTTTGATCAAAGCCATGCTTAATGTTTATTTGTGTTCATTATTTCAATAATATTTTCAGAGTTAGTATCTGTATTTAAGTTGTCAGTGTTAAGCACGTAGCTATGATTATGTTCATTGCAAGAGAAATACATCACAAGTTATAATGCATTTGAAAAAACCCAAACCTAACATTTTTGGATCTTTTATATCTAGAATTCTAGATTCACAGTTTTATTCAATCTAGCGAGCTTTTGTTTTTGGAATTTTTATTGTGTTAGGCATTTTGTTCCTTAGAGAACATATGAATGTACATGTGTGTGCAGATACTAATATTGCAATTATCGAAGCTTAAACAGATTCATTAGGTGAATGAATTCACCCTTGAGTACTGGACTCATCAAGTAAACATCTCAGGTGAGGGACATCTCAGCTATCTTTAAAGGTAGGAATTTGACTGTGGAAAGAATGTGGTGCAGTGACGTGATGGCAATACCCTAGTCCTTTCTCATGTATAACAGTCCTTTCTGTCATAACTCATGTGATTTCCAGCAAGTTGCTTAATGTCTGTAAGTGATATTTTTAATGCTAATATTTGGCACTGTGAGACTAATCGTTCTAGGCTCCTTTAATAGGCAGTGGGGAATGCTGTTAACTGTATTGAGCACTTAGATTGTAAAGGGAAACTAAGGAGAGGATCTTAACGGGGCTAACGTTAGCCTTTGTGATAGCCATTTGTATTTGTGTGCTTTTTGTGTGCAGAAAGGTGATTATAGGACTATTCTGCTTCATATGGATCTGGTGAGGGTTGTCGCATATCTGTAGTATTAAACTGAAGGCCATAAATGTTACATGAAAGAGCTCTACACTAAGTAGTACTCTGTATACTCCGAACACATAAATAACTGTAAGCTAAATGGGTTGGTGTTTATTTTTGTTACCTTTACTGCTGAAGCAACGAACAATGTCCAATATTATTTATTTAAAACCTCTCTGGAATGTTAACAGCCAGCAACAATCAGAGGCTTGAGCTTTACTAATATCGGCAAACCTCCCGCATATGGGAAGTACAAGTACTCAGAGATGTATTGTATGCCACATGACAGAGAGACTACTTGACGTGTATTTTATTTTTAAAATGTCACTAGCTGAAAATTAATCAGACCTGTAATGCATGTTTGAATTCATTTGTATTGCTGTTGGAAGCAATATCTCAAGAGCCTTAGACAGGTGTGTGAATGCTGTAAGCAGGCAGTGTTCTCAATGGATTAGAAAATGCTTCAAAACACCACCCCCACCTCTCCCAATTCCTCTCTGCCTTTGCCTGCCTGACCTTTTGGTACAAACTGAAGGTTTTAACATGAGGAAAATAAAAACCCCTGCCATACCCAAACTCACGCCTTCTGCTACCCTCTGGACCTTTTCTAGCTTAGCAACATTTGGAGTTTTTCCCGTGAATACTGCTAGTGACCTGTACCTGTATGTGTACCCTGTGTAACCTCTTGTTGCAGCTCTACCTGAACTAGATACGGAGCGTAATTGAGATTTCTAGTGAAATCTTGAGATGGTCCCATCTGTTAATAGTGCATAATACTAGGAGTTGCTATTTGTTGAAGCCCTAGAGTTCATACTTGTCAGAACTCTAAGCATAGCAGCTGAATTGGGCATGATCATATACAGTGCAAGATTGCAGCAAATCGCTCATTTGGACCCTTTCCAGCGCTGCAGGGTCAGTGTGCACATGATTTCCCTCTGCTTCTCAAAGGTGAGGGTAGAGGAATAGCTTCCCTCCTGGGGATTGATTTTTTAAATCATCAAGAAGTCATATGTGCGTGCTTTAATTTGTAGCCTTGCTTAAATTATCTGGAGTCCTTCAAAAGGGAAAAAAAAATCAATTTGACTTTGGCAGCTGTCTCTACAATGCCTGCCAATCACCATAGTATCTTGGCTATTTTTAAGTCTCCTGAAATCAGTCTGCATTAAGGCAATAGCTGTGCTTGGATTTAAGCCCAGGACTATCAATATAAAATGATTTGTTGCAAGTTTAAAGATGCTTCATCCCTATTCTCTCTCTTTTCATTTACATTTTAAGCTTTCATCAAAATGTGGATCAACAGAACTAACAGAGCCTTTTTTTCTCTATCCTACTTCATGCTTTCTACAAAGAATACCTGAGACTGTATGTTCTTAACCTCTGTTCAAATAAGAAGGACCAGTGTGTTCACTGAAAGAACCTGCTGCGAGTCTTGCCAACCTTGTACCATTTGAATGTTTTCCAGTAAAGTTCTGAGGGACATGAAATGCGTGTAAGAGAGCGATCAGAAGCAAAATGGAGATGATCCTTCATGCAATAGTTAATGGAAATAATCATTAAATAAGAGACTTTTTTCTCCCAGGTATAAGAGCCACGTTTTTTAAGTGCTAAGTGTGTTAGACTGACCCTTCTTGATCCTATTGACAGACTAGCCGTAGATGTCTTCGGGACACTCACCTGTTACCTGCAGTTGGGATGATGTTTGTGTTTCGGTATTCTCCATAATCTGGTAGGAGTCGTGCTCACAAGGGGAATGGTTGTGGGTTTTTTTCAGTAATCAAATTTCTGATTGCTAATCTTGCCATTCACTTCTGTTATTTCAAACTTGCATGCAATCATTGTGTCCATCCACACAGGCTTTGTTGTTCAGTGAGATTTCCCCTAGGGGAAACCTGTACCCGATATTACAGTCGATGCTGTGGAGAATTGCAGACAATTAAGTGCTCTAGCTCACTTTGTTGTGATTGAGTAGAATAGGCTTTTTAGATTCAAGCTTGTTTTAATAATAATAATTTTAAAAAAATTCAAGATAATGTTATCATTGCTTCAGCTTCTCTTTAGTAGAGGCATAATTTCCCTGTATGTTTTTTCCAAGATTTCAAGGGATTTCTATGGCAGCCACCGTCCTACGGAAGAAAGAAGGCATTTGTATTCTGTGACATAAAGCTAATGATTCTGTCAGTCTCAGTGGCATAATCTTTATATGCTGTTAGAAAGTATTAACTCTCTTTACTCACAGCTCTCAAAGCAATGGTATTGTGAGAACTATTAACAGAAAAGGGTATTCAATTAAATATGGACCATCCCTTTACAAATACATTTTGAGAGTATTTTCATGACTAAAATTATGGTTTCTCTGTAAACAGCAGCAATGTCCCACATGAATGTGGGCGATTCAAAAGAAACCTTTCTCCTTCACACCCTTCCTAACCCAGATTTGTAATGGCCATCTCCCTCTGCCTGAATAGCCCCGCTGCTTCTCATCCTTCTGTTATTCATACAGCTGATGTAGGAATAGCACTCTGTGCAGAGGTTATCCAAGGTGTGCAAATTGTTTGTTTCTGCCATAGTTTTTGCCATCAGCAGAACAGAGAAGTGTGTGTAAAAACTAATTGCTGTTGGCATCCCTGTTTTATAAATAGTCAACTGCATAAAAGTGAAGTAACTTTCCTGAGGTCAGGTGTAGGTAGGAATTAGGCCCAGGTGTGCTGATGTTCAGTCGAGAGCTCTGCTCGCTTCCGTCTAAGGAGGTATGTTGCTTTCCTCTAGAAGAACTAAACATCTGACTCTGGGCCAGTTAACATAGATTGGTTTTACACTCGCTGCTGAGGCCTTACTATGTCTCCCTTAGTGTGTATGTCTGGCCAAGTTTCCTCTGAGTAACCTGGGGCAAACTTTTGTGGTGTTTTTTTATAGTGCCAAAAATACTAAAGAGATTGCATCGCAGCCTGCCGGGGTTTGGGAAGTAAGTGGGAGTGTGTGTCCATGTCTAGGTTTTTGTGGGTGCAAAAGCTGCGGGACTGTTACGGGTGGAGTAAGCTTAGGGTGGCAAAAGCCGTATCAGTATTACTTGTCTGTACTGGAGTGTAGAGCAAGCTATCCTTTTGCCTAAATCTGTATTTCTTCTCAGAGTAAACTGAAGGGAGTAAACTAGAGCAGACCCGAGTCCTGGAGTGAAAAACAGAACGAGCAAATGGTCAGTATAAACTGTTGGAGTTCTTTGAGGGGAAGGAGAAGGAACCTTCTCAAACTGAAGCCTGTATTTTGGCTTTTTTTCTGAATTTTTTGGAGACGTGATCATCAAATACCCTATAAAAAATGACATCTAAACTTTAAAACAAATAAAACTTGTTACTTAATCTGTGACAAAAAGATGGACAGTATTTTTCTTGAAGCTGCAGCTTTGCTGGAAATATTTCTTAAAAACAGCATCACTTTATGTGTTCTAGCTGAATCTGTTTTCTTATATGTAATGTAATTTAAAGCAGAACTGTTTGATGTTCTCTGTGGGTGAGGGAGTGTCTAAAAAAAAAAAAAAATCAGTTTTCTTGCCTGTCCTGTCTCAATATAGGGACTAGATACTTTACTAGATATAAGTAAAAATTCTTGTTCGTTGTTCGGCTCTTTTTTGCCTTTAAGGCATGCTGCAGTAGCATTAACGCCTCTGGAAAAAATAATAGTTCATTCTTACTCATTATTTAATTCTTTAAAGTTTCATAATTTCACGAGACGCCCAATTTGTATCATTTCTGTACTTTTTGCGTGAAAACCTCTTCAGGCTGCATCACTATTTTCACTTGTGACTTCGCATTTTGATCTCTTTAGTTTATCAGCAGTATGAGGAAAATCTTCCTGGAGACTTTCCATCAAACCCATTTGTTGATGAAGGAGGGAACATCTTTTCTAATGCTTTAAAACAGGAGCCATAAATTTTGAAGTGAACTTCCAGTGCCCCTATTAATAGATAAGTAATTTTTTTAGCATCACCCTGACCTGAGTAGGTAAAAGGGGACCTGTTGGGAAGGTGAATGCTGTGGAATGGGGAGATTGACATGATTTAGAGAAAGTGTTTTTGCTTTGCTCCTTTGTGTGTGGGTGAGAGAGAGAAAAAGAGAGACGTTAAAACGCTGTGGTGTGGGTACAACCGAGGAGTTCACTGGCTAGCTAGAGAAGGAGGTTGCTAGTTTCTTGTCTGTCAGTTCTGGAACTTGAGTTACAGTAGTTCTGGATTGCCTTTCTGTGTTAAACTCTGTGAACCTGGCACAGCTGGAACTTGAGTATTTAAGTATTTATATCTGTTCTTTAATAGTGTCATTTGGTGCAGAAGATGGTATGTGGTGCCTCTGCTATCCAGTAAACACTTGCTTTGGTTCCACAGAACCACAGTGTTTCTCTAAGCCTAAAATACAGATCTTACAAAAGCCTGAGGCCAAGGCTTGCTCCAAAATCAAGACATTTCTTTGGAATTCAGTACATTATATGTAGAAGAATGTAATATGTTATTTCGAGAGGCACTGCAAAGGAGATTGCCTGGTATGTTCTATACTGGCTGATATCTAGTGACTTCATACAGGGCCATAATGCCTGTTGCTGTCACTTTGTGTAGTTGTGTGAAGTAGTTTAGAAATGTTGACTTCTATCAGCAGAGGTACTGTTTCACAGAATGGTTAACACTGAAGTAACTATTGTAAAATGCTTTGTAGGGAGAAGAAGGATTGCATTTTTCAAATCTCCCTGAGAGTGTCTGCTTTGAAAACAGCGCTCTTCTGTTCTATTCTTATTTGACTTTTAAAAAATAGCCTTGAATTAATAAGATGTAAATAGAAGGGGGAGGAAAAACAGGTACCCACCAATCATCATAAAAACAACCAAAAGAATCGATATGATCATAAAAGTGTCCAATTATGATGTTTTTCTGCAGAACGAATAAAAAAAGGATATAAACAGAATATAACCTTGAAATGAAATAAATACATTCAAACATCAGGCCTTAGCATAAGAAGGAATAGTCACTTGGGCTTTGTTCCAGACAGTTAAGTGTTGGGTTCTAATTCCTAGGAGTGGAATTAGTGAATTTGGAATCTCCAAATTCAGCTGTTCCTCTAACCCCATGATGTTCCTGCTGACAACCAGTGGGTGTCCTTTCGTTTATCATGAAGTTATTTACTAACAATATAGATTCTTATATGCATGGGCTATCCTTTATTATGCTCAGAGGAGCTTGGTTGCGATAAGAAAGACTGTTTGGGTTCAAGGACTTTTTCTTTGTCTTGCTGCATGTCTTACTAATACTCGGTATTAGGAGGTGGCTGTTTCTAAAATTGGTACTCGGTGCTGTGAACTCTTGCACGTTACTAGAACAGCCCCCGCTTGTCGCAGCGTGCTGTTAGCTGCAAGACTGAGTCTGCAAGTGTAAGATTGCCAGTCTCCAGAGAAGGAAGTGCTGCTGGTTGTTTGTCACCCAAAATCTAGTTTTAGCACTTGCCAGATACTGAAGGTTTTTAAAAAGAAGCCTTTTTTGTCAATGTGAAGTTTAAAGGATTTACTATATAAATACCTGAAAACTCTGATCTTGATACTTAAGACTGTTTTGCGTTTTTTCTAAGATTGATTGCACTTCAGTGAGCAGTCAAGGCAAGCAGTCTTAAGAGGCTTCACCCACTCCTTAACTGAGATGTTGTTCCTTAAATGAGCGCTATTATGTTCAGCTTTTCCTTTCCTAAATATGGGTACTGAGGGCAAGTTTATCCATTTTATCTGTAAGAATAAAATTTAGATTGAAATTCTCTCTAGGACTTTCATATAATTTTAAAGTTTTATCCATAATCAAACAATTAGTTTTAAACACTTCTTAAGGTGCTTCACGTATCTCTATCTGATTATGGTAAGCAGATAGTTTATGTTAATGTCTCAATACCATAGTGTCACCTGACTACAAATAAACTATTTACTAAAAGTGAATGGCACTTTTAATGTTTACCTCAATACTTATTTTTCCTATAAATATGAAATCTACCTGTGCAGCCTGGCAGTGCAGAGCTCTTCCAGCATACAAATTGGAAACGATGTCTTACAAAGCCAGCAGTGAATGCAGACAGCTGTAGGTCTCGCTGTAGGATAGGTGATCCCCAAACATTACTTTCTGAGAAATGACATATCAGGACAAGATACGAATATCTTGATTCTGAAGGTTTGATCTGTCAGTGAAAGGTGTTTGTTTCTGATGTAGAACTTGGCAGATGCTTCCCAGATTGTGCCATGAACTATGAGTGAAGTAGGTAAGCCGAGACTCAGTTGATTCGTACAGAAAGCACCATAAGATCTTTTTAAATAACTTTTTTGTTACTTTGTTCAGGGAGAAATCTTGATTCTTTTTGTTTCACTTGAAAAATTTCCCAAATTGAAGAAGAGCTGCACAAACACCCCTCAATGCCTATTTGGCAAAAAACTTTGGTTCCACATTTTTTTCAGTACTGTCAGAGATCTTGGACTCTGCCTTTTTTCCGCTGACTTACCAAGTCATTGCTTACTACCAACAAAGCTTCAGACTGAGTCTAACACACAAGTTGTATGTGGATGGACCTTATTAGTAAGAATTATAGTGTAGCTGAATTCTCATACGTACGTCTGATTGTATGAAGATAACAAATCTCATTAGCACATCTTACTGTCATACACCATAATCAGTACAGTTCTAATGAATTTGAAGTATATTAATAAAACATGAAATAGAAACTTTGGTCTCCCCATAATGTGTTTAAAGTTGGTTTTTCCAAACGTAGGAAATTAACACCAAAGGAAGAATGAGGATTAAAGCAGGTGGTGACTGACTTTTATTTTTAAGTACTGCTAGGGCATAAATGCATTTAGGTGGGCTTCTGGACTGCAGGCTGTTATATTTCATTATTCACGTGAATCTGAGTTAGGGAAATGAAGGTAAGTTATCTGGGAAAGACAAGTTAAGAGAAGTTGGATTGGGACAGTGCGAATGAAAATAGATGGAAAGCAGTAGAGAACTTGCTATATTGACTTTAGGATCATTTGAATTTCATATGTATAATGAGGTAGAAGATGTGAATGAGAAGGACAGAAAAAAGGGATCTAAAAGATGAGAATATTTAAATGCAGAGCGATAACTTCTTAAGGAGCAATTGAATCTTAATGTCTAGCATTGCTTTTTGTTTGAAAGCTGAAGACTGTGCCTAACCTAAGAGCAAATCTTACTGAAATTACAATCCCTGTAACCCATTTCTACTCCTGTTAAGCTTTACCAGCACTAAGGAGGAAGATTATGAATTCCTCAGGACAGTCAGGAACTTAGATCAAATAAAATGCACAAGGAAGAAGATTAAATAAAATAAGTTTGCAGATTTATAAGGCAGTGATTATTCTATTCTGGCCTTGGAGATTAATTACGCAAGTCATTGTGACTACAGGACACATGAAACCTTTGAACTAACTCTTTTTTGAATGCAGTAATGTGAATTTTAGTAGTTGTGTCCATACGTATTTTACTGACTATTCTGCTTAGTTTTATTTTCTTGATGCTTTCACATTTCATTGCTGAAGCTGTGTATTTTTCAGATAAGATTATACCTTTTACTGATAACAATGTGTTACTTTATTAACAGTCAGTAACAGTGTATGTTTAAATGTGTATATTTTATTCAGAGGTATTGCATATGCCAATTGACCTATGTTATGTTCCGTCAGTCCTGTGTTTTGATTGTCTAAAAGGATTGCTGTGGAAATGAAGTTTTGATGTGTTGCCAGTTAAGCTGAAAAATCATCTGTCTGGCTGTGTATTTTAGACTCGGAACTGTACAACTAAAAAGATGAAAAGTTACATGCAGTTCTGCTCAAGGTGCACCTGGGGTTGGGCAGAGACTTCTGGATGTACAGGTCTGGAATCTTTCTGTAGCTTTGCCATAATTAGTTTTGGGTTAAACGTATTTTGCTTATTATACCAGTATGTTCTGTCTTACTATATTACAACATTATCATTACTTCTTCAATTAAAGGCTATTCTGTGCAAGAGCTGTGCTTTTATGTGAATTCACAGTGCTTTCTGTTACAGAGCTTTGCTTTTGATTTAAGCTTTGGCCTTACTGTAATATAAATATTTAATAGCAGTGTTAAAAGTACAGTGCAAAGGTGAGCAAAAGGGTAGATGCTTTGGAAAATTGAGGTAGAAGGTCAGGGAGAAGATGAAAGGATTGGAGCTCTTAGTTTAAAATATTTTTCCAAATTTTAAAAATCTAATACAGTTGTTACTGCCTGCTATGGTCACATCAGCCCAAATGCTATGTTTTTTCTAATTAAACTGCATGCTGCATATGGCAGCTCAGGTTTTGATGAACTTCAAACTCAGATTTTCTTTCTCAGCATTGTATATAAAATAAACCTAGTGTGTATTGATATAGTTGTGTCTCTTTTTATGTTTATAGTGGCAATAGCAGACTTTTTTCTCTTTGAAGTTAGCAACAGCTTGCAGATCCTGTACTACTTGTTTACCAGATCAAATGATTATCAGTAGTGATAACTGCCAGTCATCTGGTACCTGAAGTGTGCTGGTGTCTGAGACTGAGGCTTTTCAGAAAAGCAAAGCAATGTCTGCATACCATAAATTTCTAAGTCACTGCTGTAAAAATGGCTGGAATTTGGAAAGCTTCAGCTTTTTCAGCCTTTGAAAATTTTGGTCTGTAAAATCTCTGTACTTTCATTGTCTTTTGAGGCTTTTTTTTGTTCAGCTGTAGTTGGAGTTAATTTTTCTGTTAAATAAATTATTCCCTAAAATACAGTTTTAGAGGAATGAAAACGTTCATCAACTTCAGGCATGCTCACTGAAGAGTTTCAGACAAAAATGAATGAAACTGTACTGGCTTTTGATGGTTGGAATATAGAAGCATCACTTTTTAAAACAGAAAGGGAGTAAAATGAAGAGGGGAGTGTTCTAGAAGTCAAAATGGAAATAATGATAAAACAGGAAAACCAGTATTGCTTTCCCCTCGCATTTCCCATTCTGATTTTTTATTCCAAACAAGAGATTTTGTTTGCAAAGAAGAATTTGCAGAATATATTTTTTTTAAATTCCTTCTTTTTCAAAGTTTGTTCTTTAATTAATATTTCCGCTCCTTTCGTTGTATGTATTTCTTGCATCAGCTGACACTGGCGTTGTAAGTGCTTTAGGGTATGGTCTGTTACTCTGTTGCGTACAGTGCCTAGTGTAGTTTGGTTTCCAGTTCCCAGTCAGACCCTTTAGACTTTCTTAAAATACAAGCAGTATTTAAAAGAAATCTATTCAAATAGCAAGTCCAAGACTATCAAAAAACACTTATATGGTCAGTAAAGACCTGGGGAAGTTTCTGTGTTGGTACGCCAGGTAGTCTTAAAAATGTCCACAGCTTTTAGCTTTCAGAATTCATCCCCTCACCGTTAGTGAATATCAAATTTCATCTGTGAAAAAGAAAATTAGGCTCAATTAGCTGTTGGTAGTAGATAATAATAGGGTAAATTTATTGTGTGAACCTGTACAGTGGCAGTCAGGTTTCTTGTTTTGTGTAAGACCCCTGGAAATTAGAATTGTTTTCAGGGTGTCCCTGTGGTAAAAGGTACTAGCATTATTACTAGTGTTCTGCGTATTCATTCTGCCAGCCTGATACAAAGGAGAGGTGTAGGTGGCTTTTTGTGGTCGTCCAAGCTTTATGATCACACACTCCCAAGTTTAGAAAAAGAACAAAAAGCAGGCATCTGAACCCGCAATTTTCTGCTGAAGTCTTGCGTCTACTATGAAGCTAAACGTGATCTCTTCCATTTGATGTGAGACTAATATTCTTCTGTTCTTTCCGATAGTCAAGTGTTACGAGGAGACATGGTAATAGATCCTCTAGCCGTTTGTTGCATATTCACAGTACTTCCCATTAGTATTGGAGGGGTGATAGATAGTCTGAGAATTCACTGAAGCAAGGAAATGAGAGAGTGAAACAAGTTAAAAATTACAGCTCTTGATTTTAGTTGCCCAAAAGATATAATATAATTCACATCCAATTATATGCCATGTCCCAAGCATAGTTCTGTATTTATACCACCAACAAACTGAAAGCTGAAGGTGTGTGTATGCGGAATTTTGACTTCAGTCCATTTCTGAGGGATATTGATAGTTAAACAGTAGTAAAGATCCTCTTTAGTAGCTAATTACAGTCCACTTAAAGGGCACACAATACAGCAAGGCCACTGGTATTTTCTGTACTCCTGTTCTCGTTCTGCCATTCTGTAACTGTCAGCCTCATTAGTATTTAAATCAGTTCATAAGTATTTTGGCTTAAAAAAGCTTTATTTCTGATCAATGTAATGCCATGATTTTATGTCTTTTTTAGAGTCTTTAGCTTAAAGTAGACGAGCTTATGATAAATGAGATGTGTTAGAAGTTGATTAAATTAGTAATAGAAATGGACAGTAGGCAAACAGGAGGAAAAATGCACATGGGGCAAATTCTGGATTTTTCAGCTGTGTTCTCAGTCTTTGTTAATGGATTCACTCAAAAAAAAAAAAGAATATTAAAAGACTTTTTTTTAAACTGAGGATTAGCAGACAGAGGGGGAAAAAAAAAAAGGCGTTTTTTCCCTTACTGTAGGAAGTGAGTGCTCTGTGAGCAATTTCCCATGTCTTCTAATATAATATATTTTTGATGTTAATTAGAAGAAAAGGTGTAGGAGAAAAATAAAACTCAAAATTCCTTCCCATGTTCCCCTAAAGAATAAAAAAATAAAATAAAAAAAACCCCATACCCAAAAGCCTTTAAGACCCTCTCTTAATAAGATTATTTAAAAACGCATGTGGCTTATTTTAGCAATGGGTGAGGTGAAATTACGATTTAGAAATGCATAAATTGCTTTGCTTTAAATACTTAAACTTTGCTCAAAATGGCTTTTAGAAGTTCAAAATAAATTTGGTTGCCCATCTGCTATCAAATCCCCATGTTTCTTGAGAGTACTGAGAACAGAAAATACAAATACCTGTTTATAGCCAACCTCCTCTCGAAAATTAGACTTTTTTTGTAAAATGTCTGATCTGTGGCCACATTTCTATCATCCAGCAAGGAATGGAAGATGACTGTGATGGAGGTCAACAGAGCAGAACTCTAAGAATGAATTTGAATTTAGAAGCTCCACTAAAAGGAATGTGTCACCTAGAGGAATAGGAAGTTGTTATCGAAACAGATTTACAATAAGCAAAGTGCCCAGCAATTAAATATTATGATTGTGCATTATTCCACTTACACTGACTTTAAATAACAAAGTGAGGATTTTGGGAAAGAGGACAGATGTTATATCATTATCTCAAGTGTTTGTATCTGAGATACTTTGGGACAAATTCTTTCTATTCTATCAGTATAAATCTAGAAAACCTCTCTAAATATAGCAGAGTCAATCAATCTGTTCCATTCTGATGGGAGAGTAGAATTTGAACCACTTTTGTCCTTGTTCTATCTGTGTTGTAAATGGTTTACCTGAAAAGGCCTTTTCCTTGAAGAAAATTGTTCTGTCTTTCAATTATCCCTACGGTGATGTAGGCTCCATAAGCAAGGCCATGTGCACACATACTCATTACCCTAAAATACTTGCTGTTTAGTGTCAGCTTGTCACCCACCATATTTTTCATAAAAGAGGCAGGCTGCAGTAAGTGAGATGAACTGAAATAACTTAGTCATCCTGCACATGAGCCTCTGTTGAGCAGCGACTGCTCTCAAAAATGGTGGGGTCAATTCTCTGTGGTGGGCAAATATTGACATGAATCTAAGCGTTACAGAGACCACTGGCGTCACTGAATTTGGAACTTAAGCCAGTCTTAAATCTAATTTCAGTTGAATTAGTCAAATTTATAATGCGTAAGGATCTGTGCCTCTCCTGATTTGCAGAAGATCTGGAAATAGACCAGTCGAAGATTCTTCAGCCTTGAAAAGAGACCATTTTGAGGGGGCACCTGGGAGATGTGTATGAAATCATGATAGGGGATGACTCTTCACAGTCGCTCGTGACCTACAGATTGTCAGAGGAAACTGCTAAGTGGGAGGTTCAAAAAAACCAATGTTGCCGTGAGACGCTATGGATGCCAAAATAAAGGGAAGAATTTTTTGGAAGAAAAATCAGCTCAAAGATACAATACCTGTTCAGAAAGTCCCTGAAATGCAAATCACTGCAGAATATATGAGTACACATATAGTATTCTTACCTGTTACATAAATACAGAAGTCTAAAATAAAATACATTTCTAAATGTATACTCTTCTGTGGGTGATTGTTAGTAAGAACTAACTGGAGCTACGGTACCAAACTAGATGTATATTTGTTTTATCCAGTACAGCCACTTTTATTTAGGATCTGAGCCGATGAATACCTGTGCGAAGCTCTGCTCCTTCCTTCCTGTTTTTGCAGCAGCATACCCCAAACCCTTTGGATTCAAGGTGCTACAGTGACATTCCCTGGCAACAGCTCCCAAGGACTTAGAGTTTTTGTCTTTCAGAAATCTCAGAATCTCTTGAGAATTTCCACAGAAATTCTGTGTCTGTATGGAGATTAATATGAATTATTAGCACATGTATATATATGATATGTATAAATATATACTTTATATGCACATGTAGTATACAGAAGATATTGTACATGTAATGTAATATATAAAATAGATCTAGTGGGTTTTGTAGGCTTGATTAAAAACTAATTAATGTGTGCTGGAAAAGGCTTTTTCTGTATAATTCTCAATATTTCCCTTCCCTAGTCCATGCCAAATGTAGGAGCAAGTATCTTCTTTGGTGTTTGGTGAACAGTTCAAGTATCTAAATGGGGTGAGAAGTCTAAAACGCTAGAGAAACACCTACAGGCACATGTAAATAGGTTATGAAACTGTCAAAGGCAAAACATAACCAATTTCAAGGTTGCTTCATAAATAAATTTAATAGGCTGGATGAGGTAGTTGCTTAGAGCCTCCCAAGAGATCTGTCCCCTCAAATACCACATGCAAAAAAAAAAAAAAAAAAAAGGAGGGAAAGAGAAGGGAAAAGAGAGGAAAGAGAAACCTTTTCACGTTGTGAAACATCCCACTCACCACAGTGGGAGCAGTAATGGAGTTAGATATTTATTTAGAAGAATAAAGATGTTGGAATCTGTTCTGAAATTATTTACATATATCTTCCCTTAATGAAAATGAATTACTTGTATTTTGTGTAGATGTGCATAAAACACTTCATATATCAAACTCTACACTGAACAGTCTTGTAAAGTAAGAAAATGTATAAGTTATTACCAAACAATAGGGTTATATATTACTGACTCTGTAACAGTAATAGAAGCCCATCAATCGTTGGACAGGCTCTCAGACTTTCTCTTTTTTTTGATGTATGCTAAATGAAGCAGTCCCAGGAAAGAAGCTCTAAGTCAAGTAGTTGCTTAGCTAAATCTTTACCTTTGTCAGCAGGAGTAGGTCATAAATGGATTTATTCTAGTGTGATTCTACTTATCAATATTTTACTGATTCATGTATACCAAAGGTTCATACATGTAATCTGGTTCCTTCTCCAGTCAGGTCGTTACTCAAGAGTGCATGCTGTGGTCATAATTTGAGTTTTATTAGCAGTGAAACTCTGTAATAGACAGCCCTCGACTGGATTGTTACAGCCCAGTTTGATTTTTAGAAGACTTTTATAGTCGAAAAATCTTTTCAACTGTTCAGATTCAAGAGAAATTGCACGTACAGCCTATATTTATAACAGGGTTTCTTGCACTCGTGTACATACATGTATTCATATTTACAAGAGTTGTATGCAGGAAAAGAAACTTTGATCAAATCACAAGAAATCTAAAAGTGTTGCCAGTGTTGTACATCCTAAGCATCATAGGCAAACCTGAAAATACATCTTGTGTTTGGAGACAAGTTCTGAGATAGTGCCTACATTTGGTGTCTGAGCCAGACAGAAGTGGTCATCTTGGTCACCTGACAGGGAAAATACCGTGGAAGCGTGCTAAAGGTAATTGTTTGCGCTCTTCTAGGGTCCTTGCAATCAGAGGACCTTGTGCTGTCTGTGGTTGAGTAGCGAGCCACAGTTTGGGTTTCCTTTCTCACACGTCTCTCTGTCTTTCAGATCCGGATTTCAAATATCTACCCAGCAGCTCTTGGGTTAGGCTGAAATAATGTTGAAGGACAAGATACTATATCGTTGGGCTTGCAGTTAATCAGTACTAATGATGTGGAGTCATTGAGCAAAATGAAATTTTGGAACCCATTCCAAATGTACTCACCTGACTGCAGCCAGTGGGAATCCCAGCGACAGGCTGCAGTTCTCTCGGCAGCTTGGATTATTCAGTGGAGCGAGTGCTGTCAGTGCAGCTTTAGGAGGAAGAGGAGCCCATTTTAAATGGGGGAGTTTCAGGAGTCTCTTGAATGTATGGGCACCTATACCAATAATACTCAAGAGTTAAATTCTCTAGGGAAAGCATTTTTTCCCTTTTGAAAATCGATTATAAACAATCAAAGTTTATAACAGGGAATCATAAAAGACTGTTCTTTGATAGTCTTATGGTGGAAAAACAACTGAAAAAACTTATAGTTCGAGATATTTGCTTATCAGTTAATGGTGGTTTAAAACTTCTGTTTATAATAAAATTGCAGTAGGAGAAATAGGATCTTAAATTTCGGTTGCTATGGAATTTTTGTAAGAAACAAGCAGATTGAAGTGACTAAGAGTGCGGAAAATACATGCTAGACATAGGACCAAACATGCAACAAACTGAATCTAGTATGTTCCTGCACTGGAAAAAAATAGACAGGAATAAAAATAGCTTTAGCTGCTCTCTGTACAAAACTCGTCACCAATCTAGCAGAATATTACATTTCGATAGTTTTATTTGTTCTTTGCGTTTTGTTCTAGTAAAGATGATTTCCGAATACTGCTCGTTGGTCACCTGTTATTTGGAGTGCCTATATAAACAATTTATAGTACATATGCAAGTATTACCAAAAAAGGCTGAATTCCATCTGTGAAGGTAGAAACAGCAGATTAAACTTAAGTGAGGTATAGAAGGGGGAAAGATGGCAATTCTTGTTGTCTTGAGTAACTTAGTTTTAGTTGAATTAGAAGCGGTAGAAAAACGGGTAAGCATGTACAGGAATAAGAGGAGGGAAACTAATAAGAACGTATCAATGATTGAGCTTTCTTTTTTCAGAAATCAAGTAATTTAATAACTTGGAGAGATGTTTGCACAAGGTATTTACACATGGGTTGATTTACATCAGTCAGAAAATAATTTTGGCCTGATTCTGCAAATGTTCCTATTGAATAAGTTTTTTTTAATCCATTGGAATAACTCAGCTGGTTGATACGAGACGCTTCAGACATAAGCAGTTCTTATGAGATTGTAATACTTAATTAGTTTATAAATCTGTCTCCAATAGCTGCATATGAAAATTTAATATGCCAACCTCAGAACGACATTGTGTTTTTTTACTTTGCTATGAGATAATATACTAGAATAAACCAAAGATGGAAGTAATAAAGATTAAAAACCTTTAAAAATAGTACAGATGTTCCAGAGTTGCTTTCACAGCCATAACAAGAAAGTGGTGATACTCATGATGACAACCAGGTTTTTAATACATACCTTGATGAACTTTTCAGTAAGCTGTATTAACAATTATTCCTCCCTGCCCCCAATCCCATCCCCTAATACTGGATACAAATTGCAATATAATTACATGTACGGTTGTTTTGCTGCCCCTCCCCAATTCTTTAGCTTTGATGTTTCCTATAGTAAAGACTTTTTGGGTGAAGACTCTTTTTTTCCTTTCCATGTTCGAGCTGTGTTTGCAAGCATAGTCCAGTGCTGATGAATATCATATGCCCCTCAATTTGATGGAGGCAGTTAGCTGTATATAATTTTTTTTTTTTTGTGTGTGTTTGGGAATAGAATTCTTTTCACAAGAAGTGGTTCAGTTGTAAGGACTACCTGTAGACAGGCTTGCTTCTTAGTAATGTGGGGGTTTTTTTTTGTTTATTAAACTGAATCCGTAAATACCATAGTTGTTGCTGCTCCTCAGAAGAGAAGCTCACCCAATGTCTGGGAGGCCATCACAAGAATATAAATAGAATATCCTGTTCACGCAGCTCTGAGTAATACATGCTCCACATCTCACAGGTGATAACAGCTTAAACATTAATTCATCTGAGAGCATTATGTGACAGAAAAGGTACACAGAGTTAATTAAGCCTTGGAGGCATGCAGGATTTATCCTTAGTTGCTGTAAATTGGCTTAGCTTCATTGACTTTAAAGGAATCATCCTTATTTACACCTTGGGAGGATTAAGCCTCTCTTTTAAGATGGTTTAGATTTGAATATCTTAAATTAACGTGTACAAATTCTTTATTAAAAGAATTATATTAATTATTCAGTGTATTGTAGGGTGTGTTTCAAAGAGTAGATATTAAGTAGTTTTGAAGTGATTGATAGAACAGGAACCCATTTATGAATCGCAAAGGTTTGTAATGTTTTTTTTTTCCTAACTGCGTCTTGGACTGCACTCATTCTCCATACAAACTAGATGAATACAAAGCGTGGTCCACGTCAGAATAAAGTTGACACCCCTGATTACTGTTGAGAAACGATTGCTTGATTTCTTCAGTAAAATGTTTCCTCCCCATGCTGAATCAAAGTAAAATTAATTTTCTCAAGTTCTGCAGTAAAAAAAGAGAAACATCTATTTCAGGAAAGCTAAGACCCTCGCCAGTCAGCTCAGTGCTTTGCCCAGCAGGTTCCTAGAATATCTAACCCCTTCTATGAATCAGGCCAAGCTGGAACTTGAAGCCTAAAGTTAGGCAAATAATACATAAAATAGACATGTTGAGCACAGTTTTGAGCCTGATTTCTTTATATAGCAAGTGGTCTGAAAAGTAGGTTATTGTTGTATTACATTCTCTCTCACATTTTGACCAGAAATTGTTAGGTGTGAATAAACTTTCATCACGACTGTTTCTTGAAATGGATGCAGTCCTGTGAAAAGTTGCAGCTTCAACAAATCAGTATTTTTTGACAAAAAAAATTGCACTAGAAAATTCGCAGTTAGCTCTGCATCTGGATCTTAGTTGCTAACTAAAGTATTTCATTGTAGGATTGCGTGTCTGCCTAGCACAGTGCAGCAAAATGAATAGGGAGTTTCTAAATGTTACGGATATTTTTTCAAGATATTTAGATACAGAAAAGTTTTTTGTTTTGCCTGATGCCTTAAGCTCACTGTATCCTGTTCTGCCCTGGTTTAACTCTATTACTTGTTCTGTGACCTAGACTAGCATTTGACTCGAAACCTCCTCCAGGCTGGTGAATTTGGTTCTTTCGTGTATTCTAGATGCGTACGAATGCGTATGTGCGTACGTACAAACATACACACGGATGTATATACCTGTATCTAATTATGTATGTAAGAGTATGTTTTACATTTGTTTCTTGCATCTTCCTAGGGTGGTGGGGTTTTTTTGCATAGGTACTTTGTGTGAAACTAGTTTCTCATGTTCAAATAATTCCTTTTAGTTTAAAGAAAATGTTGTGTTTTTTTTTTTATGAGCAGATACTAAAGGATTCAGACTATTGATTCCTTTCAAATAGCCTGAGATGCTAGCAGCCTTATCCTTTTTTGTTCATTTTTTATGGGTAATGAAAAACGGTTTAATATCATTATGCTCATCAGATAAGGCTTAAAAACTCACTAAGGTTCAAAAGAAAGTCCTAAATAGATTGTGAGACTTAGCTCTATGGATGACTCTGTCTCAGGAGAGCTGTATATTTTCCAGACTTCTAAATCCTGACACATACAACCCTCCCCCAAATATTTATTTAATACTCTCAGAGAATACTTCTGGGCCGTGTTTTACTATGTCAAGGGAGAATTTGGTTGGAGGAAGAACATTACAGGGTTAGTTATTCTGTGCTGTTTTCTACTCCTGAAGATACTGGCCATGCCACCTACTAAATAATGTAGCAATAATTTAGTTCCTCTTATTTGTCTTCTCTGCTTCCAGGGTGTTTGTTTTACTGTATGGTAAGCCTAGCAGACGTGGCTTTTTAAGTGTAATTGCAGCTAGCTGTCTCCTAGAAGGTGGTGGAGAATTCACTGTTTGAGCAGGGATCTGACCCTGGCGCAGTGAAGGACTGATACTGGGGGGAAAACCACAATCTCCACGCACATCCTTGTATTTCCTTTGTATATGCATAAAATACTGTATTTTTTCAGCATGTGACACATTCACCTAGTATTGTGAATCTTCGTCATTGCTGATGTTCAATCTGCCTGGTCATGGTGAAGAGTTAAATCGATAAAAATGTTCTTCCGATTCTGCCTGGTAAACTCTTGCTCAAAAGAAGCCAGCAGGTGGTCTAGTTGTATAAACACCCCCCGCCATGCATAACCTCAAAAAGGTTTTTGTGCATTCTGCTATCACATTTATCTAATATGTGATGTGCAGATGTCTTCTTTTATAATAGAGTGTTTACGATTTACAACCAGGTGAATGTATTGCCATATTAATAATCTCTTTTTGGGGACTTACTTAACTCGAGGTTTTGGCAATGCTTATTAATAACGTGCATAATGTTACCAGCATTTTCTAAACTGGAAGGAAGGAAGGGAAGTTCCTCACAGTCAAATGAAAGACAACAGGTGAAATACTGTCCATGGTGCCCAGGTAGCTGGAATAAATTCTTAAGTCTCTGTAGGTTTTATTGTCTAAGATTAAGATTTATTGATACTATGCGCAGGTCTTCAGCACTTCCCAAAGCAGTGGGAGTTTCCTGTGTTATACCAAGTGCAAATGTCAGCACTTTGATGAACCATTACGGCACAGCATTTGGGAAATGGAAGAGGGTGTCACAGAGGCATCTCAAACTTTTTTCTGTTGTCATTTGATTGTCATTTTTTAAATATGTCACATGCATCACTGTATAGTAGCATCATTACATAGTCAATGGAGTATATACTATGATGAGAGAAAATTCAGGCTTGGCTTTCATAGTTCAAATTATTAATGGAGCTTAAGAAAGGGTGCCAAGTTGCAGAAGGAATCTAAGTCTTCTTTCAACAAAATCTTCATTTGAGCTGTGGAATAGATAATGGTGGTGCAACTTTCCCTGCTTGTCTTGGACATATGCCTCGATCACTTTAAAGAAAAGATGATAGGCTATTTACCATCTGCATTTACAATGTAGACTAACCATTGGTATTCGTCTTGAGAGAAATTATGCAGATTGCATGATTGCAAAATCATGGAAAATAGAACTGGTGGGATGTGTGAAATCATTCAACCCATCTCCTTGCCCTGAGGCAAGAGTGATACGTGTGTGCTATTCCTAACAGTTCTTTTGTGTGTGTTCCTGAAAACCTCCGATTGTGGGAACTTGTTGTCCTCCTAGCATTTAATTCAGGTGCTATTTCAGTGTCATAACAATTAAAACTTTTCCCCAATGCCTAATTTAAATCTCTCTTACTTCAATATTAGCTCATTACTACTTATACTATTCTACCATGGACACAGAGAATAGATTCTCTTCTGCTTGCGGAAACCTTTTTCATATTTAAAGGTGATTGTTATGTCTCACTTCAGTCATTTGCCCCCTAAATTAATCACTACCAATAATTTCAATATTTCCTTGTTGTCATGGCTTCAAACATGGTCTTGGTTCTCCTCTGCATTCCTTTCTGTTATTGCATCTCTTTACTGAAATGTGGTGCTGAAAATTGAATACTGTATTTCATGTTGTTTAATGAGATGGTCTTTTAGAGCTCTGATCTGATGATTTTCTGGGACACACAAGGCTAAGTAAAAGTAAGGATACAAAGCTGCAGATTTTTTGTAAGAAAATGTCTTAAGTGGCTGATGCCACCGAGTTGCCTCTCTGGGGAGAGGAAAGAGAATTTCACTGTAGATTTACTCCATGATATTTCAGGTTTGTGCAAAGCTAAAAAGTTACTGCTCTACCTTGTTTAGAGAATGGATTTCAATTTGGATTTTTTTTTTAAGGCAGCCCCCGACCCCGCTGTTGAATTGGAACTGCTGTCTTTGATTCTGAATAAGGAATTTTCCCTTGAAGTTGAGTGAATTTCAGCAAGATGTTTTCATTGCAATGAGTTGTCGTTTCTTCCCCAAGAAAGTATGCTTCCTCTTCTGGTCAATTGTATTGTGAGGTGGTCATGCCCAGGAGAGGACTGCATGGTGAATACAGAAAGAGCAGTTGGCTCCTGCTCTTCCCTGCTAGGGAAAAAGGTTGGCTGGTAGCTAGGGTAACGTGCTGTAAAAATGGAGGAGTAGGGAGAGAGACCAGGAACATTTGTATCCCTGGGGAGAAACGTGTTTTGGAAGGCAGCTGTGCAGTGTGAATAGTAAGTGAAGTGTGTGCAGTGCTAGGATCGGACGGACTAGCAGTGAAAGTCAGAAGAAAGACCTTGTGAACAGAACAGTATCTGTAAATTCACTATCACAGTCATAAAGCAGCAATGCATTCTTGTCCCTGTTCCCCACAGATGTTTCGTATGGTATTCACTGCATGTATTTTCAGTCCACAAATAATAAGTCAAGTTTGCTCTGCCCTTTCTTCTATACAAATTTGCATGAGCTTCAGAAAATGAGAGATTATGTGGAAGAGTCATTAGAGAAGCAGACTTCTTTAGGTTTATTAGTGGGAAAGGCAGGCTGGCAATTACATGTTTAACTACTACTACTTTTTCTTCCACTTCAATCACTAGTGGTCATCTGTTGGTAATAATTAACCTTTTCACCCATACTCCACATGGAAAGATTACTGGCAGTAATTAGGTGAAAAGTATTCTAAATGCATGGGCTGATCTCACAGGCTGACTTTTGGATGCCTTATAGCAATTCGCACATTAGTAGAATGAATGGCACAACCCCCCCTGTACATGGACGAGCCCTTCAGAAAATACAAGCTAAATCTCTTTGAAAATGTTTGATATGGAGTTATTGTCAAGGACTCAAGTATTGATTTCAAGCTTGAGCTTCAGGTAAGAGGAGACTGGTTCTCATTCCTGCTTGTGGTATTTGTGCATGTCCCTTGGCCACTATATGAGACATACTAAAACCACATGCATCTTCTGCCTGGAAAAGCTTATAAGCAAAGCAAGGTGAATTCAGTAGAGTAAGGATCATCCAGCTTATTCCAAATTCTGGCAGATTGAGGAGCTGAACTGAGGACTCTTGACCCCCTAAGATGGAAGCACAAAATAATATTTGTGCCATAGAATAATATTTGTGACTCTGACTCATGAGCCTGTCCTATGCACACAATTTAATTTTAAGCATGTCTTTGGTAACTGTTGTTCTGTATGTTCATAGATTACAAAATCAGAAGGGATCGTTTTGATCCTCTGGTTTACAGTCCTGTGGTAAATCAACTATGGGATTCTCTGAATGAAACGCATGCCAACGAGGCAGGGGTTTGAGAGGCATGCAAGCCGAGCCTCAAATTAATAGTCGTGATGAATGGTCAACTTGACTTAATCACTAGTGGCAAGCAGTCTTTAAGCGAAGTGAATTTTCTTTGGAGGTTAATGTTTTCGATTTGATATAGGTCTTTAAAAGCAATGCACAGCTGACACAAATTATCTGAAGAACTATTAAACAGAAAAAAAAATCCAGAACAGCTATTATTGTCATGAAATTTCATGAATCATCCAGTAGTACTAGTTAAAACAAAGAGAGTTTTAATACCACAGATAAATCTGAGGAACAAGGAGCTCTTTAATGATAAAGTGAGAAGTAGTATCTCTCTTGAGATACTCTCTTGACAGTGCTGTGTAGTTTAAGATAGATCACCATAGTATGGAAGGAATCAAGATAGAAAATATCTAGAAGGGGGAGGGAAAAAAAAAAATCACAAAAACCAAAGATGAGAAATGTGTTATGTTTATGGATGGGAGATATGCTTTCTTTGTGTGATAGTAAAGAATATGCGGCATTAACAGTAAAGTGATTTTGGATGCTAGTGGCAAAAGTAATGGACTCTAATGTAAAGATTATAGCCAAAGTAGTCGGCATTGAGATCATTTTAAGAACCCTGGAGTTTGCGGTGTTTTTCATTTGGCTGGCTCTTAAATGCCTGAAAACTTGAGGCTGTCCAGGTTCAGTGTTCAGCATGAGTTGGTTCAGCAGCATCAGGCGGTTCAAATCAGACCCAAATGTGCAGATACTCTTACTGGTTATTTAACGCAATGGTCTAGTGGCCACCAGTGGCTCAGGAGGTCACCATAACAGTAATTAGTTGAAATCACTAAACTGTAGCAGAAAAAGTACATCTTCTGTGTGTCCTGTTCTCATATTCTCCTAATTACTTAGGGTTTTTTCTTCCTGTTCGAGACAGGATGGGGGAAACTGTTCAAGACAGTGAGCTAGAATGAGCTCTTCTCTTACCAGGTTTAATAATTCTTGTTTCCAGTAGTTGTCAGAAAGTTATTTCGGAGTTAGCTGGGCAAAAAAATTACTGAGAGGTCAATCCTTTGGAATTGTTATACACAAAAAAAATACATCTTTATAGCTTGATAGAGAATGCATATAACCTTTGTGAATTACTACCTTTCTGTACCTCTATCTTCAATATTTTATTCAGACTAACTGAATAAAATTGATTCAGATTGCTGGGTCAGATATTGCTTTCCATATTTATTATAATGTTTCCATAGTAAGTCCAGCAATAAAGCAACATTTGTAGCTTTCTTGGGGGGAAAAAAGAAGCTGGTGAGAAGCAGTGTACCCTCGGGCAAATCAGTTTGTGCCTTGCTTCCTTCCCCAAGCAGACTTTTTGGGTTTGATTTTTTTGTTCAGGTTTCATGACTTGGGGCTGGAGCTCCTTTTGATCTGTAGACACGTACCCACAGTACCTAATGCAGAGGCCCCGATGGCAGTTACAGATAATCCTTTAGGACCTGCCATAACAAAATGAGTGCACAAAAGTGCAGGTCTGCAGCTTTTGCAGTGTTAAGTGAGAGCTTTCACCAAAGACACAGTCTGGGGACAAATCTCAAATTGGAAGGTTGGGTTTGCAGATTAGGTCTAGAAAATGATAAATGCAGATAGTAAATTTTTTTTTTCTGGTTTATTTGCATGTATTGAATGTTAACATTAATTTGTAGTTTTCTGAAAGACTAACATAGTGTCTGAATTCTTACTTTCACAACGTATTTAAGACATCTTGCTAGCTCTTTTTCTCGGTGTATAACGCTCAGGCAGAATTTCTGCTTCTGTATTATCTTTTTTGGGAATCAGTGTTGCCCTCAGGAGGAGCATTTGTGTGTGTGTGTATGCATCTGTGTGTACTTGATGGTCCTTTTGAATCTTCAGCCAGTCCTAATATGAAAATCAATGGGTCCCAAGGCATGTTTGTCTTTAGCAATAGATCTGTTCTATCTATAACCTC
This sequence comes from Calonectris borealis, assembly GCF_964195595.1. Taxonomy (NCBI): domain Eukaryota; kingdom Metazoa; phylum Chordata; class Aves; order Procellariiformes; family Procellariidae; genus Calonectris; species Calonectris borealis. The sequence continues at coordinate 959,522 of NC_134338.1, read as the reverse complement.
TACACAAAATATCTTGTCACGTGAGCAATCTTGTGGCGTATGGAACAGCGTTTACTTGTTATACAGCATTTGTAGCAGCAGTATTATTTTTTTCATTCTGGTTCTTTTAACCTTATATTTGTAGTAAATTTTATATGGTTTTCTTTTTTAAATTGAAATCTCAGTAGTAAACTTGAAGCAAAATATTAACAAAGGGACTTTTCAAAAAAACCTTTCCTGTAGGCTCATTGTTACTGAATAGAGACACATTCTCCTGGCTCATCAATGCGTTCTCCAGGCAGCGAGAGGAAAGCAAATGAACCGAGTTGTTCCGATATCATGAATAGAAGGCTGAAGAATGTATACTTCATAGGATTCTTAGGAGGAAACAACTCCTGGATAATTTTAGGTGTCGTGGTTTAACCCTGGTAGGCAGCAGAAAGTTAACTCTATCCCAGCTAAAACTAGTACATTGGGGCCTTCTTGGTATAGATTTTGATAGACAACAACTCTCCCATATAGTTTGACAAGCGACTTCAAAAATGTGAGGAAGAAACACTTTGTAAGATACTTTATTCTTTATTCAGATTTTCTGTTGTACTGTAACTTACCCTGGATCGTGTTTATGTTAGTATTTTCAAGCGATCTTAGATATCTAAGTTGAATTGAAACTTAATGGAGGCTGAGCGCCTAAGTCCCCTGGGCACCATTAAAACTGCCAGTTCAGATTTCTAATGATTTGTAATGACTCAACCCCATGGCCTTTGAGAACGAATGTGCTCAAGGACTCCACTGAGCTTTGGAAAAGGCCTTGAATTGGCAGTATCTGAAATTTTTATAGCAATATGTATGCACTTGCTATAACTGGGACCAGAATTTGATCATATTGAATACACATAGGGCAATATGAAAGCCATTACAGCATACTAATGCTAAATATAATTTACCATAGTCTGTAACACAGAAGTGTGTTGCACTTGCACTTTATGCAAATAAATTTTATTTCCTTTTATGTGTGGGATTAACTGTCTATATAATTATTTCACTGCAGTGTAGCCACAGCTGTATGGCTTTGACCATTATCCCTTTGTATTGTTGGTGAATCTTAAGACTTAGACGCACTACTGAAAATTGCAGTGATCTTTATCATTACTGTTTAATACTACATGGTTTTACAAGTGAATTCTTCAATACAATGAATTCTATGTATAGAGTTTTCTTTGTTTTCTTCCTAGACAGACAAGCAACTTCCTAATTCTTAAGCTTTGTAGTGAGACAGGGAATGTGACAAAAGACGCCTACCTTTAGCCATCAGTACTCCCTGAAACCAGGCCCCACTGCAGTACTTGTTCCTTAGCTTCCATATAATGTCGTCATAAAATAGGAGACAGAGAGAAATATGAGATGCAATAATACTGTATCACGCTGCTTGAAACTGGGACTCTTTTCATCTGAAGTGTTACTGAGGCAACACCTGTTGCGGGATGGATGTTCTGAATGCATCGCAGAGGTGGATGAGGAACGTGCAGGCCTCCTCGCCTTGGGAGGGGAGCTGTGGTGTCCTGCTGAGGCCGTGGCTAGACTGAGTGTGCGTCTCTGTGAGCAGTTCTCTACGCAGAGTCGTGAGGGACAAGGCTTTGGTATTGCTCAGAGGTAGAAGTAAGCATGGGGGTTTTTGTTTTGGTAGTGTGGGGTTTTTTTGCCTTTATATATATTTTTTATTAGCTAAGTCGGTCTCATGAGCAACTATATGTGGGAGCTGAGATAGAGTATTTTCTATTTCAGTGATGCCACGATAAATCTTAGGAGCCATCTGGGATTTTTTTTGATTAAACAGTACTTAAGCAGAAAAGGTTGATTGATGAAAATCAAGAAGGGTGTGAATCAAAAACCATCCTCCCTTTTTTTTACATGAAGATTGAAATTCATTTTGTATAGTTCAGTGGAGATTAATATGCAAGTTAAATAGGCAAAAAAATTAGCTTTTCCAGAAATGAGCACACATTAGCAAAGAGAAATGAAACGAGTTGCCTAAAGCTCAACAGGCAGATCCAGATCTTTGCTATGCTTTGCTATTCAATACCACAGTAATAGAGGTATTGCAGGAGTGTGACGATGAGGGTTTGCTAGAAATGGAGAAAATAATGTTGATTCTTAATCTTTCTGTCTGCAACTGTTGGACAATAGTCTCTTATAGTGACATTTGGCATAATACTGGCATAAAATTTCAAGTGTTCCTGCTTCCAGGCAGCTGAGTCGGATTAATCTGAAAGCTGAATGCTGAATCATGGGTTGAAGATGGTGAATTTCAGATAGATGGAGTCACAAGGCAAATTTTTTTCCTCTACCAGACACTAAATTATACTTGTTTCCCTTATTTGAAAGAGATTGACCTCTATTAGTCATCACTATTTCTGAATCTCCAATAAGAAATACTGTGTTTCAAAATGGCAAAACTCAGTTATACCAGATCCTTGTTTGTTTCCCTCTTTTAGTATCGAAAGGACTAACGGTACTTTTTAAAATATTAAAACTCGAGAGAGAGCAAACAGTCAAAAACCTTGAGAAGATATTGTAGTGACTGTAAGAGAAATTATATGTGGAATGGAGGATAGGTGCTTTTGGTTTGCTTTAGCTGTTTCAGATTCTTCAGATGTGTTTCCATTATGAAATTGATATTTGCTTTCTTTAGAAGCATGGATCTTTTCTTCTCTGTAATCAGCATTTATTCTCATCCTTCACCCTGTAATGCCTGCAAATCCTGACATGATCTGAAAGTGGCCAAAAATAAATCAGACTGGAAAGATGGGAAAGGTCACATGCAACATGAGTTTGAATAGCGTGAGCCAATTTTACTTAAGGTATAGTTGTGGCTAATGCTTGTCTTAACAGTTTCAACACAAAAGGGCTTCATTTAGCGAAATGACACTGAGGTGATCTTTGAAAAGTAAAAATTAGACAACAGTAGAAAAATAGATGTATACATTGACTATGATATGAAATAACTCGTGTTTATTAGAAGATTTTGTTTAAGAGACATCCTCAAGACAGCCTGAAAAACTGAACAATTTTTAATTCTTTATCACAGGAGCACTTTCATTATGTAACTGGGTCTTGGTTATTTGAACAATAGTTTAAGAAGGGTTTTGCCAAAACCTGTCAAATCTAATTTATCATGTTCATACACACGGACATGCAATGTCTTCCCTTTATTTCAGTCAAGTGCATTTTTACACTCTGGCTGAAACACGTGCTTAATCTGTTTGCTGGATATCCAGTAGAGCATGTAGCATATGGATGTGTCAAAGTGTGACTTTCAGTGTATTAATAACATAGTACTAAATTCTGATTCTTCTATTTAGTTGATAAAAAGAGAAAGTTTTCTGCAGCTCTAGAATTGAATGTTTTCCTACAAAGATTACAATTTTTTGAGTTTTGATTTTTGGAAATGAACTTTAAATTATTATATTTTCTTACTGTAATGTTTATATGATAAAACCCCAATCTGAAAGCAGTATGTAATTGTAATTAAGATTAAGTACGTGGAAATTACAACGAAAAGGTTTTAGTTTTACTAACGTGAAATAGTGTTGCTGTGAAGTTTTACCTGCATCGCCCAGAGCAATATGCAGAAAATACCCAAACGAGGGTGGATTGAGTAAAATGGTTACTGGAAGTGGCAGGTATATGAGCTACTGTTGGAAAGATGAGGTACCTGCAGATGTGTCAGTAAAACGTTGTGCTGCTTTCAGCACTTGAAGCAGTTTGGGTGTCTCTCTGTCTACTTTCCACTTCATCACTGTAGGTGGAGAAGTGAAATCGATACTCAGTCTGTTCTGTGCTCATATCCTACGCAACTGTCCCAATATGTTTAGATGGTGGAATTTCACATTATGTGTTTACTTCTACTTGTGTGCTTTTAGGTTGGTTTGGTACCTGTGACTGTATTCGAAGTGCACTCCTGTTATTTTTCATTCTCAGTTATGCAAAAGTCATCTTTCTACCCCTATTTGAAGGGTAATGGGACTAGCAAGTTGGTGTTAGTCTTTTATGAACACTTAATTATTTTATGCACTCTTTTTATACCAGGCTGTTATAAAAGAGGCTCAAGCCCCATAATGATAAATGCAATTGGATTTCATCATTGCCCATCTGATCTTTCTTGGACTTTCTTAATTTAGAGACACCCCCCCGCAACCACAAACTTTCCAAAGATGGCTGTTAGGCTATCTTGCATAACCTTCTTACTGTTGCAGTACCTGCAGATCAAATAAAACCAAGGCTTTGACTTGGGTAATATATAATGCAAATTATCATGGGCTCTTATGTCTTTTTTGACAAATACTGGCTCTTTAAGATTTATTCTGCATCAGTTCTTTGCTTCTGACTTGAGAAATGGTTTTGCAATGGAATGAACTTTCTAATCCAATAAGATCGTAATTTTACAATTAAGAAATTGACTAAATAACCAGATTTTTCTTTGTCAAAAAGAAAATAAATAACTTCAAACTCCACCACATATAAATTTGCTTAAAATAGAGAATATTATGTGAGTTAGGGACCCAGGGGAGAAATTATTAAGTTGTGTGGTGATGTGGCTTTTTCAATCACGTGCATTTCGAGGGTGGGTGGCACAATGAATCTCAGCAAGCTTATTTTATAATTCTTTTGCTTCTTTTTGTCTCTCTGTGAGTTTAAAGATCACTGTCTTAGCTGACCTGCCGGTGCTAAGCAAAGCTTGTTAGTTGTAACTTGTCATCACAGTTTTTCTTCTCCTATGTAAAACTTGTTAATCAGTTTCTGTATTATCTAGCAGAGTTTTATTGAAATGGGATTTTTTGTATCTACCAGCTTCACTATAAACAGAGGCTGTTGTCCATACTGCTCAAAACTCCCTAAAAGAATACTTTGAAATACATTCTCCTTGCTAATTATACCTTAAGTGAAATCGATGCTTGAACAGTTTCACCTTTACTTGTAAAATACAATTTAGGATACTGACTTTGATCCTGAGTCACATCCTTTTAAGATGATCTAAATCAGACAAATCTCTAGTTTTTGAAATGGCAGTTTTGGTGGTGATGCTTACTTCCATTAAAATTGTAAAATATTAGGAGAAGGGTCTGACAGGTAGGAATCTTATTGTTGTTGCTCACAGAAACTGTGTGGAATTAGGTCTCCCTAAGTAAAGCAAGTACAACAATTCTTTTCTCTGGTCTGTGCTAGGCATGTTTACAGAGTCAGTGCAGAAACAGAAAACATCCCAGTTAAATATGGGTGCTGCTATGGAAGATAAGACTCTAAGAAGAATATGCGGTATGTTGTGGACCTGAGCTGGAAGAGTTTCAGTTAAGAACAGCGTTTACTGAAATAAGGTAGTTAAGTCATTGTCTTCTCCATTGGTAGATAGCACCTTATGATCTGTGTCCAGTAAGGGCTGGACTGCCATGCGGGGAATCTGATAACGTCTTGATTAGGACACCAAGTTCTGGCACTTAGATTAGGAGAACATTAGAATTAATCCAAGTCTTAATATCTGTGACTCTCAGTTCCCCTTCTGCAAAGTGATAAAATTTTCCCACCACTCAAAAGAATCTTGTAATAAAAAATGTTATTTAGAGGGTGATGTACCCTTACAATTTTATTGCAAATTTACTTTTCCGAAAGTGCTAGTGTCTGGAGCCACGCAGTTATGAGGCGTTTATCTTATTCTTTCCTCTGAAGGACCTTTTTCTGAAGGACAGTTCTATGCTTTACTTTTATGGACCAGTCCTGCTTGCTTCAAAAGCTTGAAGAATTGCAGTGTTCATATTACCTTAGTTTGTTAGATTATTCCCTCAAATGAACTTCCTGTTGCTGTAAAATTTAATTAATTTCCATGATTTATGAGGTTAATAATGAAGCTTAGAAGTCCTCAAAAATGCTTTCTTTTCCATCCCAAAGTGTACTGCTTCCCAGAGAGGCTCCTTTTTTATTTAGAAGCAAGACTCCAAAAACATAGATAATTTATCTTCACTTTGTCAGCAGCCTACAATAAAAACTGCTCGTAAGATCTTTACCAGGCTGGCTGCAGATTTTTAATATGCATTTTGCATCAGGCTTCTAAAAAACAAACTTGAAATAAGAACCGACTTCTTAGGACTGTGGTGGAGGCAAGTCAACCATAGCCTGTTACTTGCTATTCATAACACACACAGACTCAGTCCTTGTCTCATATAATGTGTTACCCAAATAAATGATCTGTGGGGTTTGAGAGCTTGGCAAGGCCTGATGGAGAGCGTTGGGACTGCGGCAGTTTCTGAAACTGGTGAATCCTTGATGCATTTGGCAAGTTGAATTTGGCTGTTTTCAGAACTGACTTGTTTCCGTCAGCCAGTCCCTCTCCCCAGCCACCTCTCTGTTCAGTGTAGAGAGGGAGTCCAGTTTGAATGCCTAGCAGTAGATGACATGCATATGACTAATTGGAAAAAGTTGCAGGTTACCTACAGTGCTGGGGGCCTGTCTTGTAATATGGTCAAATACACAGTCCTTGCATGCAATTCAGGTAACTCCTAGTCTGTTTCTGGTCCAAAGTTTTAGATCTTTGGATCTAAAACCTCCATAGGAATGACTTAAGGTTTGTTTGGTTATGAGGGTAATAAGCCTTTGATACCAAAGGAGAATCTGGAATATAATAGCCTGAAAAAAATAGCTCAGTGATTGGAGATCAAGTACCTGATTTCTAGCACTTGAGATCATTGGTGCTAGAGTGCTTTACTGTTGCGGGGCTATTTTGGTCTCATAGCGTAATGGTTTTCAGAATGAGATCTTAAGACCGTGTTGGAGAGCCCTGTGAAAGGTAACTAAGAAAAACAAACTTACCAGTAGCAAACATAATCTTGTAGCCAGCAGTCCCCACCATCTGGTTGAAAATCAGTGGTGTAAAATCATAGGCACAGTGCAGTCCGTGGCTATGATCTGAAGCGATTCCTTGACTATCCTCCGGTGGGGCTTTCCACTTAAAATAGTCAGCTTGGTAGGGGAGGATACTGTATAAAACCAGAAAATTTAAAATACTTGTGTATGGCTGGGGGAAAGGAGTATGTCCACTCCTTTGAAGATAGGTTGGTATGGTAGTGAAGCAATTATCTTCAAATCTTTTTTCTTTGAGAGGCGACTGTTACATTTTTCCTGAAATTAATAGTAACTTCAGTAGTAATGGATTAAGGCACATGCCCTTCATTTTTTGGGGTGCCAGGTATAACAAATGCTTTTTGTCCTTGCAGGGGCCACTGAATGGAGGACATGGACAAATAAAGAGGTCCTTGAATGAGAAGGGTGGCTCAGAACTCTCTCCCCTTTAAGCTGAGAGGTTGGATAGCCTTTGCTTGCTGAGGTCAATGTCAGTGTACACTCTAATATCCACTACTGTCTCCATTTCCTCTCTTGATCAATCTTCTATGACGAAGGATAATTAACACTCTGGACTGGGACTGATGAGCTCTGGGTCATGTGCCTACTCTGTTCCGGTGTGGATTTACAGGGGGCTTCAGTTTTTCCCTCATCTTAACTCCACTTGTGTTCAGTGTGCTCTCTTGTATCACACCAGAGTTAAAGGCTGCAGTGCTCCTTTCACATCACTAGTTAGATCCAGTCTGTTTCCTTCCTTGCTCTGCACAGGCTACTAATGTAGCTTTAACTCTTAATCATCTCTGTCCCTGAAAGAGGAGAAAGAAATGAACATACTAATCATCCAGCAGTATGTTAAAAATACTGACTTAATAGAGCTGTGATACTGTGGGGATGTAAAGACATAGATGGCATCATCTGTAAAGCAAACCCAGCTGAGTTCCTTCATTTCTAGGTTGCTATTGCAGTTAGCTGTTATGATCCCTCTCCTAATAATCCGCTGTACTAGATAGTAGCTACAAACCGATTAGGAATTTCAACACTGCAGCAGATTGGTTGTTAGAAAGATAATTTCATTAAATATACCACTGTATCAGAAAGCTGTTTCCAGTTTTGACTGGATATTCCTGGACAGATTTAGATCAAAACCACATAAGAATTCCACGATAGGGAAACTTTCATCTTCGTGTTTTAAAATAGCTATTCTCTGTCTCTGAGACAAGGGCAAATAACTTGTTTGCAATAGAGGGCTTATGAGAACACAGTTAAGAAATTACAGTCTTAAGATTCAGACACGACAGCCAATTGATTTCAGTATGGTTAGGATGAATGGCATCTTCTTCATTCTTCTTTCTTGTGGTAGAAGAAAAAGGCTTATTTTTAGCTTTACTATTTCTGGCTTCAGATTTTTGAGACAGTATAAATGTACCTCTATCATTTGAATATAACATGATTTATAGGAGTTTTAGCAGAGCAACACTGTTAGAGGCTAGGGCAATTTCATGTGTACTGTTTGAGTTTTATATTTGCAAGGCAGCATATGAAGAATTCTGTTGAATACAGATTGATTTAAATTTCCCAGAAGAAAAAAAAAATGTCTAGGACCAGTCATATCTGAAATAGGAGGACTGTAAAAATTGAGTTGAGTATCTTTTTATACTTGTCTCCTCCCTATCAATTTCATTCATCTCTTCAGCAAGGATTGTGAGTAACCTTGGCAACTCCGTATTTGTTTTATCTTTTCTCCTCTGCTCCTCTGACAACTGAAAGTGCTTTTTTTTTTCTTTTTTTTTTTCCCTTCTTCTGGTGTGGAGATGTAAAACCGGAGTCCCAACCATATCACGTTTAAGGAGGAAGCGCGAGGACTGAGAGGAAAAGGCTAGGCTTAGAATGCTTTTCTAATGCAGATTTTATATACCTATAAAGGAAAGCTTAGGAGTAGCTGAGAGAGCTTAGCTGTGATTGCAATGTTTTAAACAGGGTTATTTTGTCAATGTATCTTGTTATGTGGGAATTTTTTAATTCCATCTAAAATGCTATTGAAATACATTCTTGTGCTAAAAAGCCTGATCAGCTAGGACACTGATCCTGGCTATCAGAGTGTTCCTTCCATCAAAAGCAATCTGGAAAGACAAGTGACCGATGAATCGGGTGAAGCTGAGGCCTTTAATGTGGTGGTTCTTCAGCTAAAGCCAGTTCTCTCGTAACTGGGCTACAAAGTCTTCCCGACTCATCCCTTAAGTGAAAAGTTCAGGTGTCAGTTCTCTTCTTCAAAAAACATGAAAGGCTTGAATTTCAAAATTTCACTCAGAAATGAAGTTGTCTTCTGGACAGTTTCTATATCAGATAAATTACTTTTGCTAGCACATCCATATATATCCTAAGGACTTTCAGTAGCACCACTATGCTGTCTGCAGATCACAGCCCTTACCGATCACACTAATCGAAGGTGAGAGAAATATGTTGTAAACCTGGCCATAATACTGTGTTCTAGCCAAATACCAGCTCAAGTATCTACACTACATAGTACCAAGTACTTCCATTAAGGTCATGGTTTTGACCTTTTTTTTAGCCACCCGATTTGTTTATGGAAAAGGATACAACTGATGATAAATCTTTTTGCCTCTTAGCAAGTTGCAGTGTAGGGCCAGATTCTGAGGGGAAATAATGTCCATGAATTTTTAACTTAACTTGTATGACTTGCAAAGATGGGGGTTTTTTGAGCATTGTTCTAGACATACCATGAGTTTTACTGAGGGAACATGAGGAATTCATTATGTGCACACTCATTTTCCAGGATTTATGTGTTACATAGAATGGCCATGTGTGCCGTATTCAGCTTTTTACCAGATAAAAAAATGCATCTTAAAATTAGATGCATTATAAGCACCTAATACTTGCTTTTTAAACTAGGATTTTATACTTTGAAACTGAAAATCCTCTGCTATGTTGTTCTACAGTTATGATATATTGTTTAACATTAAAAGTTGTACACTGTTGAAGGACTCTGATAGAAGGTCAAGTTTGTTGATTAGGAAAAAGTAATTGAAGTTTGTTTTATTGGGGCAGGGGAAGGATGGGAAGATGATTTCTATGTATCTGATAACAGAAAACATTATGGTCATTTATTTTAGTTTCTGTAATTGAATTTCAAAGCCTGCAAGTTTAGGTGTGTGCACTGTGGATACATCCAATTCAGAAACTTTCTGAAATTCCCTTGTCCACTCTTGATCAATTTTAGTGATTGTATAGATTTGTCTTTCCAAAAGTTGATTCCCAGACCGTAGTTGAAGAGCAATCTCTAAACTAGTTATTGTATTGACAAAAAGCCAACATAGGTCATGCCTCTAATTGATGCTGACAGTGCCTGCAGAACAGAACTGTTCTGGAACGCAAATAGAACATCATTTCCTCCTTCCTGCACAGGCTGGGTAGGGTACAAGCATGTTCTTGAATTTGTAATTCATCATTTTCTTTTTAACCTCTTCCTAATCTGGGTATATTTACTGAAACTCAGGAAACTTAAAACCAATCAACAGGACTAAAATCGAAACATGAAAGGTTTGTCAATTTGAGATTTAAAACTCAATGCAATCTGCAATACTTCATTTTGTATTCACCTTTAGCGTTCAGATGTAACGTGCCGCTGGCTTTCCAGATAAAGCAACATAGCACCATTGCAGTGATGTGAAAGGAAAGGAAAAGCACACTTGGGTCTTGATCTTGCAAAGACTTACCTGTTTGTTTTATAACTTTGTCCGTGTCCCAGACAGAAGAAAGATAGGGAGATGATGGCAGGAGCTGCGTTGATGAAGGTGTCTGCTAAGGTAATTGTATGCATTTCTGAGGACCTGAATAGCCCCATAGTTGACAGATACTGGTTGCTGCAGAGTGCATCTGCTTGTGTGTCAATTCAGGGGACCTGTTAGAAATGTTGTCCTTCAATTTGACAGAACTGCTTTTGCAGGGATAATCTTTAAGTAGTTAGAGATGCTGAAACTGGCCATGTCTGACTGGTTTTCCCTCTCTTAAAACAAACCAATGATCCATCCGTGACAAGAATAGAAACAGAAGGTGGTAATTTCTTGCACTCTTTAATTGCCTCCCAAAAAGGATAAAACAGTTACTTAAAAAGACTGTGTCTTCATCTGCAGTGTTGAAATAAAGTCTTTTGAGGATAACTTAAAAGGACAGATGAAGATTCTTGGTTTGTTAAGGAAAGCCAGATCTAAATTAGCTACCAGCTTCAACAAAACTTGCCTATCATTAGGTATGCTCTCTGTCATATGAAATAGTGCAAATAGCATGGGTTCCAAAAAAGAAAAACAAAATTTAGGTAGCTGGTATTTCAGAAGCCATTAAGGAGTTTTTGCAATAGAGAAGAATGGTTCAATAGTTAGGGAGCAGGCCTGGGATGTGGATTACTCTGTAGGAACCCTACAATCTTCCTGTGTGATCTCAGGTCAGGAATTTTGGATGTCCAGGAATTCGGTCCTCAACTCTCTTGTTGTGAAAGTGTGCCGTTATCAGGGACTTATCCTGGAGACTGATTTCTTTAGGTTATCTCTGTAGTCAAGAATATCTCCATGCATCTTTCCAGCAGGCAGTACACGACAGAGGTATAACTTAACTATACTGAATAGTGCCTTGGGTAAGTTCATCCTACTCCGCTGACATTAGAGGGGTTGAGGGGAGATGTTCCCATTTGGGGTTGTTCAGTGAGTGTTACCTCACTGATGTTCCCTGTGGGAAGCAAATGAGTGGCTGTGGTCAAGATATGTTTCATGTATAGTTACAGTATTGCTCTCCACATAAAAAATAGTACAGGTACAACTGTACACAGAGATAAGAAAGTGATACTACAGATAACGTAGCGTCCAGTAGTCTTGCAATCAGAGCACAGACGAAAGTTGCAGACTGTTGCATTATTCTGCTTATGAAGAACTCGGATCTAAATTTCTCACCTATCCACCCAGCCATAGGCTAGCCTAAATACTCTCCAGCTCTGGTGTCTTTCCTCACAAGAGTTCAGTGTCTGAAAATGTGGTAAAAATGTACTGTGATTGTGATCTCCAAGAGGTGTCAGCAGCTGTGGTGGTGTTATGGAAATATCTAGAGTTGATAAAGTTTCTACAAGCACTCTATACTTGGAAACTTCAATTGTGTAGGTGGTATGTCTTAAAAATGTAAAGCAGAAAAATGCTTTTTGTTATGCTGGCTCCAAACAATCACTTGCATTATTTTCCCACCTGTGGTCCTGTTTTCTTCTGGCTGAAGGGATGAAGATCCTATTTTTTCTGAGAATAAATCTGACCTTTTGAGGACTGGCCTTACACTTGATTAGATCTTGGTTAATCCTGGTTCCTGCTTGTGTAATTTCTCGTTTCTTTGCCACGTCTGCTTTATTTTCTGTGGCCACTATGTGGGCTGTCTTTCTCTTTGTGTAGGTGCGTGCCTTGAAAAATGTAATGCTCCGAATGTTTTCAAAAATTTATTTGAATCTATTGCAGGTGTTTTTAAACTTAAAAATTACTTTCAACCCAAATGAAAATAAAAGTTTAAGCTCGCTCTAATGAGAATCTGCAACGAATGGTTTCTAGGGGCTGTTTCCTAGTGGATGTTTAGTAATGCCTCCTTTTTAATAACGTGTAACATACGCTAGAAAAAGTACTGTGTTGGAAACCCTTCTAGTGTAGGCAGAGCACACACTAGCAAGGGAGTTCAGGGAGGTAGCGTAAAGTAGACCAGTGAAAACATGTTTTGCTGGTATAATTGCATTTCTGCAAGGAATTTTTCCAGCATAGAAATGCCTAAAAAAAGAATTACCCCATCTAGCCAACATTTTTAAAGCAACCTCCTGCAGCTGCCAGTCATACTGATTGGATTTCTCAAATGAATAGGATGTGCACTTACTTAAGAACTGTGTGGGCCCCACAACCTCACTCATAAAAGTCACTCGGTGTAGGTAATTTGTGTTCCTCATTAACAAAAGTCCCATGCTATTTCTTTACTACTAGATTTATCATATTTATCACCTGGTATGGTAGGATTTATTCAATTTTTCATCTTTTTCTGAGCAAGTTGCATGCAGTTTGTTTAAGATAAAGGGCTAGCAGAGACCATACAATCAGGAACTGCTGATTGGCAAAGTGGGCTGTTGGGTGAATTTATTGCAGGTTATATTTTCTTGCTGCTGGGGAGCATTCAGTAGAACCTTTGTGCTTTCATCTTTTATTTCCTGGTGCACCTGATTGACATATGAACGGTGAGGCAGCCAAATTTGGAAAATCATACTGAAATACAAAAATGTAATGAATGTTTTCTGCCTTCAGCCTTTGCGTAGAAATATTTTGGTGTAATTACTGTGTCAAATTGTACTGATAAGTAGTGTTTAATCAGTGTACGAAATGGAGGGAGCATATGCCATTTTGTGAATATTTGGGTTTTCTCTTTTCTTGATTCTATGTGTTTTGGTTAATGTATATGTTATATGAAATAGTACTGAAAGTTTTGAAGCATGGCAAGCTTTACTCAACACTTGTCAAAACAAAGCAATTTCCATTTTATTATTCTCTGGTAACAACTAGCAGAAAGTATGTTTTGGGAACGAAGTCGTATAAAAAAGCTAGTTATTTATGACTTGTCAGGCATGTCATTGAAGAATCCTACCCTTCCATCGCTGGGTGCCCAGCTGGTGGAGCTGAGCTTTGAAGAAGGTGTGTGCACCTGCATAGAAATCGCAGTCCTTTTAAAATAGTTCTGATTGGGCTCTGAGAATTACTTTGCCCTGTTCTTTTGTATATGGATTCTTTATATTTGACCTTATCACTATTTTCTCCCTGCAGAAGCTGCTATCTGGTTGAATTCTGATAGTGGTGAGATTGGATTTTTCGCAAAAAAAAAAACTTTCGGCAAAGAGGTACTTGTACTCTTATACCAGCAATCTATAACACATCTTGCAGTTAGTGGGTGAGATGGAGTGCTCCGCAATTGTTCTCAACCCTATGGAAATTATTTCATTGACTGAAATCAGGTGCTGTGAAAAAGGTCTCCTGTGTTTCAATATTGTGAGCCTGTTGTGCTGCTGTAAAGATAATGATTTAGGCTCCTAAACTGAATTAAGAGCAAAACCACCATTTTAGATCAGTGTGACCAAACTCAATGTGGCCTAGGAGTGATTGTTGCTAGCTCGCCACCTTCGTACCAGGAGAATGGCAAACGCTGGTCTGTACTGGGGGGCAGCCTATGTGAAATGTCAAACTACCCGAAGTTGGGATGGTATTTGGTATATCTAGTTCTCAGTACATGGGGATCCCTAGTAAGCATTGATGTCAGGTGCTAAGAACCTCTTGCAAGGAAAATCCAAAAAGCTTACGTGTATGAATTGTCTTTGCATTAACCTTGAAACTCAACTCAAATTTGATCATCATGCATAGCCTGTACTTGCATTACTACTGATAAAAGAGACTCTGTAAATGTCAGCTTTGGGATGTCTTAATTTACGGCGCTACAATTGTTTGATCCTTGGAAAGGCTAACATGACATCTCATTTTTACTTTAAATATGCCTGATTTTGGGAGGGGCTGCAGACTGCAGATTAAATCTCCAGTTCATCAAAGCATGTAAGGATTGTACATTACTTTGAGAGCAGTTTTTGCATGTAGAAAGCTGAACACATGCCCGGCTGCTCAGTACTCTGCAGCAGCAAACTCAAGGGAAGTACGGGAATCGAAGGACCCTCTTAGTTTTTTTAATTTCATACTGCCGGCATGGTCTTGTGTAGCTTTCACAGAAGTCATACAAGAGGGACACAGGTTTAGAGATTGCAGAGCTGACTGCTGTGAGGTTTGTGTTATGGGTTTTTTTACTCTGGACGACTGGAAGGACAATGGAGCTGAAAGTGGGGGACTAAGGGCCTCTCTTAACCTGAAGGATGAAAACAGAAAAAAAGTTACTATTGAAGAAGAAAGGAACCACTGCTGTATAGGGATTGGAAGAGTTTCTGAGATATTCTGCCACGGAGAGAAGCCTTTTAAGGATCTAAGCTGTGGCAGTAAATACTTGCATTGGAATATGAGTAAGATACAAGTCCCTAAACTTTTTTTTGTTCTTCTTTTGTGGACCTGCTCCTTAATTTATCTCTGTCTCCCCTCTAAATTGAGCATGAAGGGAAGCTCAGGATATCTGTTCTATTGGAAACTGGTATTTTGAAATATTTCTTGCCCCAAATGATAGTGAATAATAAGAATTCTCTGTAAAATAGCATGGGGGGGAGAAAAATTAAATTACTGTACTGAAACAATTTCAGTAGCACTAAAAAACTTGCACAGCCATTCATTGAACTGATGGAAAAGTTGATCCATTGGAGTGAAAAGTTTTAATTTTGTTCTTGTTTTAGCATTGTATGGCAGATTCCAGTGCAATTGGAATTTTTTTTTGTCAATGGAAATACTGCAAAAATTATTAAGCAGTGATTCAGTACATGCCCTGAGATCATGGGTTCTTTTTTAGTGAGTAGAGTGCATATTCTTCATGCCTTTGCAAATATTCAGGGTTTTTGTTTCTCGAGCTTCTATTTGAACAGGTAATTGTAAGCAATAGGAAAGTGCAGCAGACTGCCAGCATTGATAACACGTCTGTGTAGACTGTCTTCTATTTAAAAAAAAAAAAAAAAAAGAAAAAAAGAGTGTTATGATTGTACCTGTCTGGAGACGTACAAACAGTTGTTAGGATCTGGGGAAACTATGACTTCTGCTAAATGGACAGTGCTAGCCAGGACCAGTTTGTATCGTGTGTAAGCCCCCCGTTGCTCGCAGCAGTTGTGATTTTTGCAGTTAAAGCAAAACAGGAGAGGGAGCTCTCAGTGCAGCGGTAGAGGAGGGGAGCTGGGGGCTCTGCCATATAGCCAGTTGAAGCAGAACTCCACTTTGCTTTTAGATTAGGAGAGAAAATCTGTTTCCAGTCTGTCCCTGTTATTGCTTAAAGCCACTAATGACCTGGATTTGAACTGGTGTGCCAAAAGGGTAAAAGGCTCGCGCTCTCATTGCCAATCCCCGGAAGCACACAGTTGCTCCCAACACAGATTTGAAACAAATCCTGACCTGAAGTCGTCAGCCTTAGGTTTCGTTTACTCTGGTAATAGATGGCAATTTAAAGATTTTGCTTTCCTCCCTACTCTTCCTGTACCCATTGCACCCTATTCTTCCTTCAGCCGTATAAATCCATCTAAATCTTCTGAAAGGAGATTATGGACTGGTAGATTTTAAACAGTGTAGAACCATAAGAGAAGAAAACAAGATGGATGTTCACGTTCCAAGTCTTTTCCCCCCCATTGTAGCGGGGGGGACAGAAACGTCCAGAGCTTAATCTGCCTCTTCAAAGGAAGATTCAAAATGCAGTCTCTCTTGCCCGGGATATTTTCTTCTTCTTGATACTAACACTGACTAACGTCTATAGCTGCTGTTGTATTGGCCGCTTACTGCTATATTCTTCCTGCCATTTACTGCTATATTATACTTTCAGTTTTGTTACAAAATCCTTATTGACTTCGGTGGGCTTTGTATCAGAGAAGACCTCAATTGCTATTTTCTACCCTTTGGCCTGAATTCTGTTGCCACAGAATTCACACCCACTCTGTGTACGTAGGGTAAAGAAGCTATAGGATAGCTGAGCAACAGGCCCTGATCTCTCTGTGGAATTCCTGCTGAAGTTTTTGGATTTTGTAGCAGGTTTGTTGTTTGTTCAGTGTTCTCATGGACTCCAGTTGGAGTTGTGCATGAATAATGAGGGCAGAATGTGGCTGTGGTGCCTAGTGAGGTCTACCATCTGGTTCTGGTTAGCTGGCAATTTCTGATGACTATTTAAGTAAAAAAAAAAAGATAAACACTAACAAAACACTGACTATTCATTAATGCAAATGCATATGTCTGCTATCACTTTGTCTTCCAAGACCCCTTCAGTTTCTTGTATAACTCTCCTATTGAGTGTTCTTCAAACGCTACTTTATGACCAGCTAAGAGCAAGCATTCTTTAAAACAGTACTTAAACCAATATAATCCCTTTGTCTTTTATTTTCCTAAATGTTACTATTGTAAAAAAAATCATAGCAAAAGCTATGGTCATATTAGGAAACTCCTAGTGATTTCCTTTGTAGTGTTCAGATACAGTGGATATCACAATGTGTGCAAAGACTCTCTGTCATTGTCCTATTGATTTTATATTGTTTGCAATACTTAGTGAAGCGGAGGTGTGGTGGGTGACCTTTCAGAAAGGGCTGCTGATCTAAGGTCTTTATTTTGGTTTTGGGCAACCCAGTCTGGAATAATTTACAAGATACTGATTTTTAAACTTTGAGCCGTCCTCACTTTCTATATGTGGCGTTTACTTGTGAGTGTCTGAAACCAGGTAAGTCGACTCCGGATCCCCCCCAAAAGATCACTCTAGTTAAGTTTGGTGATACTCTAGCAATGTGCTGTCTCCTTTCCTTCATGTGCTTTGCTGACTTGGGGCCAGCATGAGGAAGCAGCCGAGTACCAGTAAGAATGTCTTCAGCAGCCTCAGATTCACAGACTCTGGTGATTTCTGCCAAGCTGATTTATCTCTTACCTTATCTGCCCCATCCCTCTGCTGCAAATTCAGTATGGGGAACATTCTCGGAGACAATAGAAACTTTCTCTTCTCTAGTTTAAAAAAATGAAAAAATCCTTTCTTGAGACCAGTAAGGTTCCCTCCTACATTGCTTGTGGGCTTTTTCCCCGTTTTCACCTCTTGTTTATGCAGGGGCAGGGAATGTCTTCTCTTATTCTCACCTGTTCCAAATTGATACAATGACCTTCACCAGAGCTGTAATTACATTGGTCAGGGATGCATCAGTCCTCAGAATATTTGATTTGTCCTCAACCTGGGGTGAGGACTCTGAATGCATTTTTTCTTCCCGACCCTTTGCAACTGTAATTCAGTTTAAATCTGTGGGGATCACTTTAAGATTACACTAATAAAAGAGGTAGGTTAATATCCCTTCTGTCCTTGGCTTTACTGCAGACAGTAGCAACAAGGGGCCTAATTAGTGTTTGGGTTTGTTGGTTATGGAGGTTGCTCCAAGAGAAACTGGACTGACACCATGAAACTCGTTAGACTTAGGTCTTCCAACGTTGTGTTTTTATATTAAAGAGAAATCTAGCAAGAGGGAAGTCGAGGGAGCGCAAAGTAGAATCCTCATTAGAGCAATTAGCATAAGTCATTATTTCCTAGAAGCCTCAAATGGCCACATTTATTCTAAAGAGATGCCAAGGGTATGGCTGAATGTGTAGCTACAACATCTGCCTTTGGGAGGGGAGGAAGGGAGAGCATTGTGTGCTGCCCATGTTTGCTTACATTTTCTGGCTTAGGTCATATGTGATCCTATTAAGCTCAGTATAGCTAATCCTCTTTCATGGTACTAATTTCTTGCCGTTATCTTTATTTGGCTGCTAATTTCCCTTATGGTATTCTTCTACTATCCTAATGTTAGGGAGTAGCTTGAAATACTTCGTGAGTATCCTGTAGGAAAAATCCTGCCTGGTATGTGTCAATGTCCCTGGAAGGAAAAGGAATCACTGGTAGGGCTGAGAAAAAGTGTCTCCTAATAAACCCTTTTGCTATTGATGGCATATCTTCTGAGTATCTACTGCGTTTCCATTTCTGAAATTTATCTTGTACTTTCATGCTGAAGCTGAGTTATGTTGCCTTAGTGAATATTAACAGCAGCAAACTTCTTGCACCTTGAATGGCTAAAGGAGAAAAGGAGATACTGGAATAGAGAAGTAAGGCGATCTGCCAATGTCGTGGAATGCACTCCTGGTCTTTCAATTGCAATTCAAGTGTTGTGTGTATGCTAGGTCACCCTTTGCATCACTTCTGCTCTTTCAAATTGTGAACACACCCTTCAAGTTAGTGCATAACCTCTTGCTTCTGTCTCAGGCCAAAATTCCTTGTGGATAGACCTTTTATGCATCCAGGATATTGTTAGAAACAAGTTGGGTTTTTGGTGTTTTGTGGGCGGGTTTTGGGGGTTTTTTTGTTGTTTGTTTGGTTGGTTTTTTTAGTAGTAAAGGATCTTCATTGTATTTGCATTGGTGATAGATCAGCCCGTATCTAATGCTTTTTCAGCTACTATATGTCATTCTGACCACCGTTCTCTGTCAATCTAAAAGTGAGATATAATTGGGGAACATGGCCAGACACAACTGCTAGACAGTTGCTCTGAACTACAAAAAGTTTATAGATTGTATTTCTTTCTACCTGTCTTTTAAGCATCCTTTAGGAAGGATATGAGATAGATTAAATTCTGTGGTATGAATCTAGGAGTTACTTTATAACACTAAGTTTTTACGTGAAGCTTTTTGTTAAATTATCTGGCCTTACCACTATTCATTATGTTCCTGTATTTAGTCGGCCTGTACCTAAGAGAGAGCCTGGCTGAGCCCAGTATGTTACAGTTGTCTACTCAAGTCATCAAAGAGCTGTGAATTAAAAAATGTCCAATAAGTGAAAGGATTCTGTACTTTTCTCATTTTAAAGTGGAGAAAAACTATGTGACAGCTTTGAAATCGGGCAGTGTCTGCAGCTGAATGTAGGCATTCTGCATCTCATCTCAGATTCAGCCTTCAGGTTGTACTCGTGGAAACTCCTGGCCACCACACAGTCAAGTGGCTGAAACTGCTTTCACGTTCACTATTCTGGTTCTTTTAATCTTTATTTGTTGATTTCCAAACAAAGTGAACAAAAATCTTCAGAACTCCCTCTTTCTTGAACACTCTCTCCTTGTGAATGATTTACCTTTCCCAAAGGGTGAGGCATTAAATGGATCCCGTAGGCCCAAAGGATTTAGGCAAGGTGGACATGGCTAAGTGCTCCTGGACATGAAGTAGAATCCTTGAAAGGATTACTAAACTATAAGGGCACTGGGAAATTATTTATTGTCTTATTTATGAACGTTTTATTTTTCATAGCAAAAAAAAGTTGTTTCTTATACATGTAGCTCTTAAAACTGAATCTTTTGTTCTTAAAGACATGTTTAAATGTCGTAGCGGAAATATTTAGAACTTTGCTTCTACATCTGTCTAGAAAGAGCTGTTATTTGAAAGATTTAAAAAATACATAAAATATTTGTCCCTTCCTTTGTCTGCTTATTACAGATTGGCTGCTTGTATTCCTTTTTCTTGTAAGAGTTACTATTTTCTAGCCAGAAACTTTTGGCTAGACAAAATCAGGAATATCACAGCAAGGAGAGAGGCAAACATTGTCTTTAAACAGATAGTTTTTTCAGGATAAAAAGACTATTTGAAATTTACCGTTCTTTCTAAATTTCAGATAGGGATGATAGGGTAGCAGAAAGTCTTTCTTTGGGATAAGCATCTTTTTATTTTTCTTGCTGCCAGCGATGAAAAGAGAACACTATCACTTTACCTGGAAGAATCGGCTGTTGGCTTTACCATAGACACAACGTGAGATTGATTTTTCTGGATTTCAGATAGAGTGAGGGCCCTTACTCTTTCCTTATGGTGGAAAGGTATCATGCACCTTGCATCCTAGTCTATGCCTACAGCTCCAGAATGTACACAATGCAAAACCTTTTGTATAAAATACTGTCGTCTCTTATTAAAGCCAACATTCTGGGGTTTTTGCCTCAATTCTTTTGAAGTAGTTCATTCTTCTTCGGTGTTCTTTGATAATTTATTTCATCTTGTTTCAATCAGTCTATTCTGCCCTTCTTTATTAGTAACGTAAAGAAGGTAATAGTTCCATTGTGGAAAGATTTTTTTTTTCTTATTCTTTTTTTTTTTCCCCTTACTGTGAAACTGCACAGTACGCAGCACAGTGGTTGCAATGTGCATTGCAAGTGATTGATAACAAAGTGGTATCAGCAGAGGGAGAAACAAATAACCTAAGCGATGCTAGGGATAATTACTGTTTTTAAACCTAATTTGTCAGACAGTATTTTCCCCTGTTATCCTCTATAAAATCTTTCTTTGTTATGGAGAGGAACAGATACTGTAAATGCAATATGATTGCATTTGGAAAAGATTGAAGTGCTGCGTTTTGACCTGGAGGTAAAATGTGTCAAATTAGACCTTTCAGCATTGAGATGCTGTATGGTTTTAGTGAAATGTCAAATACATATGAATAGTTAACCTACCTTTTATTTTCACAGCTTATTAAAATCATTAAAATACAGCAACAATTACGATACTTTCTGACTGGTGTATTTATATCAACCCCAGGGATACTTACAGAAGGGTTATGCTATGATGTGAACAATTGCAGAAGGTTAGCAGTGCTTCTTCCTAACATCAGAATGTGGAACTAGCGTTTTGTCATCTTTGCTGTACATCTGATGTTTTTTTAAGTGTAGGATCTGACCTATAGAACCCAAAAAGGTGAGATTTTTGTTAAATAATTTTCATTTTTCAATTAGAAATTGAAAATTAAGTCAGCCTATATTCAAAACTGCACAGCTTCTCGTGAGAATTGATCCTCTGTCACTTGAGACAAACTGAAGAACATGTTTGTCCCTATGGATCTTCACAGTTTTAAAACAACGATGATGGGCGAGAATATTACCTGAGGGAAAACCTAATCTTTTAAATCAATGGTCGTGCGTCCTTGCAGTGACATTATGTTATTTATTCTCTATTATTTGGCCAGTAGATATCTCTATGTGTGTTTTGTCCTCAGTTTTTTAACCAGTGAGATTCCTGATAAGCAGGAACAGAGCTCTAACTTTTGATTCAGGTTGTATATATTCATACAGGCTTTTTCAAAACTCTTTGTGTCAGAGCTTTGGTTGGGTCATGAATTTTGTGGGGTTTGCTGCTTTTAATTGGTAGAATTGTTTACTAACTGTGCTACATTTTGGGGATCTATTTCAAAGGCCTGAAGTTTCAGAAAGGTCTTTTGTTAGTACTAACTGAAACAGATCTATAATGGACATTTCTACAGTGGCAAAATGATTTTTCAGGCTTAGTACTCAAGACATTTTTCTACTCGACTCATGTAGATCATAGAAATGAGCATAACAGAGCTAATTTCTGAGAGCTGAAAATATAAAGATTTTCATGGAAATCAGTAGAAAGATTCCTGTTTGCTTTATATCAAGACCCAAAAGAAAGCTTTTGTTCCAGAGTTGCTATTTGATCTTGTGCTTGGCAGCCAGGGAGACTGGTGTCAAAGAATCCAACTCTCAGATCGGTGTATCTTAAAGACTTTGAAGGGAAAGGAAGGGAGTTCCTTCACATGAAGAGCCCTGTCTGGCTCTGTATCAGGACTTTCAAGCATTGGCAAAGTAATCAGTATAATTTTTCTTCAGCACAGATTATGCTGTAAAAGCAAAAAAACTAGCATAATTGATTTGGTTTTGGAATAAGATGACAAGTTTGTAATGATCACCATTTTTGGAGATTAAAGAAATGTACTTTTCACTTTTCTGACGTTATGTCAGTATTTTTCTCCAACTGTTTTGAACACCTTGATGGTTTTTATCTTAAAATCTGTTTTTGAGAAAGATAAGTAAGGGAAAAGCTAGATCTGCCATTGAAACAGCGTTACTTCTATCTCTGTTCTCAATTCTTTTGTGTTTGATAAAATAGCAGTATAAAATAGTCTTATAAAATCCAAGCGGGTCAGGGAGGGACACTGTGCTCCATTTCAGATAACCTGCCTGATCCTTCATTGTTTGCGTGTTTGATTTTCAGTGGTCAGGCAGTATGCAATGTCATTTACGTTTTAGGTTGTTAGATGGATTATTCTAGTATCATTGCCTTGTCAGGATTTTTGCAATATTCTTGAAAGGTAAGCAAAAATTACACTTTTACAATGAGAACTGAGGCATGGTGAGGTTGATGTGACTTGGTCACAGCCAAATCGATACCATGTAAGTAAGCTACAAACAGTCTGAGAAAAGGCAGTGGGGTCATGAAAGACATGGAATGATTTCTATTCAGGTAGTGCTAAACAGACAAGGACTCTTCATCTGAGAAGGAGACAACTTGCAGGGTATGACAAAGATCTGTAAAATCATTAATAACATGGAAAGAACAAAAGTTCAGTCTGTCTTACAATATAGGAAATAAGGGTCCTCAAATGAGAAGCATGGGGAAAATTCAGAACAACTGAAAGGGCATATTTTTCTTCTTCACGTAATTTAACACTGGATTTCTCTGCCATGGGACATTGTGAATACCAAACTTCTACATAAGTTGGAAAAGCAATTAATCATTGGGGGGAAGAGGCAGAATCTGTCAAAGGCTGTTTAGGCTGAAATCTATTGCTCGGATTAGTGCTGAACACTGACCACTGCAAGCTGTAAGTGTGTAACGTAGACGTGTTGTAAAAGGCTTACCTTACCACTTTTCTTAAGCCAGTGCCAGAGGTGGACTTTCTTTTAGTTCAGTAAAGCCTTTTTTGATTTTGTATGCTCAATATAACAGAAGAGTTGAAACCTTGAATGGGGGGGAAGTATATGCAGGGGTTGCAACTTCTTGTTACAGCAGTGTCCTCTACTCAAGTCTGTTTCCAAATATGATCAATCCTTTCAATTTAATCCTTCAATCTACTATGTCAAAGCTGTAGAGAAAGCTTAAAGGTGGAGCAACTGGAATCTCTGTGAACTGCAAACATCCTCCCAGCACAGCTTTTCATCATTCATTTTTGAAATAGCGGTATTCATCAAATGATTTTGAGGGGATCCGTACCTTTAATTGGCTCGGCATGAATCTTGAAGCTGATATGACACTGAAATATCAAAGCTTCACAGGTCCTGGCTATGGGTTCCAGCAAAACTGCTGAAACACAATGTTGTGCACAAGATCAATGTGACACCATAGGCTTACTCCGAATGTGCATGCAGTCAAGCCAGTGTGATCTACAGGCCCTTGAAACTAGGCAGCTCCAACTTCAGCAAAATTTCTCTTCTGCTCTTTATTTTTTATTTTTAATGAATAAGGAGTAGAAGGAAAGACTGGAGATGATTTCTTTTGCCATGCTTGCTTTGTTTGAATGTGTCAGGGTAGCATATAAGAGGATGTAGCAACTGATCGATTCCTGGTCAAAGGTGAGAAAGTTGAAGGAGATGAATACTGGGGAAGCCAGAATTACAACTTTTATGATTTCTTAGGCAGCTGATCTGTAGGGTTTGAAATTGGGGTTCAAGTCATGCAAATGGGAAAGGCTATTCATGGTCTGTATATTCAGAATAAACCTCATCAACATCTAACATTTTATTGCTGTTCTACCTATAAAATTTAAATTATTTAAGAGTGGTCTTGAACTTGCAGGAAAAGCTAATCCCTGACACACTACTTTTATCATGATTCTTTCTTTGTAATGAAATGAAACGGAATATTGTCATTGGCTTCAGCAGAATAAAGTTAATACATAATGATCAGTTTTGAACCACCTCTTTAGCAGTACCTCGGATAGTTTAATGAAGTCTATGTGTGGGTTCCTAAACCACTGTCTGCAGGCATCATGTTATCATACAAGACTTAGCCTTTTAAAAATAGGTTTCCTATTCTTGAGGAATGCAATCCCTTAAAATTCACTAAGTAAGGCAAACAGAAAGAAGCCAACATTTATTATCTTCTAAGATATTTTAATGTTTAAGGTCATCATATACTTTTTTTGGGTGGTAGGAAAAACACAGGGTTCAGTTTTGCGTGCTGGCAAACAGCCATACTAAAAATGGTTTCTAGCAAGTACACAGGACAATAAGAATAGGAGAGACTCACTAAGAACCTTGCATAAAGGAATCGAACACAATGCTGTGCTGAAGCCAGTGCAGAAACTTAATTAACAGTGCATGCACTAAAATGGTTAGATGTCTTTTGAAGCAATGCAACAGCAAGAAAGGTGAAGCTGTCGAAGAATATTTTACTTTTCACAGGATGGAAGCAGGTCCCACCAGGCACTTGTTTTCCCCTCAGGTTTAATGGACAGGAGTGTGAAAAAGTAGCTGTTTAAAAATCAGTACTGCACACATTAAGAACAGCACAAAGATGAAGCAATGTTTTGTACATCAGCTGTTCTACAGGATTTTGTTTGCTTTAGGGATACTGAGATGAAAACAGTTAGGGGCTGATGCAAGAAAACCTCTAAAAGGAGAATAACCTCCTTATATTCAAACTATTAAGAAGTTTGTAGCACTGTGATGTAATGCTCAAAGTAGAAAACTACTGTGTGGTTCCTGACTGTCACTGAATCGCTACGCGACCTTGAGTGCATCCCTTACCTTCTATTTCAATTTCTTCTGTAAAGGGAGGTCATTCTTGAGCTTTGCTTCCATTAGTAAAGTAGCAGGTGTTGCCCAACCCTCATTAATAGCTGATTAGAACCTACTATGGACAAGAACAGCCATGATTAAAACTCTTAGCTGCTGAGAAATAACTCTGCCCTTTTTAGTTGGCATACAAAATAAGAAATATCGGCAAGCGTGTTTACTAGTTGAGATGAATGTTGTTGTGGTCGTTGGATATGATAACAAGTGTAATTCTGATAGCTTTTCTCTTATGCAATGATACCTAACTCTGCCAGGATGCTGCAGAGAATTCATCTTCTGCTCAAGTTAAGCGACCTTCAGCTTCATCATACTTTGCTGAGGAAATGATCTATTGAAGTGTCTCAATTAAGGCAGCTTCCCAAACTCGGGTCATCTGGCTCTGAAAATCCCAAGCTCCTCAGATTTCCTTTTCATGTTCAGTTCTGTTAGTGGCTCTGTGTAAATCAAAGCTTCCTTTCCCTGATAAAAGAGCGGATAGGGGATAGGTTACTACATCCAAACTCGAAAATGAAGTTGTTCATCAGTTGTTGCAAAACATTGTGAAATGTCACTTTGATGCACTCTACCCAGTTTTGTTTTCCAGACTGTTCACAGCCTGAAGCACTTCGATACCGTAAATTATTTATGAAGTTTTCAGTAATAATAATTGTTTGTAAGTGGTGTTTCACACCATAGTGTGTGCCAAAGGGATCTGTAGTAAGCTGGTTGGAATTTTCAAACGTATTAGGCATGTAAATCCAGTAGCACTTTCAGAATTAGATAATCTTTAGACCTTTTTAGGGGGTAAAATAATGGTTTGCATTGTTTGTTCCTGTTTTTCCATGTATGTGCTCTTCACTAATGTAGACTCGCCTGTTTGTTTCTTTGGGGCTGCTTCTGGTTGGACACTCACAGTTGCCCCGTCAATAGATTTACTCTGGATACACATTTATGGAGGTGAACTCGGGGCTGGATTCACTGCAAAAATTGCTGCTGAAAATCCGGGAGCTGATCTATTAGTTTCGTTTATTCTATCTGCAGAGGACACAAACCCTTGTCCTTCGCTTTCACTCTTTCTATATTCTGCAATAAAGTTCTGTGAATTTAGGGAATTTAGTTGAAATTCAGGCATTTGTTTTGTGTTCATGTCACACGTTGTTTCTGCCACAGTTGCTCTCCTTCCCCCCTCAGTGAGTAACAAACTAAATAAAAGGAGCTTGTGTGAGATTTGGCTCAGCAGAGTGTGCTCTGTCTCTGTGCCAACCACCTTAAAGCTGCAGTAACCCACTGGTGAGCTGTGAGCTGTAACTGCTCTGGCTTCAGTGAGTTCTCAACTTCGCCATTTCTTTTTTTCTCTCATAGCACTTTTAACTGTTAGCGATTCTGTGTCAGAGAATGAAGTGAAGAGGGTCTAATCAGAGTCACTCTTTGTACACCTAGTAATGGATTAGACAATATTGCACTGGTGGGGCTGGGGCATTACAATGAGCAGGCAGGTAAGATGGTGGTAGAAAAGCAGCTGTTTATTGGGATTCAACTACAACTCAAAGACTCTGGGCTGATTAAACCTACACAGGGGTATTTTTTCTGTGCTTGCACCTATTACCAATCTCTGTCCCTGCGGTTCTTTCTCATATGCACTGAAAACATCTACAACAGGGTGGTTTTGCTTTGCACGGCATATGTTGTTAGAACGTGATAATAACCATCAGTTGTTCAAAAATGATCTGTGCTGGAGTTTAGTGCCTAAGTTTAACTTAAATTGACTTCAAAATCTCCTGAGACTCCAGCTTCAAAGTCAATCAGGTTATTTAAAAAATTTCACATAGTTCCACTGCTCTCTTTCCATTGCCTCACAGATACCAGCTGGAAGCTTCAACCAGCACATACAGCACAGGCTTAGGTCATGCCTGCTGGATTCTGTTCCTGCTGGTGCCACTGGTTGCCCAGCATTTCAGCAAACTACTCAATTGTTCCGTGGCTCATCTTTTGCGATGCGCCCTTACTCACCAGGCACATGAAGCAGTGCCTAAATCAGTGTTAAGATCTCTGGCTACTGAAAGGAATTACCCTTTGCTGTTCGAAAATGTAAATAGAAATAAGCTCATACTAAAATTTTTTAAGATGCCAAAAATGATTGCCAGTATCCGTGAAACCAACCTGATTGCCAGCATCCATGAAAAGATCTTTCGACATAACAACATTGTAATCCATCTTGCAATTCTCCTTAAAATAAAGACTCCTCTCTTTCTCTTTCCTTTAATAACTGAATTTGACTTTGCAAGGAGAGGGGCCTTGTGGCCATGAAAAAAGAGATACAGGAGGCCTGGCAGCAATTTCTGGCTTTCCTACAGAATTTGTAGCCTTGGGCAAGTCAACCGGTGCTGTGATTTTTTTTTAATATATTTATTACAAACAGAAACAGCCTTCATAATGCCTGTTACTGGCTCCGGATTTCCATAACTGCTTGGTGAACAGCAGGCCAGGCACAGTTTTTCACGATCCCTCCCGGAACCTTCCTCACCCAGCCAATGAAGTAGAACTCCATCAAAAGGGAGAGGAAAAAACTTCTGAACTCTCTCTGCTGGAATATGAACCTGTGATATTTAGAGCACTTTGCTTTGTCTTAAGCTTAGTGTAAGTAATGACTGTGATGTTATCATCTGGGGTTGGAGATTAGATATTTTCATTATGTCTGGATTCTTTTCCACTCCTAAGAGCATTTCTGTATTATTGTTTACTAAGCACATTCATTTGGCTGTTGATGTTTATCAAAAAAATATGAAGATCTTCTTTTCCTAATGTTGTTGACTCCCATTACCGTTTTTCTCCTGCAATGACAATGAGGAGAATTGCATTTAATTAAAATAATGCAAATCAGTGAAAATTTTTGTGGTTTTGCTCAGTAAAGAAAAAAGTTCAGAAGGGAGTAGATGGTTGGGGAGCGGGAGAATAAATAGTAGGGGAAGGAAAAGCCTGATCTTTTTGCATGTGCTTTTATATGCTGTAATGAAATACTTGGTAATAGGCATGTTGACAGCAGCCCTACTGTTTGGTAAAGCTTTAAGGGGAACGACACTTCGGATTGATCCTTCTTGGATACTAGCTGCATTAGTATTCTATACCCACACCAACCGGTCATCGTCAGTGTGGCATGCTAATTAGTACTGTCCCTCTTTTTCTCTTCCTTCCCCCCATCTCTTCTCTTCCCCTTTGCTTTCCAATTCGGCCATCCACTTCTATCAGTGATATATGGTTTATATCTTCCTAGCCATTATGCTGATGACCCAGGGCAGTGCCTGCCACTTTTGATAAACTGTCAGATTATTTTTGGAACGTCCACATATGCTTTTCTGGAGGTACAATTTAGCGCTATGATAATCTACTAAATTGCTTTCTGTCCTATGCCAACCCTCACTTCTGCTGCTCTTTTTAAGGTTTACATTGCCAGAGAAAAAGTGTGCCTAGCAAATTTTAGGTGACGCTGCACCCCAAAAATGGGACCAATGTGTTCTCTTCTATACTGTTTATGAAATACAGGGTTAAATAATGTTTCTGTTTTCCTTTTTTTTTTTTTTTTATTTATATGCAGAATATAAAATTACTGGAAAAGTGCATGCCCATTTTTTGCCTTAAAAAGTCTGTTACATTGAACTCCCTTTAATTAATTTTACAACATAATAAATTGACAGCATTACAACATCAGAAAGACTACCTAGCATAACTTTTATGTGAATAATTGGTAAATCTACTGCTCGTAAAATATTAAAGAAAAACTGTGGTTAAAAATTGAGTTAACTGCATATTGACAAGGACTGTGTTTAAAATTGGAAAACACGTACTCGTAAAAGATGTCTGCTATACTCTGTTTTTTTTCAGGACCTTACGCTATAGCATGCAAAAAGAAAAAGTTGAATGGGTGCTCTGGGTGGACAGCACACAAGTGAAGTAGAAAGATGTTGGTGGATTTATGAAGCTTCATCCACCAAGGGCTTTGTTATGCAACGTTCCAGTTCGTAGATCCCACAAGCTATTTGGTTGCCAAAATAATATTGATTTTATTGGGACTTAGTTCTGTGTAATTCTAATGACTTTTCAGGGAGGGGTCCACAATGCACGATGAGTAGAGGTGCGAAGGGGAACTCGGGCAAGGTTTATCAAATAGTATTTGCTTCTCAATAAGACGACAAGTACAGGTTGACACTTGATTGTATTAGTAGAGCAGATTCAAGATAAAATCTGTGAACCTGTATATATTTAGCTTTTGGGTTATTCCTTATTGGCATGGCTCTTACTGCAACAAACTTTATAATGTGTTTTTTTCCCTACTCCTTTTTTTCTTGAAGAGCATGCAAATGTCTTTTTTTATTTTATTTTATTTTTAAATAGCACTATGCATAAACTTTCATTTGGTTCATTTTGGGAAAAATGTGGCTGACCTAAATAGAAAAACTATCTTTGATCTTGCAGAGGTTGAACTGTTAGCAAAAATTAATAACTGAAAAATGAACACGTGCGGTATCCCTCCAGAGAATAAAATATATCTTTGAATCAAAAAATCTTAATGCATAAGAAGCCAACTTCCCACAAAGCTTGTGCTTTGAAACAAAATTACTAGAATTTTAAAAAGGAATATATCGTAGATGCATGACCAGGCTTTGCCAATATTTTTGTAAATTAAAACTCTCTATTGTGTATTGTGCTGTTCCTCATTTTGTGTGGTAAGTAAATTTGAAGTGGGTCATCTCTTACTCGCAGATGCTTTCTGTGAATAGTTTCACACTATTGAAAGGCCTGAAACTATGAGGCATTCATCTTTGAAGGCAGTCTGTAATGGCAGGTGAAGTTGAGAAGTCATTATCTGTCACTCAGAAAAACTTTGTGATGGGCAGACTGCCTGCGTCCGACATGGCACTTGGGTGACGAAGATGGAAAAACATAGAAGCTTACATAGGAAGCCTGAAGTACATGGCCTAATTTTTCAGAATTGGCAAGTGCTTAGCATTTATTGAATTTGGTGTTTGCTCAGTGCTTTTGAAAATCTAAGTTACTTGCCACAATCCTAAATACTAAGGTAGAAACTGAATTTTATACTCATTGTATTAAAATATTATCTCGCCCCCCGAATCTTCTCCCTCTATCTCTGCATATCGGTTCTCCGTCTGTAAATAAGGACAATGTCTTTTCTCTCCTGTCTCTGTCTATCTTCTACATTTAAATTTCAGGTTCTTCAGAGGTCTGTCTTTTATTACCACATGTACAGTCCTTAGCACCATGGACTTGGATTTCAAATAGGTCCTCTATGAGGTTCTTCAATGTAATTAGCAATGGTCAATCTGATTTAAGTCATAAAATATGTGTAATACTCTGCCCATGGAAGGCTTAATTAATTAAAATTCATTTAATGTATCACAGAGCTGGTTCAGTGAGGAGCATGCTGGAAATACCAAGTGTTATTTATTACTTCTTTAGTGAAAATGCAGATAATAACCTGAGATTGTGGTTCCAATTTACAGGATTTGTATATGAACTCAAATTCCCTAAGAGATAACTTGACCTCAATTTCCATTTATTGACAGTGTGTCTGGCTGGCTCACCCTCCTAAGGCATTGTGGTGTGAAATGGGATATTAAATTAAAGAAAGAATCAAAATGATTGCTTCTTTCTGTACCCTGTACCTGGTTTATAACAAAACTGAAAGGATATTTTATATTAGAATGTGGATTATCCAAAAGAAATACCTCTTCCAGCTCCATGCTCCTTCCTTTCATTTTTTTTGATGGTACACACATAGCACATTAAGATCAAATTTTATTTCTCTTAAATTTATAATTGTAGTTTTTCACCTAAAACTTCAGAAGCTAAACCAGACAGGATGCATTAGGTCCAGCAAACATAAGCCTGGCACTGCTGGGTTTTATTTCCTTATTTACTGCATGTAAAGGTAATTAGAGCATCACTTCTACGCTTAAGAATGTGTTTGAGAGGTAGATTTTCTCTTCTAGTGGAAGTCTCTAAATCTGGTTTACCAAGTGAAGCTATTCCAAACTCATTGAATAGAGAATTGGGCCCATGGATTCTTGTTATGATGTAGAAGAGGAGAAATGGAGTCTGACCTTTCTGGTAAAACACCTGTACAGCTTTGTGTTCCTGGGTATCTGGGCTCAAGAACATCTTGCTATTGCTTGGCTGCGTACCATGAAAGTAGCGTCAAGATTGCTGGGAACCTATCAGCTATAAACCTATAAAGCCAAGGAAAAGCTCTCTGTGCTTTTGCCATCACTCTGAAATCAGTTCATGCTTTGATCCTGCCATGTTTCATAATTAAAGACGTGGTGTCAATTTTCTGCAGTCAAACAGCACAGTCGTGGTTACCATGTGAAAATAATTGAATGACAAATCAATAGCATGCTCACATGAGAAATTTAGGTTTTGTAAGGTGAAATCTAAGCAGTTCTCTTGATTTGCGTGACTGTACATTAGGCAAAAATTGAAATCTCTGAAAATTGTGATTTCTGTCCTCTGTGATTTTAGTTTCTCGGAAATACGTTAGTCGAGTCTACTGGTCAACAATTTCTCACAGAACTGGATAGGAGAATTTTAGAGAGTGGACTGTAACCAAGAGTGACATAGGTAATATAGTTAAATATACTTTAATGGAAATGTCATTTCAAGATGTGTTTTTAAGCAGCTTGAAGATAGTCACTAGCAAAGGTATTATTATCTTCAGTATGACAGTCCAAAAATATCTTAACAAAGTACTTTCTTTTTTAAAAAAGAAGCATTTTTATGGAACACTTTATTCTTCATCCTTCTGCCATTGTAGTGTGACAATGACTGCATCTACTTTGTCCCCATACTAGCATTCTGTCTCCTGTAAATGTACTAAGACTAGAATGCACACTGGAAGGTTGCATGTTTTCATTGTGCTTGAGATAACTAAAGGCATTAATTTACCTTTTCTGTTACTGTTAGAATAACTGTTCTGCATAGTTTTGTATCTGGAAGAAATGCACCGTGAATTACTCTGCATCTGTTCTTGATGCTAATCCTATTATCAGCAACAGGATTAGTTCATAACAAAAGAGCTGGACTAGTCTGTTCTATATGCCCTAGTATGAAAATTGAACAGGGCTTACATGCATTACAGTTTCTACTCTTACACTTAGCACCACATCTAAAGCTTGCAACTGCTCAAATTCACTGTACTGATATATATATGATTTCTGAAAAAAACTATATAAAAATGTAGGAATTGTCATATCTTGTTAGTTTTTGAGGGCTACACATTGTTAAATGTAGCGCCAGCATTTATTTCAAAATATAAGTTGTTGTTTGTGACTAATTTAATCACGTAATTAAAATCAGGTCACATTGCCTTAATTTGAAATTATCCTCTCGTATGTAACCTAGTTTTTTTAGAACCCTCTTCTACCTCTGCAAGCAACCAACTTCCACAGTCAGTTTTGCTGAAGTACATCGTAGCTGGCGGATTCAAACAAACAATGCAGAACTCGGGCACTTCTGTGGGGATTCTTTGCTATGGCAAGGAGACTTGAACTCTGTAAGTAGGTGCTGTACAGCAGGCGCTCTGTTCTTGCTGCCTTGGTGCGCCGCCGCGGTCTCCCTCCAACACGGGTACTAGTGGCCTGGTTTGAAGGAGGCAGGTGTGGTGGATGCTGGGTCGCAGAAGTTTTGCTGATGGCTTGAAGTGAGCAGACTTTTTAATGAAAAGGGTATGTCCCACCTTGCTGACTGATGCAGGAGCATTTCACAAATGCCATTCCTCTCTTCCAGTCTTGAATCTATTTAAATAGACTTGGGGGGGTGGGAAACAAGCAATAACAGGGAACTTTACTAATTATGTATTGGCTGTCATTTTGATGTGAGGGTACAGTTCTTCTGTATGCCACTGCCTCACTGTGTGGACAAGTGTTTTGGAAAGGAACCTGATTTCCTTGTGCTTCAAGTTACTCACCTGAAAATGGCTATAATGATGCTAAATTATTACTGGAGGTGCTTGAGATTATTTTATTGCTATGTAATTCCTGGGCATTGTTGCTAAATCTAATTTACGTAGGAATAAGGAGCCAATAATCAGATGAGAACACTAAACTTCCTTTAATTTGTCATAGTTCTCTTTCCTTGTTCCAGGATCGTGTTTGGAGGTAATAGAGAAAGGACTAGGGATAATATATGTGAGCTCTTAGATTCAGGAGCTGAAGGGGGTAGCAAAGCCACATCTTTGCTTTTATAATTATTTCTGCAAAACTATGTTGGCAGATTCTCCCTGTAGAGCTACAGCATATGCCAACAAAACTTTTTCTGTTGGCATTGCTACACGAGTTCCTCAGATGATGTGAACTAAGTTGACAAAAGCAGTATTTTGTCAGTGGCGCTACATCTCTTGGATTCAACGTTTCAGGACCAGACAGCGTATTTTTTTTTTCCTCCCTCACCGCCTTCCTTGCTGCTCTTCCTCTCTTTTCCTGATGTCTTTCCCCCCATCATTTTCTCTGCTCAAGAGAGGAAACAAGGGACTGCATTATTATCAGCAGAAAAAGAAACTCGAGGACCTCTAGTATTTAGTTTGAGTACTTAAGAGTTCATCTTTGCTCGTGGTATAATCCAATGGCAAGTGACATCAGTAGGAATTTTTTCAGTCTCCTTCATGCCATTTGATCAAATCTTTAAATTCTTGAATCACCATTTTTCTGAAATCAGTTCATCTTCAACATATGGGATTTATTTCTTCTGATAATGATTGTCACTTATGCATTCAAAATAAACTCAGAGCCTTCTGGCCATACCTGTATAATTGGAAACAGTTTTATGATTTTTAATGTTTGTTAGTTGCACAATTTTTTGAAAAGATGCTTGGGATAGACTTAACCGAACCCCAAGCCATTCTTAGTATTAAGCATATGAGCAGGCTTAGAGAATCCACCTTGCTTGCAGCTGTGAGTAAGCAGTGTATTACGTGCACTGTTGGATCTGCTGACCACTAACAGAAACTCAGTATACAGACACAGGATTTGCTGTGGAAAAACATAGATATTACAAACTGCTACGGAATTTGCCTTCTGGTACAGAAATGCTGTCCATAAATCCGTAAATCCTTTTGGATTATGATCTCTTGCTTGTCCTTTGAAATTTTCCCCTATATGCGTAATTCAGGATTCGTTCACAGAGAACTGGTAATTCACAGAACCAGGTCTTCAATCTGTTTACCCCGATTAGGAATCTGTCTTCACTCTGACACAGACAGAGTTGAATATCTGGTGCACTTCTTTGCTGGAGGCCTCGGGAAGAACGTCCACAGAGAACGCAGCATTGAAAGAGAGGTGATGGGGTTGATTTGTTGTCTTTCAATGCATCCATCTCGGCAGTTCCTATCAGGAAGGTTTCCCCTACAAATGGAACTTAAGCTGCCCTAAACCTCTCCCACAAGCTGAAAATCTGCTATCTGAAATCTTTTCTTTAGAGTGATTTATTCTTCCCTGACTTAGCAGGAGTAGACCTACCCAGTGACATACTCAGTCCTAGACTAAATCCTGGTTTTGCCTAATCATTCTTTGCTGGGTTGCTTTCAATCTCTCCTTTCTACATCTCGTGAATTTTTCATTGGCTGTAAAGAAGGACTGTCTTCTGGAGTCAAAGGAGAAAGATGAATTAAAAGTGATGAGCAAGTGTTACAATAGGCCAAGTTACCGCTTTGGATTTTTTGTTTGTATAGAAATGTGGATGGCTATGAAGTACAACAAAGAACGTTTGGCTGGAGACACACTGGAGAAACCCCCCTGAATCTGAACACACGCACACACACACACACACGCCCCCGTGTTGCACAGGGATGATGCGATCTCTGCCTATGTGAAATGTCTGAGGTAAAATGTTGTTTTAACTGAAGTCAAGAGCAAACCAGGGCAGAACGTTGCTCAGGATAAAATTGTCGTTCCCAGACTTAAAAAGGTTGGATATTTGTATTTTGCCTTTTGGTGCCTTTCAGTTTACTTACAGTATGTTGCACTACTGCCTGTACATTTAAACACTGTCACGCAGTGATGTTCCTCCTGTTGCAAGATGATTATTTTTTTCCCTAATGTTAGAACAGTCTTACAAATTCCGAGTTTCATTGGGAGGGGTGTGTCTTTCTAAATCTCGTGAAGTTTAGTGTTTTGAGGAGTGCATTGCTTCATTGGAAGTAATTTTCTCACTTTGAGAAATCCAAATAGATGAAGGGATTGGAAGATACGTGCGATGAGTCAAACTTTTGGAGAAAGTGGAGGGAAAACGTAGTGGAAAAGATGTGTTCTTCTTGTTCCCTCTCTAATCTGCTTTTAAAGAATAAACAGTTAACTTAGAGGTGAAAAGTGTATTGAGGAAAAAAGTAATAAGTGATGCAGTTCGAATGTTACTGAAATCTGAATGATACTAAATTCAAACACACTTTGATCTAAAACACTAGTGGAATTTGGAATCGAGGCAACTGAAGTTGCATGAAAAATCAGTATCTGGCAAACGCGCAGTTCAGCTTTATGGAGGGACTGAGGTCTGGGACTCAACAGATTTGAATCTTGCTGGTTCTACCAGTGTCCTGCTAGATGACTTGAGAAAGTCGTTTTGGGAGGGCACTTGCATCGCTTAATTTCAGGCACCCTCAACTGGAGGTAGGAAGCTTTCTCTGTAATTCACAGCCTCTGCGAAAGGAGTGAATTTTGGATTGCTTCTGGAGTAGCCCATCATTCCTTTCACTGACTATGCTATGTTAGACTTGCTTCCTAATTTCGGCACCGTATGTCTCTGAAGTTAGGGCTTGTGACTATCCTTCCACTAATGCTTCAGTTTTTGTACTTGGATAATGGAAATAATGATGCTGGACTTGTTTATGAAAAGAGCTGAGATGCACAATTTAGAATGTTTCTATATATGAACTAGATATAATTAATTTCTTTCCGTCATTACATGCAAAATTCTGTAACAGATGGACTAGTATCATTTGGCAAATAATTCATCTGACATTTCCCTCATCAGTCATTAAACAATTGGTACATTTCTTCATTGTGCACTCAGCTTTAAATCCTATTTTGTTAGATGTGTCACAGCATACTGATGGGGTTGGTCTAGATCCATTGAAATCAATGAGGAGACTGACTGCCTTGAATAGGCTGTGAATCAGGCCTTGTATTTTTATGCCAGATGATCTCAAAAGGTAGCATCATAATTAGCGAATGGGGTAAGTCTGGGTTCATTCTGGGTAAGTTAGCAGTGTCTTGCTTTGCAGTGGTTTTCTCGAGGTGTTCCTCTGCATAAAGCATAGACACCAACGAAACAGAAGTAGCATTTTACCTCTGGTGGTAGGAGCCTGTGCTTGCGGGCCTGTTCCTGTGTACAATACCACTAGATGATTTGTGAGGGAATACAGGATCATGATCTTACTGCTGAAGTCCACTTAAACCTCCCATTCCTTTCCCTCTCCTTTGGTAGTTGAGTGCTGACAATTTCTGATGTTGTGGAGAAGTTCCATGATATTCAGTATTTTCTTAATGTCCAAACTACTCGATGTATATTAACATCCACCTGCCCCAAGACAGTGATTTTTTTTTTCTACGTAATTGTAGGACAAAAGTTTGAAAAAGCTGACCTAAATGGATCCTACCGGCTCATTAAACAGTAGCAACCGATGAATCTTTTTTTTAATAGTCTCCTGAATTTTTAAGTCTTGGAGTTGGTACTGCCCATACTGTAGATGTATGGAAATGGATATTTCGAAACTGGGCCCTAACTTTAAGAGGGGTGATTTGGATAAATTATTTCACTTCTCTTCCACCTTTTAATTAAAACTACTGTGTCATAGACTGCGTACTTCAACAGATTTCTTTTAATAAATTGCATTAGGTGCTATTAGCTTTCAGGGTATTACTCCAGATTAACTCTCTCCTTTCTAGGATTTCCTCAACTCTTTGCCGTATCGTTTGTAATGAAAATAGCCAGCTTTCTTTTCCTTCTTCCCGTCTCTTTATTGCATCAGTATGCATTGCAAAACCAGTGGCTTGTACATCCTAAGCTAAGATAATGAGACCAATATTAATTCCACTACAGCTGCTACAGGCATGTAAATGAACCTTTCATCTGTCCAGCAAAGCAGCTCTGAGACTTGCAAAGAACACCCGGGCTAAGCAGTGTGAACAGTCAGGGAGATGGCAGAGGTGAGGGTGAGAGAAGAGGGTATGCTAAAAACGCCTGGAATCGGAATGTCCTGAATTAATATTTCCTACTAGAATCAATGCTGTTATTATCCACTGCATTAATTATTGCAAGGACATTTTTTCCTGTTTGTCCCTACTGGTTGGGACGTAGCGATCATTGTCCCGTTAGCCCTAGAAAGGACACTACGTGAACTCCCTCGTACAATTTGCTTAACATGTTAGCTCCAATCTCTGCTAGGGGCCATGTCTTCTAGGTTGTGTCCACGTTGTGGAAAGGAGGTTAAAGCAGGCTGGTTTGTCTAAAAGCAGTATAGTGGTAGTAGGGCAGCGCAAGGGCTAATTAGCTCTGCCTCTCAGCAAGGCTAATTAATCTAGGCACACTGTTGTGTTGACGCGACTCTGTTGCTTTGAGTTCTGGCAGGAATTAGTTTGTGGCTGATGTGGCTCAAGTGTCTCTGCTCTAGTTTTTTTGTGCATGGGTCAGCCATGCCCTAAGAAAACTTAAGCAATAGCAGTTCGGTAGGATGGGAGGATAATGCTGACCCTCGGCTGTGTATTCTCTCTTGTAATGCATTTATATTTTACTAACAAACAGAGGCTTCCCAGAGCTCTAGAAAGTAAATTTTTTTTTTGAAAGTCGGATTTCCTCTGTGTAATGGTGCAGTAAGGAATTGTGTGTGGTTATAACAGGAGACTGAATAACTCCACGATTTTGTAGAAAGCCAGACCCATTCAATACATACTTAGTATTTCTACTTTTCAAACGTGCTTACTTCAAGTCGTCCTCAGCACAGCACTTAAGCGTGTATGAATGGCTTCAATGGGGTTTAACCATATGCTAAAGGTAAGCATCTTTTAAATGCTTTGCTGAATTGAGGGCTAAATGAAAGCAATATGCAGAAGCTTTTGACAAACATGTGATTTCTGTGAACTCAAGTGGCCGATTATTATGGGTTTGAAATCTACAGGGAGGCAGACGATGTGTGTAGAGAAAAATTACAGCGTGATCTGATTATTGTAACGTATTCACTTCACTGAGAGATGGCTCAAAGGTGCCTATGCAGGATGTCACTTTCGACTAAGTTTTGTGCTAGTGGCAGCAACAAAGAGATGAACTTAGGTATGTTTTTATCAGTACCTTTTCAAATAAAAAGTGCATTCAGAATGCATATATCCCTGTTTAATATAGTTAAGCCAGAAATAAGCAGGGATTCAATTTGGCAAGTATTTCTAATCTTCGATGAAGTTGGAATCCAGATACTCATTTTCTTCAGATCTCTCTCTTGTAGCTATTAGGATGATACAGCTGTTCGATGAGCTCTACTTGTTATTAATCCTTTAAGAAACAGTGCATTTTAATGGAATAGTATGTGAAGGGATGGAAAGTATAGCCTTGGAGTTTTGGGGGATTGATCTGAGGCTGTGAACTTGAAAGTTCAAAAGGGATTCTTCTTCATTACTGTTAGAAAATAAAAGAGCTGAAGCAAAATTTGCCAAAACAGTTGTGGTACAATTTGGAGATAACATAGAGCACGTCACGGAGGGTGTTCCAATTCTCCAAAGCTCCAAACCAGGGAGGATTTCCTGTCTCATCCAACTGGTTATTCCTCAGTTGAACTTCCCTTTGTTCCTGAATCCTCAGTAATCCAAGATGTACACTGTCAAAATTTTAAGTGTGCATTGGGATGCTTGGAGCCAGGAAACCCTGGACATGACTGGTGCTTTGAAGCCCACCCTTATCATCACGTTTGCCTTGTGAAAGTCAGGCAAAGGGGGGACCCAAACACTGGTGTTCTGTGTTTGGGATCAGTTTTTTTAACTGGGAGAGAAAGAGCTTTGCTGTTTCTTGGTCTTTTTCTTTTTCTAAGTGTTCACTCTCCATTTTAGTCTTTCTCAAGACAATAACTAATTTTGACAACTGGTTTATTTTAGTTGCTGTGTTGGCATGTGTTTTGGCCTGCTGTGTAAGTGCAGCACTCACCCCCCCACCCCTCAAGGGGAGAAAAAACTGAGTCCCTGGAACAGTTTCTACTGAATGTATAGTACTATATATAGGACAGACCAAAGCAGCTCCTGAGGAGCTATTTAAGTGTGTTGACTAGATGATGAGTATAAAGACAAGGTTTTATATTTGATTTTATTAAAAACCTGTAAAACCCAACACAGTTGTGAGTGGTACTCCCAACCTCTCAGGTAAATAAACATGTTAACAGAAGATACTTCCTTATGCATTGCAGGTTTTTGGGCATCTGTAATCTACATTTAAATAACAGACTAAAACAGCCTTTTCAGAAGTATTTCACCCTTGGTAAATAGAAATTTTTATCAATGTGAGAAAACATTATTTACTTATTAGATTTCGTTCCCTGAGGAAGAGCTTTCCCTAGATTCTTGTGTGATTCTGTATTTAGCTCCCTGATGAACATACACTTACTGAGCAAGCACTGTTGAGAAGAGTTGTGTGAAACAGTTCTCAGCATGACACTGTGTTTGCTTTGCCTAAAGTCAAGGACTTTTTTTTTGATAAACGAGCATTAACAGAGGCCAGTCAAGGTCATAGGTGTCTTGGGCCACTTTCTTTTGAGTAGGGAACATCTCTTGAGGTTCTCTGGACACAGTCCGTGGTTTACACTCTTAGATGCCAGCACAGCATAAATCACAGATAACTAGTTGCAAGGGAAGAACCTTGTCCCAGTAGGAGGAAAGGTGAGAACAGACAGGGGAGGTAACTTGTCAAAATGTAGCCAGAAATAGAAACCAAATTTCCAGGTTCATCCCACGCTGTCTGCCGAATGATGGTTTTTGCTGTATGTTTTCCCATACTTCATTTCCCAATATTTTTTTCAGATTAGTGTAGGTCAGCATTTTTAGGGCATTCATAATCACAATTGAATGTTGACTCAAATAGTTATGGATCGCATAATTTCCTATAGTGGATTCTTGCTTTTTTCCCCCTCAAGGCATTTGTTGCTGAGCGTAATCCTGAATCGCTCTCATGCTGTGTGAGAATTTAACCCCAAATGGTGGGCTTCTGTAGCTTGACAAACAGCTGCAAGAATGGGAACTAGCATTAAAAGCGATGAGTGAGATTTTCAGAGCTATCTGTGGTAGCTGAAGACGCATTCCAACTAAATAAAAGTACCTCCTTGGACAGAGATGTGAAGAAGCGAGCGACAAAGATATTTACCCCCCGCCCTGTCCTTAGCTGTGTCCTTTGCGTATCTATTTCAGTATATCTCAGAAGGAGTTTTGGCAGCTGCCAGAGCATGCAGCTAGCTCCCCTTCACTGAATGACTTGCTTGGAACGGTCTTGAGCATTGTCGCTTCATGCATCAGGTGTCTGCCCTGCCTGACGAGGATCACCAAGAAATTCAGCACTGCAGGGAACAGTTGAGACGGCCCTGCACTGTCACGTTCAAAGGATGAAAGAACTCATCACTGTTGAATGTGAAACCCACCCACTGCGGTTTGCTTGTGAGACTGAAAATCAAAGATGCAAAATGGGATGATCAGATGCTGAAAGTAATCTGTGAAAATAATTCATAGCGTGTCCCTCTTTGTCAGCCCCCTGATGAATATGCCCGGTGCTTAAATAATGTGGCACCCTAGGGAGACATGTCTGCTATTCGGAGGGTGTAGCCAAGAACATAATTTCCTTTGCTGATTTGAGAGGTAGGGGCAGCAGTTGTGTTAGCTGAAAATCGCTGTGGCAAAAATTTTCAGTTGAAAAATACAGACTTCTTATCAGGGAAAAAACCAGACTATTTCTGTTCATTTCAGGAGGTGATTTTGGAATCTTCCACTCCACTTTCTCCTTTCAGGTTCAAGTACAAACCCACATCGCATTATTTAGATAAGTATTTAATTGCTATGGTATTTACTTAGGTATGTAATGTAGTTTAGTGTTTCTGTACTGAAATAATGCAGAGTTTGATCTGTATGACACTTCTACTTTTCTTAATTTGAGTTTTGGGTTGTTTTTTTTTTTCTTTTCCCCCCAAAAATTGTAATTTCCAGGAAATTGATGTTCTGTAATCTAGCTGTCCTTAAAGAGCAAGTACTTCCATATTATGAAGGAGTTCTGAAGATAAATAAGAAAATATATTAATTTATTAAGTTAGAATAAGAATCAGTGCCTTAAAAATGGGTGCTTCCTGATAATGCACATATTGTACAACAGTCTGACAAATTTTTTACATGTTAAAATACTCGTAGGCATATTGTGCATACTATCTAAAGGACCTCAGTAAATATAACCCCTCACAACTTGCCCTAGTCTTATAAAGCAGAAACTAGGATAAAAAAATGAATAAAGAATGAATAATTGGCCTCTTGAGTATAATGATGCTGTCTGTTTCTAAAGGACATTTGCTTGTGTTAAAATTCAGCCTTTTTCCTCAGCAAAAAATACACATTTCTGTGGCACTAAAGAAGAAGTAATTGCCAAAGTTATATGTGTCACAATAACTTACTAATCTGGAAGGATGAAGACACTACCCAGAGGTCATGTATGACCCAGTAATGAGACCATCAGGCATCACCATAAATAATTAAAGCAAGACACATTACTTGAGAATTTTTTTCTTTTCCCCTTCCTCAGGCGCCTTGAAGTTCCTTCATTATCTATATAATTTACGTCACGGGTGGATTGCCAACATACAGAGCTGCAATTTTAATCCTTCTCAGAGAATCACGGAACAGCTGTGACTGGAAGGGGTCTCTAGAGATCAACCAGTCCAAGTCCCCTGCTCAAAGCCAGATCAGCTGCAGAGTGGGTTGCCCAGGACTGTGTCCTCTTGAGTTCTGAATAGTTCCAAAAATGGGGTCTCCACAACCTCTTTGGGCAACCTCTTCCAGTGTTTGAGCACCCTCACAGTAAAAAGCTTTTGCTTATGTTTAAATGCAGTCTCCCATATTTCAGTGCCCACTGCCTCCTGTCCTGTCTCTGGGCAGCACAAGGGGTCTGGCTCTGTCACCTTTACTCCTTCCCATCAGGTACTGAGACACATAGAGAAGATTCTCCTGAGCCTTCTCTTCCGAAGCCTAATAGTCCTGGCTCTCCGCCTCTCCTTGGCTGACGTGCTTCTGATTTGATCTGGTTTTCTTTTCACATTTCTAGTTTCAAGCAGAGACCAAAAATAAAAATTAACGTGGTACGTAACTAAAACTTGAACAACGGTGTACTTGATTCACCCCACCACCCCTCCCTCCCTAAGAATGAACAGCTCTTAGAAAAAAAATCTACAGGACAGAACAGGAGTTGTGAATCGTGTGTATCCAGCCAACGGAGGACATTTGGTATACATGGAAAGGGGAATGATTTGGGCTTTTCAGATCGCTAACGAGGTCTTGTTGTCAGGGTGAGAACCAGTTGATTCAATACCTCGTGATTCAGTGCCTCGTGTTAGCCAAGATGACAGTCGTCATGTTTACCTGAAAGGCATAATTAATCTGAAGTTAATTGAGTAATTCTGTATTTAATCTGTTATAACAGAGAATTCAATTGACT
Organism: Calonectris borealis; assembly: GCF_964195595.1. Classification (NCBI taxonomy): domain Eukaryota; kingdom Metazoa; phylum Chordata; class Aves; order Procellariiformes; family Procellariidae; genus Calonectris; species Calonectris borealis. Next base: position 916,645 of record NC_134338.1, on the reverse strand, counting down.
TCCTGAACCAATCAATTTTTATCTTTCTCTTTGTCTCATATTGTTTTTCAGGAGGAATTGGTTGGTTTTTAAGTATTGTCCAAATCCACTTTTGTTTCATCTGCAGCAGATACAGACAACTCCCTCCATTACCACTGTGGATAGGATAGCGCGTACGTTTCTAAAACAGTTCCGAAGGGTTTTTGTCAGTCTATCCCTTATCGTTGTTGGGATTAAAAAAAAGCCACGTTGTAAAAGTCCAGCAAATATCTTTTCCCCACCATTCAATGTGCTTGGTTCCTAAACAATTGCAATTGATTTTGTTTGCTCTTGCAAACACGAATTATCCCGTAATCATCTTAGCCTTCCAGCCATGCTTATATTGACTTGTTTGTGTTTTAAAGTGAGAAAATGCAGACATTGTCATGAAAATAAGAAAGGTTAGAGGCAAATAAAAGGTGGGGTTTTTTTCCTGGTTGGCAGGATGTGCATCCACTTCAATTAACTGTCACCCTTAGCTTATTTAGTACAACACAAGGAGTGAGGTAAATTTCAAAGTTAAATAAATGACCTTTATTTTTGCTTTTGCTTGTGTTTTCTGCTAAATGGCTATTTCAGGGTTCATCAGTGACAGTCTCTTAGACTCTGTGATTGCTTGCTTTTACTCAAAACGAGTATACGCAGCAGAATACTAAAGGGGACAGTATTTTTCAACAATACATTTCTTTACAAGCAAGGCTTTGTGGCTTAGTGCAGTCCAAGTCTTAGAGGATGAAATTGTACAGACGATTACCCACCATTTTTGAATAACAGAGCATTTCCTCTGACAACCATGTAGATAACAGGGCCGAGCACTGCTGGTACTTTGACTCCCTTTTCTGGCTAATATGTTTTATTTTTTAAATGGCTCTATCCCCGTTTTTCTGTACTCTTTAGATTTTTATATGGTTTGGATTTCTACTATTTAGTTATTAAACAATTACTTTTGATAATTTGCACTTCTTTACTCTTCTGTCTGACAACGTATATCTATGCATGCCCATTTTATATAAATTTCTTGAAAGAGTCATATGGAATATATTGGCCTGAAACCAAATTGTCTGATCTGTAGCTAGTGATCTGGCAGGAAATAGAAGGCTCATTCTTGAAGGGGGCTGACCCCCGGCGTCTTACCATGGGTAAGGATAAAGCCCACCGTCAGTGAGCAGGAGAGGGATGCAGCGTTCTGTCCCCGAGGATTCTGATGAAGATGTGGTTGCGCATGGGCCTTCTAACGGGATAGCACATGTAGTAAAAATCTAACAGCTAGTGAACAGCTAGCAGCCGTTGATGTTTTAAATGGGTCCTGTGTCCAGGCAGCTGTTCCAACCCAAACTTGCCTAACATAGGAAAACTTGATCGGGTCAGATCAATAGGCAGTCTTGCAGCGAGCTCCAGATGAATGCTTAGCACATACCCTGTTATTTGTTTTGTACAGCTACAGATCTTTAAGAAGGCTTTACCAGAAAGCACTTGCTGCCCTGGGGACGATGGTTATGATGGCACACCCACAGGACTGTAACTCCAGGTGGGGAATAAGCAGCAGGAGCAGATGAGCTGCTTCATGCCAATGCCCTTAGCAATGAGAGTGAGAAATGCTGGAAAGCCTGTGGTGGAACGGGTAGAGTTAGTTCTAAACAGAGTGAGTTTTTCCACTGCTTTTTTGAAGACATGGGGGGGGCAGGATTTGTCATGAGCCGCTCTGCGTTTACTCCTAGATAACTCAAGTCAGAATCTGGCCTGAGTTGTCTTCAAGTGCATTTCATACATGGTAGCAGCATTCAGAAATGCAGATTAGTGGTTCTGTAAATCCGCCTTAGGTTTTATTTTCATTTTTGTTCTGAAAACATTCAGGGGACTTGCAGTAAGGCCCCCTGTATTACTGTAGCATTGTAAATTATCTTTATGTTGAAAAACTGCCACATTAAGTCTCTCTCTTATGCAATGTGTTCCGTTGTTTATGTCAAGTGTAATCCATGCTTGTACAAGAGGCTTCTTTGGTAACTACTCTGGGGAAGTAAGGCTTGATTTTGTGAGGTGCTGAGTGCCCTTGATGTCAATTGGTTTTGAGGACGCTCAGCCTCTGGACAGTGCGCTCTGGACAAGGCTTTAACCTCGCTGATAATAGCTGTAATAATGGGGAGTGGCAAGGAAAAATCTTCCTGTGCGTGCATTTGGTATTTCTTTCACATTTCCTGCCTCCTGTGGGAACTTTCTCAGTTTTTTTTCATGTTCCTGTTCATAATGACTTAAGCGTTCATTGAAAATAAGTTTTTTCATAAGGAAATTTGAGAAAAGCTTTGTCTTTTAGGACTTGCTTGCCCTACAAGGTCCTTAGGTTAAGCTTGTTTATATTTAACTAGCTTAGGGTAGGGCAGTCTTACTGGAAGAGTATTGAAGCCAGAAATGACCACCTCTGTAACATCATCCTCCAGAAGGGTTCCAAATAGTATTTTCCCAATGACTAACACAAATGGTCCAATTGTTTCTATATCCTCTTTTTTAGCAGCCAGTAGTAGTAACTCCTTTAGGACACGATGTAATAGATAAAGGATAATTCTCTCCACTAGGAAATATTCCCCCTAGCACCCGTTAATAAGAGGTTGATGTACATATGAAGATTTATCCCCCTTTCAAAACACTTGGATATTGTTTTGCTCCTTATTAATTTGAAGGCATTGGTAATCACTGTAAAGTTTCATACCTTTTTTAAAAAAAAAAAAAAAAAATCTTGATTCGCAGGTTAATGAGATCCTGTGGTGCCATAAATTTCACTAGTTAGTAGTGTTAAATGAGAAGAGCATAAAAGATACATTTCCAAAACCTGCTGAATGATATCTTCCCAGGTGAATCCCTGAGTTGCAACAGGATTTTGTGGGTTATTTATTGTAGGAATGATCGCTTGATCGCTCCCCCCCCGAAACTCTTTTCTCTCTTTTTTTCTCCTCCTGGAAACTGTATAAATAGTTAAATATTTTAACTCGACTTGATGCTACTGTGTATTTCGATTGGTTCTGTTTCGTACCTTTCTGTGGTAGGAACAGTTTGTTTATATGCACCTCTTGCTTTTTAAATTTTGTTTATGTTATTAGCTCCTCAAGCAATGCTATCTTTTAATCTATCTGCACAGCAACTGGTACCCTTGTCCATGATGGTGATTTCTAAATGCCATTGCAGTACAAGCAATAAATAATATTATACTTAAATAATAATTATATAAATAGCAATGCACGAGAAAGTACTCTGGAGCCTGGTATGCTTTCATACCCTCAGAGGTTTTGCTTTGGGTTGAAGCCTCCTGGCTGCACTGCAGTCTGTGGAAAAAAATGAATAGCACCGTTCTTCCGTAGCCAGAAAAATTTCTAGTAGAACACCTACAAGTGCAGTGAACGCATGAAAATTAGTGATGTTAAGGCTGCATGCTTGTTAACTGTGATCAGCAGGTATACCTGCCACGATGACATCAATGGGTACGGAGAGTGCAGGATCAGAAAGTTTACATACCACGAAACCCTCAGCTGTCATTCCACTCCACTGTACGAGAAGGGAAGAGAAGTTAATGATGCAGGAAAAATGACCAGTAGCAGCAGCTGGATCCCAGTGGCTTCTACTAATATTTTCAGAAGGGGAACAGCTACACGCTGCCATTCTCAGCCTTTCCTGCAGAAATCAAGGAATAAAAAAGGAAATTACCTTTGCACAGATTCCGAATGCTTAAAAGAAACAGATTTCATACTACGGCGGGTGCTTGGAAGTGCAGTTGTGGGAGAATGCTAATAGAAGCCTTCATTGGCTTACAGTTGGACTCGATGATCTTAAAGGTCTTTTCCAACCTAAATGATTCTATGACTGGGGTCCCTGCACCCACGCTAGGACTTGAGCAGGGTAAGCTTGTAGGAATAGGTCTTTCTTTTGCAAATCATCCTTAGTAGCCTGCCTTTCTGTCTCGTCTTTTAAGCACAGTTCCACAAACTGTCCGCATTGTGAATGTGCTACACTGATGCTTACGTACAATTTCAATATATCGTTAGACAGAGGCCAGTATTTTCCTACTCCTATTCATCTTAGTGAGAAAATAACCTGGTGGTAATGTCAGCGGAGTTCATAGTCAATCCAAGTCCTTTCAGTAGGTGTCTACCCTCTTGATCATCTGGGTCATGAATCTGCTAAGTAGATTGGAAACTTCCTATGAACAGGGTTTGGGGAGCGTAAGGAGTAGGGTGACAAGGGGAAAAATTTAAGAAAGACTTTCTGAATTCCAGAACAAATGAAAACGATAGCAAGGAGTAATGCTTATGGTATTCCAGGTTGTGTATGTCAGATGGAATAAACACGGATGAAAAAATTCCTATTTTCGGGGTACTTCCTGTTTTGAATACATTTGCATAGAGATCCAGTTAAATATCAAATTAAAATCAGTTGGAACTTTCACTTAAATGAGAATTAACTGTTGCCAGTATCTGAAGAATTCATTTGCTGTTTATTCACCCATGTGGTCATTCAGAGTTCTGGAAGAATGAAACTTACTGAGTTCTGAGCATTTTCTTTTTCCATTTCAGGTTCCAGTTGTGGGTTCACATTTGAAAACCTATCCTTTCATGTGAGAGCATCATATGAGGAATTTCAGTCCTGATTTACGGAGTTGTTTACTTGCTGAACACGCTGACTGGTGCCTAATAGAATTATACAAAAGCACTAAGGTATTTATCTGATTCACCCTAAAAGTTCCAGGTGCTTAGTTTCCTTTTATAGAGTAATTGATGCTGGAAGGGACCTCTTGACATCTGTAGTCCAGCCCCTCCTGTTCAAGGCAGTTCAGCTAGATCAGGTTATTTCGGCCCATGTCTAGTCTAGTTTTGAATATTTCTGAGGGTATAGAGATTCCACCACCTCTGTGAGCAAGCTATTCCAGTGTGTGACCATCCCATGATGAAAACATCTTTCCTTCCATCTAGTTGCCATCTCCTGTGCTGTGACTTGTATTCATTGCCTCTGCTGCTATTGCTGTGCACCTCCTTTTGCTGTGGCTCATGGTTAGTGTTGCTTTTAACTGACAGTATTTAATACAGTCCAGAATTAGAGAACTTGACCATATCCTGCAGGGATTTTTTATTTGGTCGCAACTTGAGCACTTGGTTGGACTACGAGAAGGGTAAGCCATGGATGGAATCTGAAAAGGTGCCAGTTCAGTTCAAAGTCTGGTACAGATATTTTGGGCATGTCAGTCCTTTGAAGTCGCAGTTTATCTGTCAGATGGGGACACAGTCATCTTCCCTCTGCATCTTTAGCTGCCAAGTTCTCTATTAACTGTATATATGACACCATGCGTACAGGTGGGGGAACAGTACTGCTGATTCTATATGCTGCATTAAAATCGACAATACTGAAAATATGAGACCAGCATAGAAGCCCATTCGGGAATCCAGAAAGGGTTTTATTGTATGCTGCTTTTAATGTACCAGCCAAATGGGAGTGGTCATGAATTGTTGACAATTAAACACTTAGCATATGAAGAGTTGAAGATGAAAACTTGGATGTACACATTTCCATCAATAATTCACAGGACATAAGAGCCTCAATGTCAGAAGTTGTACCTCTGCATAGGATGACAGTATATTAATGAAGTTGCTCCAGCCATTACGCTCCAATTGCTAATTTATTCATAGTTTACTAGCAGTGGGGAGAGAGGGGGGAAAGGAAAACCCAAGGTCTAAGTTCAGTAGCTCTTGAAACAAAGATGCATGCTAGCTTTATTTGCAGCATTTGATTTCTGAGTCGTGTATCTATTTCAGCCTTGGTAAATGAGACCAGATTAAAAGGAAGTGAGTGAATACAGCCCAGATAAATTGACTCGAAGTAGGCCTTATCGTCAAATCATTCCACTGCAGCTGAATGTTAACAAAAGTAAGGCAATTGTGTTCAAGATGATATGGTGAAACATGTTCTTATTTCCCTAAAAACCCACCCTGAGTTCGTAGCATTTAATCCCATGATTTGAATTGTTATTGTTGGCTGGTTTGCATATCTCTGTACTGAAGACTGTTATCCCTACAAAAATGCTTACCATGAGATAAAATGTATCAATGGGGTAAAGATACGCCAAAATACTGACCCCTTATGCTATCTGCTATATAAGCAGAGAAGCAAGAGATGGTCACTTCTTGTGTGCCTTTATTAACCAGTGTATTCTGGAAAAGTTTTGCTAATTATGAAACATGGGCGAAGGACATGATTTTTTAAATCAGTTTAGCTGTGCTAGTACACCTCTTACAGAGCGTGGCTCGGTCATCAAAGGGGCCGATGTCATCTTTACGGGATTGTGACAACCTTCATAGCAGAAAAACCCAGAAGGTTTAGGAGTCTTTGTGGGTCAGAAACTGCAGAAGCAGATTTTGCATGGATTTGTCTCATGCTGTCACTCAAGTATGAAAGAGTTGATTACTTTGGAGAACTGAAATGCATTCATGCATGCATGCACGCATACACCCTCTCTGTCTCTCCCTGTCTTCCTGCGCCTGCTGCTGCACCCACCCCCAATGCTCGGTTTTCCAGGGAACTCTCCTAAAATAATTTAGGCGGGCAGGGTCCAATTTCCTTCTTGTTCTTAACTGGCACTCATTTGCAGATACATTAAAAAATTCAATATAGATACCTTAGAAATCAGAAAATTGTGTCCCCCTAATTATTGTTTTGCCTGTAAATTGCATTGAAGGAAGTCATGTTTTGAAAGGCTTGCCAATTAACTTTATACAGATGTCTGCAGTCCTTCTCATTTCAGTGGCATTGTGCAAAGTACACGTTAAGCAAAATTTGATGTGCAAGCTAGTTCATGAAATACATACACCCATTTACATACATAAAGACTCCTGTTTGTCTGTGTATGTACATTACTGGTACACATCAAATGTGGACACATCTGTTTCATTCAAAATGTGCCAGATTAGCTTGGAGAATTTATACACATTTTTAGTCTATAGAATTTGCAAGCTCATTTTGGATGCAGCACTTGAAGATCTTTACTTGAAAGCTAAACAGGCCAATTGGAGGTGTCGATAACTTCCATCCGGGATAATGCGAAGTAGTTGGAAAGAGCGACTGAGGAGGGAGTGGTGTAGCTGAGACTAAGGAGGGCAAAGCACGTAGCATTATAGGAGAAGAACAAGATCCCAGGTGTCTGTGCAAGGTCTTACACAATGTGGAGTGGGATTCCCTTTAATGAGTGGGCAATTGCAACAGTCCCTGCCTGATAATGGGCACCTCCTCACCCTGAATCCTGGAGCTGGGAAGAAATTTGCTTAAAGGTTCAGTTCCCGATAACATGGACATGACTTGCACCTCTAACAGTCTCTTAATGAAGTGCATAGTCAGTCCTCTGTTGAATAATTGTGCAGCTGGAAGGTCTCTTACTTCTTGTTGTTTTAATTAAATATCTCTCTGCCTCAGTAGCACTTGGGGATTACATTGACACAGCCTTTCATAGGAGGTCATTGGTTTGAGTCCAGGCTGTTCTGATTCCCGCCAGGGTTGGCTAGTGGCAGTCTGATGCTTGGTATGGAAATTAGTTGGTCGTCCTCCTTCAGGGTCTACTGGACAAGGGCACATGTTGCAAAACCACCATCCCAGCTGGCACTACTAAGCTGTTTTCACCTTTTCACTGGCTCAGCCAAAGGTTTGATTTGTGCATTGGAGAAGAAATAGTCTGCCCAGCTCTCATTTCCTGAAATGAAGCGTGTTGGTGGGACAGCACGGAGGTTTATATTGCAGCTAGTTAATTGTGACACTGTTGGGTGGAGGAAGAAAAGTCTCTTTTTTTTTTTCTTTAACTGATTGATTTGGCATTTTTTTTGTACTAACAAGAGGAGACAAAAAATAAACGCATGCTGTTTCCTTATAGTCTTTTCTTACCATTAAGAAAACTGCAAAGAGATTATCAAGAAGCTTTTTCCTTATTTCCAGTTTTCCCACTTCCTCTTTGATCTTGTCCAGAGTATTTTCTCTGAATTTACACTTCCTCAGATTCATAGTGTTGCAAGCTTTCTTCCTGCTATGCAAAAGCACTTTGTTGTGCTTAAGCACTTTCCATGGATTGTGCATAGAAAGAAGAATGTAGAATGAAAATTACACATTTAGAGTGAAGCTGCTCATATTTCATATTAGGACTATAGTTATATGAATTTATGCAGGGCTAACAAATGCTAAATAGCAATTGCATGCATGGTTTGTAGATGTTAAAGATGGTTAAGATGTCATTATAAATCATATGTTAGAACTGCAACTGCCAATTAAGAGAGTATTAACACAGGTAGTAACATTGTATTAACCCTTCATAAACTATTCCTAAACTGTTTCTATATATGATACTCGTTTTTGGACTGAGCTTAGAAATAAGAGTGCAAAATAAAACTAGATGAAGAAGGGAAGGTTTATTCAGTTTGCAGTAAGGAGTTTTGGTGAGATCTTTTTTCCACAGATGACAAATAATTTCATTTGATTAGATTAAAAAAAAACAGAAGGAATATCCATAGATTCAGACTGCAGAAGTAGAGTAAATTCTGAGACTGATAATTTAAGTGCAAAGAAGTCTTGTTGGGACTGTGCAGATGGCTCAAAGGCTTTGAACTTGCAGTCTGAAGAAGGTGTTCCTTTCCTACGACACACCCTCCCCCAGTGTCATCCCATGGTAGACTGTGTTTATCCGAGCTGTGAATGTAGAAACATCAGAACCTTGGATTTGCAACGTTCTTGTCATCCTCTCAACCCCCCTCTCCCTCCCCACCAAAACAAATAAGGTTCAAACCAAAAACCCTGTGAAGGGTGATCATCTGAATGACTGTTGATTAACATTCTTGGATAAATCATCCAGAGGAGTGTGAAAATATTCCCTCTGTGACATAAAATGGGTTCTGTTACAAAGTTAGGGACATGTTTAGTAAATCTTGTCTCGATTTCAAAATCATCACGGCTGCTGTTCCTGAATGCCAACACTCTTATTTTTCACATTGAAACATAAATGACCGTACATTAATGCAGCAACCTAATATTGCAAAGCTTAGATGTTTCCATCTTTAATAACATTAGAGATAAAGACAAGTGACTTCTTAGCCTCTGGATGGTTCCAAGAATTAACCAAATTGTAGGACTTCAAATTTATTAACAATTGCCAGATTTGAATTACTTTTATTCAATTAACTAACTCAAGGATGATTTTCAATGTAAATTATGACCTTAAACACAATCACTGTGGAAAGTAGAAATGAAGTGTGGGTAAATGGCATATTATTACATGCTTCAGCATCATCTTGAGTTTAACAAGTGAAATTTAAGCGGGGGAGAGAAAAGTTTCACTAACAGAAGTTGGTTTTTGTCTTGTTACTTTCGGATATAATGCGTGCTGCTTCTCTGATAAATATATTAGACTGGAATAGGTTGGTGGTTTATGCAGTAGCTGGCCCAGCTGTGGTCCAGGTCACCTTTCAGAGATCTGCTGGTATTTAAAAAATACCAACATTAAGGGGGTTAGAAGGCGAGATACCGTGAAGGATTTGGGCCATTAGTCTCTTTCTCTCCCAGTCCCTTCTGTGTAGATAGGCAGGGTTCTTTTCAGAACGTATATTCAAGATTGGCAGGTGCCAAATGATGCGGGGTGGGGAGGTGGGAATGGTGAGGGAATATAAATGCCAAAGATTATCCATCTGATAGATAAAGCCTCAGGATTTAGCTAAATAGAAATTTACTTTGGTACATAACAGATGTCCAGATGTCCTTTGGGATGAATTCATTTATTTAAATCCTATCTGTTTTAATGAAACACTTTTTAAAAGCTGGAATGAAACCTGACTTAAATGCCTACTGAAATGTCTGCCAAAACCCAGCTGCTTGACAAGGGTGGTCTAACAAATGTGCTTCAAAGTATTGCCCAGTGGTTGATCAATACTTTGGTGCCGTCTTTCATAGACGAGAGCTTAGCAGCTACAGGTTCCTCCCTTGCACTGGTCTCGCTCTGTTTTCTATAGCCACTGAGTATCTTAACAGGCTAATCTTAAGAACAGTTCAATGTTACTCAGCTGGCTGCAGTTATGAGAAGCTGTAGGAAAAATATTAAATATGCTTAACCGTTGCAATGCATTATAATGAAATAGGAAGATGATTAAAAGTTGTTTTTCACAAGTGAGATTATTCCTGGCTTCTAACACCAAAATTATCACAGTGAAACAGCAACAATGGCAGTGGCACACTCAGTTTGCTATCAGTCTCAGGAAGTTAGAGTAGGAAGTATTTTAAATTTTTTTTTTTCTTTTACTTAAAATGCTCTCTATTTCCTATTGATTGTTTTCAAGAAGTATTATGACTGAAAAATCAAAACCTGGCTAGCTTAAAAATGTAACCGCTTTTCAGCAAAGTGCTAAAACAAAAGAGAACTTCTTAGCGTTTGAAAATGGTCATGCTTGGCATCTGGGGTTTCGGGTATTTTCCAGCCACTGTAGGAATTGTTTTTTCAAAACTAGGATTTTTGTTGGCGAGTTGCTTGGGGTTTGTTTGTTTTCCTTTGGAAATGCTTTCACCATCTTTCTTAGCTGAAGAAAAGGAGTCAGATACCCTCTGATGAATGTTTTTACAACTGTCTCTTCAATTCAATGTGCATTTTTGCTGCACTGGAACAGGAGAGATGGAAGGGAAAACCACTCTCCCACCCACTCAGCTTGAGGTGAACTCCGTGTGTCTGACCTTGGTTGTACATTTGTCATCACACAGGCTTGACTCGGTGAGTGCTGGTGGCACAAAGAGGAAGCATGAAGCTTTCACATGTGGCCCAAGCTTGAAAACTGGAACAGCCTGGATTGTGGAGACAAGTAATGAGAAATCAGGGTGCTCATACGAAGATCCCAGACTGCTCTGATAAATGCTGCTTAAAAGCAGAGACTTTGTTTCTTGGCTGCATTTAGAGAGTAATTCTTTAAACAATACAGCATTTTTAGAAGCTGTAGGAGTTTTCAAAGAAGGCTGCATAGACTCATAATCAAGTTGATACAGTTGAGGGGTGGGAGTATTTTATTTAACTTAACTTCTTAGAGTTTACTGAAGAACAAATGCATCTCTTATTACCTGATGTAGACTTGTCTATCACTGAAAGAAGGCAGTTAAAGACGTTAAAGGTTATATTTTCAGAAGTCCTTAGCAGGATGCATAGCTGGAGGCAGAAGGAATTTAATTTTATTTTTTAAGACCTTTAGAAAATATGAATATAAGAGTTTGCTTAAGTAGATCTTTTAGATTGTCCAGACTACTCCCCAGCACAGAAGGTGAAAGAGATTCTTTTTTTTTTTTTCTTTACAGTTATTCCTACAAAACTGTGACCATATATCTTTTCTCATATGGAGACAATATTTTCAATGACTGTTGAGGAAGAGAAAAATACATTGAAATGCTGCTAGAAGAGAAAGCCATTGTCTAGTTTTTGGAAGATCAATACACCATATAACAATTTCAAGTGCATATGTTCTGAAAGCAAAAGGAGAGGAAGGGGGGAGAATGAGCACTGACAAAATCGTTGATAAAAGACAAAATACCAATTCTAAAATGACTCTGTTAGGTACTGTTGACTTAAAGTAGATCCTAAAACGCAAAGACATGCAAGGCCTTTTGGCCACAGCCCCCATGACACCAGAAAAAGTATTACATTAGCAAATTTGCTATTGTGTCCGATGTAACGTAATGAATACAGCTTTAGGATGTGTCTTCGTTAACGGGTTAGTCCCCCGCTGCTGCAGGTTTTGCCTTAATCTGACCCTTTCCTCAGAGTAGAGAGCTCGCTGCCCTGGCTTGGAGCTTTCCGCAGGCGTGGGTTGCTGGCACAGCTTGAGGGCACGGACCTGGCTGGGAGTTTTGCTTCAGTCTGGGCTGGCAGCTGGCCTGCTTCGTACCAAGGGTGCTGGCTGATGGAGCATTGTAAGGTGATCACCTCGAGGACTACATTTTTGTTTAACTGCCTCCTCTTCCTGTACTGAAGTTGTTGGCTCAGCCTTCTAGGCCTACCTTTTCTTGCTGGATTTCTGTTGCATTTCCCAGCATTTGAACAGTCTTAAAAATTCTCCTTCCAGCTGCCTAGAACCTCTGGGACTGTTCTTATTGCTGGTGTGTCATGCTGTTGACGGAACCACTTGCTGTAGCACACATGAGGGAATATACATTCTGCTATAAGTACAGCACAGGGCAGGAGTTTCCCTTTTTATTGCAGGCAAATACAACAAAGAAGCAGAAGTTATTTAATCTTGAGCTCATCGGCACAGTTTTGTGTTGCATTTAGTTACTCTGTGTTTGCATGTGTGTGCACGTGTTAACTTTTTGGTAGGCAAGCTTTTCCTTTGTTTGTTGGCAGTTGCAATGAGAGTTGATATTGTACCTATGATACTACTCATTGATTACCTTCTCACTGCTCAGTCAATTCCTTGATGTGTTGTTATTTGGCAAATAACATGATGTGAATTTAAAAAAAAAAAAAGAAAAAAAAGAAAAAAGCTTTTGTAATCTCAGATGAAATTTATCTAGAGGACTACTATATGGGCACCCCCCCACACTATTTACCACCAAGATGCACTGATACGGCATTCAGTGCCATGATCACGCTGTGAGGATGTTCCATCTAGCTAGAATTTTGTGATAATTCCTCTGCAAATGAAAGATGTGGGCATGTACATCTATTTAATTTCCTTTGCTTTTCTGAAATCAGACCAATTATTAATTGCTCACATTCTAGTTTCCTACTGTCTGCCAAGGACAGGCTTCTACCTACTCCAGAAAAACATCATCAGCATTTTGTTTTCCACTTTGTACAGTGCACCACAGACCCAGCTAACGGAGAGGGTGGTCGAATTGTTGTGGTTGCAACCATCTTTTCACTTCAGTCTCCCTAATGTTGACAGCAGTAAACATCTCAAGTATCTTTTGGCTATATCATGCCAGCAAATTCTGATATATGATCTTGCAAACTATTTGTTAGAGGTATAAACTAAGGAATTGGCATTTGGATAGAAAAGCAGGGCTTGCATGTGAGGAGGAGTTATGTTCTAGTTAATCTTAGGATATGAAATATCTGTATTGTTGGGCTGCCTGTTTATTTTTGGATTGGGTCTGCTAAGGCTGTTAGATGCTTTAAAAGCAATTAGAGCTGAGATTAGACATTTGTCACTAAGCAGATAAATTTATAAATAAAAATAGTTATTAAATGACTGAGAAGAATTTAAATAAAACCTTAATTAAATGAAGAGGAAATGCATCTTGGTGAAGATGATATGCCTGTGAGAAAAATGGTTTGGAAAAAAGCTTGAGAGCATCCAGAACCAGTATTTGGGCTACTGTCGAGTCCAGCTTTTGCTGAAGTGTTACCTACCGTCTTGGATGAGGTGCAGAGACTGAAGCTGGGATCACCACAACTGAGATGATCCGATTCTACACTTTGAGTCATATCAACCTTTGTAGTTATACTAAAGAGCAAAAATTCTTTCGTTAGAGGCTGTATCCAGGGTTGTGTCTTTGGTTGCACATCGGAGGATCTATCATACACGTCGGCAGGTTATATTAGCACCTGATAAAAAAGGAGATGTTGGGAGCAAAGGCTTATGTGTGACTGCTGTAAGATTGAAGTTGGTCAGGGGAAGACACTGATGCAGGGCTCATGCTGAATACAGACCCGTCCAGAGAGCTCTGACTCCTAAAACTCCTCAGTAGTGCGGATTGTCGTACACAGCAGCAACTTGCACAGGAATTGGGTGGCTCTTCCATCCTTTGTGGATTTCAAATAAAGGCCACTCATCTTTATGAAATGGACGTCATCGCAGATATTGTGGGTCTGTTGTGGAAATATTTTGGGGAGGATTCCTGTTTTATATTCTGTCTGGATGACTGTAACTGTTCTTTTTGTGCCTGAAACCTCTAAATCTATTCAAGAAGTCTACATGATTTTGTAAAGCCTTGAAAACGCAACTTGAATGCAACCTGATGGCTAAGTAGATCAAGGGGAAATACAAAGTGCTGTTTGCTGCCTGAGTCGTGAGCTTTGTGAACTTGGATCTGGCAATTCCGTGGACAGGCCTCTTAAGTTTGCGTATTTTTCTCATGTCTTTCTCACTAAGGAGTATTTTGAATAGACTGTGCAGGAGCAGTGCAAACCTTAGAGGTCTCTGTAGATAGAAAATAAGAAGTTGGCCACAGAGCACTAGCTCATTTCCTTCCAGCAGTAGTTCTACCACTGATGCTGCTAGGAGAAGGTATTCAGGGCTGTAAATCTCCAGTAACTGAATAGCTGGTACTACAGGAAAGTATAGATACGTTCTTCTCTTTCTTATAGGCATGTTGTGAGGGCTGTTGGTGTTGGTATATTTAGCAAAGTTGGTGTACTATGTAAATATTAGTGACTGTTGTGGTTAATTTTTAAGTATTTGTGCATGGAAACAAATCGGTAGGCTGAAAGGCTCAAGGCTAAAATTCCAAGCATACTTGACAGTGTGTGTGTGTACGTATATACTTGACACATATATATATATAAAAAAATAATCACAATGGTTAGTATTGTTCAAAAACTTAATTAGACATGTACAGATCCATTGTCCTGAAAAGAAACTGTAGATCCCGTGACACAAATGTATTAGTATGGATAACTTATCTAGGTAAGTCTTGGTCAGGTGGCAGGAAACTTTGCCAGTTGGACGAGGACCAACTGAGCACTTAGAACATTTCAGGTTTCGGCTGTGTGCAGAGATCTTGTACCTGTCGCTGCTCTAAAGAAATGGAACAAAACCACAAACAGGCGTTTTCATTCTCCTTTCTTCTATGAGGTTTTTTTTACCTTTTACAGTCACTTATTTAGACTGATTAAAGCTTTCGCATTTCTTCCTCTTTAGCAAATATTCAGATGTGGTTTTTTCAATTTTTTTCTATCAGAAAATTAAAAAAAAAAGTGTGTGTCTGTGGCATTTATGCTGTTGAGTGAAAACTCACTTGGTTTTAGCTCAGGTACTAAAGTTTTCTGGTTTGGAATTTGAGAAATTTTCCATTACAGTATCACAGGATTTTTATGAAAACAAAATTATTTAAAACTACTTCTGGGAATATGGGGTTTTTTTACTCTCAATAAGTATATGGCAGTAGGACAGCTTATGGCCATGCTGCTTCAGCTCTCATAGGATCAAAGGATCCAGGAAAAGATATCCCCTGAAAATTGGTACAGTTTCTTTAGACATCCCTCCTCAGTTCACTCTCCGATCTGGCAGAGTTTCAAATGGACTCTTCCTGGAGAACTATCAATACAAGGTCTAATAACTGCACACTTTAGCTTTTACCTTTATTAGGAAATTATATCATGAATAAATATGAATGTTAGCTGAAATGATACTGACTGTAATGCAGATGTAGTTAATAGAAATATGGAAAAAAGTACTTTTGACATCATTTATGATAATTAAGTTCTGAATCTTGTTTGAGGCAGGTGTGTATTGCTGGCCAATTCGGAGTAAAAAATAGTGATTAATTATGATATTTTTCTTACAGACATCGATCTCTGCTCTATAGGTAGCAATGAATTCTCATAACAGGACAAACAAAATAAGGTTTTTTATTCAGAAGCTTTGAGATGTTGCAATCTGGATGCAGATATAGGGGATGAAAAGTAGTTTCCTTCTATGGACTGGTTTGTGGATTTTTTTTTTTTTTTTTTTAAATGGAGTTGAACTACTTTACCCATTCTATGTCCCAACCTTTTTGCTCCGATGGATATCCTGGAGGGGACGAGGTACTGGGGCTGGGCAGGGATGACTTCACTTGGAATGGATTGCAGGGGAAAGCAGTGGTCTTTTTATCTGAGCCAGGAGTAAGGAACTAAAATACGAGCTCAGAATCTGGCCTTGAGTTTCATGCAGTTTTCATTTTTGTTACAGAGTAGTAGTACGCAGAAATGTCAAGAGATACAGGCTGTAAAATGCTAAGCAAAGTGCTCTTTAGTCATAAGGGGAAGTACTTTTAAAATATTTTTAAAAATAAGTAACACGTAAGGGTTAGCTCATGACAGACGTTACAAAAAGTACTTCCACTATTTTGGCATCTAAACTCAAGATTTGGGCAGGGAATTGTTTTCAAAATACCTGATGTCTGTGTAGCACAGGGAGAGGAGGAGCAGCTGGACAGACAGCACAAATACGTAAGCTTTAGGAAACCAGGTTAAAAATGTTAAGGTACAGTACAGTGCTGCCCTCTGAGAAGCCTGAGTTTGCTTTGAAACCAAAAATGGTACATTTGTGTTCGTGTGGGGCTCCACTGAGGCTTATATTCTCTGCTGCTTCTGGTTAATAGGGCTAACCAGAGCTAACTCAAAGGAGCTCTGTGTGGTACTGCACTTGCTCCAAATCCCGTTGACATCTTTCTGTTGAACTGGGTGAGAATTAATTCAAGCCCTAGTAAGCTAGCCAGACAAATAGCAGGAGGAGAAACGCTGTGGAAGTGTCATGCCCCAGATCACGCCGCAAGGTCTGTGGCTGAAGTCTGCTGAAATCCAGACCAGCGCTCTTGGCTGCGAGAAGTCCCCGCTTCTGAATGGGGGAGAGCAGGGGGAGGAGAGGAGTTTAGAAGAAAAAATTCTGCCGCTTCAGTTCTGCATTGTTTATCAAACTCGGTATTTTTCTGACTAAAAAGCACTTAGATTAAAAAAGAAAAAACAAGCTGTTTTCAGTATGTTTACATTTGGCTTTGGTGCATGCAATTAAGTGCCTTTTGCGTGGATGATTAGTTTTGCACGTTTCCTGCCCCCCCAACCCTTTAACACGACTTTCACTTTGCATCGGCAAATATTCCTTTTGCTGTTCTCACCCTGTGAATACAGGAAAATAAAAACAGTTTAGAATTTGCCCAAGAAAAATATACAGGTCAGGTGGATTAGAAAAAGATCAGATTGCCAAATGCCCAGGGAACAGGTGTTTTATTTAGTGTTTTACATCGGCTGCCAGAAAATCCACAATACAAACATTTAATAATCTAGGGAAGGCAAAGGGGTCCGGGGAGGGATGATGGTGGGCAAGGCAATACTGTGTCTTTAATTTTCTTTTCTGAAGGAAGAAAGTCTGCATAGCAATGACAGGATCACTTGTTCATGCCTTTAATGTGTGATCTGTTTTCTCCAGTGGAGGGCACTCAGTGTATCACAAACTAGAACATTAGCACCAACAAGCTCTAAAGCATCATCACTCTCTGGAAAGCCTTCTGAATTAGACAAGAGCTGCCTCTCAGCACAGCTACAAAACACTTTAAACCTGACCAGCTAAATGGATAAACCTATCCTGCATAGCTTTTAAACTGGGGTCTTACACAGCAGAGGAGGCCTGCCTGCTTCAGGAACTGGGAAGCTGGAGGATGGATTGCTGTGTCTGGGAATGGCAAAAGGCAGCAGAATGAGAAATGCTAGGTACCGGGAAAGATTTTTTTATTTCTCCCAGAGAAGTTGGTTTACCTTCGTGGTCTGCTGTAGCTTTTACTTTTGATTGCCACTTAATGCTGATGGTTCTCTGATGACTTACACAATGGCTCTCAGAGCTTAGAGTCCCTCCCTACCCCCCCACACGCTCCCCCCCATCCTTCGTCCTGTCTTCCCCACCCCCAACCCCTTCCCTATCCTTTCCCTTCCTCATCCCCAAAATTCTTGCTTGTCCTCTCTAGGGAACTTTGTGTGGGTTACTGGCATGCACGCTGGATGGCGGTGATGTGAGTGGCAACCGTGCTGTGACATAAAGATTCTGATGGTTTAAAGAAGAGAGACCAGTTTTTAAAAGAGAGAGAGAGAGAGGCAAAGGGAAGGCAAAAAAGGAAAGAGAGAGAAGAAAACAGCTGGAGAAAAGAAAAGGAGGACGTTTTTTGATGACAAAAGGATGGGTAAGTGAACTTTTCTTGTTTGTTTGTTAGCACAGCTGCAGCTGTATGGTATATTTTTCAGTTGGATTATTAGCTGTTCAAGGGGGGAAACAGCCTGAACAGCAGCAGTGCATTCCTTTGCCAGGTGACTCACTGTACTTGCTATTGTATTTTTAGATCATGTATTCCCCCCCACATGCACATACACACCTTTCCCCCTGCAGTGGTTATATATGTAATTAATCTGTAAACGCATGCACCGAGTTAAGGACTGTAGAGAGTACGTTCGCTGTCTGTACGACCCACCCACACACCTGCACACATATAGATAAGTACATGTATGCATGAGGCACGCTCACACAGAATTTCTTCTGGGTTTATATTCATATTCGATGAGCCTGTAGTGGTATTATTCAGGCTGTTAGAAAGGACTGTTAACACTTTGCAGTATGTGGGAAGCAAAGGGGAGGGGGTGATTTTGTTGTATAGGTGGTTTTGAAAAGGCTTGTTTGGTCTTTGAAAAGATACCTCTAGTATTGCTGCTAGATTTCCAGCAGTCATTTGCCAGTCTTATTTTTTCAAGTGTGACAGGTTTATTTCCCTCCCTCCTTCCCCCCAACCCCCAAGTCTGTAACAGCCAGAACATATTTCTAGCTGACTGCTGCTGGCACATAGGCAGTAGCAAAGATGAGGATTTAAATTAAAAATCTAACCATTAAAGTGAAAGGCAGAGACACGTAGTCACGGGCATTTTAGATTAGGAATTATTTTGCAGATTGCCCCTTGGTTTAAGATTGGATTAAATAACTGCAACGCAGGGTTGGTTTTCTGCATTTGACAAATAATAAAGTAATTATTTATCGAGGAGATAACAGCCCTTAAAATATTCCCTGTTGGAAGAATGCATTTTAATTCTTAGCAAGATTGCAACTCTGGACAGAGGCACCAGTCCTAAAATTATTACAGGCTAAGGAAAGCGTGCGTATGTATGTTGGATTTTCTGACAGCCCCTCCACCCCCTTTCATAATTAGTCAAAGAATGTGGAAAATGTGACTGTTTTCGTGTAACAGCATTGCTAGTATATGATAAATTTGACATCTCACGTGCAAAAATCTTAAAATCAGTATTGCTGTGGAAGGGAGAGGGGAGTTGAAATAGGAATATACCCCTTTAAACTTTCCGTGTTTTGCTGCTCCTAAGGCAGTGTTTATATGTAAGTATTTGTGTGTATATTTTCATAGATCATATAATGTACATACAAAATAATAAATGCTTAGGTATTCACAGCTACATGAAGATCACTTTAGATTAATATGTGTCAGGACTGATTCATTTTAAAGAAATATGTCTCTTACCACTATCTTGGTATTGAGGTCCCATACTAGCATTATGTGGTATACTTCTCTATATGGTTGTACTTTGTTTCTGTGCATCTATTTATATATTAGGTACATAAAAATAATGAGTAAACCTACTCTTAAAAACAAATCACTCGGTGCAAAAAGTAAAGCCTTGACTTACTGTTTAATTTTACAATAAATACACATTTTAAAGGTGGATCAAACTTTATGTTAAGTAGATTTCTCACTTTTTGCAGTAATTTTTGGAGGAATTGGACTTGCAATTGCTTTTATTAAAGAACATGTTTAGCAGCACGTAAATACCAGAAGCTTTGGCTCATTTCCTTTCCAGCACTATGGAGCATTCAGCACAGTGACTTGACAAATATGTTTATTGTTAAAACCTCAGCATCTAGCGATAAGGATATACCAGCTACATTGAGAGATGATGTACAGGAGCAAAGCGAATAGAGAACAGGCTCTTGGTCCTTCCAAGGGATCATAAATCACACAAAAGTAATTGAATAACAAGGGTAGTGCTGGTGATGGTGCGGGTAGGAGAGATGACAAGCCAGAAACTCAAAAGACAGACATTTACACAACAAAAAGTGCAAGACAGGAGGCAAACAGGTTGTCTTCAAAATCCACTGCTTCACTAATGCTTTATTAGAAACCCCATTGACGTTAGTAATCTGTTGGCCATTTATTTTAATAGCTTTACAATGCACATTTGTTTTCTTTTTAATATTGTAGGTTTCCATTTAATTAAGCAGCTGAGAGGCATGAGTGTGGCGTTAGTGCTACTTCCTATGGTGCTGTTTGTTATGGTTGCGGGGGCTCAGCGAGCGTGCCCCAAGAACTGCAGATGCGATGGCAAGATTGTGTACTGCGAATCTCATGCATTCAGAGACATCCCTCAGAATATTTCTGGAGGGTCTCAAGGCTTATCGTTACGGTACAACAGCATTCAGAAGCTTAAATCAAATCAGTTTGCGGGCCTGAATCAGCTCATATGGCTTTATCTTGACCATAATTACATCAGCTCCGTGGATGAGGATGCATTTCAGGGGATCCGCAGGCTGAAGGAATTAATTCTAAGCTCCAACAAAATTACCCATCTGCACAACAAAACATTTCACCCAGTCCCCAACCTCCGCAATCTGGACCTCTCTTACAACAAGTTGCAGGTGTTGCAGTCTGAGCAGTTCAAGGGCCTTCGTAAACTCTTGATCTTGCATTTGCGGTCTAACTCGCTGAAAACTGTGCCGATCCGAGTTTTCCAAGACTGCCGAAACCTTGACTTTCTGGATTTGGGCTACAACCGCCTGCGGAGCTTATCCCGTAATGCTTTCGCTGGCCTTTTGAAGTTGACGGAGCTCCACTTGGAGCACAACCAGTTTTCTAAGATCAATTTTGCCCACTTTCCACGCCTCTTCAACCTTCGCTCAATTTATTTGCAGTGGAATAGGATCCGGTCTATTAGCCAAGGGTTAACGTGGACTTGGAGTTCCTTGCACAACTTGGATTTATCAGGAAATGACATTACAGGGATAGAGCCTGGGACCTTCCAGTGCCTCCCCAACCTGCAAAAGCTGAACCTGGATTCCAACAAACTCACCAACATCTCTCAGGAGACCATCAATACATGGATCTCGCTCATCTCCATCACTCTGTCCGGAAATATGTGGGAATGTACTCGAAGCATTTGCCCTCTGTTTACTTGGCTTAAGAATTTCAAGGGAAATAAAGAAAGCACTATGATATGTGCAGGCCCTAAACATATCCAGGGTGAAAAAGTGAGCGATGCTGTGGAAACATATAATATCTGTGCTGAAATCCAGGTGGTGGTTACTGAAAGATCATACCAGGCACCCAAAACCCCCCAGAGACCAGTCTTCATTCCTAAACCTACCATTTCCAAACTGGAAAGCAATCAGCCAACATCCGTTGTGCCAAGCCCTTCGGCAGACCTCCCAACGCCGGGAGTGGAACCAGAGTACGAGCACGTTTCCTTTCACAAAATCATCGCTGGGAGCGTGGCCCTCTTTCTTTCCGTGGCCATGATTTTGTTGGTAATCTACGTGTCGTGGAAGCGCTATCCAGCCAGCATGAAACAGCTCCAGCAGCACTCGCTCATGAAGAGGCGCAGGAAAAAGGCCCGAGAGTCTGAAAGGCAAATGAACTCCCCTTTACAGGAGTATTACGTGGACTACAAGCCAACAAACTCTGAGACCATGGATGTATCGGTTAATGGATCTGGGCCCTGCACGTATACCATCTCTGGCTCCAGGGAATGTGAGGTATGAACCATGATCCTCCTAAAACCATTTCAGCTGCTGGGAAGGAGAGGTAAATGTTTGAAGCTCTTGAGGTGTCTCTAAACACTAGAAAGATTAATGAGATTTTTTGTGCTTTTGGGTTTGCTCAGTATGAAAGGTTATCTCATTAAATAACAGCAGTCAGGGAAGCGATGGTGATTATCTTGAATAATTCAGACTTTTTAAAAAAATAGATTAAGTTGAAGTAAACAACTATGATAAAGGCGTCTGGAGTGTTATTCTCTTCCTACTTGCACCCATTTTATAAGCAGTGGCTACAAGAGAGTCCCATTTTTAATGTGTTAGTAGAAACAGAGGAGTTTAAGAACCTTTCCTGTTTTAAAAATAAATATGGAAACCTCTTTACTCCCAACCCCATGTCAAATCTTGGCGGGTTTATGGCCCATTTAAAGATAATGCCAGAGATTTCTTGTAGTTTGTCTGGTTCACAAGTAAACCAGGGGACAACAGGACTGCAGCACTATCTTAGAGTTAGGCATGCACTTGTTTTCCTGGAGGAGCAGGAGCGTTCGATCTGCCTTACTAGCTCTTCCGAACTCGAGCCTTGTAAAGGCCCCAGGTCAAACAGTACATTTGCAAATATCTGGGTTGGGAGAGGGGGATTTTGGTTTTTTTTTTTTTTATTTCATTTTAGTGATCAGTGAAGGCTTAGCTTGAGAGACAACTCTGCTGGAGTTAATAGTTTCACGCACTTAAGGCCGTGGTATGATTTTGACTCAGCAACACAGGAAATACAAATAGGAAAAGCTCTCACTGCTTCTTTTGTCTGTTGTTCAGCTCTGGCAGGAAAATACTGTATTTTGTCATTGCTGTATTGTCAATGACTCTATTAATGTGTACGTAAGAAATGTTTTTACTTGTGAATGCCATTGCTTATTTATACCTGGAAAGGAGAATTTATGCAATTACATTTCAGTACTTATTACTTAATCCCGCACGGGATGTGCTATTAGGGGACCATGGTTGCTTTTGCTTCCTTGGTTGTGGACATCCTACCTGAGAGTGCTTAATGTGCCTGTTGAAATGTATTCATATCCACTTACGCAAACTGGGTTTGACTATGGTAGATTTTGACCAATGTCTTTGACAGGTAGTATGAAGGGTGTCTTAAAGATGAGCAGTGCTGAGCAGGCTGCAGTTCTAGGATCCTGATTTTTTAAAAAGCGGACGTTTTCACTTTCTGACAATAGGGCATCTTTAAGATGTTTCATATTTGGCACTGAAATCTCTAGCTGATTTTGGACCACAGAGCTAAGGGGAAGAAAAAAAAAAGTGCATGTTTTGGGATTGCTTTCTCTGGAGCAGTGTTGTCTTCAAAAAAGAAAACCAGCTGTCATACCCTTGTCATTTCTACCAGTATCATGTGAATGAAGGTGTGGGGTTTTTGTCCCTGTTAGCAGCACAAGTATAAAGTAAGTGATGCTAACAAAGTTAGTTATTTTGAATTTTCACTGGCTGTCACAAGGAGCATTAATTTGACCTGAAAGGCTGTCTTCTCTTCGTGCTCAAGTTTAACACTGCTGAAGTTTCATTAGCCTGAAGAAAATGCTGTTTAATTTACACCAAGATGATATGGAAGACAGCTGAATCTGCACGCCATAATGAAACCAATAATCTGTAACGGAATTTGGATCACGATCATAGTGCACAGGAGATAGGGAATATGTGATGTCGTTTGGGAGACTGAAATTTGGATTATGGCAGATAAATAAAAAGTTGAAGAGTCCTACCAGGTCTAGTAACAGAAGGTCAACGTGGCATAATCTTCGTGTTGATGTCGATTGTCAGACACAGCATTAAACACAAGGGGACCCCAGTTCGCCTGGTTTGCAGGTGCTATTGCAGTACCAGAACCATTTTATTCCACTACTCTTAGTGGAATGCAGGTTAAGTTAAGCTGGTGCACAACTTTGCAGAACTTGAGCTGTTTGTCGCGTTGTCTGCGGGATTCTTGGTCATGCTGTAAATTAGTAAGACTGTACTGAACATGATAGGCTGTGACTTGTAGAAAGTACACTCGCTATTTGCATGGTGATTTAGTGTGCATTGGCTATCAGTACAGAAGACTTCAGGAGACAGAAAACAGCAGATCACTGAAGGCATATGTAGCAGCCATAAGCCCCCACTGAAATACTATCTTCAGCTTGGATTTAACATTCTTCGTCTCCATAGCTACAAGGTTCCACTTGTAAAAGGATAGATATGCACTGTACAGTACTTAAAAATGGTAAGAAAAAAAATCCTTGTAGTGTCTACAGCAGTGGAAAGGTTTTATGTTTGGGGAAAAAAAAGAAAATGGAACATCGCATTATTTACTAATTTACTCAGATGTACATACTTGTGGGAAAACTATTATTTTGTATAAGTGAGACATAGCTCAGGCCCATCCTCCTGTCAGTCTGACTTGCGCAATCGCTGTGCTCAGCCTGAGGTTTCTCCAAGAAAAGGACCACTTAGAGGGGAGAAGAGTGTCTGGTTATCAAAATAAAGGCAGGCGGGCTTTCAGAATTCATTGCTTACGAGTTTATTGATTTCACTTTTTTTAGTAATATTTTTCAAATGATTGTCTGCTTTCACATGTCTACCCCCACACACGCCTGTAAGCAGCTAAGGTCTCCAAAAATCGTGTGTCTTTCAGGAAAGAAAGAATGGCTTAGTTCCCTTTTAACCTGGGAAAGATGCCTGAGCATACTCTGTTGCTGGTAGTTGGGGGATAATGAATGGTTTCTGAGTGTGGCCTAAGGTCGTGTGAGCATGCCTATTACGTTCGCAGTGATGATTTTGTTTTTAGAAGTATCCAGCTCATCCATAAACCACTTGTTTTCCATGGCAGAACTGGCCTTGAAATAACATGCTTAGGTATTTATGCAGGTTCTTTTTTCCACAGCAGCTATGCACGTGAGCGGGGGCGGCGTTCGTTGTTGTTTTAAGTTCAGGGAGATTTCTAGCGTATAACAAATGAACGCAGGCGTACGAGCGCTGCCCTGTGTTGGGTCCTTATACTGCAAGTAGGGGGGTGGCAGGCAGGGGTTGTATGGCTGCTTTTTCAAGTCCATGCTCTATGAATTATTTCTTGTACTACAGAGAGCGCCAAAGTCAGGCTTGCTGTAAATGGGAGCAACTCTCTTGGCATCAATGGGATTATAATCACTGACACCTGGCCTGTGGTATTCTATTTAGTCTATTGGCAAGGGTTTCTAAAATAACTGGATGCTTATGATTTTGGCTCTCACCATCCAGTTAGCAGGCTGCTGCTATCTCATTTTGGTATTTGCTTTGCTTTGTGCATGTGCATCTTATTCCCTCTTTCTTTCGTATTTATTTGTACATTTGCTGAAGATCTGGGAGCCATAAAAAGCAATTTCATAAACCAAGCTATAATATTATGTATTTCATATGTATCACACACAAAATATCTGTATATAGCACACTGTGAAGGTATATGGGGAGAAGAAACATTGCTACAAAAATGTTCCCTTCTTTCTACTGGAAGGTTATTCATCTTCCGTTTCTCAGGCTGGCAGCTACAAAACAAACAACAACCAACCAAACAAGTGAACATCTTTTCTGTGTTAACTGAGCACAGTTGATGTGAAGCCCTTTGAGAGACGATTGACACGGACCCTGTGAGGTTACTTTATACGCTTTCGCTTCTCGATGTCTAACCATACCCCAGCGCTTGACAAACCGGCCCACCTGTTCGCATACAAGTACATCTCTGCTGTGACGCTCCGGTGTGTTCCACTGGAGTGAAAACCAGGGCGGTTGTCACTTGTATTCATATAAGCTAAATCAGTCACGCAAAATTACGTTCACTTTGAATTCTGCTTCCTCCCTTCTTGCCAGTGGGAAGGAATAGATGGTTGAAGGAATGCAACAGACTTGGTGGGCTGCTGTTGACCTCCTCCTTTTGAGCCTAATTTAAAAGGAAATGTTTACATGCCACTGTTGCTTATTATTCATTTATTAAACACCATTACTGTCTTGTTTTGAACAACATGCAAAAAGTAAAAAACAAACTAATCTCCGTGGCCCAGGTACCGTTTAGTCCAAGGTTCCAGTTCTGCAAGGGCGTTTGTGGGTTTGTAACTCAACTTTGGAAGGGCTGCCCAGGAGCTAAGCACGAGCTGATGGGGCATTGCGACCTCGTGAGAGAAATCGCTCAATGATTGGCCGAATTTTTCTTTTTTTTTTTTTAAGAGCAGTGATCGTATTTCCTTTGGTCATCAGCCTTACGTTTTTATAAGGAATACTCAGCAAGGACTTCATGGCAGAGGTGTAAGTTCGTCATAGCTTGGGGGAATGCAAAAGGAAGGTGATTCCACAGGTAGCGCATTACAGAGAGAGAGTATGGGACGTAAGGAGTATGGGAAGCAGTGGTTGTTACTACTGTCATCGTTTGTAAAGCCAAAGCGGTGCGGTTGTCTTTCCAGTGACCCTGTTTCGGAACACTGTAGGATGGGCATTGTTAATTTAGCTTTCTCATATCCTTCTGTGCTATGGCTCCTTCTCTGCCTCTCTTTCTTCACCTCTCTGTGATTATAGATGGACCTTAAATTCTTGCTTGAGATGTAAACTGAAGGGTGAATCAATCTAATGAAACTCTGTCATAAGCTCTGTTTGTATTGGGAGAGTAAGCAAAGGCTAAGCTGATAGTGCTTTTCCTCAGTGCAGTATATCTGGAAGAAATATGTCAGAAGTGTCTCAGAGATGAAATCTTTTAGGCACCGGGCCAGTGAGAGGTTTGAGGAGAAGGTAAGTTTTAGAAATGTCTTCAGGATCAGGGCCAAAGGTAGAAATTTGTGTTTGCTACTGTTCAGGGGCTTCATTAGCATTGTATACTTGTTGTTGCAAGTATAACGTCAGCATACAGAAAGTTGTGCTCTAGCAGTACTAGTGATGTAGCAATAAATGCACAGGGGCAAGTTTTCCTGGGCTCAGCACTTGTAAAGTGTGAGATTTCCCAAAGATATTACCAAAATGACTGGCCATATTTCCGGAAGAAGTCAGCCAGCTGTGCATCAGCAGCAATTGAGACTCTGGTTGTAAATTTGAAAAGGAAGCTGCGGAAGGATGCTGAACACTTCTGAAAGTCTTACTCAGTCCTTATTCAGGCGCCTGGATGAGAGATCAGCTTGTCTGCAATTTGGTCTTGCAGTACAGGTGCTGCTGAGACCTTGAAAGTGATTTGCTCTGAGATAATGCAGATCATCAGTGGCAAAGGAAGAAGCTGAACCAGCATCTCCCAGATTTTCACTTAGGCTTGGGAACTTTCCTAACCACCTTTCATTTGCTCCACTAGGTCTCATCCAGAGGCTGACAGTTAATTGACAGAACTCTGAAATTGCACCAAGGATTCGTAGTCTTAAACACAACGTCCAGCTGGGAGGGTAACTGATGAACTATCATCCTCCCTGCCTTCTCAGCACCTTTTTTTCTACTTCCCCTAATTTTTCCACTTTCTAGAAACTTCATGGTTTGAGTTAGGCACGGTGAGGACTGCTTGAATGGAGAGGATGCTGCATTGTAAAAGCTTGGTACAAGAGAAGAAAATACTTGTATTCCTATTATAATCGTTGCTCAGGCCCTATGAAGGATTCCTGCGTTGCTAGAATTGTGCCAGATGGAGTTTGCACTCTGCATCTTTTTCCTTCCTCTCACCCCTTCTTCTGCTTTTGCTTAAAATCTGTGATGTGCTGTCAGTATTTTAAGGAGGAGAAAAAAATCGATTTTAGTCCATTATGTAGCTTGTGCCAGGTGGGAGAACACTAACAGAAATAGCAAAGAAATCTGTTGAACCTATTCATTTGGTTTTGGTTTTGTTTGTTTTTTTTTTTTTTTCTTTTAAACACACACACAAAAACAAAAGAACCCCCACACTCTAAAAGGGGCAAACAATCTTATTAGTAAGAATCCTGCTGCCGGAAAAGTTCCGGAAACTCTCCTCCAGAATACTAGAGTTGCCCTGATTCTTGGTGTTAAGACTGTTGCCTAAACTACACAGGCTGTTACAGCGCAGAGCTACCTGAGCTGGTCTGGGTGCTGGAAGTGACCAGAGCTACGTGTGTGCTGGTTTACTCTGTTCCTGACAGTGATGCTCCTAGACACATACTCCTTCTGGCAGACAGTCTGCCCCCGGTAGAAGAGACCTATACGTTTCAAAGCCTTTGGGACCACGGTTCAGGTCTCAGCTGTGCAGGTGTGTTACTTCCATTGAGATGGTCTACCTGTTATGTTGAGGAGACTGCGTGCTTTTCTGGCAGGAGCTGCTTGGCGTGCAGAAGCGTGCCGCCCTCCATCATGCTATCCATGTCGTAAACATTTTGACATGAAAAATTCCTGCGTGATTTGTGTTTATAGCGCTGCTAACATCCTGGTATTTGGTCATTTCAAGCCAGGTATTTTAGGACTGAACACAGATGGGCTGCAGCAGTAAATGTTTTTGACACTAATCAGCTTTTATCACATCTGCCTCTTGTGCAGCAAAATAAGCTTAGATTGCTTGTAGAACTTTCCCTCTACACAAAAAGATGACTGGATCAATTCTGGGGGATTTCCTGGGAGTTGTCATCTCTGCTCCTAGCTGCAAAATTCCAACTTTGTCAGAAGCCAGAGTATGCAGCGAAGGGGCGGCGTGAGAGGGTGTTACTTTATGGGAATATTGGCTTCTCGGGCTAATGAATTTGTTTTGTCTTTGCCTCTTTAAGTCACAAGGAAATAGAAAGCTCTTCCTGGTAGATAATATCAGTCATACTGTTGTCATGGGCACTTGCATGGGAATTGTTCCACCTGCAAGAATGGGGAAGGCAAGAAAGGCCAGAAGATGCTGGTCATCTATAATCTGTCACCACTGGGGTATATTCTAGCTACAGCAAAATCTCCACCGTTGTTTCTTAGTTCAAGTATAGATTGGTACATGCAAGCCATTTTTTAAATTATTTGTGTGGTTCTTTAGATACATTTAAATATAATTGGCTAGAATATGAGAAGTTCATGGATGCTGGAAGCCAGAGAGTCTTTCCTAAAAGCTTTGTGGTCCCAGGCTGTGTCTCAGTCAGTGGGCAACTTCCCTCAGAAAATGACAGGACTTTGTCAGGATGCTTGAACTTCTCTTTGTT
The DNA here is from genome assembly GCF_964195595.1 of Calonectris borealis. Classification (NCBI taxonomy): domain Eukaryota; kingdom Metazoa; phylum Chordata; class Aves; order Procellariiformes; family Procellariidae; genus Calonectris; species Calonectris borealis. The sequence goes on along the minus strand of NC_134338.1, from coordinate 887,940 downwards.
TTCTATCCTTTGTGTGACAAAAAAGCGAGGACTTTTTTGCATAGTACTTTTTATCTAAAGTTCTCAAAACTGATCAGATAAGTAACATTATCCTAATTTTTACTTCCTCTGTCATGTAGACCATGATCTTACTATGAAGGTTCCATTTTTTTCCTGTTCTTTCACCATCACAGTATTATTCAGTTTCCTCTGAAATACACAACAATAAGAAGAAAAATAATATTTCTGGTTTTAGCCTATGGGGAAAACTAGCCTGATCAGTTTGTTTATGATCAAAGGTGGACCATTGGTGGTGTGTGCTTGTGTGGGTATGTGTTTTCTCTATGTGAAGACCTAAATGGGGAAGACTGACCTTAATTTTGATTTGATACTGAATTTTGTAAGTTCTTTTGTCATATAAAAGTACGTAGTCTTTTCTGTCTGAACATTTCAACTGCATTGCAAAAGAGTTACATCAAGAGAAAAATTAGGCGGTTGTTAGGTCACTTTGTATTAAATGTAGTGCGGGAATGTGGCATGTCCTTCATCGCAACAGGCGGAGCGTAGTAATTATGTAGTGTACAAAGATCTTTTGATATGTTCAGCATTGGGTGTGTGCACAATGCTTCCAACTGCATACTGATATAAATATACATTGTAGAAAAAGCAATCTCGATATCCAGTTTTTGACAAGCAATGAAAGAACCAGTTTAAAAGCAGGAGGTTCTTTTTTTTTTTTTTTTTTTTTTCTGTGTAAACTCTGGTCAAGATTTTTTTTTTCTTGTTTGGAAGTAGTAGGCTTTTCCTGTATGTTACTTGTATCTTAACCCAATTAAGAAGCAGGCAATAGAAGATGAAAGAAGGTAAGCTTAACGTAATGGTAGTATTATTACTATGACTATTTGTGTTTGGGTAGCAGCTGACAACCCCCAAGTTTAATCACCCTATGAAAATATTGAAGGATTCATTTTGTGCCTGGGAGAATAGGACACAGCAGATAATCTAAACAAGAAGGGCATAGAAAGAAGAAATGGAGACATGAAGAGTGATTTACTTGCAGGAGATGTGTTGACCAGTGAGTACTGCAATGCAGGTTTTGAGAAACCTTTGACAATATTCTGTTTATTGGATGACTCCAGCTCTCAGTCTTGTGCAGTGAAAAGGCCATCCCATGTTCTGTGATTGCGCTGTGCACAGGTTAAAACTCTCTCCTGGGCATCAGGCCAGATGGAAAGACCTATTTGGCACTGAGCACAAGCTTCCATGGGAAGGTCAGTCTCACTCTTAGTGCCTTGCGCTCTCATCCACCCTAAATCAATTTTTTTCCAGACTTTTCCAATGCATAGAGGATCTTTGATGAATAGACTTGAGTTGTGTGTTTTTGCTCATTTTCAAACTCAGTTCTCATTAAAAATCAGCTTCTCCTTCTGTGTGATGGCCTCTGAAACCCCAGATGATTCTTCACTGCTCTCATCTTTCACTAACACATCCATTTGGATTATCTTTGTGCCATGATGGATGCTTTAAAAGGAACCAACAAAGCCATCAAATTCCTGCCCTGGTTCAACTAGCATTTGTTAATGTTCTAAATCATCTTGGGCCTGAAATGTGCTACTTCTTAAATTTAGAACGATGTGATTGCCTGAAGCCTCTCCATGTGTTAATTAAATCATCATAATTGTGGTTTCTTGAGACTGACAGGTTATAAATAGTTTTTCTTTCCCCCCTTCTGCAGTAATTTGGTATGAGTGACAGGCAAAACAGCTATTGTTTAAACTGTACATCTGACACTATCCTTCCCATTCAGACTCCATTTCTCTGCTGGTATTTGATTGTCCTGAAATAATCGACAGTGCCATTCTTAAAGGCTAGTTAATTACCATGTACTTCTCACATTATGTGAAGATGAGAGAAATGATTTTTCTGGGTCATCATTATCCATTTAATTTAACAGAATGTGTATTAAGGAGTACTGAAGGTCAGGGCAGATGTTCAGTGTCTGTGTGTATACACACACACAAACATACGTCAGAACACACAGAACAAGTCCTAAGACTAATACATTTTAGTAATAATTTTATTTCCATCTAAAATGTCATGTCTCATCCAAGATTTTGTGGAAATAGAAGCCTCGGTGTTCTTAATGTAGTTTTCCTCTGTTGCTCCCATGTGGTAGCCTTCACCTGGGAGGGTGTGTGGTTGCTGTGCTGTAACTGGCAAAAGGCAGAACAACTTAGTAAGATTACACATTGTTTGGAAACAAACTCCGGTTACAGTTCTTTTCATTCTTGGTAACGAGAAGGAAAAAATGCTACAAATACTGAAGTTGACCAAGAATTTGTACAAAGCCCTCTATTCCACTTTTGATCTTCCCTAGCTTCAGAGCAGCTCTGTCCCATGTGTGTGAGAATGAGGTAGAAATGATATTAGTGGGAACATCCTCAGGCTTGCGTTATGCATAATCCCATTAGGCAATTATGCATTGCTCCCCTTTAATGTAGGTCTGCTCGCTGTTTACAGCTCTAATTTGTGGAGAGCTGTAACAAAAATCTAACCTTAGATCTTAGTCTAGAGGCTAGATCTTAGTCTGCTACTCTGGATCCTCCTTACTCTTCCAATTATCCAAAGAAACTGTACCACTTTTACTTGAACTCTAGAGTACAGAGATGTGTCATGCTGACTGGCATAATTCAGAGTTAAAGGAGATTCAAGAATATATAGGAGAGAGCTTCTATGCAGGAAGCTCAATCTTTCTTTCCGAGACGGGAGGATGTCCTTCTTCCTTGTGAATTTGGAAAGCAAGGTGATCCACCACTCAGCTGTGGCTGGAGGCCATAAGATTTAGGAACCGTTCTAAACTCTGCTGTTAATTTATTGTGTGAGCTGGGAGAGAGCGTTTCATTGCAAACTGTCAGGCTGTCAAAAGAAAAAAGGAAAGCAAAGTCACGTTGACTTTCATTAGAATTTGAGCATTGAAACCAATCCTTAAATCTTTGAAAATTTCTCCTGTCTTCTTGTAGTCTTTGCCCTCCCATCTACTTACACCGAGGGTCAGCTGGGGGGGATTGACTTTCGCTCTCTTCCTACATGGTGGCTAACAGAATAGGGTTGGGGCTTTAGCTACTACTTTAACATGAAAGAAAAAAGTATTGTCTGGAGCCTTAAGGGACTCCTACTGAGTCTGTTTTGTTCCTAGCATAAAAGCCAGTCTGAAGTGGTCTGCTTTGTCTTGGTGTGGTATTAGCACATGCCTATTTAGTTCTTTTAAAACGTCTATACTATATTCAGATGCAACAGAGACTGACTTACAGCTACTCAGGTGCTCCTTTGTCACAGTAGTTTTCTGCAGCGCAGTGAAATTGCATTATTTTAATGTAAATTTGTGATCCATTTCTTTCCCCAGCATTATCATTTTCTTTCCCAGAGCCTCTAAATCATATGTTAGGCTTCTGGCTTAAAAAGCCACATCAATGTCACATGCAAAGTGAAATGGGGAAACGAAGGCAGTTCGTGTGTTTTTGCAGTTGGAACACAAATTGTACAAATCAAAAAAGGAAGCAACCCACTAGTGATTTTGAATTGTTAGAAATTTTTATTTGAAAACAAAATCTATGGGTATTTTCTTTGTTGCCTTTTCTTTGTTGAATATATTAAGAGTCCCAGTGTGCACGAAGCTTCAGCAATCTGAGGAATTGATTAACCTTTTTCTATTTATGATTAGCTCCCAAGCATTTATTATATTAGCTTTTGAGAACAAGGTCCAGGCTGCATTGTTTTTCTGTAATAGACAAGGGACTAGAATTAACATTGCTTCAGTGAGTTTTCCACATAGGTAATAAGTAAAAGGTAGGCATAACATTTTGTATTTCACTACGTCTCACATCTAATGAAGATTGGAGGGGATTGTTTTACTCTGATACACGTAAAAAATTTTAAGTGGAGAAGAGGCAGTTAGCCATCTGCTTTGCCTTCTTGTATATCAAGGGCCACAAAACTTCTCGAAGTTACACTGTTTGTTTTATAATAGCTTCATTTGACTAAAAAGTGCCTCCAGAGATTCGCTTGAGGACTGAGAGAAAACTCCACTTCTCTGATAATTTGTTCCAAAGGTTAATAACCTTCACAGTGAAAAATAACTTGTCCAGCTGTTAAAATTATTCCTTTCTCCACAATGATATTAAGCTAATCTGAGAGGACGACGTGGCTGATATTTAATATGTGGCGGAGGATATCTGTATATGTTATCCAGCTCAGTGAAGAGCGGTTACGAACAAAACCACTGAAGATCATGTGGAGGCTTGCACACTGAGATAGCCCCGCTCCTGGCTTTCAAGAAAACTACATTTTAATTGAATCATTATAGGAGAATATTATTATCCAAACTGCTGAAGTAAGCGATTTTCAGCACATCTCTCCTTCTCCTGTTCCTTTCACCCTGTTTTTGGCTAGGTCTCCAGCTGCTGATCTCTAACTCGTGGTCCTGCCTTGCTCTGTGTTGGCGTTCTCCGCTGGTCTTTCATGCAGGGACTCGCTGTTCCTACGTGCCTAGACCTAGAGGAGAAAAACGGAGACTTCTTATGAGATAGATTGGAGTCTGTGACAAGCTCCACGTTTATTTCAATGGAACAATGATAACAATCTCCAGGTAATGGCATTAAAAATGCTAGTGGTTTATCATACTACGAATACTACTTAAGACACGTCGCTAGAGCAGTGTAATGTAGGTTTGCATTAACTTGGAAGTCACAGGAAAACTTGTGTATGCAAAAGTCACTGTTTGTAAACAAAGATCAATATTCTGTTACTATATTTTGATTGGTGTGGATTCTTGTGTTTCCTTTATTGTTCGGTGCAATTTAATAAGTTGTTATATATCTGCGGTCCGACTCTAAAGGGCCTTTTTAGCTTGCTTGCTTTAAAAGAGCCCCCTGCGCCTCAAATGTTGTTGGCCTCAACTACATGGAATTTTCTTGGTTTGTTTTTAATGAACTGCTACAATGGGGGTATGATTGCTAATGATTTTTTCAGTTAGCTATGTACCCATAAAAAACCCAGGCTCTTGAAGGGTAGGTATTCTAGAAGAAGTATATTCAAGAGCTTCTGTAAATACAGGTTTTGGTAATTGAGCTGGGGAGAAAATGAAGGCATTTGTCAGTGATAACAAGTCTGTCTTGTTCTGCAGAATTAACAAATGTTCCGGTTATAGGTAATTAATGAAAAATCATTGATGAGTCCAGGAATTGTACCAGTTTTATTTCTCCCATTAATTTGGCATGATAAACTGCTGAAGTTGGATTCAAGTTGATGTCACAAGAGTGTGGTAATTCGCCAAACACTTACTGGAGCTAGCTCGGCTCTCAGTTACTTCAACAGTCAGGAGTAACTGAAATGCCATGCAGGGTCAAGCTCCTTTTAAAACCATCTTGTAGTACTTCAGAGCTGCGCCTGTGCCCAGACCTTTCTCCCTGTCTCAGTTCATCACACTGTTCTCTCCTTAAAGCACGTGTCTTTCCACCTTCTACCTAGCTCTCAGCATTGCCTGAATTATATCTTGAGTGTCGTGTGATGCTTCCCGGTGGTATCTGGTGTTTGGAAAGTCAGATTTAGCACCCAGCTTACTTGGGCGTCTTTTAACCTGATTTATTGTTTACAGTTGCTATAATCTTCATAGGATCTCCTGTTACTTTATTTATTTGTTAACTATTCCTCTACTTTTGAAGAGCTACAGATAAAGAATTTGCATGATGCATCAGATATTTACATATATATCCTTGGGATTGTATGTTGGGTATATTACATTTAGTGGCTTAATTTTTAGGCACTTTTTTTTTTTCTTGTGTGCAGCTCCCACAGTGTTTCTGACACAATTGATCGTAATGTCTTATCATTTAAAAAACTGGCAGCTTGAGAGGAAAGTGGCACTTGCCATCTTCTGGAAGCAGATGCCATTGATACAGTTCACAACCTTCCTTTGTCAGCCAGCGTACAGCCGGTAGGCGGATTGTGGCAACATTATGGTAGGTGTCTCTCCTATAGATCACCCACTCAGGTCGGTTGTGTGGAGTGTGCACAGTTTTTGAGCACAGACCTGTTTGCTGGGAAGCCTGCAGTTGAAATGGATCCCCATAGCGCAAGTCTACTGACGGTGTAAATCATAATCAAGTAATTGGGTCTTGTGACAGCAGAATGCAGTCGAGTGGCTGAAGTGAGACTGGGGAAGGGGGAGCGAGCGGGTGGACGGGGCTGTGGGAGGCTGCAGCCTTAGCTGTGCGCTGCAGCGGGGCAAGGGATGGGGCAGAGCTCAGCAGTTAAATACTGAGCGTAAGATTGCCTATGCTCTCCTGCACCACCAAAGTGTTGCAAGGGAAGAGGATGTTAGTCGTCTTTTTCTTTATGCAACAGGTAAGACCCTGAATTTGCACGTACTGAGTTTTGTTCAGTCTTTGCCACTGGACTGTTGATTAATTTTGGGCATACAAATTCAGGTCTTATCTTCCCCCATCTCTAAAATCAGATGAATAAGGCTTATGGTCTCTTCCTAGGTATTTGCAGATCTGTATGAAAGTTGAGAATTGCATTTCAAGTTTTATTTTCGTAAATTTTTATCATGAGTTTAATTGCGGGTCATATCATGGACAGTAGAGCTTAGAGGAAATTGTTGCAGGACAACAAAAAGACAGTTTTTGTGAACATTTTTTTCCAGAAATATCTTGGTTTTTTCATATCCTCATTAAAACTTGAACCTGCAAAATTGAAGGTATTTGTTTTCAGGAAAAAAAACCAACCACCCAGCCATATCCTTAAGCCAAGAATTTTCTTTTTCCTTTTTTTTTTTTTTTTTTAAGTACTTATCTCTAAAGCTTTATCATGAATGGATGTTTCCTATGGATGCTTTCATTTCTAAATAGAAAATGCTTTTTTCACTTAAAAAAAAAATCAGTGACAATTTTAGTCAGGGCTGCTAAAGGTAGGAGTTAAATATGCTGACTTCTTTCTACCTCTTTCCATTACAGCAGTAGTTAGAATTCCTGTTCATGGTCAAGGTCCTACTTTGTGAGGTATCTTATAGACACAGAACATTACTATAAAATAAATCCTTATCTGAAAAGGCTTACAATCTATCTTTTAGTTTTAGATATAACAGCATGTTAGATCATCACTAAGCAAAAATACCAGGACCTGAAATGAAAAAATATTATTCCCTTTGAAAATGTGTCAGGTGAAAAAATGGAAATGATTTCTCTTCGTTCCTAGCAAGTGTTAACTCTCTCCCTTCAGAAGGGGGATTCGCAGAACAGTTTTAATCTTGCCTGCTATTTCAAAAAAATAATTTTATGCCTGTGAATGCTTTAACTATTTCATGTTCACTCTCTTAAGTAATGATTAAATATTAATCAAAACTAGCAGCTTACAACTGAATTCAGCTCAAAGGAAATAAAGAGGCTTTTCTCTCATTCATTCCCATATATATATGTAAGTATAAAATAGCAGTATCTTCATTTATAATCTGGAGGTGCACTATTTCCTATTCATTTAATGGCATCACTTTTACTGTTAGCAGCAATGTTGTTATTTGAGGTCCATTAGTTTCCTGTTACTGAATTTCCGCTTGGATTTCTCTTTCTCTTCAGATCCTGCCAACACTTTGGGGGGCGGGGGGAACCTCTGTTTTTAGTGATACACAGGCACCGTTTTCTTCTCCCACCTTCCCCGAGCAGGCCGTGCGTCAGGCGGGCGGCCCTGTCGGCAGCCCCTGCGGCTGTGTGCAGGTTCTCCTCCCTCTGCTGAGCCCTGCACGGACCCTGCGGTGCCTCGGCCGCCGCTCTGACAGCAGGCCATGGGTTGGGAAGGGAAGGCGAGGGCAGAAAGATGGATGCTAAAAGCAGGCTCGGTCAAATAGTGCTCCTTTCTACGTGAAAGCACCTTTCTCAAGCAGGCAGAGCTCTTCTGGTGTCTTGATTAGTAAAGGCACAGACCCAAGGTTTGAAAGCATCGCTGATAAATCTTAACACTGTGGTTAAAGCAGGGCGTTAGCAGCAAGAGATATTTTACACTATATGTACTGGGGTGGGGGTGCGCGCACGTCTTAACGAAAAGCAGCAGAAGAGAAAGCTGATGTGTGCCTTAAATATATGGCTATTCTGAATGGCTAATTCAAGATCAGGAATGTAATAAAGGCAATCCTTTAAGGCAAACAGTTTGTCAAGGTGACAAATCTGGCATTGAGGTTTATTATTTTGCACATAAAGTATCTTAAGAACGAAGATGTCCTAGTGACTTTGCAAGTATTGCTCTGGCCTTCAAATGTTGGTCCAGCAATCAAATATTCAGGTGATGGGCACAGTAGAACTTCCTTCAGAGACAGATGAACAAGAGGAAAAAAACCAAGTGGTGTTCACTGAAATTTCTACAAGTCCGTAGGAAGCAGTGAGAAGGGTGCCCTGGGTTACAGGCGCACCTGTATCACCTCGTAATTCAAGAACTAATGTTGTCCAGGGACCCTGGCAGTGTTGGGATACAGCACAAATGATGACTTGTGAGAAAGACGCATAAGTAAAGGAAGTAAGGAGGTAAAATCTGTACTTGGGGAAGATGACCGTACTGACCACAGGGTCTCCATGTCAGACTATTAGAAATGAGAACAGCCGTACAGGAATGAACTGAAAACGTAGGGAAGATTGTAAGCAGGCAGTAAGTGGAGAGGACTGGAGAGACTTGCAGCTACATTCAGAGATTTGACTAGTGTTGTGGGCCAGTTAGTAAATATAGAGTAAAATTAGACTCTTGTCTCTGTTCAAGTAGAGCTTTTTTCATTTGTTTGCTTAGTTCTACCTGCAAAATGTTCAGTAGCAAGATTGTGTAGGAGCTTCTTAATGGTTCTACTTGACTATAGTAGTAAAAGAACATACATTTCTTAAACTATTTCATATACATTTCTTAACGCCTTGTTGTGATAGTAATTCATGGCTTAAGTGCAAGTTTTTGTCACCTGTGACAATGACTAATGTATAATGGCCTATTTGTATATGTTTGGGTTTTGTCCTTTGAACTTCTGGCAAACATTTTACAAACCTGGCTGGTTTGTAGGAAGGTCATGCATGTTATCCTGGAGATGTGCAAAGCGTGCTGGTTTGCATACAGGTATTTGTGGGAGTGTAAATGCAGATGCAGGAAATATCTGGGCCAGCTTTATATGTTCATAACAAACAACATTGCTTTTCAAAATTATTTTCATCCTGTTACTAGCTTTTCTTTCCAAAACTAATGCTCTTGTGGAATGTTGTGATAGGAAATAATTTTGGCAATATTTTTGAAAAGCTTTTAATGTGATGTGCACGAAGGGTTTATCCCTATGTGCTGAGGAACAGAGGGACTAAGTGACCTGAAGACCGGTTTTAAAGTGTGTTCCACTTAAGAACTGAAATCAGTGGGTTCTCCAGCCTGTAAACCATGTTTCATAGTAGCAGAATAGCGGTAATGTTTAAGTTTTGTTGTGTGCTTATTATCAAGGACATGAAGTTAAATTAGCACATGAATGTGTTCTTTCACTGACATACTTGAAATTACGCTGCTAAATTCCTGTTCAGTTACATCAAGGCCTCTTTGCCATCAAAGGCTCTAAAAAAAAAAAAAAAGAGATTCATAAACCCAAAGGAAAATATGTTTCAACTGGGGGGGAAAAAACCCAAACAAACCCTAACCTTTTCCCTTTAGTTTTGTTTTTTTTTTTTTAATACATTGTTTTTACAGTTCACCTCTGTTGGTTGTTATTTTGAATCTCCACTGGGTGGGCAGGTAAGACAGGGTTAGCCATATTTCAAACTTAATATAGCAATTAATTAGTTGCTATGTGTACATTTTGTAAGAGGTTTAAAAAGTACTAGTTAATCGTTGATGAATTTTAAAACAGGATAAGCACATAAATAAGAGGTCACATATGAGTTCTGATAATTTCTTACCAGTGTGTATTAATTATTTATTAATTCTTGATAAGCTATTTACAAATGCATGCCAGATCTGAAACATACTCAAATGAGCTGTAGTCATAAAGCAAATAAAAACCTCAGAAAACTAATGTCTACTTCACAGAAACAGCAGTTCACTGATTCAGGGAAACTAGGTTGAAACATTCAGTGAACAGAATAGAATTGATAAATATTCATATTTGATGCTGAGATTAAAAGTAGAGTCTCGGGACCCATCAGTTAGCCAATTCCCAGTCTGGAAGACAGCATTTTAAAAAGTCAGCTATCAGTCTAGAGGTCTCATTTTGGATATTCTACATCATTCTTAGATTGGACATTAGGAGAAATTTCTTCACTGAAAGAGTGGTCAGGAACAGGCTGCCCAGGGAAGTGGGGGAGTCACCATCCCTGGAGGTATTTAAAAGATGTGTAGATGAGGCCCTTAGGGACATGGTTTAGTGGACATGGTGTGTTGGGTTGACGGTTGGACACGATGATCTTAGAGGTCTTTTCCAACCTGTATGATTCTATGATTCAGGACTTGTTAAACACAGGAGTTGTGTGGTTTGAATGAAGTTGTTGTAGTCAAAAGGCTCACGGAAACAGACGTCTTGCTATAGTTTATTAAGTTACACCGCTTTGGGGCACCTTCATACCAAAGAGACTTTGTTTGCAGCAAAGCTTCCAAGTTCTCCAGGCGGAGAGAGATGGGAGTGAGAACTCAGGCTGTCCAAAGACTCACGCGAATGCAAACCATACAGAAGTACGTGGAAGATACAGGTGACTCCTGAAAATGTTTGCCTACATGTTTCATCTTCTGCTTTGCATACACCCATGATGGAGGTCCAGTCTACAGCATAAATCAGAGCAGGACGGGGTTGTGTGGAAAAAGCAAGTCTTGCAATGAGACTTGATTTCTCTACAGTTAGGAAAGTTCTGGAAGCGTTAGAACTTGAAACCACGAAACCAGTGCACCTGCAAGACCATCATTTCTCTCCAAAATAGGAGAAAGACTATGTGGTGCTTTCTTCAGTGACAGAAATGATTCAAGTGAAGTAGTTATTGCTAGAAATGCCCCACTTGTGAGTAGCTGTGTTTATAGAAGAGCAAAGTGGCGTGGTGCTGTATGTGTCAGTTATGTATGGATATGGTACTTACAGATAACATGCACAATTTGTTCTTTGAATTCCAGAGTCTTTACAGACCTTTCAAAAACAGGAAAAGGAAAAAATGAGTTTTTCTCTCTGCTTATGTTTACTGAATCAATATTTATATATCGTGATCTCATTGAAAGCCAGTGTTTATGGCTAGTCTTCCCTGTGCATCAGGCTGTGGCTTTGTTTCAGAGCACTGCAATATTCTTTTTCTTTCAGGTAGGCACTTAAATATTTTTCCTCTCTCCTTGTGTTGATTGCTAATTATGTGGATGCAAGGTTTGCTTTGTTTCCTTTTAAAAGCGTTTGCTTGGGACCATTTCATCATCATCTTTGAATTGGACAACAGCATGAATATCAAACAGAGAGCTGTTAGGAGCTTTGCTTGCCACCTGTCTCCCTTCCAATGAGTCAGTTCTGTTTTTTTTTTTATTTTATTTCAGCTTCTTCATCCATTTGATGTTTTATCATCGGAAGCGTTTCTTTCCTCCCTTCCCCCCTTTTTTTTATTTGGCATGCCTTTTTACCTACCTCTGAGCCTCAGCTGATTTCTTCAAGGAAGGTCCTTGAACTTGCCAGATTTCTTTACAGTAAGGATCCTTAGAAAAGGCTGCTGCTGCTCTATTGCTCTCCATTTTTATCTTTTTTAAAGGCAGTTTGAAGTGATATTTCCCTCCTCGTGTTTTACAAGGCTATCTTAAATTTTCTAGCAAAAAAATCACTTTATCCATGAAAAGTTTGATCATGATTTTCCTCCCATTTTTGCTTTTCATAGCAGTAATTTATATTTACTGTAGTGTAGCATTACAGAGGCTCTGCTGAGTTTGACCCCCGTATTCCAGATGCTGCGTACACTTTTAGACTGCCTCTGCTATAGTGAACTGGCTGTCTAAACAGCCTGTAAAAACACTTACAAATTGTAACCAAATTGTCCCTCAGTTTTATTAAGTGCAGGTCTATACAGGCAAGTGGAGACAAAGCTGAGCTCACTCCATGCGCTGCCGGCTAGCATGACCCGGGGCAGTTCTAGACCAATTAACGATATTGCTGTGTTAGTGTGACCTTGTACCTGAGCCCGGGGACAGTGTGCTCTGGGCTCGAGTGCCTTCCCACATCACCGGGTACGAAGAAAAGGACTTCATTTTCACTGCTATTTTCTCCCTCCCTCCTTTCACTGTTGAAGTTCCCGCTCAGCTTATACACCACCCACAAAGCACTGTTTTGGCAATAGGTGGGTTTATCCCCCTGTTCCCAACTAGGGACCCTCCGCGCAATGAGATGTAATATTTGGCTGGTAGCCGGACAGGTCCCCTGTCTGCAGAGTCTCTCTCTGCTTTCGTTTCTTCCTCTGGTGACTAGGCTGTAAGGTTTCTGTGTCTTTCTACAACTTCTTCCTCTTGTGCTATTAACCAGACCTTTGGCCTATAACTTTGACTTTCATAATCTCCTTTCTCATGTACAGAATCCTATTGGAGCCAAAATACTGTGTAATGGCTTTAACCATGTAGATAGACAACAGGATCTGGACTTACCAGGTTTAAACAAAGTTTTCTCCTGAAGCCATCCAGATGCCCAGTATCCCCCGTCTGATGCCCATTTTAGAACTCATATTGTACAAAATTTACCAGAAAATAACTTTGTTCTCTGGAATATAATCTCTTCGAGGACGTTTACGGAGCCACGCTGAGAAGTATTGCTGTCTTCCTTCAGAAGCATTTGAGAAATTCAGGTTTACCGCAGCTCAGTTTAGCACACTGAATACTCAGTGCAGTATTCATTATCCGAACAGTACGGTTTCTGCCTTTGTCACGAGGGATCCGTTTAGCAGACAGTTGAGATAATGTCTGGGAGTGTTGGGAGCATCCAGTCCGGTAGGCATCTGGGGTAGGTGTGAAACACCATCGCGTCTGTTTGGTCGTCTTTGGATATTCCATTAACCACAGGGATGACTGAAGGCTTCAGACCACCCCCGACTCCTTTTAATTAACACACACGAACGTGCCTAGGGCTTCACTGACCGTTGCCTTTGGTGTAAAGCCAGGTCTCTCCTGCCCAGCCATTCCTTCAGGTACCCGTGCAGCAGGGTGTGCAGGAGAATCCTCTTAATGAGCGTGCCACGGTGGCAAGCGAAACATGCCAATTAGGAGATTATCTGCATACTCCCAAGATCCGAGGAATGAGCTATTCGGGAGAGACATGCTCTTCCCCCTCATTTGAACTGCTTTAGAACAGGCTTATCACAAAATTGTAGTTTTACGTGTATGTGCAGTAGCAGAAATGGGACACAAGAAGTATTTATGGAAACGAAGCCTAGAAATGAAAATGGGGGTGTGCCATTCCTCCATTCCATAATTACAGAAAGACCTTGAAAACCTCTTTATAATGCTGGTAGGGAGTACTAGTGTGTGCTGACCCATTTTGGCCACGCTGTTTGTGTGGTGCTGAGCGTCTATGATCAATTCACGAAACAGTCATCGCAGAACAGAAAAATAGCTTGACGGGAACAAAGTATCGGGTGGAGAGGAACGGTATCAGTTTTAAATGTCGCTGACCTCCTGCAATATGTTGAGTCATCATTGCTTTCTAGTAAAAACTGGAGGATTTGAGAGAACGCAGAGCCTGGTGGAAAACACTCAGCCCCTTTCATAATTGCAGTGTGTGTCAGGGTAGTCCACTCCCTACTGAAGATGGGCTTGCAGGCACAACTGTGTGTGTCATGCGCAGGGTATGCTATGGGTTGATAAAACCGTTTCTCAACAGGACTGTTGAGCCCGGCTGGAGCATCTCTACCATACCGGTGGCGTGGCAAGGCTGTACAATGGAGCAGGTAAACGTGCAGGGAAGGATGGGTGCTGAGTACATCTCTCTGAACGTAATCTGAAAGACAGGAGATTCTGCCACTAGGCAGTCTGCATCAGATCTTGCCTCCAATTTGTCAGTTTAAATCCAGCTACATCAGCTACAGATGAAGAGATTCAGTGCTCTGCAGTGTTCTGGCCTACGTGGAAAGCACTTGCTAATTCTCAGGTAGTTTCTTAAAGGATGAATGGAAACATTTTTCTGTGCGTGTGTTGCACCCAGAACGCTGGGTTCCTGATCCATGGGATCACAACAACAAAAAGAAAGAATACTTGCAGAAATAGTCCGGTGCAGAAGCAGCACTTAAGCAGCTTTGACAGACATACCAGGAATTAGAGACTCAATTATTCCTTCCACCTCAGGTTTGAAACGCTCTGTGGAGGGGATGGCACAGCTGTTGTACCTGTCTGGTGGCTACAGAGAGGACTCCTGTCTCTAGAGCTGACAATCTGGAACGCTAAATTCCCCCACACAAAGAATCCATCTGCTTCAGTAATGCACATCCCAACCGTGTATGCAGTTTATTTCAATCCCTGCTAAATTACATGCAAATGAATAAACAAAATAATACAGCCTGTCCCAAGCTGTTGATATTTATTTCAACGTATACAAACAGATGATAGCTGTTTTCTCTTAAATACCTCTTATGTCATCAAGAAAGTTGAGAGAAATTATGTTCCAAAGTCTGTCTGTACTCCCCTCACTGAGATCTCACCTCTTCTTTTAAACCTAAAAGAAAATATGAGCTTTCTGGATTCTCTCCAACAGCAAGAGTTGTCAGTTTTTCCGTTTGTACTTAAGGAGGAAAAACATGAAATTGGGAAGCAGCGTTGTTCCTTTGGAGAGCGCTGCCTGGGGAGCCACAGGGGCCGGGGCCGGTTCTCACACCCCTGTTCCCGTCTAAACAGATCCCTTCCTTCCTTGTAGTTCAGTCTTCCCTTTCGCCTTTTGTCGGTTTGGACAGTGAACTTCTTTGGGCTGTGCATAACTTTCTGTTCCTAGGTCTGCGAGCCTGGGTCTCCACTGGGGCCTCTAAAGGCTACTGCAATAAAAATAATAATAAATTTACCCTTTTCACATTAGTCTTTAGCTTTTGCTGCCATTTAGAAAAGCAGGCAGCGCATAAACGTATGAAAATGTCATTTGCAAACATTTACTTCTCCAGTGCTCGCTGTGGTTTCATGGGATGATTTCTAAAATCACATAGCTAAGAAAGAGGGATCATTTAGTGCTCTCGTATGCTGGGAGTGCCTGAACAGGATTAGAAGAAGGCACAAGGGAAACCAAACTAACAAGCTCTTGAACAAGGGGGCTATCAATGTTGTCTAAAGGAAAATTAAGGAGAAAAGAAGAGACACTTAAAAAGACTTCCTTATCAATATTCCCCTCTTTTTTCTGTCCTCCCATGACTTTTATGGGCCTGAGCTGTGTTTTTCTTTTTTGTTTTAATTGCGTGATGAGCTTTGGCCTTTCTTCTTCTAAGTCATGGCCAATATATTTTAATTGAACAAATCTAATTTTCCTTAATGCTTAATAAAAAGATTTAAAGACAATCTAAAAATAAAACTGGTGTTTATGTGGATTTTAAATAATTAGCATGAATGTTCCCTTGAGTGTTTTAGGAGTTACGATGCATACCTAGCAGGAAGTTGAATCTGGTTTTCCCAGTGCTTTGGGACTCGCTTGAAATATCGGAGCTTCCAGGGCTCGGGCCCTAACTTAGGTTGTTCCTGGTCCTTGGATGTGCTAATGAGCAAGAGACAGCAAAAACTTGGTCTACCAGTCTGCCAGTTGTTTTCTGAATTCCATGTGGGTCTTGTTTCACTTTGTGTACCGCCTAAATAAAGGTATTTCTCCTTACTACATACTGAGTCAGCTGCAGCTGGCAGAGGGTTGAACTGGGGTGAGCTGCCTTTTGTGCAAGGGAAACCTAAGTATGGATATTGGTGGTTTGCGCTGTGTGTGGTCTTGCGTTAGCCTTTGCAGGAATTTTGTCCTTTGAGAATACTAAGAATTAGACCTTATAGTCACCTGCGATAAAGATGGCCAGTGTGCCCCCAGGGGCCGGTACCGAGGCCTTAATCTCTACCCAGCGCAAGGCTTGGCGTGGGAGGTTTGGCGCTCACAGCAGGCATCGCGCCTCTGTTGGTCTTGTGCCGGTCTGTGTTTGCAGCGTGCGGTGCAGTGACGGTGCCTGCGAACTCTCTAGTTCTCCACTACCGTGTCATGCTGGTGTTACTGTTGGTTGTATTATTGCTGCGGTAGCACAAGAGGAATTAAGCAAAGGGTATTTTTTGTCTCTATATAAAATTCATTCTGTTTATTCTTATTATTATTATTTTTGTGAAATACTAAACTCAGTTGCAGATAGAATAAGCCATCCGGTTCCTGTCACAGCTACTGTATATTACATACGTATGGGGAAATTGCTTATTGATTTAGCCAAGTGTGAACAAGTGCTACTAGGAAACCACAAAAGTATTCGTAATACTAACAGATACTATCAGAAGTGACATGCTGCACTTGATTCTTGGCTAGAGGGCATCAACTTTTAACCAAGGATTTAAAAAAAATCAGTTATTTCTATGTGGATGAGCGTGCTATTAAAGCTTTAATGAAAAATTTCTTGGAGAAAGAAAGGCAATACACTGAAAGACAGTGTGTATGCTTTATTGACCTTACAGTGCTTCATGTGCCAGAATTAGGCCCAGCTCCTGCAAAGTCTTCAAGTTATTTACATCAGCTGAATCATCAAGAGAGTATCGGTGTTGACTGCATACTGTTGTTACAGCATCTGCATACATGTATTTAACCAATTATTTGCATGACCTGGACATTATTTTTAACCAATTTGACAGATGAAACCACTGCAAGGAAGTGGTACAGGGCAACCTCAAAATTGATGTATTCCTGCAGTGATTAAAGCATCTCAGTTTTCAATGAACTGCTCTTGTAAGACTGAAAGTCAAAGAATTACATTACTTTTGGGGAGGAAAATCGGCATAGAGACTAAATTCGAGGAGACTGATGTGTTGTGAGACCATTTCAATCAGAGAATGAAACAAAAAGGTACTGAGTCTGTAAAAATGGCCGGATAACAGAAACCCTCTGGTTTTGCTGTGTGGCGTTCCTTAGAAATTCACAGCTGTGACCATAACGTCCTAAAGGAATCTTTTCTTTGGACTTCTGTGGTTGGAACTTGTTTCTGCCTTTATGCTATGACTATGCTCATCTCACAGATGCTTATGTGCACTGTATTCTCCCAACATTTGTATTTTAGAAACTGTCATCTCATCTTGAAGTAATGATCCTGTCTTTTTGTTGCTGCTGTAACTGAGAGGGAAGTAGTACTCGCTTATAAATGATAATGGCATTTTGTCATGGTTTTCAGATGGTATCTATTTACACTTGAGTGTGATCGTTATTAGTAGAATTGCTTATATATCAATATATTTCTACATTTTAACAAAGTTTGCAAATAAAAATGCCAAATAAAGATCAGAAACATCATTTGATTGGATGCCATGAGGTACAGTCTTTCATTTCAGCAAGGAGGAATTGCCTAGCACAGTGCTAACAGTATTATCATGCAGCCTTCGTCACCATTTTTAGAAGAGCGGAGATTCTCCCAGCTGTGCTCTATCTTTTTTTCTTATTCATCATCTTGTTTTGCATTGTCTGCTTTCTACTCTAGAATTACCTTCAGCCTTTTTGCTGTTAATGTCTGGGGGACATTTTCTTGATTGTACTTGCAGATGGGTGCTTCTGGCTTAAGTGTCCAGAGATATTTTCATAAGGCCGATGTAAGAAACCTACTTACAGATGCTCTGGATTTTTCATGTTTAATTTAGGAAGCAGACAACTGTGGCTCACAGTGGGTATCATCTGATCTGACTCCTTCCAGAATGAAATCTGTATGTTTGTGTAGGATTCTGTAGTGATTTTGCTCCTAAAATTCTAAGTAATTAAATAGTTAATTAATTTTGTGTTATAATCTCTGATAGAGATTACTGATCTTAGCCTTGCTATATGCATGTAGAGAAGGAGGAGGATCAAGTTTTCAGTGAAATCGTTTCGGACTTTTGGGGTCTGCTCAGTTCAGGTCTCTGCTCTCCCAGACAATTTCTGTGCGATCTCTACACACTCGCCATATCTGCTCCCCCGTCGGGCTGGTAGGACGGCTTTCTTCAAAAGGCAGGGCTTTTCTCGAGGGATAGCAGGGAATGCAAGGTCGTGTGCTACCCACTGCAATGATGCAACTTGATGAAAGAGATTACAATAGATTGTGATGCCAATATGGCCAAGTAGGTGTGAATTTATAAATGAATCTGTATGCAGGCACTGTGTGAGGCTGTGCTGTCTGTCTGCCTGATTTTTACAAGGTGGGGTCTGCTCACAAATGGTGGACCCGAGTAAGGTAAAGGAATAGTTCAAGATAAAGCAGTAGTTTTGACTACAAAGTTAATACTGGTGGCCCGTGAGCTAATTCCTAAAATAAGCAGGGGTATCTGAGCACAGGGCTATTGATCCAGGCTCCTGGCATGCACGGATGTCTGCCCAGGTCCTGCGCTTGACTCGGATTTTCCATACCTACTTTGCGGCGTAGTGGCTAACCGTCCTTGGGAAGGCTTTGATCCTGAAGCACAGTGCGGCAGTCTGAAAGTGGTCATTGCAGTGGCCGTTTTGTGGCTTCTACCCCTGGCTCAGAACGTACTCCGGCCTGAGGTTAGTATTTCCGACACAGCTCTCCCGAGGATGCCTGTGGGTGCTACTGCTTTGCAGTTTCCCAAGCTAGCACCGAGTGAGCTACCTGCAGATCGGGAAGCAGTGTAATAATCGTCTCATGGCTTTCAAACTGGATCAGTTAGTGTTGCTGAGAAGCAGGGATAGTTAGCCTGGCAACGATGCCATGTTGACATGGTAATACTCCTTTCTGGAGCTGATCTGGGATTTGTGCTGGTTGGGTAAGCTTGTTTCAGGGTCATGAATAAGTTGCTACACTGCCCAGGGTCCTCAATTGTCCAAATGGCGAGCTTGCGATAAACACAGAACGTGTACAGAGTATGTTAGTGTACCAGGTAACCTAATGAAAGTAGAGGTGACCAAGCGGCACCCTACCTGCGGTACAAGACAGTAGTCAAGAATAACCCTAGAAAAAAACTTGTTTCTGTGTCCACAATGTCTGGTCTTCTGACTGAGGGGCTGGGGCTGGGGAAGAAACAAAGTTAGATATGGAAAAGCCTGCTGAGTTGGAGATGCAAGAGTTTGCTGATAATTATGGTGAGAAGGTGTTGTAACTTGAATCATTAAAATGATGTTTTATGCTCGTCAATGAATTTTAGCTCAGCTAAGGTGCTACACGACTGAATTAAGCATATAGTGGCTGTGATGCTGTTGAATTAATAGAAGCTGCATCAATGGCTATAACATTGATGAAGAATCTAGGGGAAAAAGGAATGCATTTGCTGCAAACATACGCAAGCGCAATTTTCTAAATTCTAAATTTGGCCTTGAAAATGTGCCAACTCATCTCTTTCTTCAAGTGAGAGCTCCTTAGCCATTACTCATTGTTTGCATAGTTTAAACTGAACAGCTCCACACGAAGAGTGCTAATGCATCCATTAGCTGTCAGTTGGACCAAACTTGCATGTCTTTGCCTGTTGGTATCTACACTTGGACTCACAAAGGGTGATGTGAAATAGCACAAACCGCCACTCAATTATGGTAGTCTGACATACAATTAAAAAAAATACGCTGGGATAAGGTTGTGGAGTTAGACTCCCAGAAGAATCCAGATACAGGAGATTAATAGCAATGACTCATCTAAACATAAAATATTTGATTTTCATTTTCACAGTGCACTTGATTTAGGAGACATTCATTTTAGCATCTGTCAAGAGTAATGTATGTACACAAATAGACTGTCAGGAACTGAATGTGATTGCAAGTTGTGTAATGAATCTCCTCTCTGACTTCATAAACGGAGGCCAAAACCCTTTATGAAACCGCGCTCGATAGTTTTAACAAACAAGCTAAGTGTAACAACTGTCTCTATTAAACATTTCCTTGAGCCGTGAATAGTTACTCACATGTGGCAAAGGCACCTGTGAGATCCGGACTCCTCAGTCCCAGAGATTTTTAGTGTGGGATGCTCCTGGAGAAGTTCCAGAGGCAAAAGCTGAAGTGCTTGGCCTTTGCAGATTAAAACTGGCACGCATTTTCTGTGGATCTTGCATAAAATGGATGTGCGCTATATTCTCTTTCATGGATCATTTACCTAGGGCCTAGAACTATTAAAAAATGCAAATGTTGAAAGTTTTGAAAGAAAGCTAGATGATTTTTCATGAAACTCCCCATGAAAAATAATCCTTCGTTCTTTTAGCATAAAAGTGCAGGCGTGTTTGCTTGCATTAGTATCCTTTGGACTGAGTTTGGCAGCTATAAATACCAATATACTGTCTTCCAAATGATAGTGGGCTACTCTGACATTGAAAATTTCCACTAGCTTTACTTCTTGTCTCTGTAACTGGGGGGAAAAATAAAAGCAATGCACTATCTGGCATGGTTGTTCGGAGCATATTAACCTGTGATGTTTATGGATAAGTTACATTTGCCTTCTGTATAGTGGAGATTTTATTAAATTAAAAGCCCTTCTTAATGATAATGCTGCACTTCCTCAGAGTTCTTTCCTTCTGAGTCCCAGAAGCGGATATTAAACCTTTTAATATCAAATAGTTTTTTTTGGTTTGGTGGTTTTTTTTTCCCTCCTTTCTGCAGTAATTGATCAGGCTTGGGCAAGTACAGATGTATCTAGTGGCTTTTGGCTTTTCTAATCTAAGTAATATCAATATAAGGCACCTGTATGGCTTCATTACTTTAGTAGCCTGGTTATCAGAGGTGCCGACCGTCTCCTGGAACACTCTGAAGCCCGTGGAAGCTTCTGGTATTCCGTCCAGTCAAGAGTCTGCCTGATCTTACCTGATAAGCTTTAGCTGGTGCGATCGCGTGTGTGTCAGATAAAGTCATGCCCCTATTTCAAATACATCATCTCACTTTTAGTCTGCTCAGCAACAAGGGAGCTGTTAATACTTCCTCCTAGTACCTAATTTGTGCTGTGAATTTTACTTCATGACAAAGGATCAGCAGATACCATGTTCAACTGATCACAGCTCTTTGAAAGAGTGTAGGTGATACTGCTCCGAGTTATGGTAAAAACAATTTAAAACTGAATGCTCCACTTAGTTAATAATAATGCTTAAGCACATTACATCTTCAAGAAGCTGTACAAACATTAACTAATTAGTACCCCCAACTAATACATAATACTCCATCATGGTATGTAATTATGTATTACTATTAGAGCTGGAGGAATTATTCGGTGTGAATAAATTATCCAGCAAATTTTGCTTTTTTCCCTTACTGTTGTGAATTTGTTTGCAAAATTTTCCCAGGTGATATGGTTGTAGTTGATCTCATCTTTGCCATATTGATAGTAAAAGGTATCCTTTATATTCTGTGTAATCAATTCCTTCAGTCATTGATGCTGTTTTGTGACTGTTACTTATATTGTAGCAGGACCCCCAGGCCCAGCTAAGTGCAAGACCTCATTGCGCAAGGTGCTGTACATTTGTACTCATTGACCTGAATGTGGATTGCTCTGAAGAGAAGGAACAAGAAGGGCAGGGAAATGGATACAGAGGGAGGGAATAAACGATTGGCCCTCGATCACGGAGCATGTCGAGTAAATCCATTCTGTGTGATTGTGTTGGGATTAAATGCAGGTTTCTTGAAATCCATTCCCTTAGACAATGCCTTTTCTCTTAATTAGGTCATAACAATTTATCGCAATGTCCCAGTAGCTGCTTACGTCCCCAAAATCTCAGTTTTCTTATCTCTAAAATAGGTCAATGTTTACTGTCTTGACATGGGGGTGTTATGAGGCGTGACGATGGCGGCACTCGCACTGAAGGCACATTGCTTTTGGAACAGAGGGAACTATTCAGATAGGGACCCTGTGTTTTCCAGGCCCTAAGTTGCTATTATGCGTTGAGATGGCTTGCCTCTGGTTTTACAAGCTGTTTGCAAATAGCCGATGTGGCAACGTGCCTGGACGTCCCAAAGCAGTCCTGCTTACCAGTTTTTGAAGTGCTTCCTCGAGCAGCCTTACCGTTTAGCCGTATGCGGTGATACACGCACACACATATCTATACCAGGAGTGAAGTATAATCTGTCAGTACTTCTGTTGGAAACGTCTCTGTATTCGTATTTGCTATTGAATTGTTGTTGCTTTCCCAGCATTTTTCGGAGCATGAGTGAAATTGGAAGTGTTTAATCTTAGAAAAGAGATGACTAAGACGAAGCATGATTAAAGTATTGTCAATAATGACTGATTTGGAGAACAGTTATTTGGAGCTTCTCTTCTGTCTCATTGCTCAAAAATTAGAAGATAGTGAAACTGAAAGATAGGAAACTAAAAAAAATGTCGGGGAAAAAAAAAAATTTTTTCACTGAAAGAAAGAGATCTGTGGAAGGCATTGTCACGAGATGTCCATAGGTTGAGATTTTCCTGCTTTAAAGACAACTGAACAGGAATAACTAAAATTGTTATAGGTAATGTTTCAAAAATATGCACAGATACAAAATTTCATTCTTCACGTTTAAGCCAGTCTCAGATCATGAGGAAAAAGATGACTTTCTTGTTTGGTAAATTATTTTTCATCTTCTTGCTGTAGAGTTTCTTGTGACCTCAGTTGATCTATCTACATTTGTATGATGGAGCTGAAAGGCCCTGGCTCTTAAATACCATAGTAGTTCTTTTGTGTCAAGCAAGGTTGTCCCTTTATGGGAAATGCCACTATATATGTATTTCTTATGGGACCTCCTCTCCTGTCTGCCATATTCACACTTCTTGTTAACAGTTGCTCTGATTCTGGTCTGCTGTTCAAAGCCACGCACTAAAAATTACCACTTTAATTTTCTGTGCTGAACGCAGATGGAACAGAAGGCTGAGGGTACTAGAGCTGCAAGGAAGTCTCTCATTTCTTCCTCTTGTAATTTTTTCTACTCTGTTGTAAAGAAGAGGAGGTGAAAATACAAATATGGTCCAAATGCAGAATGTGAGTCTGTGAAAGCTCCGGGGATTATTATGGTGGGCATAGCATCGCTAGGGTAACCACAGCAACTAGGTGGTTTTTTGCGTTCTTTCCAGTGAGTATCAGAAAATGCCACTTACTTGTCAAATGCAGTGAATTTATAAATATCTGCCTGGAACGTACTTTACAGAATTGTTCCTTATGGTTTGACACTGACTGATTTTAATGGTGTTCCATTAAAAAAAGTATAAAAAGATGTTATTGAGAAAATAAAAGGAAGGGCATACATGCCTCAGAAATAAATGTGTCTGGATTGCAGAATTCATGTTCACTCCATAACAGGTGTAGTTAGCTGTCTGATCTTCAAAGAATTTCAAAGAAAAAGGCCTTAATTAATCCTCAAAGTAGCTTTCATGCATGAGTCTTGTCAAGAAGTAAACTACTCTGTTAAGTGACGATGGGTCAGAAGTGTCTGTGTCTAGGTAGTTTCCTTTCTCAAGTTAAAGGAATGACATCGGGAATCACATAATTAGAAGCCAGGCATCTTCTGGCTGTCAGCAATTTCTCTGAGGGTTGTGGGTGGAAAACTTGCTGTTTAGTGGCCAAAGAGTAGGATTTGACTGCAACGATTGAGCAATGATTGAACTCACATGCCTTTGGGGAGCAAGGGTGGATGTACTAGAAGCCCTGGCTGAAAATAGTGTGTCTCGTTGTGAGGGGAGTGGGCTCTGTAGAGGGAGATTCCCCGAAAACCCTGAGCGGTACCTGGGTCGGTGCTGCCCTGGGTAGTAACGAAAGTCGTCGTGTCGCTGCTCTGCCCCAAAGTGTAAGCGAGGCAGATGAGAAGAGGTCTGGCTGGCTGCTCCCCTGCATTTCAGTTACAGTTGTTTTGGCATGGTGTGTCTGAAAAAGATGCTCATAAATGCCTGTTTCCTTGACAACCAGAGACTAACAGATGATTGGTCAAGTGATAAATATTTTTAGGATTAAGCACAATTTATAGCCTGTTGCCAATTTCCCAGGGAATAGGATATTCGAGAAGTTCTGAGACCTGTTCTTAGCTTTTGCATAGACTGTCTAGTCTTGTCCAAATCTAAATTTGCATTATCTTAGTTTTGTACTCCTTAATGGTTGTTGTAGCTATCAAATCCAAGTGCCTTCTAATTAGAAACAAGAAAAAACCTCCACGTATTCTTATGTACGCATGTATGCGTAGGCACGCTTTGTTTCTTCCACTTACAGAAGTAGTCCCAAAATGATCATGGGAATATTGCAAAGGGCTTATTCTGACAAAGTTAAATTAAAGAAATGGATGCTTTTTAATTTCCCTGGCTATGAGATGACAGTAGTCATGCGTATTACTTTTTGTACATATGGAAATGCACTATTATATGCATCTGCCATGAATACTGATGAGGGCTAGTTAAAAACTTGTTCTTTTGATGAAAATTTGTGGTAACACTCTGGATTTCATGGAAAAGGGGGGCAAAGGTAATCATATCGGTGCATTTTTTTCTATCCTGTCCTACTCAAATATTAAGGTAATTATCTCTCTAAAATAGACTAAAATTTGGGATGCCTGCAATTCCTGGATTTAGGGAGTCCTTATGAGTCTAGTTCTCTTCTAATTATTTAACTCTTAATGTTAAAAAATAAAGCTAGCAATAACAAATCCCAGACTAACTTCTCTGCCCTGATTTCCTTTCCCTGCCTTGTTTTGATTATTTAGCTTATAAGTTACTTGGAAACAGAAAAGTTCTTACTGTGTGAGTGGCACAAAGGGGAGTCTTAATCTTGTTCCGTGATTTAAATCTGCCTTAGTTGAAAGGGTGTTTGAGTAATCTTTGCCGTTGTGCTTTTTTTCTGTTGGTTTTTTATTTGTTGGTTAGTTTGCATGGCTCTGATCAACTGAAGTACAGGAAAAATAAGGAATGAATCTGGAGCGGTGTCGCGGTGTCTAAGCTCTGATTGATTTCAGTGGGATGATGAGAGCCAAATAAACGAGGGTTATTTGCCCAAGGTTGCAACGGTTCTGGGGTACAGCACAGAATTGAACAGCAATCTTTGAAGTCAAGGCTTGTTCCCAAACGAGTGGGCCATCCTTCTTTTCAAGGCACCCGTGCAATAAAGTATTTTTTAAAACTTAATACAGTAGGAGGTGAAGGGATAGGCAGCTGAAAGCAGGAAGATTTGTAATTTTATGTTCTTTTTAACAGGTACTTCATTTTTTCTAACGGAATACTGTGGCACAAGGAAAGATTGTATTCTTTTTCCTAAGAGCACTGTGCTGTTGATGTTATTGTTGCATGTCATGTATTGGGTCAAGCTGCTTTAACACCTGGCTCAAAATTCAGCATAGTTGAGAGAATACAACCACCTTATTTTCTTGCGTGAGTCAACAAATAGATTTCATTAAGTAGGCTGAAGAAGGGTACAAGAAATTCCTGCTACATAAGGCGAAGGAAGATGTAGCTTAAACGGTCTTCTGTGCTTTGAAGGGCATATTTAATCAAGTCTGTCTTCTTTTGGCGTTTAAACTTTCGTTTGATGTGTTTTGGTTTCTTTAACTATCCTAAAGACCTTAGTTGATCAAAAGTTCATAAAAGTGTTCTGTGTTGGCCAAGTGGAAATGTAGCTGAACAGCAGCACTGAAAGGTCATACTAATTAAGGGATGGAACTCAGCAAAGATATCTTAAATCGTTTCAAGCTAATAGAGTCGTTGTCATAACAAATTAAGGCATAGCTCTGTTTTTCAGTACTAAGCTATCATTTGTGGAAGGTTCAGTGTTAACAGGGAGCTGTGAAAATAAGATTCCTTTATTTGCTTTGTTATCTTATTGCAGATTATGATTGGGGGATTTCTTAAGGACAGGTTTATGAATTTTGTGTTGAGCACTTACAAAAAAAAACCAAAACTGTGTTCTGTATGCTAGGTGCCAAGCACTTGGAACTCAAGTTTCAAGACTGCAGATTTAATTGACTTTCATAACCTAATTTTGAGATAGTTTAAAATCATTGAGTCACTGTTCTAATTTAGTATTTTATTTTTGCATTGAAAAATAATTCTAGCTAGGGAGAAATCTATACTGGGTCTTGTCTTGCTTCTCCAATTAGTCTATAACTTTTGCTGCCCCTAAATAGCTTGTGGGGTTTTTTTTCTTCCCTCTGGCTCTTTTACACCATGGAATTGATGCAAGAGTTAGAGAGAGGGATATTTCAGTTCCCTAGAATCAGCTTGTATAGCAGCTTTTATCACCAGATTGCTATTAAAAAGTACCAAAAAGTACCAAAGGTGGCCAAGATAGCCGTGAACATTGGCCTGCATGGCCTTTTTTCTGTGATGACCAGGTATAGCAAAACTCACCAGCTGTGTACTCTGAGAAAACTTAGTCACTTCACCAGCGAAAAAGCAAACACAAGCATCAGAGTTGTGTCTTCTCAGTTTTCTTATTAAGCTCATAAATATGTAAATTAGATGGCACCTTTGGGCATAAGGAAGTCTTAATTGGAGGAGTATGCACATTTTCACGATACTATGACAAGATCTTCAGAAGGGTTTATGTGACTTTGGAGTACAAGTCCTTTTATTATAATCATCAAGAATTTTTAGCACTTTTTAATTTTGTTTATCTGCAGTTTACGGGCAGATAAGGCAGTCAGGAGTTAATAATTAAGCAAGACTCCCATGTACCTGTTAACTGTAACTCATAGTAGCCTTGCTGCCTGTGTTTGAGTGAATGGCTGCATCAGGATCTCGGTTCCAGATGAAAGGTCAGTTACTGCAGATTCTCCTTCCATCCCATAAACAGCATTTTTAAAGCTATTTTTTTCCCTTCCCCTCTCAAAGAGGCTTGGATAATGAAATGCCAGTGCATAAAAACATACATGACAAGTAGGAAAGAAAAAGCAAGTCCAAGAAGATGGTGTGAGAAAAATCTGCCTTGGAAGAGCATTGCAACCCAGTATGGGAGCCCTAATCCGCTCTGCCACACCGAAATGAGAGGTGTTGAGCGTTATTAAGCACTGAAGCCGCAGGGTGCATGAGCACAAAGTTATTTAGCCCAGGTCTTTGTATAATTGGGATGCGTTTAGAATAAGCACGATGTTCAGTGGCCCTCACATTTCTGCCGGTATCTGTGCTGTGGTCTCATCCTAACACCACTGGCTGCCGATGTAAAACATACTGCAGGAGAATATGGAGCAGCTAAAGGCAGAAATTCGTTATTACTGACCCACTTGGTTATTATAGAATAGAGAATCCATTTCACAAAGTAGAAGAACAAGGACGGGTGAAAAAAGTTCAGATGAAACACATCGTGTCAAAAAAATTTTTTTTTTCCTCTGAGGGAAGTGAAAGTTTTGGGGTTCTGAAGTATGGATAAAATGTTTCATTTCAAAATGAGCCACAAAGTTCTTGAGACCTGCTGCCTGGCAAGTGTGTAATTTGTCAGAGTCTGCCGGGACTTCTGGGGGTGGGTAGGGTGACCATAGTCACGGCTGGGATAACGTCCAGCTGCAGAACGGGCCCATCAGAAAAAGTGGAGGTGCAGGGTGTCCTGAATGACAGGCTCTCTAAGGGACTGACTTCAACTGGAATACTTCCGGCATTTTTCAATAGATTTTTGCTGAACTTCTCGTTCTATCGAATGTTTTAATTCTTTGGTTTGGATCAATAACAAATGCAAAAAAATACCTGAATTTTTCAATCAGCCATAATTACAATAGATTGTAATTTTAGCTGTTGCTTCAGGGGATAGAGTTTGAAGTTTTACTGATACAAGGTGAATACTGTGATGGGGAGAGACAGGAAGCAAAGCAGGAGTTTCAGTCTATTTAAAACTGTAGAGGATTAACAGTATTATATTTGGTGAGATTGATTCCTCTTGAATTTCAGAACCTGAAAACTGCATTTTATATTAAGTCTTTCCCTTCTGTAAATATTGTTAAAGGACACTTAGATACGTTCAGAATAAGTACTCCTTTATATTACTAAAAAACAACAATAATTTGCATAGATAGGATAGTTTCATAGAGCTGGATTTACCTTAACAGAGCCATGGCTATTCACAGTAACTGTGAACTTGACCTGGAAGTTCTGTGAGGCTCCGGCTGGTGCTGTGCTCGTTCTGGTGGTAGCTCTGTACTTCTCTGTTGGCTCTGTTCACTGGTATTTCACCTAGTGAAGACAGCGTATCGTCCTGCCTGTTGCGTGGCATATCATGACGGTGTCATACAGCATTGATATTCTGAGATCAGAAATGATTGCCTTATTTCCAGTTAAACTTAAGGTGTTGATTTTGACCTCTAAAGTCTTGAATGGTTTGAAATTTGCCTGAGAGATCACCTCTGTCGCACAGTCGCAATCAATAGAGGAACTCAAGCTTGAACCCTCCTGGTGCAAATAGGAGGGAGCTGCTGATAAGAGCACATTTTCTGAGACACAGTTATTGTTAGAATCCATTCTGTTTTCATCTAAGACAGGCAGAGTTTATTAAGAATTGGAATGCACTGCAAGATCTATTTATTTTGCTTGTGCAGAAAGAGGGGCAGGAGCGAGGCTAAATGCTTGTGTTTCTCAAATTGGTTTTGATGGTCTTAATTCTGGATAATTATTTCCTGGGTATAATGGAACAGATATTTTCCTTGTAGCTACTCTGGCTGACTCTGCTTGAGCAGAGGGGTGGCGGAGTGGGGTGTGTGTTGGTCTAGGTGATCTCAAGATGACCCTTCCAACCCAAACGATTTTGATGTCACCTCTGTCCTAGATCTAGTATGTTATTTTGGGAGTCTATTGGAATAAATGTTGCTCATTCTGTTATCTTAGCACTTTTGGATGTGTGTATGCACACATGCATTTGCGTTTGGCTACTGACTCATTCATGTATTTCTGCCTTTATGTTTGCTGGCATGAGGCAAGCGATTTCACTGGATTGATGACTGCAATAATCCTAGCCTCGTTAGAGAAAACTTAGACCCTTGTACAGATTAAGTTGACAACGAGGTTGTGCTAATGAGTACCTAGATACCTTGCCTTCCCTGCTGTCTCTCATTACGCTGTAGCTGAGATTTTGCTTTTCAGTGCACCTGTTGCTTTTCGGTGATGGTTCTTCACCTCCCTCATCATACTCACTTCCATACTTTTATGTCAGGATACTGGAGAGAAGCTTCTTTTCCTTTGAAAGTATTGAAGACGAAAATGAAATTGTGCGTCCAGGAAGTTTTGTTGTTAGTTTTAACTGAACCAATATTCCATTTGAAGTGAGTAGAGGAGCAATAATAGTCCAGTAGGGAATTCCGTGAAAGGAATTTATGTGGAAAGGAATCGATTACCTGCCTGTCCTTGCTTCAGAGAGCGCTTGCTTATTTTGAAGCTGGAGCAAATACCTGTTGGATGTTTTTAGCTATATTTGATTCCTTTAATGAAGAGATGCAAAACTTTCTTTTGTTTCCCTAGTAGCTGCCCTTAAACTGGCACTTCAGTGTTACAGCCAGTCATCTTTGCTGGATATGAATCATCATTTGCATGTAGTGTCCCAGGTGTATGAATGAGAAAACTCTTACGCTGTTAAAATGATAAACAAGTTACATTTCAGAAGCTAGAGAAGCAAGTTAACATGTTTACCCACTGAAATGCGTTACGGATATAGTTCTTCATTTCTGACTGTAGATACTGGTTAGACCATCATTTTTGCACCTACCTGTATCTCTCATAGCTCATATTCTATTAAATTCATTGTGTATTCTTTTTTGTTCTGTCATTCCGTTATCAGGAAAATATCACTAAAAGGATGAACGTTTACAAAATCAGAGTACAAAACAACACAGAAGCATCTATCTTAAGTAGAAGATAGTAGAATAATATGTATGACAACAGCAAAACAAGAAAGGTACTTATTCTACTGAAACCTGGGCTGGGTATCGTTTATTGGGGGGTGTATGAAATTATTGCTTGTGTTATTGTTATTGTGCATTTCAGGGTTCTACCTCAGATTTAACCGCAGAACATAAAAATAACCCATCCCCTGAAATTGCTTACCAACAGCAAAAATGAGGGGACTTAAGCATACAGAGAGCGCCCAGGCAAGATTTTTGAAGTTATTTGAGTGGAAATTGGGGGAGCTGGTAATTGGTTCTTAAAAGAACGTGCTGCTCTGCTTCTGAGCAGCAACTGTAGCCAGGTAGTCGGTGAGATAGGAGTGTTCCTCCTTTACAGTAGATTCATTATTTATGTATGCACCAGTTTGCTTTTAATTATAATTAAGACTGGCTCCTGACTCAGATTTCGCTTTAGTCCGCGTTGAAAACCCAACACAGTTCAAAACTTGATCTGAATTGATGTGGGGCTACACTACAAAAATTTTTAGCAGTAAGGGCCTAGTTCCTGCTTTTTCCCTTCTCCTGTCTTTTGTTCCTGCTCGTTGGCCACAATTTGTCATCCCTCTTACAGCTCTCTGTGGTGCAAGAATTGACTCCAGGGGCCTGTCATTGCTCTGTCCATAAAGGCCACCTTTTAGTCAAAGCCACTTAAACTCAACTAGTAGAGGACACGCTCTTTGCTTTCACACTTTCCCTTGCTTGATGTGAAGTCCTTTATACAGTGGAAAAAAAGTGTGAAATTTGTGTTCTGTCAGAAAGATAATGATTAACATCCTGTTTTCACAGCTCTAAAATGGAGCTCGAAGTCTAAGGGCAATGAATAACATGAATAAAATAAGTAAATAAGATATTATCTCAACTGCTGCTGTGCTATGGCAGAAGAGACTGCAGCCAATGCATTATCTTACAGTGAAGTGCAGAGGCCAAAATCCTTCAGTATTTGATGAGAGAGACTGCAGGATTTAGGTCTCGGATATTTTAATTCTTTTAGTTGCTAATTAAAAAATGAGTTTTGAGCACATATTTGGTGGATATATGCAGCTGTCAATGATTAGGATTCCGTTATGTCCTTTGTGGTTGCATTTCTTTTCCATGTCGGGGTTCTGTGTGTGCCATTTTGGTAACTGGCTTAGTGTTACAGGTAGTTTGGTTCTAAGCTAGACTTGCATTATACCAGCCACCCTTAACAAACAAACAAACAAAGCAGGAAAAAACCAACAACCAAACCCACCATACAGTTCATTTATAAGCCAGAGAAAGAAACAGATGGAGTCAGTTGTGGTCAACTTTCATTCAAATCTCTGAATCCTTTCTGCCTCTGAGAATCTTGCACAGACACCCCGTGCCTCGGTGCTCTACGTTTAAAATAGAAAGATCAACACATAATGCTCCAAAAATGGGTGCTATTAATATTGGAAGACTCTTAGTTGATGGAGACCATAAAAAGTACAGTGGATAGCCTTTACAGGCAGGCAAGTCGAATGGAATTAAATGAAGGAAAAGGCAAAAGGTGTTTGAAAGCTTGCATGTGTAAATTCAGACTCTTTTTGGATTTAGTTACTTTTCCAAGGCTGGGGGAGGATAGCTGTTAAAAGAATATGAATTGTAAATTCCTTGAAAGAACATTTAGAATTCTTTTTCTCTTTAAGAAATAGGAACAGAAAGGAACCTTCTATAAATCTGATATAATGGGCAAGATGCATTCCAGAAAATGCAGATGTACTGCTTCATGCCTCAGGATGGCATTGGAAACACTGTAATCATTACCAGTGTTTTTAGCTTTTTCTACTTACTGTTCTGTTATAGTAGTGATAGGAAAAAAGACAACCCTCAGACAGGTTTTTGAAAAAAATCTGTTAAGTACCATCCTCCAGTTACATGGGCTGGGTTTTCCATATGTTTCGACTCAGGCAGGCTTTGGAAATGGGAAGAGACTATTGGGATTTATCACAGTTAATTAGGAATATCAAACATTATTGCAAAACACTGGAAATTTTGGATATTGCTCCTGAATCTTCTTTAGGTTCAATATAACTTGGATTTTTTTGCAATAGACTGCCTCTTTTGTGTCACCGGATGTTCAGAAGGAGGCATCGTTGTTATAAAAGTGATTTATATAATGATATTTAATGCTGCTAGAATTGCAAAGAAATTATTTTTTCCATGAGGTCTTTAGGTACTTTTGAAACATTAAATGTGTTAAACGAGCTTTCAGAAATACCTTTTCCTCTTCACCCCCAGAGAAATTAATCTGAATAGCAGAAAAGCAAGTTTCTATTCCAACGTACAGCTGACTTCTGTCTCTCAGGAAGAAAAAGATCTGATGTTCAGAGTTGTTCCCTAGGAAGATCTGCAGAACTGGTATCCCATGGTGATGAGGATCAAAGAAATTATCAACATGTATCAAAGTAGAAGGAAGTCTTGACTGTACAGTATAGATTCAGATTCTAAGCCATCCTTAATTAACGATTGAGATAAAACATGGGATGGGTGATCCAGTTAAGCAAGAGGAAGTAATTAAGCCAAGGCCACAGACAAAAAGGCGTTGCCGCAGCTTGAGTTCTCGTTTACAGAGGATCGTTCTCTTTCTAGAGCAGTTGATAAACAAGTTAGTAAAGAAAATTTTGGAATTTCAATGAACATTCAAAATGAAATGTGGCGATTCAGAGGATGTCTTCAGATGTCTAGTGGGTCAGCAGTAAAGTACAAGTAAACTTAATAACAGAAGCTGGGGGGTGTTAAGGGGGGACTGTCTGTATATTGGGACTAATAATGCTGTGCGCATCTGTGACCTCCTGTTCTTCCTATTACAGTACCATGTGGAGGCTGGCTTCAAAAGCCCTAAAAAAGTTCAAGTCCTTTGAAAGTTTTGCTGAGTTCGTTGTACTGTCAGCTCACACTGATGGTGTACTCTTTATAGTGTTGGGAATTAGCTGTTGGGTATTCTGAATGTGGAGGACTTCTCCCATCCCCACCCCTCCAGAAGTTCACATTTTCAAGATTGAGTAGAGGAATTAGGCAGGTGACAAAAGAATGGCTGAAGTGTCACTGTTGGCCATAGGAAAACCTCGCATACAGAGAATTTGAGGGTTACAGGTAGAAAGAGTGAAGAAGTTTCTGGTCTCCGAAGCAGTAAGTGATACTGTTAGACATCAGTCCTTTCCTGATCAATGCCATGGTTTAGTTTTATTTCTAACCCTGGAAAGGAAGTGTGTCATGGGCTATGTACAGACTCCTGATACTCAATCCTCAGGAAAAAAGTAACCTAGACTTTTCCAGATACTAATTCTTATCCCTGACCACATCTGCTCTTGTCTTGTGAGCTCCTGTCGTTCTCTGTGTTGTTGTCTTTGAGCTGTTAAGAATCTCTTTAGCAGAAATCCTGAGATCAAAATGTATGTTTTTGGCAAGTAGGTGGGCTGTTGCAGTACAAGCATGAAAACAGATCTGCTGAACAATGAATTCACACACCATTTATGAAAGAAAGCATTTTCCACTCATCCATCTTTTCTCGTCACTACTTTTCAAAACTAAGGCTTATATTATTTTTGTAAAAGGTACGTATTTATGATCTTTATGCATGCATTAAACAATAGTGCCTTTTAAAAGTAAGGTGATAAATTTGTTAGCTTCACAATTGGCGGAATACTGGGCATCCAGCTTGACAGACTTACCAAGCAGTGACCACAAAATGCAGCTGTTCATAAAGGCCTGATATGGAATGACATCAGACTTGCTAATGTGGAAGTCTCTCATGGGGGTGAGTATTTACTTAGGTGCTGGCTGTTTATCATTAATTTTGCAGTCATGACTTGAAAGCCTACAAGAGTTAGAGGACAGTATGAGAAAAATACTCTTCACAAATGAATGAGAATGCTGAGAATGTTTGGTTTCACGGTGTGAAGAACAGGGGCTGATGGTATAGGAAATGGAGAAATCCCTTTCCTGAGGAGGAAGTTGCTCTGTGCTGAGCATAAAAATTGCAGGCATTTAATAAGGATGATGCAGTCTGTTGATCTGTACCAAATTTGCCTAGCTGAGCCGCTCCCAGAGAAGTTATGTATTCCCCACAGAGGCGAGGGCAAACATGTCTCCTATAAATGTTTTGCACAGCTGCCTTGGTGTTTGTGGGAGGAATATGTCAGTGATACAGCCATTAATGGAACAGGGACCTTTGAGGGGAACGCGGTCAACTAAGAGCACTGAGTGGCTGAGAGTTAGGGAGGATTTTTGTTTCTCCCTCATCTCCAGTGCCAATCTTGTCTTGGCACTTCAGAATCAGATTTTATCGTTTGCTTTTTCCCTTCCACTTGGGCTAGAAGTCAGGATGGCATGTAGGAGATCTCCAAGGAGTGAAGTTGTATAACAGACTGGAGAAAAGGACAGTTCTACAACTGGATCCTGAGGGGTTTTTTAAGATTTATAATTTTATAAAAGTGGTTTTTTCCAGAACAGGAGAATTCCTGGAGAGAAATAATTAAGCTTCTGATATAAGCCCTTAGATACCTAATGCATTGGTATTACAAGATACTTTGTCAGGGAACTAGGTTTCTGTCTCTTTGCACTATGTTTGCATTGTACTAATCCCATCCTTTGGGGTTTTTGTTGGTTGCCTGCAGAGGCCAGGAAGAAAATACCTTCCCCCCTCCTCTTCCTTGATGTGTGACAGCTTCTGCAGGGAACTTGATTTCCTTCCTCTGAAGTACTTACGATCAGCAAGGGCCACAAATTGAATTTAGGGTAAGATTTCTCAGGTGCCTGTTTGGTACACGTTGTACCTGGGCTCAGGGTTAAGCCAGCTGTCGTATTTAGAGTCGAGCAGGAATATTTCCTTGCGGGTCAGTTGCCAGGGATACTCTACCCTCCTTTGTAGTGTGGGGCAGGGATGGAGCATTCGTTTCTCATCAGCAAATCTCCTGCTCTCACAAGGATCCTTGACATCTTTTGCCTCTTCTGCAATTTTTTCTCTAGTACAAAACTTTAGTTTTGTTCCAGGAGTAGTGTGTTGCCTGTGGCATTTGTATGAGCGGAAGAGTTCTGAGGTTTTGTCTGATACAGATTTCTGTTGGGTGATTGGCCTCAGGGTATAAGGGACAAGACTTCGTCACCTCCGGGCTCATATGGAACGTATGAGCATCCCTACCATTAGAGATCTTTGGGATTCAGGCCTTTATTGAAGTCAGTTTTGTCAATACTATGCTGAGTCAAATAAAAACCATGAATGAACCTATGCATATATACCATTGG
Organism: Calonectris borealis; assembly: GCF_964195595.1. Lineage (NCBI taxonomy): Eukaryota > Metazoa > Chordata > Aves > Procellariiformes > Procellariidae > Calonectris > Calonectris borealis. The sequence goes on along the minus strand of NC_134338.1, from coordinate 852,767 downwards.
GCTTCCAGAACGAGAAACTTTTCAGTTACTTGTGTACATTGCTTACTGACACGGCTTCTGTGTTTTTAGAATAAGAGCCCCTAATTGAAGTTACGGTCCTACACACTTCTCTGGAGTCAGGTCAGCAAAGCCAGGTCTAGTCCTGCCTGCACACTGGTCACGGGCGCAGTGACACGTGGCTTTTGGACATTGTGAAAATCTGGCCCCTTAACACAGCAGTCACAGTGTTCCTTTGCATATAATGTTAATAGTTGAAAAATAAAAGCAGATAGTGCATAAGGTAAAGCTGCCATTTTCTATAGCCCTGTTACTGCAACATATGCAATGTCTTGTGAAAGAAAAGTGATTCCAACTGTTCTGTTTAATTTGTTCTGTTTCATAACTGCGTTCATGTTCCCCATTTCAATACAAACCATTTGCTAGCAGCACAGAAAAGTGAGGGGAGTAGAGAAGAGAGAGAAAAAGTGGCTTCATAGAGCTAGAATTAGCATAATCAGGCAAAGCGTAATAAAATGCTTTGCAGTGACAGCTCTTCTGCATAATGCCATCTCACTGAGGTGTTACTGAGGATGTATTGTGGGGGAAAGGAAAGAGAGGACCCGCTAAAATGGGGAGTTTGCCATTGTAACGAAGTCTGTTGGGATTCTGTTCTCAGCCCTGTTTCCAGGAGTATAACGTGGCAGGAAACATTAGCAATGAGACGAAACTTCATGTGAAATGTCTTGATACTGGAAGAAAGGGTGGTTTTGTTTTTAACGGTTTGTGCGTATATGTGAGAAGGAAAGAAAAAGCTGTTTTGAAGGATAGTAGCCTTCACAATAATTAAAGCGATTAGGACTTGTGCATCACTTATTAATGGGAAGCCATATCACTGATCAGCAATATAGGCAGGGCTTTTTTTTTTTTTGAAAAAAAAAAAAAAAAAAAAGAAAGAGAGGCACTTCTTAAGCTGGATCAGTTAATTGATCTGGTTAATGACTTGCCCATAAGCAGTGCTGGTGCAATAGTGTTGGCACATGGCAGGTACCGTGGCTGGAGGTAACTGTGAGTGTGGCACGGATACTTGAGGGCATGGCTGCTACTGCCTGCTTTGTGTCGGTGCCCTGCAGTCTCATAGACCAAACTGGACACAGAACTATGGAATCTCACGGTCTGAAAAGTTCAAGACTTTCAGGTGAAAGAGAAATTGATTCGATGACATACAGTTTATTGGTGCAACTCTGTAATACTGTTTTTTAGAAAATAGACAGAGACAGTTTCGATCCTCACCACTTCCAAGGCTGCATTTTCAGCAAGTCTTTGCTTCCCTCTCGCCACATTCATGCACTTTACCCCAGCAGGCATAATACTCATTTAGCTTCTTGGAGTCAATACCTTACATTTGCTGTTAGCCCCTAAGGAAATCCCGTTCACGTAGCCTAGCTTCTGATTAGTCTTTGCCATCTTGACAGTGCTTTGGGTACTGGCTTCCAGTATTTTAGCTCTCACATGACCAAAGGGTATTTAATCAATCCATGATTTAATCAGCAGCTTCATTTACCAATATACTTTAACCAGATAGGTGATTAATGGCAGCCATTAACCCTCTTGCAAAACCATAGGCATAATACGGTGGGTGTGCGGATGTCTGAATAAGCGGATTCAAACTGAACACCTTTTCTCACAGAAACCTCAGTGTCACCCAACATAAAGCCATTTACCTCCTGCATCCTTCACAACTTCCCTGCTCACAGGCACAGTTATTAAAAAGCGTATCTTTCATCTCCTGTTTCTGTATGATCCTGTGTAAGAGCTCAAAAGAACTAGGCAGTGTTGCTGTGCCTAATTTTTGGGAACATCCCCCAGATTTGAAAATTTTACTGAAAAAGAAGGTTGAGAAAAACTAAACAAGCAATTTGTTTTTTGTCAGGAAAAATTTGTCATAAGCAAAGCTTTTTGTTACAAAATACTGTATTTTAAATTATACACTACTAACCAGGCAATTGAACAAAGAAAAAAAAAAAATCCCATTTTTAATCTGCACTTAATAATAAAATATTTTTCCACTTGGAAGGATGTTTATTATTTTACATGAATGTTTTTATTTAAAAAAAATGAGCTTAGCATTTACAGCTTAAAGATTTTTTTACTTAATGAAATTTTGCAGTTGCTATTCCAATATTGGAACAGAGGATAATTATGAAAAATCAAATCACATAAAGAAAGAAATAATTCCGCAGACAATTCTACTTAGAATCAAGAAATTTGGGCTCAATTTTGTATCCAGACCTGTTTTTTCTAGTCACCACACGTTGACCACGATATCCACTCCTTTGTGGGATGAGGGGTTAGATTTGTTTGCTAGTTAATAGTGTCTGGGACTATTAAAGTCAGTATTTAAAAATCAGGCCATTATCTTAGTACCTTCTTCTAATGACTGTTTCTAAGGATGTTAGGGGGAAAAACATCCCAATTGTTCTAAACAGCCCACAGGGAATAACGGCATCAATTAGCATAGAACTAACAGGTACATTTTGCACTTAGCAAACTTGTGAGGGTGACAGGTGTCAAACAAATTCAGTGCATTTTTTTTGTCTTCTCTGATACTGCGCCCCATGGGGGGAGTGTTGCATTCTGATCATCCTTACGTGAAAAAAAAACCTATTAAACAAACACTGTTTGAACGTTTATAAGTAATCTGAGGTGGAGTCAAATGTTTTGATTAAAGATCCGTAAGTGAGCGGTGATGTCTGGTTAGAGCACAGATATTTCATTGCTACCAGGTGGCCCATAGCCAGAACATGTTCATCTGTTTATTCACACTACTGTACATGATTAACAGTGCCATGGTTTGTGCCGCTTGAATCAAATCTATTCCACGCACATTACCATAATTAGGTCAGATACAATGCACAGGCAGAACACAGCTGTTTTACAAATTAATCATGGTTGAAAAGAGTCTTTCTTGTGAAAAACCTTGTGTACTGCATTTTTTTAATAGCGGAGCTTTTAATATATATAATCTCACGTTCTCCAATGTTCTTTTGAGGGCAGTGTCCCACTGGTGCGATTCGGAAGCAGTGCAGTCAGTCACCTCGGAGCGGAATGAGGCTGCTCTCCCCATCCCGCTCGGCCCCGGATTGGTTCTGGCTCTATCCCCGCAAATCCAGCTTTAGGAAAGGAGGACTCGGACGCGATGTGGGGACATATGTTGTGCATTTACAGAGTTTTTCAGCTGATAATGACTTTAGACGGAAATATGTCGGCCACATCTGAAATCATGGATAGAACGTGTTCCGAGTAGACCATAACTTGGCACTGGGCTCAGCTGAGACGAGTGTAGGTTGTGTGTCCAGGAAATACTTTCAGTGGTAAAGGGTTACACTTAAAAAAAGCCCAATTGTTTTCAGGGGTTAAGCGCCACTAAATATCAATGGAAGTTAGGCTCTTAACCCATGTAAATACTTGAATTTTTTTTACCCAAAGTAAAAGTAATTTGTCTATGTCATGTTCCTTTTTTCGAAGTTTGTTTATTTACTCTGCAAATCTAGTAATTAATTGCAATTTTACCAGTAACAACGACCCTTGGATCTTATAAGAGAGCCATGTTCTAGGGAACTTCATTGCACATTGTCAACAAGTATGTTTGAGTCAGCACACTCACTCCAGATTAGAGATGTTGCTTAACAGAAGTACAGCACTTAACTGTTAGATAAGTTATCCATTAATTTATGGGGAGTATTTTGACTTGCATCTTTTACAAACACTGATGAAATCTCTGAAGAACGTCATGTTTGAGATGAATGTTTTAAGTTACAATGAATACAGCACTGTTAAGTGAAATGAATGGGAAATGCAGAAGCAGACCTGAAACTGTCTCTAATCTGGAGATTCTGAATGTGGAATGGAAATACTACAGCCAGTCTGAACTGTAGGCATGAGCATAGTATGTATAGTCCATGTCACTCATGGAAGAGACTGAAGACAAGTATGATTAATCCCAAAATTCAGAGTTCATGTGTTTAAATGTATTCCATAAAATCCCAAAGATAGTTTAAATCGACAGAACTCAGAGCGTGCAGTCCTGAATCTGAAGTTGCCACCACTTGTTTTCGTGTTTTGAGCATGTGGAGGACTCTCCATTCATATTCTCAGAATTTTCTCCATATCTGTAAAAGTTAGACCCAGAGTAGAGTATGTTATGAGATTGAATAAGAGTTTGGGGTTTTTTTGAAGCAACATTAACCTTTTGTATAGGCCTCACTTGTAAAGAGTAGATAAAATGTGGGCATAGGTTCATTGCCGTTTCATTGCGTTTTCAACATGCAGATTCCAGGCTGAGCAAAAAAAAAAAGGCTACAATTTTCTTTGAAAGTGATATTGCCACCATGACTTTTGAATTAAATTGGTTAAGCAGAAATGAGATGAGTTTCAGTACATAGCAGGTGTAAACTTGATTTATATTATTCTCATAAAGAATTTAAAAGCTCTGTTATAAACACTCTGGTTCCACAGATGTTAGAGTTGAAAGCTTAGATTTATCAACCTCAAACTAATTAAAACCAAATTAATGCCATTTACTTGTTATATGGAAAAAGAGAAGAGAATTGAACTAAAAGATAGGGTTGACATCCATTGAACAGGACAGCTTAAATAGTGTCAGGCCATTTCTAGACATGAAATGGATCCCAAGCTAGTATATGGTAGCAAATGATACATTGGCATTGCATTGAGGTCTCATCTGTTGACTTCAGTAGTCAAACAGATCATTTTTATTAGGGTCTCTTCATTGCCTTCACTGGTGCATCAGATCAGATTAATAAATTCCAAGATGGCCATAAGCTGTCTACACTGTATCACAGTAGGGTGAACACTGGCATTGCACTGGTCAGTACTCTAGGAAAAAAGCATGAAATCCCAAAAAGTTCAGCTACAGCAAAACCGTGCAGATTTAACTGAAATTAAGTCAGTTCCGGAGTCAACTGCAGAGGGGGAAAAAAAAAAAAAAAAGAAAAATCTCTTGTCTTCCCTCCTATTTGAAGTATAATGTAGTGCATGTATGAAAATGTAATTTATAGAGACATAAATTTTAAACTGCTTTGAGGTGGATGTGGTCTAATTTGCATTTATGGGACTACAGCGAGACATTCTTGTCCAAATTGGAATATTGCTGTTTGGTCCTTACTTGAATCTGGTGGAATCCAAATACTGTTGTATAAAATGATACAGCGAAAAAGATTGTTTCACAGGCTATGTTTGGGTTAGTACTTTTCAATGTCAGCCATTACTTTTTTTTTTAAGGGTAAATAAGTTGCTTTTATTTGAAAGGACAATATTTTTTAGAAATAGTGTTTTTATCCATTCTCAGATGTTCCTGATGAGCCCATGATTTCCCATTTGATCACAGTGGTACTTATTTCTGAAAAATAAAACTGCTGAGTTGGACCGGTTCCCTGATCCAGGTCACCGTGCAGCTGCACAATCATCTGTGCCAGCGCGATGCGAGGGGCAGCGCAGAGGTGGGACAAGTGTCCAGAAGTCAGGGAGGAGGAGCAGCTCACGGCAGCCCTGCTGTGGTGTCAGCCTCGCGCGCGAAGTCCAGGCTATCTGACCTGCTCCGTTACCCGGTCTTTTGAAAAATTAGTAGTACAGTCCTGCATTATCACCGGCTTTGCTTGCTTTAGTTTTCCTTTTCAAGTGCTGTATATTCTTGATGCATGACTGGGTATGAAATACCGGGTTCCAGATGCAGGACTGCATGTCTGACTCTGAAGACAGCTCCTGGTAGTCTTGTTGCACCGAGTTCATGCTAGGCGTCGAGAGTTAAAACTCAGAAGTTTGGAATTTAGCAGCTGTTCAACTCAACCACACCAGGCGGAAAAACCTTAGAGTAAGTTTTCTTGTAGGGTTTCTGCTCTCGCCTGCTTTTGACCCCAAACAGAAATACCTTCACAGCCCTTCACTTGGTATTTTCATCTTTTTAGCTTCAATTCCAGCTGGAGTGATGTAGCCTTTGGCAAAACAATAATTTTAAAAGATGACCCCTATAAACATTTTGGAGTTTGAAGGGGAGGGAGAGGGAACGAAAACCAACTTCATTTTAAGTTTGCCTCTTAAGCGAAAGGAGATTGCAGGTGTATCTTGTGACGGAAACTTTGTTATAGAATTTGCTATTTGCTATTACAGTGATACCCAGAGGTCTTTCTCAGGCAAAATACCCAATGAGGTTAGAGGGGATGGTTGCCTTCATAGGGCAGAATGCACTTGACCAATTATTTGCATTTAGCAGTTACATGCAGAATTACAGTAACGGTATTGTTACGTGAGCTGGCTTTTTAAGGTGCACTTGTACGTGGGTTATGTATACAACACTACTTTCTGTTGGGAGAAATAGAAGTTGTTAGACTGCATATGCAGGGACTTGCACTTAAGACAGATTTTTTTGCATTCGACAGGTGGCTAAGCGAGCTGTATATAGCAAGAACTGGAAATCTGAAGGGTCTTTCTTTGGTGCGGCACAGTGAAAGTCTGAGCTATCAAGGAATTGCTTGCAATAGTGCTAATTTTTCAGAGGCAGCTAAAGAAGTGGAGGACATAATTCCCCATGAATGATCATAGAATCTGAGTGCATAAATCTTTTTGGCTTCTTAACAGTCCTTCATCAAAGAGATTTTTTTTTTTCCCATTAAATTCTTTAAATTAACTGTCTGTATCCTTTTGCTCAGTTCACTTCTTGGGTGCTTTGTAACCAAAGTTTAGTCTGGTTTAAAAGATAGGTAGACTCTCCGTTATGCCTGAGGTCAAATAATCTGATTATAAAACTCCATTCTTTCTACTTCATTGATCCAGTTTATTTTCAGTTCTATCTGTGCTGAATGGGTTGAATCCATTAGTGACTTCAGGGAAGGCTGTAAATGATCTGATATCATCTGCGTGGAACTGCCGGCTTGGATATTGTACACAAAAATCGGAAGGCGAGGAATAGAAAACGTCTGTAGGTAAAGATCAGCCATTGCTTCTGAAAAAAAATGGAAGCTATTCTATGTGACTTGAGTTCAGAGGTGTATTTGGAATGACCTAATTTGATCATTTACAGTTCAGCACACAAATTCATTCCTATTCAGCAATAAATAAAATACGAGGTTTTGCTGTACCTTCATCTGTCACTTAGGCCTACTGCACATGAAAAGATCCCGCTTCTGGCCTGCGTAATATTTAACAAATACTATATGTTAATTACGATAATCATTTATAAAATAACATAGAAAGGGTATAAAATGCAGATAGGCTATATAAAGGTTTTGCATGATCCAATTTGCTTTAAAAATTATAACATGCTAGATCTTATATCAAAATGTACATCAGTTCTTCAACTGACATGTAATTCGTGATGCTCTGAATTAAAAGCAAGTCTCTCCTCATCGAGGAGGGCAGTTAAAGCATTGTGTAGTACTTGAATTTCACTTAAAAGCCCAAAGAATAATGGAACCTTTTGAGAAGCTGACAAGAAGCATTTAAAACAAAAGCTTTTCAGTGTATTTTTTTCATGTTATGTAACATAAAGTCATTCTTTGGAACTCATGACTGTGAGATGGCTTTGAAATCAAGAGAGCAACGAGGTGTAAAAATAATGTATTTTCAAAAGACATGTATGTGATTAATGAGGATATTCAGGATTAAAATTATTATTCAAAGAAGTCATGATTTTTGGTCTAATGTTCAAGGACAAACTAAATAACAAGGGCTGAAGTCTGGAAGGCGATTTGTGTTTTTTATAGGTGTATGATAAAAGAATAATAGCCAGTAAATTTTAACGCATACCCGTTTCCAACCTACTTCACGATAGGCCACACGTGTTTTGTGCTAGATCCAGTTTGTCAGCTGCGGTTTGCAGAAGTACAACCTTGGCCTAAGTTTCAGTTCCATTTTCCACCTGATCTCTTTCTGCCTCCGTTCTCTTCACTCTTTTTGCCTTTCCTGTTGTCGAGATTTGAGACTGAATTAACAATGTGGAGATGAAGTGGGCTGATACCAAAGCATTTTTAATCACGGGTGTATTTAATGTCAGCGAGCGACGCAAGGCCCTTGTTCAGTGGAAGAGATGGTGCAATCCTGGAGAGAAGCTGGGCAGGCCAGCGCAGTGGTTTCGAGCACGACCCCTGGTCTCACAGGGGAAGCAGTGGGGTCCAGAAGAAACTCGGGTGGGACTTCGTGGCAGTCCCAGCTGTGCGGTGCGCAGTCCAGGTGTGGGGCCCTGGGGTGGCAGCTCTTGGCTCTCGTGCACTCCCACTGCCCCTCGTGGAGTCTTTGTCAGGTCTCGACCCCAGAACTTACAGGACTGGATAGGCAATATACAATTCTGATTTCTTCAAATTCCCGAGGTGTCTTTGCTGGTGCTCACAGCCTGCCCCTCTGGAAGGTTCTCCTCGTGTTGGCAATGACACAGTGTTTAGCAGCTTAATTATAAGGAAGGAGGGGTAACAAAGTTTAACCAGTCCCAGTGCCAAAGTACTACAGCTCATCTGACATGTACGGCACAGCAAGGACCTACTAAAGTAACAACAGTAATGATCACCCCGGTCAACTGCCTCTTGTGAGATATTTTAACATCACCTCCGGCTTGACACCTTTCATCTAAGGATTTGAAAATAGTAATAGTAGTAATAATAAATTTTAAAAATACTACAAAAAATTAAGTACTTTAAGTGACCTAGGACAGACTGTCCAAAGGGGAGCTCTCAAAAGCATTGTGTCCCACAACACACCTTTTCCTCCTCTCATTTATTGCAGTAGTTTTGATTCTGAGCTTGTCTTGTCCCTCAGGGTGAGGCAGGAGATCTGCCTATATTCTCCTTGCAAGGACTGCAGTTCTTCCTGACCTTGTGTCAGCCTCTCAGAGCAGAGTTTCTCCGAGTATGTTTGGAGCAAGTAGAAGTTGCTTTGCTTGATTAACTCTTAAGCTTCCTGCTCCTCTGTGAGCAGGGTAAGTAGGTTTTTTTCACGGTATAAACAGAAGTAAACACTGAGGTGCAATGACTGTAAATTTGATTCTAAACTGTTCCCAGATGAAGACAAAAAGTAAGTGTAAAAGAACGCTCATGTAAATGCATGAGCTCCAAACAGCAAGGTCACCAGAATGAGCTATTTAGATAATCATCTTAACCATGACATAGGTTTTGCTTGGTTCTCATCCTCCCCATAAACACTTGCGGCTGCTTTCTCATGAACTGGTAATTGCGAGCCAAACTCAACCAATCTTGCATCAATCTTTGCACAACGCTGACTTTGCTTGTGAAAGAGGAAGGCCTGAAAAACTTCCCATCCCTTTGAAGCTGCAGTAGCATTAAACTTTCTAGAACAAGTTGTGCCAAAGGGTAGGTGGGCAAGCCAGATACTAAAAAAATGGCATTTGGCTGGGACTGAGCACAATCTTCCTCTTCTCTGCCAGTAAATCAAAGAGCTTTTGACAATAATTGTGCAGTATTGTGTGTGGAATAAGTACATTTTTGCGGTTTTAGTCGTTTATGACAATGCTGTTATAAAGAAAAGGCTTAATTTGGATACCACAGTAGATAAAAAATGCTACTGAAGTGAACACGTCTTTACTTTGGGTTGCAGAACAAGGCTGTAATGTGACTTTACTTGTATTAGAAGAGTATCCAACTGAGAACGTGTGAGTAGGATTCAGGGAGTAAGGACAGATCCTCTTCCACAGAACTTAAAACCAACAGGGGCAAGACAGGAAAGTCCATTATTATGCCCATATTATAGGTTAAGATGTGAGGAACATAAATGAAGAGAATCATACTGATTGATCTGTGGCAGGCCTGCTGCATTTCATCAAACCTCAAACCATCTTTTTCCTTTCCTCCATGTAGCGGTTTTGTCTTTACACTCAAGCACAGGGTCTCCTATGGAACACAGTACAAAACCTGCTTACAGGCATTCTGTCAACATCAGTCCCCAGAAGACCCCTTTGCTAGAAATTCTATAGTTTCCATTGCAGTACAACAAATAATTCAGCTGACTAAACTATTCCACATATTACGACAACTGAAATAATTTGCTTCCCCCAGAAATTCTGACTTCTAATCAGTCTGTTTTAATGTTAGATTAGTCCATCTTGAAACCAGAAATAGCCCAAGAATCCTGTCTCCCAGGGTTGTGTTCTGAGCACAAGTGGATGCTTCATTCAGCCAAGAAGTTTAGCCTAAGAACTAGTGAGTGTCGTCTCCCCTGTCCCAGTGATGAATCCACTAAGCTCCAGCCGTGTCCGCAGTCATTTACTTTTCTTTGGTGGGTCCACAAAACCTTATTTTCTAGGGCTGGAGGGGGTTGGGGGAGAAGATGTTGTGAACCCTATTCTTTTCTGTGCCATTAAATTGTACACACTTTCCAAGCATTGTGAAGAGAACCCAGGAGTCCTGGGTTTGGTAGTCACATGGACTCATACTAGACACTTGCTATGATTTGGAAATATGTACAATTCTAGTTTGCTGGTTTCAACCTCTAATCCTTACTTTCTAGGCTTGATTTGTAATCAAGTCCCTTGCAAACTGATCTCGTCTATGTAATGCTTCTCCATATAAAAGGCTTGCCTTAAAATAGTGAGGTAGTTTAAAATAAGAATAAAACTATCTCTGTCCTTCAAGGTACTAGCACTCTTTAATAGGTGTTTCATGCTTGCTGGCAGACAGATGATGTATCAAACATTTCAGGCAGCTGTGCTGCTGCGGCTCTGCTCACTGCCTACTGGTATCCTGTACACTGCTAAACCAGGCAAAGCGCCTCAGACTGAAGCTGATGAATGGTGGAAATAATGAGGAGCTAGTTTTGCTGTTCTTTATTGAACTTGTCGGTGCTTCCTCCACTGAACCATCCAATGCTGGATGCAGCCAGAAAGCAGATACTGTACAGGATAGACTTACAGATCCTGATATTCCTGTTATCCTATTTATTGCTATTTTTCAAACATAACATGAGGTTCTTACTAAAATCTTAATCAAAATGTATCTCAGAGAAAATCACAGGGTTGGATTTTGATCACTGTTCAAGGCAGACCACGCCATTTTGAACAGAGGCCAGTATTTAAACTGTTTTTTGGTATTTACCTTTTATTTAACATGAGCAGACAGGAGGCTTAGATTGACAGAAGATTTACAGCCAAGATAAATGCCTAACCACTGGCTTGTTTTGTGTTGTTTGAATGTTTCAGGTATGATACTGTTTGTTTGCTTTTAGTTCTTGGCCAGGAGGCTTGATTAACAGTCCTGGGAACAGTAGCCAGTCCTGCCCTTCGGACCACGTAGTTTCCAGCATCAAGAGCAGAGCTTTTATCTGCTATCAGCCTCGTTGTTGAGAGTGCTGATTAGTACTAATCCTGAGGTGGCTACATATCTAGTAGGAGTAGGCAAGATAGCCCTTCTCGCATTTCCTTCCCAAACTGACGTCACATCGGATGCTTGGAAGGCAACAGTTTTCTATTCTGTTCGATCTCTTCCCAATTCACAAGCAGTGACCTATGGAGGAATGACTCTCTCTTAATTCCCAGAGCCAGCACTTTCCCATTGTGTTGTCCCTCCCCCTGTGTTTTTGCTTCTCCTGCCGCACAGTCCTACAACACACTAACGAGTACCTTGGCTTCCGTCTGTTCTTTATTTCACTTTGACTGCTCACTTCTGCAGAAATAGGTGAAGTCCGATTTGGATTGCTATATGTAGCATACCACTCTTCAGTAAGACCTGTGTCAGTTGGATCTATTATTTAATTTCTGCAGGGCAAGTGGTGCATGCCAACCTTGCAGCAGATTTTTTTTTTTTTTAAAAGTTCTGCTGTGAACCAGTGAAAATACTGGCATTACAATTCCACAGAATCCTAAGAGCTGCCAAAACTGTGTCACACAATGCCTCACTCTGTACTCTATATTCATATTAATTTGCACTGAGACTAATTGGCTGTGAAGACTTGATCCTTGCAAAGCACTGAGGACTCTTCTCTCGATTCTAAAAATGCTTCTGTATAAAGTTCATTGGTACTAAGGCAAAAGTGTTCTGAGGGCTAGTTCCACCATGTTGTACGTTAATTCCTCTGCGTAAATGAGTAACTATCACAAATGTGGCCATTTTCCTGTCAAAATGGCAGAGACCGTTCTTTGGTTATTTTCTTCTTTTTTTTCTTTTTCTTTTTAACTACTTCTTCTTTTATGCGCTGAAGTAGGTGTTTTACCCATATGGAAGAACTGCCTCACAGAACTTAGTAGTGGGTATGGTGGTGTTGGGTTGATGGTTGGACTCGATGATATTAGAGGTCTTTTCTAACCTTGGTGATTCTATGATTCTATGAAAATATATTACCAAGGCAATAGAAAGATTCTAATAAGAACGTAAGTCAGAGCATTTATGTTACTGGTGTTAGAGGGAGACAAAGCTATCCATCTTGGCTACTGTTAAAATAGTTTAATTTCTGCTGGAAGAAGTTCAGATACAACTATGATGAGAAATACAAGAACCTGTATGTAAATGATAAGCACTTAAGCATGTGAGTATTCTCACCAATGCTATGCCCAATTTGAGAAGGTTTACACTAGAAATTACAAAAGTGGTGAGCATATCACTTTGAAACAGACCAAAAAAGAAAAGCAAGTTTTCTTTCTTTCTAGTAAACTGTGAATCTGGAGGCAATTACTGCAAACTGTAAAGTTTTCCTTGAAATACTTGAATGTAAGAAGAGCCTGCATTTCATTTTGACAGTAATGAGAATGTGTTGTCAGGGAGTGTGCCCTGTACAGGAGGAAACAGATGCCCGACCTCATCTGAGAAGTCATGAAGGTGATTGGAAGAGAAATGAATTTAAAAATCTCAACATGACTAGGTTGCATTTTCATCATTACTTTTATACGTGGCAAAACAGGGTGCTTCCAGAATAATTAAGCACCTTAATACATACTGTACAATAAAATGAAAATGTTTTCCATCACCGTGCTATATGCCATGTCTTTTTGGGGAAGGCTTGAATTGAGTGTGAGGTAGAAGGGCCTTCCTAGGTCTACGTAAAAACAAAACCATCCTTCTGTATGTAATGAAAACAAATGGTGCTGCTTGCAACTGGTTTATCTGCAGATTTCAAAGCACTCGATCAGAATAATTATTAGTGATGGTTAGTCTCAGAGCACTTTGTAGAAAAGAATTAGATATTTTTCTTGTTTTGTGAAGAGTCCAAGACACAGAAAAGTTATGGCCAAAATTTGATTGCTACCCTCTTACAATTAGGAAATTTAAAGAGTTGGCTTCTGCTTATTGCACTTAAGGAAACAAATGGATATATTTAAAAAAAAAAGGGGTGTGTGTGTTAGTTTTTGGAGCTCTTTTCAAAATCCAACCATTTTATGCAGGTATTTAAATAGGGACCAATGGCCAGTTTTGCATATTGAATATATGAAAATACAGTTCTTCAGGTTGCCAAGAAGCTGTCCCAGATAATTTCAAAGCTGACAAAACCAGAACTTCTGAAAAGTAGATTATCACTGTTCCAAGTTGGACCGAACAGATCTGGTACAAACACTGATGTTACCAGTTTGCTGAAGAGCCAGTTAATTAACTGGTAAAGTGCTTAGTTTTATATATGTGGGGTTTGATTGTTAAGACCAATTCTACCCTTGGGATAAGTGTGTGATGATAAAGGATGTGTTTATACCATGGCTAAGTTTGTCTCTTTACATCTGTGTACATCTATGGCATGACAATGTCTTCAAGAGTATCGGTAGCAATGTGGCTGGTCTGAAAGAAGGACAATTGCTAACTTAATTCCAAAAGCTACAGGAAAATGACTGTATTTTGAAACCTTAATGGAAAATTTGTTGTGGACTTCTTGGAAAGTCAGTGAGGAGGCATATGTGAACAGATCTACTGACTGGAAAACTTAGTGCTCTTGCTAACTCCCTTATTAATAATACCTATCTTTTGTGATTTATACCTGTACTGCTTCAGTGTTCCTGTGTTCTTAGGTGGTTTGTCGTATTCAGCGCTTGCTTTTAAGGATCAGATCCAAGACCTTGAAGTCATGGTCCAAGAGCTTGAAGTCAGTCCTCTCTTGAATTTGTTTGGGCAAGAATTCACTCCAGGTAATGCTAGGCACTTAAGTGAGGCATCTTAATATCACTCTCATAAACATGTTCTATTGTCAGAAGAGATAGCCCCACATCTAATGGAAATACAGATTTTTAGCAATTGCTGAACTGTTCTCTGGAGGTAAAGAGCCTGGAGTAACACATTCCTGATGCATGTGACTTGAGTTCTTTAAACTCGCTCAGCATGGACCTGGAGTCTTACCCAGACTCAAATTCTGTTGATCATATTCATTAGTTTGCAGGGGCTCTGGGTCAAGACTCTTTGATGTATATATCGTAGTACAATAATAATTTGTACTCATCATAATTCTGGTAATAAAAATGTAGTAGTTAAAATACTTACAACAAAACAAGGTTCTCGAGACACAAATAATCAGCATTGGCTTATCAACTGCAATGCTGGTTGCATAAAATTGGCTAACAAAAATAACAGCCAAAAGTACGATAAAGCTAAGCAGTAAGCTGCTCCCTTATTATAGAACCATTAGTCATTTCATCACACCTCCAACCTTTCTTTTTTGTTCTTTTAATTTCTTCTGCATAGACTTATTTTTAGAGGAACTTGCTGCACTTGGATTCATGCACAGCAACGCAGCCTAAAATATCATCCTTTGAATTAATTCTATTTTTTTACTTCTACATCAAAACAACTAAAATTACACTGCATGGCATATCCCAAGCATTACTTCTACCCACCCTCTGCTTTTTATGTATGAAAAATATATGCAGTCGATGTGCAGTGGCTTGACTGGGCTAATTCTAGTTAATGGTGTTGAAAAATACTTTGTAGCTCTCATTTACACTGCACTTTCAAGTTCTAGAATAATTCCTCTGGATGAACTGCTGAAGACGTGAGGAGGATCTGAAGTAGTTTAGTTCTCTGAAAAGAACCTTAAGTCTGAGACTGGCAGGGATCTCTTCTGGTGGCTCCAACAGTCGGGCAAGTGGACTCTGCAGGGAGCTCTGAGCAGATCTTTGCATACCAACATCTGCGGGGTTTTGGAGACCTATGAGTATTCTTTGCTTATGCAGTTCTTTGGAAACTACCTTGAGTTCCTTAAAGTTGAAATATGTTATCAGATGTGATGCTAAATCAGTTATTAGTCACGCAAATTATGGTTAAATTCTAACCTGTGAAACGTAAAGAACACAAGCAATAGGACAAGATTAGCAGCATGTGGTTTTCAGCAGCTGAAATATTAATTGATATAGCCCTTAATATTCATTTAGGTTACAGTAGCGTTGAGTTTCCGACTGATATGACTGCAGTCTCTTGAGCACTGTGCAAATACGAAGGGACAGTCTTATTTTTCAAGTAATTTATTTGTATGCTGAAAACACGTTATGCTCCAAACCTGGTAACAGCAAAACAAAGTGCTTAACCTCAAACATTTCTGAAAGAGTATCTTTAGAAGAGACACTATTTGTCCTGGGAATGTTTTTCTTAGATATATCATCTCACTTTTGCACTTATATATAAAACTATAACAAATCTTTTGCCCAATGTTTTTCTAGCTGTGGCTGCAACATAAACCATATACTTTGAGGCAGTCAAGTGAACATGTAGCAACAGCAGGATTCTCAGATGTTGAAAAGCATCCAGATAGTCACCAAGTGGGGATTATTGTTTATCCATCACCTTTGACATCACCTCAATTCCTGCAGTCTGTAGTATGTCTCTGTATGTAATAATAGGCTAAAACTAGTTTCCTGCTGAGATCACAGGCTCACTTTTAGAAGTTGTCCAAATAAACTTATGGCCTGGTCTCCTTGTTGTGTCCTCACATGCACCTTCCTCCCCAGTTCTATGCAGGGTTATTTATTCTTTATCATATTCCATCATGCCAGATTAGAGTTTTTCCCCTATCATTGGTTTTGCAGGTTCAGTAACACCCCACTATCCATCATTTCTTTGTCTCGGAGTTTAATCATTGATCATCTAATACCTTGCTTGGCTAACTGTCATTATCCTGTTTTTCCATCCTTCACCCTTGATTGATTTGATTGACCTTGATAAGCAGCGTGCATTTTGAAGTAAATGATGACAACAAGGCAAGTGGCAGCAAGAACATTTGCTCTGAAAGATTTGTTGGGCACTCAGATCTGTCTGAGAACAGTTGGGCAAGATCACTAGGGCATTCCAAGATTTGATCTTATGAAGAGATCTGATCAAAATGCCAGGTCAGTAAGCAGTCATCTCTTGATTTTCATTTTAAGAAGTAACCAGCATCTCCCACTGCCCACAAGTTCACTTTGAAAAGCCAGCATCTCCTCCACCTCTCCTGTTTTTGTTGGATGTTCAGTAGGCAGTTGACAATTCTGATGAACTTGCTTCTGCCATTCCCTCCTCCATGTCATATGTACCATTCCCACATGTTTAAATTGAGTATTTATGTCCCTGTGTGCATCCACTCTCAAGTAATTAATTCCTGCAGAAAAAATTACTTAGGTATCCATCTAACTGCTAATTGTTGCACTTTTCAAGAGTGCATCCTTGACAGCGTGCAGTGTACGCCTATACCAGTTTCTACCTGTAGATTATTCCAAATAGCTACTCACTAAATGTTTTGCAAATATTGGCAATGCTGGGCGCGCTGAGGTGATGAGGATGCGTCTTCCAATAGTGAATGCCTTTCCTTTGGCAGCATGCTTTACTGCTTAGACCGATGGTCTGAGGCAGGATTCATGTCCCCCACTTCCTTCCATCCTTAGTTTTTCCCCTTTCGTTGCTAGGAGTGGATTCTACATGTCTCTATATATTAGGATGTCTGTGGTGGTTTTCTTACAGAGTTGCTCTGGTATTATGCGGTGTCTGTCACTGTATGTGTTTACTCAAGAGAAGACGATTTATATAATTTGTTTATCTATTTATCTTCCTTTTTCAGCTACATAATAATTTAAACAGGTACTGTGAAGTGCAATCAATTAACACCTGTGAAAACAGGAGATACCCAAATGGAGAGATACTCTGGAGGGGCTGGTAGTGGTTGCTTTTAATTTCCTCCTGAGGTGTCTCGATGCTGTAAGAGTCTGTATGAACGTGGAATGCTGTGCAAGACTTTGGTCCCGGTTTGTAATATTAAAAGTAGGTCACTGTCATAGAAGCCAAAGACTAATTTGAACAGTTTTCAGGTGTTGAAAGAAGCAAACAGGCTCACCACAACATTTACGAAAGTGGTCAAGTAGGGTGTTTGCCTAACTGCCACCTGTGAACTCCCTGTGCTGCTGCAGGCACTGCCTTAAGGCTCTGTCAGTTATATCTGAAGCAAAACACAGCCAAGCGATAAAAACCTGAGACTTCAAGTAAAGCCAGTTTGCTTATGTTCGGTATCAAAATAAGTCAGGCCCAATTTGCTGCAGCTGGTAGCTGAATCTCACATACAGAACTTACTTAGTGAATTACATGACTGCTGGTTAGTGGAGCATGACCATACTTTTCACACTGATCAGTTCTCCAACGACAAGTCCTGCTACCTGCTATCAGAAATGGCTAGGAAAGACCCATTAATCACAAAGTGCTCTAACAACCTGTTTATGCCCACTGCTAAATAGAGGCAGGAGCCCTCTGTTCCACTACATGCTTTACTTGTCAACAGAAAACGCATGCTGCAAATCAGAACTTTGTCTTTTGGTCTGTGGGGAGAGGCAGCCTTGCTAAACCTCATTAATAGTTTCTCAGACTGTTGTCTCTAGAGTTTATTCATGGATGGACTTTTCTTTCCTCACGTCCTGAATGTTTCCTGTGTGCTCATTAGTCCAGTAGAGAAATAAGTCTGAATCGGTCTTAAGTGCAGCACGGTTCTGCAGAATCTTTACAAAGGCAGTGTGGTTTTTTTTCCTTATAAATCTGTGGGTTAAAAAGTAGAACTGCACCCTATGGCTTGCAGCTAAATAACTTGAGGGAGAATGCACCCCAGCTTGTAAGCCTGTTTAACCCCATGTATAGAAAAAGGGCACCTGTGAATACCTGTTCTCTGTGCTAACGAATAATGTGAAGAAGTAGGTAGAGCCATCTATCTGTGCTCTTTCTTTGGCTCAACTGAGGCATGAACTAGACAGTTCCTGGGCTCCATTTCCATTCCTGTTTGCCAGAATTAGACTGGAGAGCAATTTACAATTGCTCTTTAGCAATATAAGCTAACAAAGAAGAATTACACAAAGTTGTCAGTGCAAGAAAGTGCTTCTGAATTTCTCTGTTGTTTCTGACATAATGCATCTTGCACATATTACCTTTTTTCCTCTCTCCACTCTAAGTCCCAGAGGCAAAGCCTGGTTCTCCAAAGAAGTAGGGTATAGCTTTATTGCCAGTTATGACAGATGCAATGTTTCCTGGAACCAATGGTAAATGCAATCAGTAGTGACTTGAGGATGTGCACTGTGTATCGTCTTTTTTGATGTTGCGTTGTCAGGAAGTTCTGATGAATGTATGACTGGTAGTCAGGAATCCTAGGTTTCATGTCTGTCTCTGCTGCTGGTCCACTGACCTTGAGCGAGTAATTGTATTTCTTCAGATACCCGTTTTCCCACTTGTAAAATGAGGATAATAATAATGATTTTCACCATGAAGTGCTTGAGACCTGCTAACGCAGACTTTGTCTGACAGTGATGTGTTGTCCTTAAGACTTGGAGCCCCCAAAAATTCCCACCCATCTCATCAAGGGCAGCGTGTGGGTTACTTTGCAGCAGGCAGAGCACAAGCATAGCGGCAGCTGAACTTTAAGAAAAGAGACTTCATCGCCCTACATGTCAGATGACGGCAGATGCAGGTGGTCAATTAGCTAGATGTGCTGGGGATCGGGAAATCAGACAGATCTGAGGACACAGTAAGATACAATTGTGGTACAGAGGAAAAAGAGCACACAATTAGAAGTGGATTCTCAAATTAAAGCACAGCATGCAATGTGAAATCCTGTTCATACTCTAAAAGAATATCATATGCCAGTGGGCTATAGCATGTGTTCCTTTTTTTTTTTTTTCTTTCTTTCTTTTTTCCCCCTCTTTCCTAAACCCTGCTGCTTGGTAACGGCAGTATTTTTGGGACTGATTCTTTTGCTAATTGCTAACCAGAAATAGCACCTAAGTTTGGCAGAGCTTTCAGGAGAAGAAGAATGAAGGCTTTTTGGGGGAGAAAATTCAGATATGCATAAAACTTGCATAAAAACCTGTTTTATTCGTCTCTCTGAAAATTCATTGCTCAGGCATATGCAGAATGAATAAGATTATGACAAGTGGGAGAAGGTCCAAAAAAGCTGGACTGCTTTCAAGAGGTTAAAGTTCCAGCCGTTCTTTTTTCAGCCCCAAAACCAAGGTGTACCTGGTGCCAGAGCCTCTGCATGAGCTTATGGCCGTACTATGGCCTATGTGTCTCATGTCTCATACCTATGTTGCTTGCAAGCTCACAAGGCTAGCTTGCTCTCCTGCTAGGGAACACGGTGCTGTTATGTTGAGTGATAAAGAATGACACGAGGGAGCAAAAGAGGATGGAAGTCTTGGAATCTCTCGCCTTCTTAAAAAGTGCTGTGCAGTGGGACTTGTAAATTAGACTGGAGACTGCTTGGCCCGTACAAGCACGCTCATTTTATCCAGCAGCTAGAACCGGTGACTCGGGAAAAGGAAGTCTGCGATTTGTGTAGTTTCTGGGTCTGCCAGGGTGCTGCAGGTCCATCAGCTTTTACTGGCATTTGGGATGCTCCTGGCCTGTAAGTCTTGGCTTACAGCATGTCATATTTTGTGATGAAATAATGAAAGCTGGAGACCGGAGGCCCCTTTTATAAATTGTAGGCCTGCATCTGTTTCTTTCTGTTTGTGTGTGAAAAACAAAAGCAATAACTATTTAGGGACCAAATTATAGATGTTTTACTGGTACTGGTGAGCATTTACTCATGTGAGTAGCCTCATTGACTTCAGTAGTTAAATGAGCTGCATCGTTAAGTTTTTAATGCTTATATCCCTCTCTGATGATACAAATCAGCAGTATCCTTCCAGGCCATGAGAAGGCATGGCAGTGTGGGTGCAGAGTTACTTGGAGTGTTGAAGTTGGACACAGCGGCACCTGTTGTTCGAAAGCTAATAGAAATGTATGTGATTAAATATAGAGGCTGTGAGGCTTTTATCTGAGCCCATCACTCAGTAGGGAATGCTATAATTATTTTGTACTGTAGGGTGATATGATATATATCCATTTTTATTTTTTCTGAGTCACATATTTTTTATGGCAACTGCAGAAAAAGAAACCAGATAATGTACATAAAGGGGAAGCTGGAAGTGAACCAGCTTTGAGCTGTAGCATCTGAAGATGTACATTTAAAGTAAAAGAAAAAGTAGGGAAGGAAAAGAACAAATGGAGTTATTTTTGTATAACATTTTGACGAGAACAAATGAAAAGACCACAGAACTTTCTTGTCCAAGGATCTCCTAATGAACATCAGATCAGGTGGCACGATTGATTTCTGCAAACTTTTCTTATATTACATTTTTTTTTCTTAAAGTATTTTTTTCATTTCTGGATGGATTACTGCAAGGAAACTGGGATTATACTGAGTATGTCTCTTAGTTTTACTTAACCTATTGGCAGCTGTTATAATGGTGCTAATCCACCTCAACAGATGCTGCATTATTTCAGGCTGCTTTGAGTGTTAAATTTTTTCATTCATCCATTGTTGTTGTTACTAGTTGGACACTTTAAGTCTCCAACCAGAGAATGAGAACTCCTGGAAGTATATCCTGTACACAAATGAAGAGAGTCCATGTTCGTGAGGATTTGGAATTGCAGCCAGTCAGGAAATACTTTTTTTTTTCCTTTCTCCAAGAAAAATTATCAGAAAAGCAGGGGAGATTTTTCTGATGTCTACCCTTTTTTTCCCCACCCTGCATTTACATTCCTGATCCTCAAAAAAAAAAAAAAAAGCTTTGTAAAGCGAAGGGAAAAAAGAGCCAACAAAACCACCAAATCCTGATACATTTTTCTGGTGTGAAGCAAAGGTAATTGTTTTTTATTTTTTAGTAACTCCTTTGAATACCACCAAATTTTGTGAGATCTTGATGAAAATTCTGTTGGATTTTTTGTTGTGTGGCTTTTGGTTTGTTTTTTTTTTTTTTTTTAGGCTAGAGCTATTTGGAGAAAACAAAGACACAAGTTTAAGTAGTGATGTGAGATGGTCATTTTACCTATGGTTAGGCACAAGCTTATAACTCAACATTACTGGTATTGTATGCGTGAGGTTAAGCACATGTGTATCGGTAGTATCAGGCCCTGATGAGGCCATAGGGGAGTTAAAGGGTTAAACATTCTTGGGAAGGGGGATTCTGTATTTAAGGTCCTTGAAAACAGAGGCCCTTAAGTGCTCTAGGAAATGTCCATATCTGAGCCCTTAAGGTGGTGACCTGTGCAAATGGGAAAATCGTAATTCTGCTGTTTGCTACCACTGCTCCATGTTTTCATGAGTTGCTGGGAAGATGCTGAGTCTCAGGGGAACATGGACACCAAAACTCTGACCTACTGTTGTGAGGGCTTCAGGGGCAAGTGAAAAGCTCTCCTTGCTCAGACACCTAACATAATAGCACTGGGTACAATCTGCCCTTACGTGCCAACTGGAAAATGAAGCTGGAGAGGGAGAACTATGAAGAGAAGGCAAGGGTAAAACGGGTAATAGGCAAACGTTTTGGTCAGACCAACCAGATGTAACCTATCTATCATAAGCCTAAAAGGACATAGCCATTTAGCATAACCCTCTCCAAACGCTTGGCTTAGAAGAAGACAAGTAGAGATCTGGCCAGAAGCATAGCATTATGTTTGCAAAGGAGGTGGCACTGCTTGCTAGGTAAAAGCAATAAAGGGATGCTTAGTAGAACCAATTTAAAGATTTGAATGTGAGTTGCGTCTTCTCTGTCTTCCACAATAGAAGTGTAAGCAGAAAAACCTGTATTTGGAGAGGGACTCAGTGCAGGATTCAGGCACTCAATGCAGGGGACTTCAGTGCCTAAGACTTACCTTAAAAACGTATTTGGAAGCCTGATTGCTCAATGGTATTGAATGTGCTAAAATATTCAGATCACTTGCCTGATGCAATTTCTAAAAGTACCCGAGTTTCCCAACTGTATAATGCAGAGGGGTTCATACATGTCAGAATAGATGTATGGGAAGATATGTTACATATACTAAATGAAGGATAAACAGAGCCCGTTGTATTTGGATCTCCTTCCCTGAAGCTTTGGCTCTACTAGGCGGAGAGCTGTCCACATAGTATGTTTAGTTAAAATTCCAGAGCATACACTGTTACTGTCTACTGGATAGCAGGGGGTAAATGTTGTATGTTATGCTCAGCTGCTGCGGAGGTCTGTGCAAAAGGGATGCAATTGTTTATGGTAAATTTGCCCCTTTTAATGAGGACACACGCTTAATGAGAGTATTTTGGAGAAGGGTTCATTAGTCATTTACTATTCTTGTCACAGCTCAGAGTTAAGCTGGAATGGCTGGCTTGGCATAAATGCACACTATTGTGCCTCAGAGTTAGAATGTCTTGGGATACATTGAGACGCAGGGCAGATAGGTGTATTGGTTGGGAAGAGAAAAATCAAAGCTAATTTCACATTGCTGTGGGTATTTCTGCACAGCAAATTAATATATGACTGGAATGCAGGTAATCGTACATGCATTCATCTTTTACTTAGGTAGTTATGGATTGCAGTTTTAAGAGAGGATTCTCCTGTGCTGGACTTTTGTCTACATTGAATGAGCTTGCTGGGGTCTCTGGGTATTCATCCCGGTTACTGACTTCAGAGCAAATGGGAAAAATCTATTTGTAGGAGCCATACGTGCACTGGTTCTCATCTAGTTAGCGTGGAGGACAATAGCAGTGAATACATAGTGACAGGATTTGGAGTGTAAACCAGTAATCTGAGAATCTACCCACAGAATTATTGTGCTTCCATATCTTGCAATTGTGTTGTGAGGATAAGTACAGTGAAGACTGTGATATATTCTGTTACCATGGTAATGGAGGCTATATAAGTAAATTAGAAAGGTCCGTTGGAGATTGAGAACATGGAAGAAATAGGTTGTTACGGATCAAAACCACTGTCTTTGTACAGCAACTCCAGCTTATTGTTTGGAAAGGCACTAGTATATTGTTCATTTTTTATTATTATTATGGCAGCACTCAGAGG
Organism: Calonectris borealis; assembly: GCF_964195595.1. Taxonomy (NCBI): domain Eukaryota; kingdom Metazoa; phylum Chordata; class Aves; order Procellariiformes; family Procellariidae; genus Calonectris; species Calonectris borealis. Next base: position 829,498 of record NC_134338.1, on the reverse strand, counting down.
TAGCATCTGATCATAAGCCCACTGTGGTAGAAGCTGTACAAACAGAGATCAAAAAGATGGCCCTGGCCTGAAAAGCTCATAATGCACATACTTTGTGTATCTTTGCACAAATACGTACTTGACTCAAATTATTCTGTCTGGTTACCATGCCCATCCAGGATGAGTATGAACAAGCACATTTACAGAGGAACAAGCTAAGGATAAACCAATGGCTATCTCAGATATATGTGGAAACAAATCATGGAGGATTTTCTCATCGCTTTTCTAGCAGGTCCCACAAGGGAGGGGGAGGAGGGGTTACAGTCGGGGAAGCCCACTATGTTCTCAGTGTCCCCATGTTCTGAGGCAAGTAGTGCAGAAGATAATTACGGTGACCTGGGACACAGTGAAGGATGACTAATAGAGAATGACAGACTTGGAAAGAGAAGAATCATTCAGCTCCTCTGATATGATTCATTAACATATTGTTTAGACAATTTAAGGTGCCCCACTGAGTAATGAGCTAAGCCCCCCCAAGTTGCTCTGCTGGGGCAGATGCAACAGATCTTACCATAGTTCCCACTAAGGAAATAAATTGCTATGGGCTGATCTTTTCTATATACATAGTAGCTTGCTGGAATGGCCTGTAACTTTACGGGGCTTTCTAGGTTTTGAAAATCATGTCTTCATTCATTTGTTTTGGGAGCTGTCAGGGCAGGGGAAGCATTCCAGGAAATGCTTGCCCTTTGCTTCACTAAATTTTATTAAAAACAAAAACCAATACCCTCTGGATTTTTGTCTGTTGACATAATGTGGTATTACAAATCAGCCGACTCCCACTGAAAAGGAAAGTGCCACCGAATATTTTAGAAAGCCTGAGCATTTTATATTCATCCTGCAGTGTTCATCACTTTCATAACAACTTTATAATTTTCATAGCCCTTTGTTAATTTGCCTCTTTTAAAGTGCAGATTCTGATTTTGTTGTTATTTTGAGATACCTTAATACCTAATAATGAAAATACTTTTTCATCTTGAAAGTGTTTTAATGAAAGAACCTATGACTTAGTGTTTTGCTGAAAGCAATACTGTGTTCACTGATGTTGCAACAGAATAGCAGCCTCCACAGCCATGAAATAGGTTTCTATTAAGATATCTGCATTGTATAGATTGGTGAAATGAGAAAGCTCAACTAGCAAAGAGCTGATTTGAGATGCAAAATTAGAAGCTATTTTCTGGTTCACAGTTTGAGATTGTATCACTCCAGCTAATGTCATCCCACATGGGACAGCTTAAAGATTACCATGTGAATGGGGTTCATGCACATATAAGGAAAAATGTTTTCTCTACCTCTAATGTAAAGGTGTTTCTGTGGAGACCCATGTTCCTCTTGACTTCCTTTTTGTTTGTCTCATAGAAGTAGAAATTGTCCTGGAAGAGAGAAAAATGGTACCAGTTTAGAGTTGAGAATATCTTATCTGTAGGAGGACACTGACGATTCTGGCTGAAAACCACTGAATTGGCAACCTGAGAGCAGAGTAGATGAAGTATTCACTAGAAATCTGTTTTCTTAACAAAGGAATGACCTTTGAATGTCTAATTAATAGGTTGTATGTTGTTTCTATTGCTTTGAGATGTTTTATATTTGAATCAGTTGGATAAAGCAAACATTTGTGAACTGAAATGAGAATACTGACATAGCAGTTGAAATGAGGACTTAACTTGCATGCTTTTACCAATGGAAATATAAACAGTATCTATTACCTATTATTTGTATTGCAGTGCTTCAAAGGGTGTTTATTGTTGTGGACTCTACAAGCCTGTAGTAAATGGTGTTCCATGTAGCAAGAAGCTTAGTAAAGAAGACAGACTTCCAATGGGAGGAGCAGCGAAGAGAGGGAGAGGTGAATTTTCCAAATCACAAAGATGATTAGCACTAAAGAGAACAGACCTTTGAAATCTCAGTCTAGTGACCTGTGGACTGGGCCCACTGCCTCAGAAATGCAAGGTATTTTACAAAAACTAGTGCTTGGGTAGCCTTAAGGTAAGTTTTACTGCAGTGATAGAAAAATCTAACACAGGTATGTGGCCTTCTGTAAACTGCTTTCCCTTTCTTTCTCTCTTTTCCTAATATTGTTGCAGTCATGATACTGTTATTGACAGAAGCTTCCCAAAAAAGCTCGTTTAGCAGGAGGTATGTGCTGGTGAAGACAGGAACACAGAGCTGAAAGGAGCAGTGGGGTCTTACAACCCCATCCCCCATAATCATAAATGAGCATACAACAGAATCATTCACAGGACCATCTGCTCCTTCCCTAGGAGCCTGAACCATAGGTATAGGTCTTATCAAACCAGTTTATTGTTTTAATAAGATTACAAGTTTGATAAATGCAGTAACATGTCAACGTAATGTAATATCATTATGAGCTCAGGTTGCAGTGTCAGCCTTGAAAGGAGCAGCTGTTTAGGGCAATTGTTTGACTGCGTGCAAGGAGAACAGAAGTTGTCCTGACCTCATTCATCCAAGCCACTTACGTGGACTTTCTAAGTTATGACCTGTGCTCTGTGCCTACCATATCTTGTTATATCTCCGTTAAATGCAAACACCTGGAACTGCCATTGCTTTGGAAATCACCGTCCTTTGCCAAATAATTTAACACAACAGCGCACATTGTAAATAAGGTGGGTCATGCAGAAAACTAATTGCATTTCCAGTGGTTTTACAAAATGCTGTAGGGGTGACAGAGATCATACAGTAATTGCCACAGTAATCTCTCTCCTCTATGTTAGGTCATTGAGGGAAATCTTAAATTTACTCTTCATTGCAGTCAAATATTGGAATCTATCTGGCATCCCCCAGCCATCTGGCGTGCTATAAATCTAGCCAATAATATAGCTCTCCGTCATGAAACTTTAATTATTATTCAAACCTCTATGATCAGGCCTAAACAAATAGCTTCAAGCAGGTACAAATCTCAAGGGAAGGTTCGGTGCAGTATCAAAAGGACACCAGGTCCAATCCTTTGAAAGATAAACAGAACAAAGATGTTTTACCCAGCAATAATTTAATCTTCCTTGATTGCTGATTGATTTGATGGACGTCACTAAAAATATGACACATCCACAGCACCTTAGCCTCTCATCAGTCATTTTAATTTGCACTCTCATATATTTCAAATATGTTCTCAAGGTGACTCTATCCTATTTTTTTTCTTTTCCTCTTCACAAATTAGAACTAGAAAAATGATGGGAGGCCTGAAATTCAGAAAGTGCTAAACAGATTGGGGTTTTATTTTTAAGCCATAGTGAAGAGATGTTATTAGCGTATAAATGAAATGCTTTAAGTTTGCAGTTTCTGCTAGCAGAGAGAGGAAGAAAGCTTTTTTTTGGGGGGGGGGAGGAGGGGGAGTGAAGATTCTTTACAAAGTATTAGTGTCATATAATCAGCTTCTCCAAGGCGACATGAATATAATAATATTCATAGGACCTTTCTTCTAGGGAGTTCAAAGTGCTTTTCACACAAAAAGTTTTGTGAAGTCTTACAAAATACAAAGATTTCTTTTGGGAATCTTGGGCTTGTAGGTATCACCTGAGGGATGTCTTCCTCTTCAAAACAGTATTTAAGGTTATGCGAAATTTTAGGTATGTACTGAAGGCCAGTAGAAGTCAGTGGGCTTTTTGCTGAAGTATGCAACTTGCCTGGTGGGATTTTAATAGAATATGATGTAGGGAATCCTATTTCGGATGGTCATCCTGAGAAATGGGGGTGAAATTAATGTTTCAGGTCTGTGGAGTGTAGCAATGACTAATGTAATAACCACTGCTGTCTGTATCAACCTGGAAAAGACAACACAATATCATTGGATCATATTATGGGACTTCAGGAGAGACTTCCATAGCCAGCACTGAATCACACCTCCTTCTGGAAAGGAGCAGTAGCTCTTCAAACAGAGCAGAAAAACAGCATGGTTCACTTCAAGATGAAACTGCAGAAAGAATCTGGACAGGAAAGTCCACTTTGATTGGGATTTGGGTTTAACACTTGAGCTAGAAGAGATGTTCTTACCAAAATATAGAGCTACTAGAGAAACAGTCAGCTCAAGGGAAGAAACTGTAATAAAAACAGTAAAAATAATCATTTGGGGAGCAAAATCAAGTCTATGTCTTGAGCGAGGATGATGACACTCAAATAAACAGTTACTTCATCAACGGTGTTTTAGTGGTGCAAGTCAAGCCAGATCTAGGTACTGTGGCATAATGCATAACAGAAAACACCAATTTTCTGAAGCCATACTTCTGATTATTGTTACAGACATGGCTGTAACATGTGAGGTGTCAGCAGACAGTGCTAAAACTGTAGCAAAGTTTTTGCATTTTGTAGGACTTGTAGCATATGGCTTCTTCAGGCAACTCATATTAGCTCTTGACTGGAATATTGTAGCTCAGGGAGGCTGGAAAGTAATTTTCATTATTTTCTGACTGATGCTTCCATGCTAGATACAGACATTTTTTGCACAGGTGATACAGTTGTGGAAAATTGCAGCCAGACAGAATTGGTATGAAATGCAAATATCTGTATAACGTTCAAAACTGTAGTGTTTGAGCACCTTATAGATGATAGAAAAATAATAACACATTTTACAGAGAAAGTAATTTGATTTGCTCTGAGGACGTGTGTCTGACTGGAGTAGGAATTGAACACAACAGAGACCTACACTAAGACTTGCGAAACTTGGTTTCCATCTTCAGCTCACCAGTATGATGAGTGAGCCTGATCAGCTTATTGCAATGTCTCGATTTCCCCATTTGTAAATGGCGATAATGTTACAGAGTTCCTCTTACAGCACTTGGAGATAGACAGACTGATTGAAATGCAAAAATGTCATTGTTACTGTTTATTTTCTGAGTTACAAGCTAGTCACCTGCCTGCACTCTTCTTCCTGAAAAGACTTACAGAAAGAAGTTATAATTCTAATTCTAACAAAATTCCTAATGTAAATATCACAAGGTCTTTAGTATTTGCCTCTACTTACTCAAAGAGCAAGATAAATAAAAATTAGATTAATAAGTTTTGACATTGAAAAGGAAACCTTTTCTTCACTTTCTTGGTATGTATGATATATTCATTATGCTGTAAAGAGGTAATTTACCATTGAGTGGCTAGCCGAGTGCATTGCCAGGTGCTGGTGGGAAGCTCTAAAGTGTATATAGATCAGCAGGTGAGTTCAGTGTCCGAAAGAGTTTCTTTTTCTTTCCTTTGTTTCTCAGACATGGGTATTTTTGAAGCTTTGAAATCCATGCAGCCAGGCAGACTTTCAAGTTCTGACATAAACTAGAAAAGAATTTGGATGGAAGATGTAAGATTTGACCTTTTTGCATCTTCTAAGAATCCATTTCTGGATTGTTTCATCAGAGCTCTTTAATTTTTAAAAATTCAGTATTTTTTTTTCTTTCTTTCTTTTTTTTTTTTTTTTTTAATGAATAATAGATTTCGCTCATCTGTGGTGGACATAAACAACCTCTACATAATATGCTTTTTGGGTTGTGGGCCTGGAGCTAGGCTTGAAAATTGGGTGCATTTTGGCTTTTGGGCCAGGACAGAGAAAATGGAAACGATGTGTCAGTCAGGTTCAGGGCACTCCAACTTGAGCGCACCCTCCTGTTTTCCAGCACAGTCTCTGTAACAGGTATCTTGCACGTCCGCTTCAAATGATGGTTAACAATACAGTTACTTGTTTCATGATGTAAAGTTGCATCTTAAAATTACTGTTTCACTCTAACATACACACTGGATCAAGAAATGGAGTGATCTTTTACATTGCTTAGAACTCTCAACTCTGATCTGAGTTTGCGCAAACAAGTCTGTCTCTCATTCTTGTGAACGCTTAACTCCAACTCAGCTAATGAGGAACAAGGCGTCTCTCCCTGCTGTAAAAAGGAAAACAAAGAACTGGGATTATAGTCTTTGGCCCTGATTCAGGAAGATATTTCTGATTATGCTTGCCTTAGAGCTTCAGTAAACGTGCTCATAAGTATTCATGTGCAATACAGCGTGTGAAAATTTGAAGTCTTGGTGGGCAACTTTGATCATCTTCAAACTGTAAAATTTTTCTTCCATGCTTCAATAGATGTGAGAAGTCACACCAGAAATTTTTTTAAAGAAACAAACTGTAGAATCGAGGAAGTCTGGGCTCGTTGTAGAGTAACAGCCAGATGTTCTAAAACTCAAGAGTGCAGCTTTATCAAGCTCATGATCACTGTTGTGTTATAATAATAATACTTTGAATACTTCCTTTATCTACTCTAGGGCAACGCATGAATGAAGTCAAGTAAATTAGGGGGTTTCTTCAACCTTTTATGGGTCTACAGGGCCAGTCTGTAGTTTTGCAGTCGTTTGTACTTCATCTGTGCACTACCAGTAGTACCAATTTAATCTTGATCAGATGTGGTTAGGGGATTGCATTTCTTTCAAATTAGAGAAAAAGATAATGAACTTATACCAGCCTTGCCAGTTGACGTACACTGCTGGCTGTGGAAGCGCAGGCAGTACCCAATCAGCCTAAATTTGGAGCGGCATGGATAGGAAAGACAAACAGTATCTGATCTAGCATAAAGCCTGTAAGACTGTTATGGTTAAAACATCAGGTTTTTTGTAATCGAGTTACACTCACAAGACTGAGTTCCTACCAAGTCATTGCTTTGCATCATGTGGCCGCCATGGTTTTCATCTGCTTCTAGAAGCCCTAAAGCTAGATTTGCTGTATCAGTGAACTGTGGCCTCAATGTCAGCCCTTTTTGGTTTTCTACCAAACCACAGATTATCTCCTACGGGTCCTATAAGACTATTTATGCTGCCTGAGAGAAAACATGTGATTTTAGCGGTCTGGAAGGGAGGGAGAAGATGTTTGAGACACAAGAAGTTTTAGAATGGTAAAAAGAATCCAGGAAAATAATTAATGAGATTAGCACTTCTGCATTGCAGGGATTATCAACTTCTTATAAATTGCCTCTCTTTTGTTCATTCAAATTGATAATGGCTACAGCCTTGTAAAAGATCATTCACACGTATTCAGATCAGCACTTGTAATAACATAAGTATAGATTTAAAAGTTTGTTCACTAGTGTTTTAATTTTGCTTCTACCAAGCTTACCTGCTTTTTACTTCTTTCAATTTTTATCATCCCTTTCAGAATAAAGGCTGATCCCCGCTGCACCCTGAGAAGTTGTAGGTACAACCTTCCAAAATGTAGTTCTAATTTGTTTATTATTTGTTATTTGTATGGCAGGAACATCCAGTGATTCTAAACAGATTTTGGAAACTTGTTGTGTTTTATGCTGGTGAAACAAAATATGTATGCTTTCAGGACTTAAAAATAAAAAAAAAAACAAGCAGTGAGGAAATCTAGTGGGTAGTAAAGTGGGAGCTTTGTACCCAGCTCTGTCGTATGTGCCTGGAAAAAGCCCTTCACAAATGTGTACATCTGATTCTTTTTAGATTACAAACTCTCTGGAGAAAAAATACTCCTTTACTAAAAATTTGCACAGTAGCTCTCACGATACATGGGCTTTTGCTTTTTAGATATTAGTATTATTTATAAGTAATAAGTGAAAATTGTATTTTCTACAGTATGCATTTGTTTCAATGAATGTTCCTTTTCCTCCTTGTATTACAAGAACAAGTAAATAATAATATCTGATTTATATGGCTTCTGTGTAATGATACATCTGACAGCTCTCTCCAGCAGTCGTATGCAGAGCCTTGATTTCCCAACACTGTAAATGAATTTTTAAAATTATTTTTAATTTTTTAAATTATTCCTTAAAATGCAGATTATTTTCAAGATGCCTCATTGGCTTCTGGTATTATATTCCTTTGCTGATTTTTCCATTGAAGTTTTATCAATGTTGATCGTTCTGACAGCCTTGTGAAACTCACTGGGAAGCAGAAAAATGGTTAAGAGGTGTGTTACTGGAACTTTGAAAGCCAGCACAAAAGTGTCATAAAAGAAGGTGTGTTGACTAATAAGAAGCGTGTGGATTGATCAGGCAGGATTTTTAGTTTTTTACTTGCTCCCTGGCTCCTTGTGTGACGTTGAATGAATCATCTGGTGTGTTCACGTCTCAGTAGCTGCATCTTTAAAATAAGTGTAAACAGAAGTCACTATTTTACTGCTAGTAAAATGCATGGTACTATTGCAGAGAAAGGTGCTGAAGAAACACCAAATACTCAGTTCCATCAGTCAAAGTGAGAGGTTGAAAGTAGTTCTGAAGCGTCCTCCAAGGTGGCTTAGGAGAGACAATGAGACCTGGAGTGACCGTAGTGATTGATCTGTAGGTGACTTGTACAACGTGTGGCACAAGCGTGTGGTTCATAGGCCTCAGCTGAACCCATTAATCTGTGGAAGTTTTCAGTGACTGTCAGAAGGGTTCACAAAGCAATACAAGAAAACTCAGAGTCTTGAGAATCTTCCCTAACTCTGAACACCCCAATTTTTAGCCCGAATCTCCACGTGAGGTCATTGCTGAAAACCAATTGTTATGAGCAAAGTATAAAGCCAGGGGACTTAGGGTGTGTTTTTACAGTCACCACAGAAGTGCTGTTCTGAGTAGTAGTGATTTATTAAATCAAATTATTTCTGGGAAAAAAACTGTATTTAAGTAGTCTCACCACACAGAAAACATTTTTTCTCTCCTTGAGCTCTGTACCTATGTCTTTTATTTTTTCACGATTTTCACCCTATGAACGGTCTAGTGCATTAATACATTTAATGGTTAAGTAATATATGGAAAATAAGCAAAGCAAGACAATAATTACCACGATGAAAAGGCAGTAAGAAACCTGAGTAGTGAATAACGAGCAAAGTATTCAACATTGAATTTAAGTCGTCTGCTTCAAAATTCTAAGTTATTTGAAACTTAGGTTAGACATTGGTTTTACATCCGATGCGTTCCTGTGTCATTGGTGGTATAAAGCCATCTACGCCCTTGGGTGGTTGACTCTGTAGTTTGGAATTTAAACAGGAGTTTATATTGTGTGCATGTTTGAAACCTGGTAGAGAAACAGCAATGAGAATAATCTTACAGTCTTTAAAATTTACTCTTCTTTTTTGATGTTGTCAGAAGGCATGTGCGTATATGAAATTTACAACTCGGTCAAGTTTTCCCTTGACAATTTACAAACTACATTCAAGACATTTTACCACTTAGAGTAGCTTACAGGAGCCTGCGGACACTCTGAGGAAAGTCTGAAGTAAGGGAACAAGAGTTAAATCATGTTCTGGTACCATTTATGAACTGCTGGCAAGATGGACATGGATGTTTCTGAGTTTACTACTCATTCATAACCAGTAGATGGAGCTTTTAGTAATAGAGTTTCTAGGTGTTCCTCAATTATGAAGACTTCTTGAAGCACATTTTAAATAGACAAAACCATATGATTAAGTATATACAGCTATAGAAAAGAGAATATTATTTTTATGACAGGCAACTTATTTGTTTACACTGAGTCCATCTTATTTTGAGAAGAAACTCAGGAACTTCCATGCAGACATGTTGGTAGAAATACTCAAAAGCATTTATGTCTAAGTTTCTAGGTAGCAAATACACACAGGGAGTTCGAAAGAGCTGAGCTTTACTGTGAGCTGTTAAGCCAGAGATTGTAACAATGGTCAGATTTTCAGAGAGCATTCAGATACTTTGAAAATTTGCCTTGTAAATAAGCAATCAGAATTTTAAAACTACTCAGCATTCAACCACTTGTAGAAAAAACAAACACTGTGATTACATTTTATCACTTTGTTTAGCTATGGAAACAGGAACTGACTACTTTTAAAACTGTGCTTACTGTTTTGTATTTTGAAGTCTTTACTGTGAAGTAGCATATGAAAAGGAAGTTTACACTGAGTTAAATTTCTTACCAGTATAATTTTTTCAGTATCATTAGGTTGGTAAACGCAAGCCATTGCTTCTATGTAGAAGAAATAATTTTTTTAGACATAGTATATGATCTGGCATGGAAGATTGAATTATTTCAGTAGTTCAGTTTCAGTACAGCATCTGATGTCCAGACATTTCTAGCAGTGATCATATTCTGCTTTGCCACGCTTTTTATGATTGTAGAACTTCATATGTTGCTTCCTGGCAGTGAAATGTTCTTGTGATTTCCCTGTCGTCTTCTATGTAAGGAAATGCCAAAGACTACAAGTACATACTTCAGTGGAAAGATTTTTTAAGACCATCCAGACCATGCCGATGTCCTTTCTTTGCTAATTTCATTTAACATTTTTTCTAGCCTAAGTCTAACACATGCCTGTATTTTGTGGCTTCTGAGCAGTGGTGACTGTTGTAGATTCTGCAAACTTTCTGTTTAAAACAAAACAAAACCCCCCATAACAAAACCAGCTTTAAACTCAATGACCTCGAAATGTAAGTCCTAACCTCCTTTTCTCATGGCTCGATCTATTCTCCATCCTATTGAAGCTATGAAGATGCCTCCCCATTGCTCTGCTTATATAATTGCTTTTTGGTTGAATGAACAGCGAATTCTGCTGTTTATAATGCTTTATAGATAGGAATTATGTGATCCAATGCATATAATTTTTCTAGATTAAATTGTATCAGCTAGTTTTCTCATATGTGATTTGACAAACGTGGCTATTGTGACTAGCTAAATACTGAAGGATACACATTTCTGGTGTGCATCTTTTTCAAGGGGGCTTATTTATTACAAGTGATTGATAAAGATGTACCCCTTGATTTTATGCTATACTTTTTTAGGCTTCAGTACAGATCACTCAGTTCAAGTCATGGCAGAAATTCCCAACGGGAACTGGTGTGTCCTGTTTCTGTTTCAACCGAAGCCAGTGCCAATTTTGGCACTGATTCAGAATGTTAGTATTTGGCTCCTGTGGCTTGGATCTGTGCTATAGAGATCAAAAAGGCATTGCCTTCACAACCAACACTCAGTGCTAGAAGAACTAATAATTCATTTTAAGGAGTAATGAGCAGATCTGCGAACTATTGGTTCCTTTTTATGAATACAAAAGTCCATGTACGTTCTGGTGTAGGGAACTGAAGGAGTCAGGGGAGAATAGTATAAAATAGATGCAATTTTGTGGAGTGTTGAAAGGGAGCGGGCAGGATAGAAAGACCTGAGGGTATTAAAGAGCCAAACAGCAGAAAGGGAAGATAATTTTTAGACATTATGCGCCAGATTTTCCAAAGAAAAAAGTATCTTCTGGATAAAGACTACTGAAAGCAAATGGGACTTGAGTATTTTGAATCGCGTAATTCTACTTTGGATTTTCAAAAGAGTTTAGTACGTGGGATGTTGATTAGAGCCTATCAGAAAATGAAAGGAGGTGTGAAAAAGGAAATTATTTTCCTCTGCTGAAAGTTTTGATGAAAATGAAAAGCATTTTGCTTTCAGATTTGATTTGTTTAAATTTAGGAAACGCAGGAAGGAACAGGTTTTTTTAGGAAAAGGAATAATGATGTACAAGCAATATAAAAAGCACCAGACATTAGGAGGAGTACAGTTTTTGAAAAGCAGAGAAAGTAGATCAGATCGAGTAGGCTTTTTCCCCCACCCCAGGTGATCAGATAACAACATGGTGCAGTTGTTTGACCTTGGAACACCTTAGCCGTGAAGCAACATATAGATGCACAAGGACATTTTCAAACAGTGCTCTTCATTTAGAAAAATGCTGAAATATGTAACACCTGAAATTTCTAGGTCTAGGATCAATGTTTCACATACTGTTTAATATCTATGCTTTATTTTTTCTTTGGGAGCAGTATTAATAATGTGAGAGCCAAGCTTTAAAACAGTATTAACATATTCTTTAATTTCTTTGTCATCTCACAGCCTGTCTGCCAGCAGCCAATGATAAGGGATGGGCAACTCTGGGCTGTGGTATAGAATTTTCATAGGCTGCACAATTTATAGATCCACAGAGATTTATAGTACCATTGGCTCAAATCCTCTCTCTGGGGAGCATTTTCCAGAGGTAGGTAATTACCCGAGTTCTGAAAGCAATGTGCGATCATCAAATACATCCTGATGTTCTCCTTCCCTTTATTCTTTTTACTGTAACTGTCTCTAGTGTGAAAGCCAGTTTCTTTTTTTGTGAGCTTAGAATAGCTTCCCTGCAGTGTTTGTCTTGGGTTGCGAAAGAATTCCAAATGCCGGCAAAGAGCATTGCTAACAAGAATTTACCTGTATGATTCAATGAACAGAACCATCCCGCAACCAAGTGATCATGTAATTACTGCTGCCATATATAATAAAATATGGGCATGAAACACCAAGTGTTCATTTCTGACTGGAATTTCTTGATCCATGTAAGCAGCTCCAAGGGCAGCCAACTCGATGGACTTGTGGCTTGCAGTCTAGTAGACCAGCTGTGTACTTGGCAGGCAGAAAAAGCCGATTATTGTCAGGTTGTTTTGGTGGAGTTTTTTCATTCTTTGCAGAATGTTCACATTGTTACTTGAGTGTTGTGAAGTGTTGTCTTGAAGTTTATTGGGTTAGTCTTTGTACATGCTTTTGTACTCAAGGACATTCTCAGGACTCTTGACACGTCCTATTTTGCTACCTGGACAAATGACCACATGCAGTAGGCAGAACAGTACTTGGCACAGTTTGAATTCAAAGGCGTGTACTCTGTAAGCTAAAAAAGCAGGTCCAATTATTAAAAGCATCTATTAGCAAAATGGCAAAGAAGCTATATAATTCACACTTAATGTCAATATGTCTTTTGCTGTATATGCGTAACGGTCTTTATGTTGTCCCTGGAGTGTCCAGGAAGTAGTACGGAGGTGCTTTTTCATAGTCCTTTCCATCCTTTTATGCTTCTGAAGTGAACGTTTAGGCAGATTAGAAAGATCACGAGATCATCTCATTGAAGTCCCCCTAACAGAGAGCTACCATGTGTGTTCATGGAGAAATTTCACCAAGTGAAAATTCTCAAAATCGAATTTGAAGTATAAATTCCGTTTTCCAAAAGAACTTACATGCAAAGGACCCAGATTCACCAGTGTTTATGCTTGTAACCTGAAAATGAAATAAATGGGAAATCAGGACTCTCTACTGAATCTGGCCCAGAGGAGCCAGAGACTCACCAGGAGTTCCTTGGTTACATAGCCATTAGAAGAGAATGTCATCCTGTGTATGTGCAAGAATTCCCCAAATGGGGAAATTTCTGTCATCCATTTATAGTCTTTCTGAGCCATCCGGTCACCTTGGATGTACTAGTCTGGCTCTTTGGTCTTTGCTCCTGTCTTTATTTCCACTGCAGCCATTAAGCAAGCTAATAGAAATAAAACTTGTCCTTTTTGCCCTCTGTTTAGCATCGTGCCTCGAGCACAAGAGTCATTGAGCATAATGTTCATCCAGTAAATACAAGTGAAAAGGATACTATTCATTTGCAGTTCTATTAGTGGAAGCTACGGTTAACAATTCAAATCTAGGGAGGAAGATAATTGCAGGCGCTGATTGCCAGCCATCCTCCTATGTTGACTCACAGGGCAAAACAAGTGAGAGTGAGAAAGAGAAGCTAAAATTATAGTACAACTCTCTGAGGAATATTAATGTAATAGTTTTAACATGATCCTGCTCACATTTTATCAAGTAATGTTAATAAAAAGGATGGCTCTGGTAATTTTTGCAATATTACATTTTCCTTGGAATAATTGTGACTTGACACTCAGTTCACAAACTAATAAAACTTTTACATTTCTGAATGTTTTATAATTTTTGTTATTTAGGTGAAGATTATACCTTTGGGCTGAGAAAGTGCATTCTGGAATTTTAATCTTGTTTGCTAAAATATTTATGTGCAATACTCTGAAGATACTGTACAGTGAAGGATCTTTCTTTGTGGGAACATGTTGTTATGAAATCTCTGGGATTGCTTTGAGAAGCTCATTAGCTATGCAAAGTAGGTTCATTTTGGGTTAACGCAAATATAAAATTTTTATTATAGCCCCAGTCAAGAATCTGGGCCCCAGCGTGCCTGTCATTGCCCTTGCTTTGTAACAAACACACAGCCACTTCCCTAGAGAACTAACTGTCTGCTCACCAGATAGATTGCTGCAAGCAGATCAAACACATGAGGAGGTAACAACAGAACCAGTGGAGCTTGGCTAAAAAGCAGAATTAACAGTTCACTGCCTTCATGGCCAATTGTTGAATGGCTTGTAGACACTGAACTGAAGATAAGTTTTAGCTTACTGTGCAGTGTTAATATTCAGCCTGTGCTGTGACAGGAACGGAGCGAAGATGCAGATACTATGAGCTTCAGCAGAGAAGTGACTGATTTAGGGACCTGAGCCACTTTCTCAGTTGCCTTAGAGGTAGGTCATGTAATAACTCTGAGAGAGCCTACAAGAGTCCTAAAGAAATAAGAACCATCTGTAAGTCTGATCTGAGAACAAGCAACTGACTAACAAAGGACAATGTTCCAGCTATGTCCAGCTTGATTGATTACTTGTAGTTTGGCTCTGCTCAGCCTGCACTCTGTAGCCTCTCTAGTTCCTCTGTTGTGGTATCTTATGTTCTGTGTGTTTTCTTTCTTCAGCTGGAGGGCCTGCCTGTAGGTATAATATTGTTGGCCAGGCATCTGGCACTTAAGCTAAAGAAGTGCCGTGATCCAGCAAACAACTAATAATAAGCTACTGTTCTCTCAGCTGACTTACCTACAAACCATACACCCTATATGTCTAAGACAGACATTAACCCTTTCCTACAGTGGGACAAAATGGGCTTTTTTATGCTGTCATTACTAAGTCAGACTATACTTTTCTCCATTCCCAATGCATTTCTAGGTAAGCTCACTTTTAGCTCTCCTGCTTTACACCTTATCTTAAACCCAGCTTATTATTTGCTACTATTTGCTAATGCTTCTCCGCTACACAGCCAATGCGTTTTGTACACAAAACAGAACTAAAAATTTCTGTTAGGTTTATTTTTCCTTCCTGTGCTAGGCAGCTTAATGAGCCCAGTCCAGGATAAAAAATATTAGCATGTGCTGTATGGAGCAGCACAGAAAGCTAATGCAATGCATTCAGGTAGGTCTTAGGTATTCTGTCAAAAGAAAGTACCTCCTGGCTGTTCATTCCTGCAAATGAGATATAAAATAGTTTCACATTTCCCTGGGGTATCGGCACTGTTCACTCCATCAGACTGCAGTGGACAGAGATCCATTAAAAGTTTTAAAACTAATCATCTGCTCGGTTATGATAGCCTCACCCTGCTTGGCAAGGTATTGTCAGCTTTCCGTCACTCTGTCAACAGTGCTGGTTTGCCATGGTTAGCAGTGTAGCTATTTTTTGCAGCTACTAACAATCTAATTCTTCCAGTCTTGGTTCCTACCTGCCACCTTCTGAGCATGTGTTAGATTCAGTTTTGTAACATCTACAGTACCCAGAAGAAAAAGGTCAAGAGAGGATTTTTTTTTCTTTTCCAACATGTATCTTCAATAGAAGTATATAGAGATATATAGAGAGAGCAAGCTAGCTAGATTGAATTGTTTTCATTCTCCAGTGTAGCTGCAATGGTACCTGCTGAAAAGCTGATGTGGTAGACATTCTATGTTGTAAATTATTCACAGCTCATTAGACCCCCCTAAAGAGATCTGAATTCTTTTCACAGGGTACTGAATGCCTTCCGACTCTCATTGAAGGAAATAGAAATTATATCTTGTAGGATCTCCGTTACTAGGATTTACTGTGTCTGTTGCTGACCCTTGTGCAAGATGCTGTATGACACAGAACAAGTCCAAGTGGAGAAGAATTGGATGATGACTGAAGAAAAGATCATAAGATAGGCATGAGAAGTACAGTATTTTAAAGATAGTAAGCTTTTGGAGTATACCTTTTTGCTTATCCACATGATCTAGAAAATTTCTTTTTTTTTTTTTTAATAAAAAGGCTTAAATTCTTACTGACTAGCATGACCCTCAGTTTAGAGCTCTGTTTTCCCATTCTCATTTCTGCTTTTATTTGTCTGACTTTGAAAGCTGACTGATACTTTTAAACAGCTGATATTTTACTGCCTAGGAGCAGGTAGATGCCCTTTGACACCTTTAAGGTGTGAAAGAGATTCTGCATCTGCTTTTTATTTTCTCTAAGACATTATTTTCTCTTCTCATGAACTCAGCTCAGCTGAATCTCATCTTTAAAAGTCTGCACATCACATGCTAAAAACTGTACAGAACACAAGTGCCAATACTGTCCCTAGGAATCTGCAACTCCCAGTGAGACTTTTTTAAAGTAATGAAAGAGATTCTCATTTAAAACAAAGGAAAAAAATGCCTTAATATGGCATGTATTTCAAATGTTGCTTTCCACTAGCAGTCTTTGAAGTGAATGTACTGATTCTGATCAGGACAGCAGAACATCTTCCAAAGAGAAGTTTGTTCAGCTATTATAGGAAGTGATATTTTTAGTTTGTAAGGAAATTATTGTTTTCTCTATGTGTGCGCGTGCGTGCACAGGGAAAGGAGGGTAGGAAGCCTTGTTATCTTGATTCACAGTGAAAGTAATCTTCCTGGTTGGGATCCAGTAATACAATCCAAGGTACTGTTCAGACAGAGTCATTGCAGAGAATGCAGTTCTTGGCTGTGTGGGAAAGACAGGTGCGTTCTAAACATACACATATTATATATACACGTATGTCTCTATAAGAAGCATTTGTATCCTGATCATATAAAACTTCCTTGGACTGCAGTTTTAAAACACCTGCTACCAAATGTATTGCAGAGTCAAGGTACTCTGAGAATTACCAAGGGAAACCATTATTATAATAGCTAGCAGTAGTTCTTACTACAATATATAAATTTCCGTAGTGATTTACACCTATATTTCATCAATTGTGTCATAATTAAGCTTTTTTCAGTATGAAGCCTGTATTCGATGTTGGGGCAGCTAAACCGAATTTGGAATTCGTTAAAATGCACAAAGGGAAGGGAGAGGAAAGCACAATATATTGTTAAAATGATTAACACTGTGCACTCAATAAATACATTCTAAGGCCAGAAGGGACCATTAGAACATCTAGTCCCACTTCCTGAATATGCAGGCTGTACATTTCACCTGGGGTTATTGAACCCAGTAACTTATGTTCGATTAATGCATACTGCCCAGGCAGTCATTCAGTCTTGATTTGAACACTCAAGAAGACAGAGGTGCCTCCACTTCCCTTGGCAGTTTGTTCTGGTGGTTAATCACCATCGGTGTATAAATAACTGAATAAATCCTGGCTTCTAGTTGTATGAGTCTGGCATTTCACATCTAGCTACTGTTTCTTTTGATATCTTTCTACATGCAATTTTAAAAATCTCTTCAGTACTTTCTATTTGCTTTCTCAAAAGGTATGTATACATGATAAGCTAGTCACTCTTCTTTTTTAATGGGATAAATAGATTGAGGCTTTAAGGTCTCTTGCTGAAGGATGTTTTCTCAAGCCTACCAGTCATTTTTGCCTGTCTTGCTGTACTTTTCCAATTTTCCAAAATCCTCTGCAAATTGCAGTACCAAACTGGACATCGCTGCCACATAATTCTCATCCATTTGGTACATGCTTTTTCTACATATTCCAGGATCCTACTGATCCCTCCTGTGTGGGCCAAGCATTCAAGCACAGGGTAGAAGGCAATGAATAAGGGAGAGGATATATAACTTAATGTTTTGCAGAGGAATCTGCTCTCCAGTCCGTGAGAGCTGAGTTTAACCAGCTTACGTGGCTGAAACGTGTGAGCCAAATTGTGAAGGATCTGCGACTGGAGTTGTGCATATCTACTTTTGGCCTATGTTGTGTGGGTCTCCAATAGGTGTAAAGAGAGAGGGGGAACTCGAGATGTACATTTCACATACACCTTTCTCCTCAGATAAACCCATTCACTGTTTCTGCTCATGCCATTTCATATTCTGTTTCCTTTTTCAGAAAGCTAGCATGTGGATTACTGATGAAATAGCCTAATACTAACCTTTCTTGTTCAGTGCTTTGACTGGCATTTGCAAAGAAAGTTCCCTCTGCAGGACCTTACCGGGGTCTCAGGGATCTGTATTACTTATGCAGCCAATTTGTCTCTAATAAGAGTTTTGCCTTTCAGTTTAGTAAGGACCCCAAATGAGCCCCAAGATCTGGGTAATTTGCAGCAGTGAGTCAAGAAAGACATTGATTTCAAATGTGCTCTCAACATCCAAGAATGTTTATTTTCGTAAGAGATGAGTCAATACAATTATCTGATGTGCAGTAGTATTAAGAAGGGAAAAAGAAAAGAAACAGGAGTAGGCCAAACGTCTGAATGGATAATGGACGTTCTGCTTGAGTCATAATGATTTCAAGCCAGCATAATGATTTCTGACCCAAGTGGCTAGAATTTATTCTCAGCAGCAGCCAGCAAAAGGACTGTTTTTTAAGGAAGCTAAACAATATTCATTCCAAACTCCAGCAGTTTTGTGTCAGCGCCATGTGAGTCCAGTTTTGGGCTCTAATCTAAACCTTTCCCACGAGGCCTGCAGAACTGACAAATCCTCTCAGCCTTCCCTTTCCTTCTCTCTCCTGTTCCTTCCCCACTCTGTGGTGAAATTCAGTCATCCAACTGAAGCTCTATAGACTGAATTTGTTCGGAATGGAGAATTACACTGCGGTAAGAGTGACAGTCGCTGAGTAAGTTACTTAGCATGCACAGATAGTCCCCAAAGGGTTTGCTTAGAATAAGGTATATGCTTAAATACCTTGCCAAATGAGGCAGATAGGTCAAGCAGATGCTGGAAACAGGCACCTTTTTTTGATTCTCTGTATTCATTCAGGCCTAAAGAAACGTTTTGCAGGGCAAGTGGCTACACTGGAACAGCGAAACCCCGAGGGTCCTGTCAAGGTTCAGAAAGTTTATCTGTGTTGTTTTCTTTATTGAAAAAGGGTATTACTTTTACCTTTGATTGCTCTGATCTACAGGTTTTCAGCCAGAGAAGTGAAAATGAAGGTTAGGTAGAGTCAGTGGAGATGGAGAGAGGTGATCTGCTTCCATTAGGGACAGACATCAAAGAAGGTAGTCAAAAAAGGCCCTACTCGGTGCATTAAGGTGTCAGAGTACAGGGTTAGTTTCTCAGTGTTCAGTATTTGCCAACTTTCTCTATCAGCTATTAACAGTTAAGCAAAGGACTTACTCCTGCCTGATCCCTGATGATTTCGTCTCTCTTCATTGTCATTGAAACAGTGAAATCAGAGAAATTCGGCAACATTTAGGAATGTTACAGTATTTTTATTTTTGTAAGGTGAGATGCTTCTAGAACATAATGTCCCTATAGCATAAGAATGTAATTTTTACCTAGCACTTTGCAGAAACCAAGATAGACCAAAACTTTTCACAGGTGATCTCAGAGTTTTGGAATGAGTTCTTGGACTGTTAGTGATGAGTTGGCACTTCGGGTGCTTTGCATTTGAAATATTGAATTCACACCAAAGTTGAACGCCCCAGAATTTCAGAGAAGTGATAACTTTGCAGAGAATTTAAATAATTATGGTAATTTGGTTCAAGGAATGCAGAATCCTGCCTGAAACTCAAAAAGCAGGTGTCCAGCAGTTGAGCATCTCCTTGTTTTGATGTGCTTCCAACTCTGAGGACTTTGTAGCCAGGAAAAGAAAACCGAAGGGGGAATAGCACCTAACTCTGTTATAAACAAAGACCGAGAATAAAAAGGAAAAAGGGGTTTATGGGAGAGAAGTTTGCAGAAGATACTTTGAAAATAACCAATTCAGCTGCAAGAAAAAATAAAGAGTATGGGGAAGGGGGTGGAACCCCTACAAAGCAAGCTGCTTTATGCATTCAGAGGCAAGAAAAGAGTCTTCATGCTCAAGAGCTTGGGCTAAAAAGAGCTTAATCAAAGTCAATGGACAATTATAACGTTGGAACAAATGATGATAAAATACTGGATCTTGAAATTGGTCCAAGGGAAGACAGAGGAGCCTAATGTTTTCCATAATTGATTTCAAGGCTCAGATGGGGAATACTGTGTATTATAGAAACATCAATTGTTCTGTTTTCTTAATAATTTAGACTGGCTGTTTCTTTGATAATGATGTTCTCGGCAGCTGTGAAAATAACATTCTGGGTAAACACAGGGTAAAGGCGAACGTAAGTACTTGACATCAGAAACAGTTAAGAAAGGTTGCACTTTTTGCAGCAGCGTTAGGAGTAAATAAAAGAAAGTACAAGCATTTGGAGTCCATTATTTGGTAATTTGTATGCGGATGGTTTCTCAATTACTTTATGACTGCCTGGGACTGTAGGAGACACACTTACGGATTTCATGTTGAAACTGGATATTGCCAACAATACCTAACCTTTTTTGGTAGGTCTCAAGGTATTTTACAAAGAAGGACCAGTACTGTTATCCTCATTTTACAAAAGGGGAAGTTGAGGTACAGAGGCATATATTGATTTGTTGACTGATTTTAGCCATGTATTGCCTATGAACGAACATAGAATGTCACTCCCTTGGTCAAATAACTAAATACTAATAATTTGTGGAGGTTGCTTTAATTTGTCTCTTAAAAGTAGCACAAGAATGACTGTTCTCCCCTGTAAAGTGACAACTTCAGATGACAATATCCTAAGAATGTGTAAGCAGGTGATAGTGATACCAAGGACGCTGTTAATTGAAACATATTAGTGCCAGAAGTTGAATATTTCAAATACTTAGCAACAGAAGTAGACATATTTTAGAGCTGTATTTATTAAAGAGACAGGCTTTAGGCCTAGATCTTTATCCCCATCTTTGCTGTAATTCAGGAATGGCTGCATCCATGTCACAAAGTTGTCCCACAGTCAAAACAATGTAATGGTAATAGATATCCCCAAAGTTCAGAATGATGGTATCGGGTGTCTCATTTCTGGAAGAGCTGGAACGTTCAGGACCAATTGTGACACCACAGATTCTCAAAAAACTTCAGGTTTTGAAGTTTGGGGTGTGTCAGTTGGGACTTTTTTTGGTTTGTTTTGTTTTTAAATAAAACAAAACAGCTCTGAGAAACAAAGGAAAAAAATCTTCAGTTTTTACTAGACAACATTGCAGAATATGAAACCCATCCATATTGAATAAATACATGGACAGCAGTCTAATTGCCCCAGATTTTCCAATAAATTATTTCAGAAGTTAACAAAAAAATCCTTTGTATATTACACTATGCAACCCAGCTGAATATTGGGTTGCTTGTTGCCATAGCTGCAGCTCAGGAAAATGCATTTTTCTCATAGATTTATAAACAGAGATTGCAATGTTTTAGCTCTGTGTAGCAACACACAATATCCAGTGTCCCCAAGTTGCCTATAAATTCAAACAGTAGGGAGTCATTCAGGTCACATTTGAGCCTCGGTATACATGTAGCACAAGAATAGCATCTCACTGGTTGTCCATTAATGTATCTTGTACTGTCCACTCAGAAGATACATTTCACCAAGGTAGATTCTGGGAACAGAGGAAACAGTTTCATCATTTGAAACCTTAGGGATTATACTATTTTGCGGGGGAATAGCCGCGACGTACTAAGCTGACTTTTTTTTTTTTGCCTTCTCGCCCCAGCTCAGCAGCTCTGCACTTCTTGTGCTAGCCTCAATTTTAGAAATCCCAGGTACACTAGTGAAGATCATTGATTCAGTAATGCCACTAACATGCTTCGAGGTCCAGGGTGATAGAGTTTCGGAAGACAAAGCACATCATTTCAATTGTTTATATAAATATATGCATCTTCTAGTACTTCTCTGAAGTGTATATGAACAAACATTTTCACTCGTTTGGTTGTACAATAATACATGAAGCACTAGTAACTCACCAGTGTCAGCCCCACGTTCTCCCAAGAGGCCGAGTCCTTGATCCCCTCCGTCTGTCAGGAGTTAAGAGTAGCTCCAGTGTCTGTGGTAGGTAGGGGCTGTAGCTGTAGGACACATGCTGAGCCACAGCCATTCTGACATTTCCACTGGGAAGTGCACCCAGTCATGCCAACTTCTTTTGAAGTTCTGGCCATTCAGGCTGAAATTTCCAGAAGCTCTGCTGTTGTATTAGCTTCATTCTGTGGAAGTAAATGAGTAGAATACTGTTTAGTTAACGAAAGTGGACTTAAGTGTTTGAAATCCTTTGAAAATCTTTCCAAAGTATTTTTTTTCTGGAGTTATCTCAGGAGAAGCGAGACAGGTATTTTAAAGGCAGCCTGAAGGGGCTAACCTCAGTAAAAGGGCATGCAAGTCAGGGGTGCATTGTTCTCACTTTTGCAAATGCAAATTTCTTTCCTATTCTCATACCCCATTTTTAATACTGTTAGCCCTTTGTTTCAACTGTTCAAAATTCTCTTAGAGAGATGTTTCTTTTAAAAAGAAATTCAGCTTAGTCGAACCGCAGTTCATTGTTTGTGCCTCGTTTTATGAATCTGAAACCCTACCATTAGATAGGAATAATGCAGATGTTGGAGTATGAAGGACAAACTGGAGACACTGAACAGAAGGAACCATTGTTTACTGTAATAGACATCAGACCCCACTGATGCATCTTAAGTGTCTTTCTCCCCTTTTTAAAAAGTCAGTGAGCCATAAGAAAAAGGCTGATAATGAGGTGTTTATTATCAGGATCATGGGTTGAGGGTATAGTCTGCTGGTGCGTTGTTAGAGAGAAACATTTATGTTCTGGAGTATCATAAAATGTTCTTTTTGAACAACACCTTTTGTATGGTCAGGGATGGATTTATTAAAAGGCTCTACGCTTAGACCTTGTATGTATCATCTTAACAACAGTTTGATTTGTGTAGGCTTAGACTTGGTACTTTTTCAGTCTTGCCTTTTGCTTTCTTTTTGGCAAAGCTCAGAAAAAAATGGTATGTATTTTTCCCAGGAGCTGGGGATTTTTGATTTAACTCTTCACTGGCTTCTGATTTTACCTGTTCAGGATTAGTTTCTGTTTATAATAAACACGTCATTGGATTTAAGTGGATGCAACAGTTACTTCTGGCATTAAGCTCCAGGAATCGGGGTGGGGGTGCAGTAGCCTTAATCAAGCGCAGAAATGACGAATTAAGAACCAGTATTAGGAAACGTAACCCTTAATGTATGCACTGCAGCTCTTATTTAAATTCTGATGCGAATCTGATCATAGAATCCAATACCATGTTGTTTATGTAAAGAAACAGAGCTTTCTTTCATGTGTCTACGGTTGCACGGGAAGGTTAGAATTGTTTCTCAAGCCCCAGATCATTCTTTAAATTTCTCTGTGCCCAACTCATGTTGATGTTACTGTTTGCCGTGGGATCACTCATGTAAGCTCCAGCTCTTTCCAGCTGTCCACTTCTTACACGTCTGCATTTCACGTCCTTGACGTGAGATTTATACCACCAATATCTGTCAATCCCTGAATTGACAGAACAAAGAATTGACAAAATCCGTGAAAGTTACAGAATGAAGAAATTTTCTTCCTTATATAAACATGAAATATTGCAAGATTTAAATAATAGAACATTTCAGGCTGGGAGGACTCTGTGACAGATGTCCATATGAGGCTTTTGGGCAGCTATTACTTTTTTCCAGAGAATGATGGGGTTTTGAGCCATATCCTCAGAGTTTGATAACAATTTTCCAAAAGCATATTTGAACAAAATAATAGTGTGCCTTCCAATATATTAATATAATGCCAGATCTTGTCATTTCTCCTCCTTTTCCTGTTAAGTGAAAGCTGTTTGTATTATCTGGTGGATACTATAATGGCTATAAGAGGATGGGTAAAGCAGCAATCTTTAATATCAATTCTAGTGTCTCAGTGTTAACTATAAACCTGCATTAAGTATAGAAATGACACAGAAAGGAACTACTTTCATTAATCTATCATAATTTCAAGAACTAAGAGTTGCTGATTCATAAGCATAATTATATTGTTCTTTCAGTCTTTTGCATGTAAGGGAGAAAGCAGATAGGCTCTTAGGAAATGCCTGAAATAACCTACATGCTAGCTTTGCGCTTCAAGGGCTGCTTAGGGGTTGCTCTAAATTTGTCTGCCTGTCCCTTGAAGACAAACTAGCACCTCCAGACACTCACAGAGCACACAGCATGTGCTGGCTGCGTACCATCTCACCCACAGGATAAATATTTCTTCCCTACAGCATGAATCTCAGTTTGCTTTTATTTCAGAAGGAGCAAAGCATGGCTGGCCTGGTTTGTGTTGGTAGCAGATTGTCTTCTTTTCTAAGTCAGTATAGACAAGGTCACTCAGCACCGACGAACCAAGGGCCAACAAGTGCAAATCTTGCATATGCTTTTCATTATGCCATCTTTACTGTCAGTCTGCAAATTATCTAGAGCTGTATTTACATTCTTGTAGTACCAGTGAGTAGAGGTAGGTGATACAAAGTAAGACAACTGATTAGAAATAGTTTTGCAAGTTGTTACCTGCTATCCTCTGTAATTGTGTCAGGAAGGGAGTACAGATGATTTATAGGGACTGCTAAGTAGTGGTAAGTAGAAAAGAGAAGAGGGAAAAACAGAAAAGAAAAAGTGTTTGGTTTTTTAAAGGACTTACCTGATTGAGGAGGGGGAGTAGCACGCCAAGACCACATTCTCTGACTCCCTGACACAGACACTCACAGAGCCTTCTGTGTTCACCTTAGAATGAGAAGCTTTTCTTCTTCAAATTCCATGTGAAATGGACGTTGGGCTGGTCTGCTGAAACAGCGCGTACAGCTGGATCTGACTTTGGGCTTCCCTTGAGATAAGAGCTGTTAAGAGAGGTGAAAAATGCCATTTGTTAGGCTCCCCCTCGACAACGGGGACAATCAGTGATTGTTTCACTTGATCATCTCTGTGTGTGTACATCAGAGGGGCAGTGATGCTTAGTAGCTGAGCATCAATTCCTGGCTTTGCCACCTATAACTGCAGTGTGTCCCTGGGTATGTCAGTTCCTCCTCCGCATTTCACATTGAATCTGATGTAAAGCTTTTGATTTCTGTGTGTGAGTGTGCAGCGATAGAGGTGATAGCCACAGCTAGACAGACCTCTTGCTAACCAGATATGGTTGCAATATATTAAACTCACTGTGGTGGCATTCTGTAAAAAAAAAAAAAATAAAGACACAGGGTCTTTAAGAAGTGATCAAGTGTTTTCCATCTGGTATTTGCATTCTGGTGACAATTAGAGAATTGTAGCGAAGTGGTACAAATGGTTTGCCGTGCAAATGACCATTATGGCTCTTACTAAACACATGCGCTAGTCTATTTGCATTTGGGAGGGGAAGCCAAAATCTCTGCCTGGGTACAGACTGTAGCTACAGAAATCAGCTTGCCAATAGTCTCACTTAGGGAAGAAAGAGGAAACGGTTGCTTCTCTTCATATATGACAAGAATAAGGTGTCTTTTAGGAAGCACAAACCTAAAGTTAGAAAAGAGGTTGTGGAATGAAACCCTAAATGGTGCAAGCTTCTTGAAAGTAGTTGGATGAAAAGCTATCTGGGAGTCTAAAGAATATTTAAAAGAATAGTTAGAAATAAACTAACAAAAAACCCGTTGCTTGACCCATTCTTGCTGCTGAGCACGTATAATAAGAGAAGGAGCTTTATGAGTATTGCAGTGAAAAAATCCTAGTTTCCCATATACTGCTCCATGGATTTTCTGATTGGTTGTACAGCACTTGCTTTTCACTTTTGACAGCCCAGTCTCCAAAGAAACCCAAAAGGCAAAACCAAAAAGACCAAACCCCCAAATCATTTTGATATTTCTGAGATGAAATCGTTTTGTGTTGAAAATGTCAGAATGGAATGTTCTTATCTTTTCAAAAACATTGTCCATTTTTGATGATAAAACTTTTATTTGAGTTCAACATGGCTTCAAAGCGATTTCAGAACTTTAAAACTCCCCCCTCATCCCCCTTAGTTATTTAATTATTCACTTCCTGTAGAAATCTTTATTAACTGTACAATATCTGAAGCTATATCAGCACTTAGGAGTAGGACTCATTCCTTGCATTTGTCTGTCAGCATTTCATACTTTCTAATTTTTTTAAGTAACTTTTGTATAATTATGGTAACAGAATCCTATTTGGTGACACAAGCAGTAATGTATGTACTATTCATTTCTTCTGGGGACTTCAGATTGCTTTAGGTGAGTACAGAAAACAAGTATTTACTCAGTATCTTTGGAATATTGCAGACAAAAAGGTAGTATTGATATATCTTAACTAAAACTGAACTGTCATGATCTAATAGTCATTGTGATAGTAATATAAAATTGTACATCATGACAAAAGCAGTGACAATAATGAAAAAACTTGTAAAATTATATTGGATTCTGTAAACATAGTATCATCTTACAGAAGCTACTCTGCCATTTTGTAGTGAAGAACCTCTTCCATAGATTGTTTTGTCAACTGCATTCTGATTAAGCGATTCATGATGTAAGAGACTTAATAGACATCTATGATTAAGATTTTCAAGACAGTCCTAAAGAATAATTGCTATCTCCTATTTAACTTTAGTGGGACTTGGCCAAGAAAATCCCTTAAATTCTCTGAAAACCTTGTGTGGAAGAATATTCTGTGTAATAGTCTATATATTCCAGGGCATGTTTACAAGAGAGAAAACGGCTTAAAATGCACGCAGCCCATTCTCCATCTAGCTATGATGATGCTCCTGTCATGCACATGTGCATATACATCTCTTTGCCACTGTAAATCCCCGACCTTTGCTTTAGATTGAGATCTGTGTGTGTAAGTGTGTGTTTACATGCACAGAAACTGAACCCTAGCAAGAATACATACTGTTATCTATAGGACCTGGATTTAATTCCATGTACAAGACAAGCCCTGATACTTTTTTTTTTTATTTTTCCCGATTGTGCATTCTGTATCTAATTATTCTCTTACAGGCGGGATGAATTGCATCTCCGCTACTTCCCATGATAGCTATTATTTTACCTTTTATCCTTAACCGCTTGAGTTTAGTGGACATCCACAATTTTTCCCCCCTTTTTGCATTAAGCTGCTAAAAGGTTTCACTTTAGCTTGTCTGAAATTAATGTTCCATTGAAAATAAATTGTCCTGTTCTTGGGTTGATTAAGGTGACAGATCCTGCAGTATAATTGCCCCTGCTGTTCAGCTGTTCTGAGCAGGAATAACCAACATTTACCAGCTGCAGACACGAAGTTTGCAAATGACTAGACTCGGCGGCTGCTTCTGGCCACGTAGGCCTTGACTGCTAGAGGCCAGGCACAATCGCTTTCTTTCCAGAGATGGAGGAGCTTTAACATAATCCAGGAGCCGGTGTCAAGTTTGAGGTGTTGTTTTTTTTTTTTTTTTTTTTTTTTTTGGTGTGTAGTGTAATGAATGAGAAAGCGTCTCCTCAGGGAGGAAGAATTTCTCTCCCGTTTACTTCACACACCGACCCCTCTCTCTCTGACGCCTCGCCATTGGGGGATCCGTGACCTGAGGCAGGAAGCCTGCTCTCTGGAAGTCTGTCTGGGGTCCTGCCCTTACCTGTAACTCTGGGGCGCTCGGACCCCGGCGACCCCCCGGCCCGAGCCCTCGCTCGGGCGGGTCCTGCCGGCTCCGGCGCGCCCGCCTCCCGCCAGCGGTTGGAAAGTGCGCGCGCGCCCGGCGGGCGGGCCCCAGGGCCGCGTGGCCGCCGAGGGGGCCCGCGCGCGGGCTGGGCCGCTGCGGGGCGGGGCGTTCCTACAGCCTGTGAGACCTGGCCCTGGCTGTCGCGACAGCTCCCGACGGGCCCCCGCGACGAGGGGGAAGGGTCGCCCTGCCGATGTGTTCGTGTAGCGCGAGAGAGGCTGTAAGTCCCGTGCCGGCAGGAAGGTAGACGGGTGTGAACCAATCAAGAATGCATTTAAGATGTATACTGGGGAAATGTTGAAATGTCCATAGGTGAGCTTACGGAAGGCTCGCCTGTAGGAGAAGCTGAGGGACGTATGTTTATAGTGGAGGAGCCGCAGCCGTCCCTCATCCCAGGCGGCGGACTCTGACGAGGAAGTCCCTTGTTTCCCTACACCTCTTTGCTGCCACCTCCTACCTCCAGAGGGGAGTCCCTTTCGTTGTTATGGAAGCAAATTCTTGCCCGAATTTTCTGGGAACTGTGTGGTCCTTGGATAGAAGGTACGGTTCGTAGCAGCTCATTGCCTTCTCTTTTACTGTGTGCTCCCTATTAAGACAAGTAGTAGTTTCAAGGAAAGTCACAGCAATATCCAAGGTGGTTTAAATTGAAATGTCAATGTATTTTAATGATATGCTAAGGAATAGTCATGTGAAATTGTGTGTTTTACATAAGGCAGATAACAACTTTTCTGTCAAAACCTATTGACACACCTTAATTTTGACTTATTAGCATCATGTCGAAACTCCTGATTGACTTTATAACTTCCAGGCTTTGAACCTCCTTAAAAACAATCTGTAAGTCGGAACAAGTCATTCAGCATCAAACTTGAGGCTTTAAGCTTATTTGGAAATGTTTGCATGCAATGCAATAATGGTGTTGTTAGTGTACAGACAGACAAAAACATGGTCGTGTTCCATCCATCTTTGACTACTGCCTTGTTATAAGAGCTGAAAGAAAAAAAAAATCATGGTCAGTATTATCTTTCATTTCTGTTTGTATTTGTGTGCTGCTTGCAGATGGATTGCAGTTTCTAGGCAAATAGGCATTGTGGAAAGCTGTCTACTGTCTAGCTTTGTTAAATAATTCCCAGTCTTTACCTCTTTCAGAAACATTTGAAGTCCAAGCCATACTGAGTGGAGTGTAGAGGCCATTTTGTGTTGATACTGACAACTGCTTGAGTGAGGGTTGATCCTGGAATCAAATTATGTTAGCTCATAAGCGCAGCTGTGAATTCAACACTTGTTTGCCTCTGAATAGCTCCCTTAAAACACTTGATACAATTTTAAACTACTTGTTTTTATCCTAATGCAAACAGGTCCACAAAGAAAGATTACCAAGCGCAGAAAGGCAGTCTCAGCATTCGGGTTCCTCTGAAAGTCATTAGGAGACGCGGCAAAATTTAATGCTTTGTCTTCCCTAAGCGTTCACTACAGAATAACAGATAGAAGCTACCTAAATTGAGCTCTCGGGGCTACAGGAATTGTGCAGCCTTAATGATAACCTTAAAGTGCAAAAAAAGTCCTTTCATATTTTTAACTTGTTGCCCAGTTTAGTTTTCTCCCAGTTACCCAGACACAAGGATTGAATGGGAAGAGGCCTGCTGAGACCTGTTAGCTAGTGCCTGCTATCGGTAAGAATATAATCTTTTAACAGTAGCTTAAAAATAGGTCGTTTTTTCTGGTTTTCCTCTGCCTATTCTGTTAACTTGCAGAAAGATGCCTACAGGTGTTAGACAGTTGTTACTGTAGACGTGGATCTGGATTCTGACCGAGCACAACAATAACAGCTCTGGATCGTGAAGTCACGTTGCCACAAGAAGATAGCATGTGATTACCATGCTATCTTATGCTTCTTGATAGCTTACTTATGCTTCTTAATAGCATGTAGTTCTTCTAATAGAGACGGGATATTGGCTGGATTGGCTTTTGGCTTGATTCAGTAGGTCTGTTCTTATCCTTGTTCAGTTCCTCAGGCAGGAAGTTTTCGTTCTGGCTGTATAGCAAAGCAGGCAGAAAAGCTGCATTTATGACTCTGCGTTCCCTTTGTTACAGAGTCGTAACAGTTAGGCAGGTCAAATACAGTGTACTACTCTTTTCCAGCGATCCTTGCATATGAGATGATGTGCATCTTTTGATCACTTGTGTGTTGGAGACTTGAGGAAAACTAAGGTCTACTGATTTGTAGTCTGAGATTTTCCTGCTCTTGCTTGTCTAGATTAAATTAGCACCGCAGACATGTAGCAAAGATACTCAGCATATAGTGTGGTATTGTGAAAGCTGCATGAGATTAAAATGAAGCTCGATTTCTTTAAGAAAACAATTACATTATTGTTCCTATGTTTTAGTTTTTAACATATGAAAGAGAACAAAATATTGTTGGAGTTCAGAAAATGAGCTTCCAGAAGAAACTGGACATATCTAGACTTTGGCAGCATTTGCTAATGATGGTCAAATGGTTCTCTCTCTGACAAAGGCTTCCATTCAGAATGACCCTTTATATCACTATTTTGTATTCTTTGTGTCTTCTTTTACTTTCAGAGAAGTGCCAAATCTTGTTCAGTAGCAATGCCCAAACAGAAAGATCCATGAGACCTTGCATTAACCTCATTGATACCTATGTGATACATAAGAAGATCCTGAGCTGGTGTGGTGATGGCTGACAATACAGACTTGTGGGTTAGAGAAGACTATCCAAAACACTTGGCAACATCTGGTAGAACATAATTGCATTGACAAGAAATAGACATTATGACTAATGACTCCTAAAATCCTGTTTTCTGAGGGCTGTGGAAACTAATAATGCTGCAAAATGTGAAGTACTAAAGGGCAGCACTGCTGGCTTGTCAGTCTTTTAGCCTGCATTTACCAGAGATGCTTGATAGCTTAACAAAATGTGCCATAATCTGCACTAAAAGCTGAAAGTGTGCCTTCTGCTTACTCTGGGCCAAATTGCCTGCGATGTATGCTACAAAGCTCTATTAATTTCAAGAGGATTGCATGGGATGTAAATACAGGCAGCCCATGATTTTTAGTCTCCAGTGGACTAAATTTTAAGTGTAGCTGAAATCTGGAATGGAGGTCGTTGGCATTACATGCCTTCATTAGCAGTAAATGTGTGTGCCAAAGACTAGGGCATAAGACATTTGTTTTAAATGCTGGGTCTTAACATGAGCAATCACATAAATAATTCAAGTGTTGTGATGTCTGGATCTAAGTTTAATGTTTGAAACTACAGTTCAGCCCTGGAGTTGAGTACCTCTTTACCATGTTGGCCATGACTTTTCTATGTTCCTGTTGAACTTAGAAATATTATCCGAAACTAGAGTCCCAGCATATTTAGGCACACATTGCATAGGCAATATTTGATCCCAAAGCCCTGGAAAGCTAAATAAATCAGATGTGCCTGTCAGATTTTCTTCTCCCCCCCCTCACCTTTGCCATTCCTGCTCAACTGGTGGTAATGGGGGCCTGGCGGGTGAAGGAGATGGGGGTATTTATCATTCAGCATACAGGAGCGTGCCTGTACTAAGCAAAGCAGTGAAGTGCAAAGCCTTATGCTGTAGTCTTTAAGACTCCAGGTCTGTGCGTTGCAGTGCATTTCTTAAAGCTAGGTCAGGTCGAGTATGGTACTGAGCTGAAGATGTCCTTTCTTTTAGTAGGGGCAAGTATCTTGCAGATACCCCTGTGCTGCGGTTACGTTTTTGGAACTTGCTTGTCTGTTGAAAGTAGTGATTCTGCATATTGAAGGTGGTCTTATTCCCTGTTACTTATGCCTCTGAGGTAAGGGAGCTAAAAACCAAACAACTGCTTACACCTGCAGTGCCTTTTCAAAGCAAAAGTTGTGGATCTGGCTGATGCTAGCTTTTTAACTTACTGTAAAAGAAATTACAGTGCTTTCCCCCAAGTTTTCACAAAGCAATGTTTCATATTCTTCAGCATCTTTCAGCTTCAACTCCTACTATTTTTTCAGTGAAAACCAAAACCAGTGTACGCAACTGTTGAAAAATGTCATTTCCTCTTGTATCCATCCTTAATTCTGTCCTGATGCTTTTTTCAGTATTTCTGTTTTGTATGCGAGTAACTCGATATGATAAATGCCTCTTTGTCCATGTGAATTTACTAATGATCAGGGATGCACTGGGGACTGCTGTAGTGGTTTGCAACTAATCCCTCTGAGGTTCATCCTTCTGCTACAGGATGGCACAGCTGCTTCTGAAACAGTCTGACCGAAGTTTGTGGTGATTCAGCAACTGCTGCACAGGTAGTTGAGCTGTCCCTGTAGCAGGAGTGGGACAGGTACTCTGGGAAAGGAACTGCTACATCCATACTACTCATGAATGTGAGTCACGAGTATTTTAGAAAATAATGTTTAGTGTTCATATTCATAGCTAGCTCTTTGAAAGCCCTTTCATGAGGGGTGACTGTATTTTCCTAAGACTTTGTTCTTCAGAACCTGTTTGTACAAATAAACCTAATACTCCTAACATTCTACAAAAGCAAATTAGATTTATACGAAAGAGTTCAATGAACAGCATTTTGAATGGGATCCATGATGGGCTTTTTAATTAAATGAATGTAGTCATTTCATAGAGGCAGTTCTCATTAGTGTGGCAATATTGAGATGACCATTTCCTTCTAATTGCATTGTGTATTTGTATAAGAGGCTCTGGTTTAGGTTTGATTTGAATAGATTGATATGTGATTGTGTCTTGACACCTAGTGCACATGTAAAAGGTAAAATGGCTCTGCTTTCTAAATGAAGCTGTTAAATATTCAATAAAACAAATGACAGTTGTTTACTGTAGCATGTCTTAGTTGGTGCATATACACATTGCAGTGTGTACCTGTTGCAGTATATATAACTCCAGCTATTTAAAATTCCTTTGCCCAGTAGAGTGAATTTTATTAAACTCCATTGAGTTCCCACTCTAAAGGAGATGAGACACGTTTTCTGTTGCATGCGAGAGACTTTAAGGGATTGTAAATTTCCACCAGAATTCGGAAAAAGTGTTTTTTCTCACAACCTTTTCTTTCTTTCCCCTACTTTACGATGAATAACACAAAGCTGTTGTACCTTTTCCTTTACTGTTTAATAGAATCATTATTCTGTCTCCAGAAAATTAAATTTCCTTCTTTTCCAGTGTGTATGCCTTTCTGTTCTATTTGTTAATACTCAAAGAAGGGAAATTACCAAAGAGAAGTACTGACCCTTCTTGGATCAAAACCTGTGAAACTGTCAAGGAGTGACTCGTAAAAGAGGGTAAACTGCTGGGAGACTGGGAATGCATGAGGAACTCTTTGTCTTCAACACCCCACAGTCAATGTTAAATATAGTTCTGAGTTTCATACTGCAGCAGCCATGCACAATTTCTACAGAAATGCACAAAAAGCTCTACTGCAGATGCATAAACTTAGGTTAAAGAGTAAATGTCTTGGGAGCTCATGAGTCGGCAAGGAAAAAGTGTGCTTAGTTGTATATTTCTACGTGTCCCATGGGATTGTTCCTAAG
Source organism: Calonectris borealis (assembly GCF_964195595.1). NCBI lineage: Eukaryota > Metazoa > Chordata > Aves > Procellariiformes > Procellariidae > Calonectris > Calonectris borealis. Next base: position 796,384 of record NC_134338.1, on the reverse strand, counting down.
GCTCCTGCCTGCAAGAGTCTGTGCATTGAATTGAGCCTTACTGGCAGCAGGGAGGAGAACAAGAGTTGATTGCAGGCCCTGCCCTTTCACAGGGAGAGGAAACTTTTATGGCCCATTCCTCCATCTTTTCTGGTACTTCTGCTTTAATTGGGAAGCTTACTTTTGAAATTTAATGAGAGCAACGCACAAGAAGTTCTTGGAGAAGCTTCAATTCCCTTTTCTTTTTCTTTTCACCAAAAGATACGTGTGTTATTAATTCACCAAGGTCAAACTCACTGTACTCTGGCATTGAAAGATACTATTTGAACAAAACTCTTTTACCAAAGTTAATACCATATTTTTTGTGTGATTTAATCCTGTTTCAGAAGGAGGGGTCTAATACTGGTCAGTGAATTACCTCAGTAGCTTGCAGCAAGTTCTTTAAATGCTGATGTACGTTGCTAATGCTCAGAAAGTTACATCCAGATTCAAAGTGTTTTTCTGTTGTCAGAAGTCTAAAAGCACAACCAGCCTCCAGTGGGTGAGTGGATCAAACAGTTAAAGCTGTGAAGCTTCTCTGTTTTAATGACACAGCTGCACAAGTGCTTTTATAGGAAGAGCTAAAAATGTCAAAGCACAATTTAAAAATGTTAATTAAGTTTCAATCTTTGTGGACAACATTGTTAATCACAGTAACTGAGTAAAACAGCAACCCTTGGTTTTCTCTGTGTCACATTGTATTGAACAACAATTCATTCCCACTCCTAAGTGTCACTTCAACTTACTCTATTCAATCTTTCCATGAAAAAAATAATCACTTAATATTGGTTCTTTGGTCAGAAACTTTTGTCAAACATCTAACATTAGTTGATAAATTTAATCTTCTTCATTTTTCCTCTTTCTTTTCCAGGTTTTAATTATTACTGTTGCTTTGATGATGTCCCAAAGGCTATATGCTTTTCAAGCATGAAGGTTCAATGTTTTAAATAATAAACTAGTCTGGAAGAGGTGTCACACTCCAGAAGAGATCTGGTGGTGTCTGACCCATATATGTCATGCTGCTTTGGTGTTGAGAAAAGTTGAAAAGCTAGTTCCATTTGGGGAGTGAGTAGACACTGATTTCACTGATTCGCTTCCCAGAGTAGAATTGTTTTAGTTGGGCTGAGCAACATGAACCAGGATTAGGCATCCTTCCATCTTGGGCAGTTGTGTACTTCATTCATCTGATCCCAGCCTTTGGTGCCTTGGCAATACACAACCTGTGTGCATGATGAAATGTGGAGGGAAATATAAGGCAATACAACCTTGTCCCCTCTTGCATCACCAAAACCAGACAAGATGTGCTTTATTCCAGTTATCCTCTGGAAACTCTAGGCTAGTTAGTAGATCCACAAAATGAAGAGTTGAATATCATGTACATCATCCATGGCTTCTTCATAGTAATGAAGAAATAGTTGCTCAAATGGTGGTTTCTGCACTTCTTTGGCTTAGGTACCACCAGTTTAGAGAAGGCTCCTGTATATCGTGACGATAACAGCAGCAGACTCTCACTTTGTACTGGGCATGAGCGCTGGGGGCTGTGTATCTACCCGGCTTTGTGTGCGTACAAGCAAAGACATTTAACTGTTCCCCGTCTTCAGGAAAAGGAGAGTCTTGTTTCACACCGCCTTCCTCCATGTGTTTATCAGTGTCTTGGTTTGGGAACGCTATCTCTTTGTAATATCTCAGTGATCAGCAGAGGCAGGAGAGGCGGGAGAATGAGAAAAGAGCTAGAGGAGAGCATTCTGTTTAGCTTTTCCCTTTTATTTCAGTCTTCCTAATCCTTTTACTCCACTTTCAGTGCCATTCCATGTGCCTCGGCATCTCTTCTCACAGAATGTGGTAACACAAGCTGAGACTATCGCTCCTTCATCCCTTTCTGTGACCTCACAGGTGTGCCTGGCCTTACTGACTGATATATCAGTTGCTTTCATCATCAATCACATATTGTGTATGCCTGTTTTTTTCAGGCTGCTGGCCTTGATAATGATGCCTTAGTCTGCCTAGTGCAGACCTTTACACTGTGCTAACGATTCTGAAATTACTTTGAATGTATTTCACTTTGCGCATTATATCATCTCCATGAGCTCTGAGCTAGGCCTGGATGAGCTTTTTGACATATACAGTAGCTTACTGACGCATCCACTGAGTTTTACTTACAGCAGTATTGCCTTCTAATGTTTTCCCCCTTTAATTATTTCCATTACTCTGAGCCAACGTACATTATTTCTCTCAGCTGTCAAGCCCTCGCAGAGGGTTTTATCCCGCTAACTGTAATAACATTTCTTTTTTTTCTTTTTATTGAAGTTGCAGCTTAAATCATACTTGCTTTGTTCTTAGCAAATAAAGGAGTATGCTAACAAGGCTTCCAGTGTGTGCATATGTGTCCTAAATGCATTTTGCATGTATGCTTTTAAGCTATCTAAAAGATAAGTGGAAACAATTTTGGGGAACACTGCACTTTAAAAAAAAAAAAACAAAACAACAACAACAACAACAAAAACAGAACCCAACAAAAACAAACAAAAAAACCCCAACAAAAACCCCACACCTTGGATTGCCCTTTAGTATATATCAGCGTTTGATTCATTTGTATATAAAAAGGTAAGTGTGCAGCATGGCATTCGTGTTAGGAATTTTCAGCCCTCAGTAGGGCAAGAATTGCCTTTGCACAAAAGTGTCTGCCTCTCCAAAGCATTGCGCATTTCTTTCTAAAAGTCAGTGTATGAAGGATTTGGATATAGAGAGGCAATACGACCAAAGCTGTAGTGCACAACAGGAGCCTGCTGCTTCTGTATGATGCCTAGGGCCATCAAAAAGGAGTACATTGGCAGGAATGGAGAGTGGAGGAGTGGTGTGTGTGCCTGTGCGTATGACTAAATAGTAGTTAAGCCCTGTATCCTATCCTTGTGATTTAGGAATTGCAGAGTAGCCACAGGCTTTCTGCAACTTCAGCAGTTGATCTAAGGTCTCTCTGTCTTATCTAACTTATTTCTAAACATTTATTTACTTTCTATAGTACTTATCACTGTGACACTCAGATTGTGAAAGTGCTTCAGCAGATAGTTTGCAAAGCACAAATTTATTCAACACTGCAAATTAACTGCTTTTGTAATACCATGACACAGAGTATGAACTGCAGTATTTTTCTTGCTGGTAAATGCTGTTAGACAAGCCATTTCTATTCCATTTCTTTGAGTGAAATAGAAAAGGATAGATGTTTACCAAGAATTCAAACTACTGTTTTCCAAATGTCCTTGTAGTGCCCAAAAGCAGAAACACTTCTGGCTCCACTGCTAGTCAGTGTGGCAGCGCCTGAATCTCTCACACAAAATTATACAGAGCCTCATGAAGAATTAGATGTACTGATTCAGTAATGCTGGTACGATAATCCATGTCATTGTTTCCTTTCAGTTAATAAGATGGAGATTATTGCTGGTGGGTTTTTTTTTCCTTTCTGTTTGTGGTTTGGTTTTTTGTTTGGTTTTTTTTTTTTTTTACCCCCTTCCATTTTTCCCCTCTATGCCAGAGAGTGTTTCTCAGAGCTAGGGACTTACCTCAAAACTGGCTATAGCTGGTGTTTCACTGTGCAGCTTTGTCATCCTGTCTTGCAAATTAAACAAACATCTATAAGCCTCTGTTTGGGAAAGGTTCAATCTTTGGAAATATTGAAGTCCTTCAAGTTTGATACCTCAGATAGAGACATTTCAAATCAATGTACGACTATGAAACTGGTTTTGGTATCAATGCCTCCATATAACCTTTTTTGACATGCATATAACAGCCTTCGTGCTTCAAGGGAAACATAAATGCGAACAAACAGTTGCCAATCCTGTGGTTGCTCGTTGCTACCCAATGACTTCACTGGGATTTCAGTATTTGGGTGCTGCAGGGTAAGTTTCAATAAATATCTCTAGTCTCAAGAGAACAATAATAGAGGAAAGAAGATCCGTTAAGCATTGTGTGTAATTTTAGTGGAGGAAGTTGTATCACTTAAAATCTGTCTTCCATTCAGGTATGCAGGGCTTGTTTCTGTACTTCTTCCGGTTTTGAGATACACCCCCCCACTAGTCCAGAGTGGAATTCGAGTGCTGCGGCTGAATGGAAACGTCTTGCTATTACCTTGTGTCTGTAAAGGGCCCGTGAACCTGGTTTTTTGCTAGAGATTTCTGTGTCCTGTTGTAAAACTAGGACTGCTGTAAAACTAGGATGCTTCCAGCATCATGTATGAATTTCACACGTGCCTTTTTGATAGTCTTTGATTATCACTCGCCTTATGAGATGGTTATAGGTCTGTCACTGTACTAGAGTCCTCATCGAGATTGCAGTCATAGGTCTTTCAAGGTTAGTTGCAGTTAACTTCCTGAGCCAAGGGAAAGCATATAGTCTTTGAGGAAGTTAAAATCTCTCAGCATATTTATCCCTACTCAGGAGACTGACTGCTTCCTCCCTGTGTGATATATACAAATTACACAAAGTGAGAGGGGTGAAAAAGGTGTTATTAAACTTCGATATTTCCCACAGCTCTGCCAGAGTAGAACTCATCTTACAGCACGCTGCAGTGTACCTGACTACTGTCATCAAACTCAGGCCAGACTACTTGCTATTAAAAATTGTTCTATTGAAAATGTATCTGTTCTTTCACCGCTGCATTCAAAATTTTACCCTTGTTAACTTGTTCAATTTTTGATTGTCCATAGATCCTTTACAAAGTGTTTTATCTGTGTTGATGTAAGAATCTAATAGTCGATTATATTTCAGAAAAAATGGAAAGAGCTAGTACAGGTAAAGAACTTTATAGTAGTTAACTGATAAAATGTGTTACAAAAAAGCTTTTTTGCAACTTTCTGTTTGTTGTCCGCTTTTGAGGACAAATTTTTGAAAGCTATCTGAATAGAAGGCCTTTAATTAACAAATTTTTGCCTCGATCTACTGCCTTTCACAACTGAGACCTCAGAGTTGTATCAGCTTTAATTAAATGTTCTCAACACCTCCATAAGATAGCAAGGCATGATAGTGAATATATTGAATATGGGATTTCCAAAATCCCACTTTGTTGATTTAGCTCTCCTCTGACTGAAGTTGACAATCACCATTCTCAGTGACTTGAATTAGAGCAGATGGAAGTCAAAACTGAATGTTTTTTGCAATCTCACTCTAACTGAAATCTTTAGCCCATGTGATGCGCAGGCGATGGTCAGGGATGGAACTCAAGAATCCAGATTCTGATCTTTCTGTTCTTACCCACTTTCTTCTCTTTATGCAACCATTATTCAGTGGAATTGAAAGAAAAGAAAACACAGAGCCAGTGAGAGCAAACAGGGAATTCCTTCCCCCTTCTGGAAGTACAGAATTAAGAAAAATACAAAATACAGTGCTGAGAAATTCTGAGCCAGAAGCCAGAGGCTTCATGCATGTGCTTCGACAAAGGTAAATGGATCTTTTGGATGGAACCAAATGGAACTGTTTTTTGAAATGTGTTTATATTTACCAGTGATGGGTGGGGAGAGGGTTGCCTTCAGGCCGTGTCCTTTCCAATCTCTGTATAAAGATCCCTGTGTAGTACATTAGCTAGATTTTTGACCTAACCAGAATTTTTAATTACATTAAGTGCTTAGGACAGTTGGATTTCATCCATTTAGAAAAAATGTAGCATTTTAGGATCATATGAGACATGCTTAAGACCACGAAGTTGTAGTCTTGCATTGACCTGTAAATGGCAGCGACTCTTACTCTGTAAGACTGCAGTAGGAGAGATTCACTGTAGAATTCTACTGGGTGGCAGCTTGCTGGGTGTATTTGTGTGTCCATTCAGCCGTATCCTCGTGCACACGGCGAAACATATGGAAGAAACTGTGTGCTCAGGTGGTAGAGTCATTGGTGGTAGTAGTGACAGAGTTCCCTGTCTCTTCTCCAGATGCAATAGTAGTCAAAAGCTTTTTGAGAGAGAACTTGGAATGTGACACATGGCTGTGCATTTGGTATAAATTCAGTTATTGCAACTTTATTGATTAAAAAAAAGGTAATCTCTTTCCTGATGTTTTCCACTTATTTTAAGGACTCTAAACTTATGTTTCCACACCATAGTTTAGTGCCGTGTTTACTGTACTATAAATAACCTGTGGAAACAATAATTATGTTTTTAAACAAAGAAAATGAAGAAATTCTTCTTTAATAGTTTTTCAGCTCCTATTAGGTGGTTTCTGCTACAGACTCACAGTCTGGTCTGTCTGTTTCCAGGAGGTGAGCGCACGTTGAGTTAGAGGCTGTTGTTACGTAAAGGAGATGGGGTCCAGATTAACTAGTTAGCTGATTATAAGGTGGATTTGTCCGTTGCTTGCAATACGAAAAGTGTGAATTCTGAAATGATGTAGCTGTAGCATCATCTGTGATTCCCCCCCCCTTCTTTTTCAGCTGAGAGTAAACAGTCCTGTAATCATTCAGTGGTAAATAGCTTTACACTGCACAGCATCCATGGTTTTCAGATAAGTGCCAAACTTGACTTAGATGCTAGTAAAATAAACCTGGACAGCTAGGAAGTTGAGGGGGAAAAACAGATCAATTATTTGCCCAAGTCCACTCTTATAGTCTGTCAGATTTTAAGTGTGGATCACTACATTTTGGTCCTGTGATCTAACTGGTAGGATGTGAAACTTCTGTCAAGATTCTGAGCCAGCTACGTTCCTCCTGGAGCTTTTAATGCTTGGCATTTCTCTGTATCAGGCACTGGGTGTCACATGAAAATAAGACTGTTTGTTTTGTACTTCTTATTGGATAGAAATATAACTAAAAGGATGCTGAAGACACTTAAAATTGCATTTAAATGAAGTTATTTGCTATGAAATACTGGAATTATGGAGAATGAAATGCTAAGTATTTTGTTATGGTGCTTAAAGGCAATAAAGAAAACGATACCAAAATAAAATCAAGAGATAAAGTACCCAATCTACGTTGGAGTAGATAATGTACTCTAGCCTGGGGTGTAAGACTGCTCCGGGAAGCTATATTTGGATCCTGATGGTCTCGATGACCTCATTGTAGAGAGAATGTTGCGAAATGGAAAAAGCAGTACCGAGGGCAAGCTGATCTTACTTAGTCAGATATAAATACACAAAGATGTAGTAGAGGAGCCAAATCTGTGTTTGGGGGAAATTAAAAGAAGGCCTTGTCAATGAAAAGGTATGATGCTTATCACTGGTCCTCCATGCCTACTGTAAGGTTTCTTCAATTAAAGTGTGTATCCTTGTAATAGGTCTGCGTTGTCTTGTTAATGGAGCACCAGAAGGGAGTTAGATGTGCAGTGGAGATCAGATCTACTCTTGTTCTGAAAACAGTAGATGAGGAGTACTGGAGAAGAGAACAGAGGCCAAGGGCAGTGAGCTCTTGAAAACTGGTTTAAAACACAGCTAGCGGGGGGGGGGGGGGGGGGGGGGGGGGGGGGGGGGGGAGAAGGGGGATTGTTTTGCAAAACTGGCACTTGTATTATTTCCTTCTAGTTTTCTCGTGGGGAAGTTTTCAACTTCCATCAGTTTTTCAATCATCTGAAGTACTGGCATGTGTACACAGGGGTTTTTATTTGGTTTTCCCCGCCCCAAATTGCTTGTTCTGATATATAATGATGCTGTAAAATGATGAGTAGCAATAATGCTTTCTTGAAAGACCCTGTAAGCCTGGCATTATTTAGAATGCATCCATCATGGGGGATATTTGCATTCTCCAGCTCTGTCTGCAATATAGAAGAATCTGCTGTGCAATGGCCCCAAGTTATCAGTATCATTATGGACAAAATACAAGCATCACCCTTTTTTGTACTCTACAACACAGAGCTTCCTAAATTGTGATTTGTAGGTCACTGATGGTTCAGGGAGAGCTAGCTGTTCCTGTAAGATCAGCTCCTCCTCCTTATTTTCCAGCAACAATACCACATACATAGAACTGTATTTATCTTAGATACTTTCTTAACATCACTCCACAAGCAACTGCTATATATGTAGTACTGTCATCTGATCATCCATAAGAGGAGTGAGTGAAGGATTGTGGAAGAAGAAAAGGAACAGAATTGTTCTTAATGATACAACAGCTGGGTCCAGAAGGGGAAGCTTTCCACTAAAAATGTGCACTGTGCTTAGAAAAAATACTAAAAGCTTTATTCTAATCCTAGTCAAAGATCAATCTCTTAATCTTTTTGACGGTGGAAACGACTAATCAGCTGAATAAAATTTAAAGCTACTGAACCACTAGCAAGAGTAAGAACTGGGAATGATTTGGAGGGGGTTTGTTTGGTTTGGCTGTTCTCAATTGTCCAGAAAAGCTTCCCCTTCTTCCCCTCATCATTTTTTCCCCTAGAACTAGAAATGAAAAGAACTATGGCAAAAGGTTGTTCTGGTGTTAATTACAAGTGCAACAGCTGGAAAACGCTTTGGGAGATAAAAATCGTGCAAGTTTTTTTGGTCATATGGGTCTTTGAGGTCTCTTTTTTAGGGCAGTTTTGCATAAGAAATAGTAGTCTGAAACCGTAGGCTTACGAGCCTGGTAGAGGCTCCTCCCACATTTGGGAAAAGAGTTTCCTACTTGTAACATTTTTAATCTGTTCCTTAGGACATGATGAATTTTGAATTGCCATTATCTTTCCCCCCATCCCCAGCAGAGGTGCATTTGATCTGAGCTGTTGCGTAGAGATGCTTCAGGTAGAAAACCTGTTGCTGTGTTCCACTGAAGCCTGGTTGCATCACAGGCGGTGCATCACAGCATCATAGCTGTCCGAGCTAGCTCATATAGTGAGGGCATGGTGTCATTGGTTTCATTGTTGAGAGAGTTTCTTAAATGCCCTTAGGTCCTAACGAATTTGTACAGACTGTGTTATTTGTTTCTTCACAACACTGTTACCTGAGTTCAGGTACGCTGAACACAATTCCTGTTTGCAGCAGGGACGCAGCCTTTGAGTTTCATTAAGACAGCTGGTTAATGGCAGAAGCTTTATTTTCTGTTCTGGTGTTTAGGGACTATTTGGTTGGTCTTGTTGCCTCACGTAGCAAAGGCATGTTTGTATACATGAGTTTGTGGAGAGTTTAAATATAACTGTCAACTATTATGAAGGCACATTATCACAAGAGATAAAGAGGAGGCACGATTTACGTGCTAAAAACTATGTTGTCAATTAAGCACAACTTCATAAGCATCAATCTTAAAGTGACTCTGGGAGCCATGTAAAATCTCACCAGCATCATCATCTATTTAATGCTAATGGCACTATTAGGTACTGAGAGGAACTGGTTTCAGTGTTTGGTAAGAACATGAAGGAAGTGATTGAGCATTCTGAGCTACAGATTGTGCTGGACAGTGTGCTGTGGGCTGGCTGATATTCTCAGTAAATTATGGTCCTATTCAGTACTAGCTATAGGGAGAAACAAAACTTAAATTCAAGCCTGCTCTGAAAGTTTTCTGAAGTCAGAATCATTTTTAGAAGATTTATGAGAGTTCTAGTTTCAGAAGCAGAATGTGCTGCAGATATCTTAAGGGAATGGCTAACAGCTTGTAACAAATCTCTCTGCGGAGTGAGTGCTCATTTGACCTAGGCAATAGAAAAAGCCTACAGACAACTTTAGGGTATTCATTAACCGTTTTGCTTTCATAGACTGGGTGATGCATTTCTTTTGGAGTTGAACCCGCATAACTCTGAGTCTATCTACAGTTGCAGCAATCAAGTTTTAAAATATGGCTGTATGAGGGAGAGATGAAGATGAACCCACATAAGTCTGTAAATGTTCAACCTCTCCTTAGCCCCAAGAACTGAAGCATTGATTAGCCTCTCGAGCCCTTAGGAAACAAGTAAAGAATGCCTGCTTCTGCAAGTATGTGCTGAACATAAATTTATGTTCTTATAGATGCTGAAATCCTATTTCCAAGTAGGTAGATGAGTCTGCGGAGACATGGATAACAGAGCATGGAATTAGCAGGAACACAGGTGAGCAGAGATGCTCTGAACTCTCATGCAGTTACAGCCAGCAAGACTTGTTTCTTTAGAGAGTAGAAAGATGATGACTACGATTACTGAGGGAGATTGTATCACTTCATAGTTAATTTAATGTTTCTGATAGCTCATGTACAAGTATCACAGTGTCTGTTGTAATTGAGAATAGATGGTGCAAGTTGTAATGGGTTTAGATAGCGCTTTATTCAGGCTGGTGTATACTAATGATATTATTTTATCTTATTCTGGACTGTCTTAATGCATTTCAGTTTAAATGAACCCCAGTTTTTCAAAGAGCCGCATCCCTCTTCGTTTATATATATCTTTTTTGGCTGCTAGGAGCCAGAAATATATTAACAGCGCATGGCAAACACTCTGTATCTATTACAACAGACATGTTGCATTTGAAATGTCCTAGCAAGCTTCAGGCTTAGAGTACTGCTGTGTCTCCCAGTAAGAGCAGAAAGTAGTTGTTGATACCTGCTTCATGTTCACCTATTCCAGAAGGAAGTTGGTGATACAATTGCAGATGGTGGAGAGTAAGTTCTCCACTTTTTGCTACTGCTTGTCATCCTTTATACCTGCACAATTTGTGGAAAGAACAGACGGAAAATCTTGAATGGGAATAGTAGGCGTTTGCAAAGCTTAAATGACGCACATTGCAGTGCTGAGAAGTCATGTTTTTCTGTTTGTTTTCCTCATTTTCATCAAACAAGTAGAATGATGAAATTGCATTTTATTTCTCTCTGTCTGCCTCCAAAATGGATTGATCTCAAAATGTGTTTTGCAAAGGTGGATCTCTAGCACTGCTGTAGGGCAGAGGAGAAGAAATTGCAAAGTATATATGGTAAGTCCCCTTCATAATAGGAAATAGTGGAAACAGTTTTCAAAAAAATGCAGATAGGCACCTAATGGAGCTTTTTTAATTCCTTTAAAAAATACGTCGATAACTTCAGTTCTCTCTTCAGATTGAAAGTACACAGGAGTTGGACAATTTAAATTGCACAGTATCCTTGTAAATGGTGTAAAGATATGTAATTACAGACATCAAAATATCTTAGTAAACTTGGCTGTAGGTCTCTTAAACTTTATTACTGATGTGGTTTAATTTTATGTTGTTCTTTTCTTGCCAAAGTAAATAGCTTCCCAGGTTTTTGGAAGAAGACTAGAAAATAGCTCAAGTTGAGTATTTCTAAGGTGTCTTAATGAATTTACTACATGTTTTCTTAGATACCTGGCACCTTTCTCTTTTCTCCACTGCTAAGGCCCTTTTTACAGTTACTGTCAGCATTCCCCGTTGAACTGAATAATTTACCCTTTTAAACTGACAGCAGCTGTCATTATGAAAATTGCAGGGCCAAGTTTGACAGTCTTCACACAATGGGGGAACTTAAACTTTTAACAGGCTTCGAGAAAGCCCAGACTTTTCAGCACATCTTGTCAGTCAGTACATGAGCTCATCTCTTCCTTGTGAAAAGTTGGCAGATTAGAAGATTATATCTGACAGATCTGAAACAGCACTGATGACATCCTCCAACAATAGTATCTCTGTGAGGGGTGGGGGGAAGAGGGGAAAATGGTATAATGAAAAAATTGTTGTTAAGAATTGGGTAAGCACTTTACAAATTGAAGGATGCTCGGTGTTCGTGGCTATCTGTTTATAATTCATTCCTCTGTGTGGGCTAAATATTCACAGTTCTTAATTATCCAGAGATGTACTGCTCTCTTTCTGCAAAAGAAGGTTTCTCAGGTTTTAAGGCTTGTAGTTGAAGAACTTGTGTCCTTTCATATTCATTAGTAGCTAGTATTTTGACATTAAGGATTAATGGTGGCACATGTCTAAGGCAAGTGTAACGCAGCAGTAGGTACGTCTGGCATTTTCAAATTGTCTGATACTGTAAATAGTCGCTTAGCAAGTGAAGTCTTTACACTGGCAGAGTACGTGTGACTGCAGTGCCTGACCGTCCTAGAGGTTGTGCTTTGGTTTTTTCCCACTTTTGGTGAGGTTAGTGTCACAAATACTCTTTTCTGCTAGGGTTTACTGAAGATTGTGGAGCTGTTTGTTTATATCTATCATGAGGTTGGGGTGGGGAGGAGGACCAAAAACCGTGGAAGGTTTCTACTCTCCACTGTTCTTTTGTTTTCCAGTCCAAAATACAAAACATGGCCTGAACTGAGGAATAAAGTGCAATGAAAGTAAGAGGCACAAATTACTTTAGCGTTCTTGTCAGCATCTTTAAAGTTTGTCCTTTACTGTGTCATCTTGTTTCTTTTAATCTATCTTTAGCCTTGCTTCCCTTTCTGAGCCAGCAGAAGTACTTTTTTGTTATCGCTGCTTACTGCTTAAGAGCACATCAGGAAAAAAAACATGTTTTCTGACCATGTTCATGCTGGGGAATGAAGAGACTGCCATTTAGAAATGTGACAAGTATTTGTGCCTTGTCTTGCAATATTCCTGTAGTAATTCCCTTGCTAACAAATCCAGTACAAAATCCAGTACAAATCTCATTGTTTTACTGCCATGCCCAGTATCATCCTTTTCAAACTCAACAGTGATACAAGAAATCATTAAGGGATGTTAACGTTAAGGATGTTCCATGTTGGACTCCCTTTTTGTTATTTCAGAGCTTAAAGAAAAAAACAGATTGTACGGGTTCCAAGTTGTGTAAGCGATATTTGAGAGCATGGAACACCACTGTACAAGCAGTGTCCGTTGGACCCACGCTAAGAAGTGCACTTGAGCTCATTTTGAGATCCCCAAATGTTGTACAGGAAAAGGCACCTTATTTAAAATCCATTAGCCCATGTTCTGATTTGAGATACAGCAGTCATCAGGAAGTGGTATTTACATCTCCTGAAAACTCGAAATGCCATTGCAACTCAGCGGCTCCCACATGCTAGCAGCAGGTTAAAATAACTGTCCATACTGTTTCAATTGCAGTAACCAGTATTTTAGAAGGTGGAGCCAAGGCTTTCTCTACTGCCAAGATGGAGTGAGCTAGAGATGTTGACTCTGCTTTGTCTGTTTGTGCAAGTCTCTGTTAATTCTCTGTTTTGTTCCGTACCTAGCACAGCACAGACTGACTTAAATCCACATCTCCATCCCCAAGAACTATGAACGTGTAGTCCAATAGCTGGCATTTTCTGCAGGCTGTGAGCATTTGTTGCAAGGACAGGTTAGAATTAGCTGTTTTGTTTGCTTTGCTTGTGAAATGAATTCATCCTTTTCAACTGAACATAAACGAAATGTGTTTTCTTTTTCTGAAGCAAACTTTCAAAAAAAAAAAATTCCACCTAATCAGACTGATATTCTCATATAATATAAATACTGAAATGAATGGATTGTAAATGCTAAAACCAAATTATTTCATCTCAACACAACCAAATGTCTGGATATTCTCAGAATGAAATGGGAAACCTCGAACGAAACATTTTGACTTACAAAGTCAATCTGCCAGTCCAAACATGTTTCCATGAAATGTTTTCAATTTTAATGGAATTGTACATTCTGACAGAAAACTGTTCCCTGAAACATGTGTGCTCATCCTCACTCAGTAGTGAAGGCTCTTAAGAGCCAGGAATTGGGATATTTTCAATATTTTTCTTTCAAGTGCGTAGTGTAAAACCCAAACTGCCACCTTCAGTTTAGCAGTTCCAGATAAAAGCAAAATCCTTTCAATAATTAAGAGAAGGAAAAAGGTTACTGAATCTGCCCAAGGTCTGCATGCTTTGTATCAGGCACTAATGAAACCAGTTATGCTGATGATTTTGCTGACTATCTCCATAGTTACCTTTTTCCCATGAGATAGAGGAAACTGCCTGATCATATCATGGCTGCTTCCCATAACCATCAGCCTTCGTCTCATTGGGGTGAATGGAAGAGGAAGGTTTCTCATCTTCCAAAACGTTATTAATGTATCAATTGTTGTTTTATTCTTTAAAAAAAAAAAAGAAGGAATCCATATTCAGTGCAGAATGGTTATAAAGTGGAAAAACTCATCAATTATTCAGGCTATTTATGCACATTTTAAAGTCAGAGACATTATGTAGCTTCCTTTCCTTTAAGACAAATTGAAAAGAGAATTAAGATGAGTAGAAGATCCTGCTGAGCTTGCTGAGGTTGTGGTTTCATTTGTTTGGGTTTGTTGTGTGTGTTTCCACCCCACCTCCCTTTACAGATGTCAATAATGGGGTGACTCGTTACAAACAGACAAAACTGTAAGAGGACTGAAACCCACAGGATTTAGATAGTCTCACTGTATCTGGTTAAACTGGGACACAGCAGATATCAATTGTATTCCCAGCTCAGGTTGGATTTTTCTTGATCAAATGATTTCATCTTCTCCTATTTCTCTCTTTGTAAACTGGTAATAAGACTTTCCTGTTGTAAAGGTGTTAAGAGAGTAACGAATGCTGATACCGGGTGCTTGGGTACAATACTTGGGCTAAAAAGTTCCCTCCTCTGATAGGCTCTGCTTTTCAGTTGTGTGTCCAGACAACTGCATTGGGCCCTCACTAGCATCATTGTGGTAAATCTTCTATATTTCATACATTCAGGTGAGAAGCATCATGTAACATATAGGATCTGGTTTCAGATCCTATAAAAGCATCCCCCTAAGGAGAGTAGCTGGAAGGGCGATTTCACTGTCCTGAAGATTGTTGAGGAAGAATTTGTGATGAGGACAGTTGTTTTGGTGTTCATATCTATTTGGAATTTACTGTACCCAGAAAAGATGGCTATCATGGTAGTATTTGGACAGACCGGTGAGCAGAATAGCTAGAGTCTGGCTGGGGACAGGTTGAGCAACCGTGCTTCCAATAAATCAATTAGTATGGACAGAGTCGGAAGCAGGTAACCCTTACCTGCCAATTGTAAATTGGCAGCTCTTAGGAACAATTCATGGTGCTATCATGAAGTGATGAGGGTGCTCAGCACATTATCCAATTGCACTGGACTTGAAGTGATTAAGCTCATGTTATGTATTTTAGAAGTATCATAGCTATTCGACTGGCTCTGTCTTGGATAATTGTGTTTGTTTCTTTATGTTAAATTTACAAGCAGTTTTATGCCTTCTCCCCATGTGCTTGCAGATTTTACATGGTAATTTGCAAAATAACCCTGATTGCTCTTTCAAAACTCCTTTCAGCATGCTGTCTGCAAAAAAGTCTAAAATGGCAATTGGACAGTGCTTGGAGCTGACAGTTAATCATGGAGACTACGTCTGCTTCACCCATATTCATGTTTTCTGTCTTCTTCAGTCTAATCTTTAGCTTGAAAAAATCTCTTTGTCAGGAATGTTCATTTGTGTTGGTGCATTACCAAAAGGTACTTTGATCATCTCATAACTGCTGTTGCAATATATGTAGTCTTTTGCTAAATGCTGCAAAATTGTTCGCGTTTATTTATAAATAATCTTAAAAATATGTCTGATCTATTTCTGTAAGTTAAGTCCAGTGGCAGTTGCACCCTCTCTTGTTGCTGTAACCACTCCATTACGGTCTTACTGTCCATCCTGAGTTACAAAGAGAAAATGTTCTCTTCAAAATGCTACCAGTGTATTGTGCAATATGACAGTCCCGTTGGCCCTTTGAGTGATGAATGGCTCTACTTAGGCTGTATTGTATTTGGTTTAATTTCAGTGGACACACATGATTCATTCTATTTTGTGCTGCAGAGTCCCTGCAGCACATGAGGTATCTGAGAGTTTCATTTTGGCAAGTTGGTAATTGCCTGCCCTCAGTATGTTTATTGTAGTATTGGTCCATGTTGGTTTGCAGGGAGAGGGAAGGTTGGGGAGGAAATCATAAGCATGACTGAAATGAAAATGTAGGATGCAAAAAAAAAAAAATGGGGCCAGAGTTTCAAATCATTCACACCTTTGATGAGGCCAGAAAGGAGTTCCAGAAGCTAGCAGTGACCCAGCATTGCTAGCTCTAGTGCTGGGTGCTGAATTCTTTTAAAAATCTAGTCTCTAGTACTTTGCTGGAGTTAGTTCATTTGACTGTTTAGGGGTTTCTTCTGGGTTTTTTACTTTGTGTGTATGTTGTAGGGTTTTTCTGATGTTATTTTTAAATTAGATCATGTTTGGTGACCCAGAAATGTTACTTCCCCTGCCAATCTTCTTTCGTCCTCCCCCCCCTCCTGCCAAAGCCCCCAGTTTGTTTTATTTTTCTCCCCTGTTGTCTGGTAGGCTGACTCCAGATGCTTGTAATTCCACTTCTGCTTGGCTGACAGGGTAAACCCAAATATGTAGTAGTTTACATGTGTAAAGCTAATATGGTGACAACAAATCAATCTTGGTAATAAAATTAGCTGGGTCTTTCGCTTACTCTTTTGCACAACTGAAGACCGTATCATCTGTATTAGGGCAGTTTTACGGCCTAATTTTTTAATGGACTGTAAACCAGCATCAATCATGTGGGGAGGGGGGAAAATATCAAGCATAAATCCCGTAAACCTCGAATGATTTTCTGTGCATCTAACCACACAGAGATTATGAAATGCTGACAGATTAAAAGAAATTTTGTACTGCACCTGTCAATCAACTCAAAGACCAATTGCTAATACTCTCCTTGCGTTGTTCAGTAAAAATACCATGAAGGAGAAGAGTTAAATGTCTGATGGTCTACTGGCTCAGCACTCCTGTAAGAACATTCATGTGATTACGTGACGTTTTTGGGCACATCTAATCATATCTCCTGTAAGACTGTGCTGGGTGGTGATTTTTTGTTGTTTTTAATACAATGTGTCTTGCTTGCATATCAAATTCAAGTCATCACTTGATGACTTACAGTTTTAAGGGCTTGAGAGGAATTACAATAGGGAATCTGATGTTGAGTTGGCTGTAGTGAAAGGATGCTGTCCTGTGCTGGAAGTCAGACTCATGCAGATAAGGCAGAAGGAGCAGTTACGATTGGCTTGTCAGATTAGGAGTTTAAAAGATCTGGAAAGGAAAAGAATATTAGTGGGCTACTTTTTCTTGATGATATTGGCAACCCTCCCTTTATTTGAATGATATAAAGTTGGACACATTTATTCATTCTGGTATGATTTATGGGATACAGTAAGCTGTGTGATGGCCTCACTTCACTACTGACTCATCTGCTGACACTGAGAAATCCTTTTGTGCACTTAAAACATGGGTGATAATTCTTACGTACTTCATAAAGTAATCCAGAGTCTTAATTCAGTTATGGCCGGACAGTGCTCCTGAAGAGTGGTTTCATATGTAGAGGAAGGTGGAAAAAGATGTTCTCATGAGTTTTTCATTATTTCTGGTCTCAAACGGGCAAGGCTTTTGCAGTGTTTTGAAAATTTCTGTTGTTAGTATGTGCTTTTGATCTAAGTTTGCCAAATTATATTCTTTACAGTTTCTCCTATGTGTAGTCTTTACAGTTTCTCCTCTTTTGTGATTGCTGCCACGTGTTGTGGGGGTTGAGATTAAAGAACAGAATTACTTTCTTTTTATTCTACCTTGCATGTACCTGAAGATTTTGTGTGTGTGTGGTTGGTATTTGTTTCCTCTCTCTCTGAGTACACATGGCTCCAGGTTTGCTTAGGCTAACTTCCCTTCGGGGGGGGGGGGGGGGGGGGGTGTGTGTGGAATTACATTCCAAAAGAGGCTATGACCCATTTTTCTCATTAAAAAAAACCCGTTTAATTTCAGGGGCTCTGTTTCATCTCATGTTTGCACACTCTGTTTCTGCCTGTTCAGTGTCTTGAATTAGACCTTATAACTCATTGGTCTCCCTTTTCATGGTGAACTTAATGGACACAAATGAATAGCATGGAAGGAAGCGAGCCCTGATTTTCTCCTTTGTTAGAGTTTAGCCACCAGAGTAGACAGCTTACCTCTGAGCCAGGGCATGAAGTGTGTGTGCGTGTTCTGGGGCCAGTTAAGCGTTTTCCATCTAATGTGAGGATTTTTCTTAATTTTTGAAGTGTCCTATTTTCACAGAAAACTAAGGTTAAAAATAACTCCTCTGAGGAAGTAAACTGATGAATTGAACTTCTTGACAAATCTTTCTGCACAAGTGTAGGGTTTACTGTTAGGGAAATTTTGACAAAAGTCAAAACAATACACAGAAGGGGTAAAGCACTAGGTGCCTGGGGGATCTCTTATTTTGAATATGCTATATTTTGCCTTTGGCTATGTTATGAATTGGATGTCAGTTGTCGACCAATATAAGCTTTTGATAGTTAAATGCTGCCTTTGTCTCTGGCGACAAAAATGAACTTCTTAAATCAAGAGGGTAATTAATTTTCCTGACAAGCTTTCAAAATGCTCGATTGAGATTTTAGCCCTCATATATATGACTTGACAGTTTGCATTTGCCTTCTCCCACCCCCTCGTGAAAACTGCATGCCTTGCTGAATCGTATTGTTAACATGTACAAATCCCCATAACACCAAGAAACAAGATTGTGGTTTAATGTGTAATAAAAACTTTGGTAACTACTCCTTCAAATGCTTCCAGAGCTTTGGAATGCATCTATATATCTGCTTCACGCATAAAGTTTCAAAATCTCACAGGAAAAGGTCCTTTATTCTAAAACCTGTCGTTAAGCTCTAAAGCCAAGGAAATTGCATAATGTTTTTGATGTGATGTTGACACCATTTACAGTCGAAAGCAGTGGGAGAAGTGGGGGCCCTGGACAGTAACTGCAGTGATGGCCCTTTGCTCTTCCAGTCTGCTCACTGGATGGCTTTGTAGCTCGAGGTCTTTCCTCTTTCCTGTAATAACTCCTACAACGTGACTTCAGTGATGGTTCCTTCGCAGTACTCCTAGCCCTCGGGCAAGCTACCCATCTCTATAAACCTACAGTTCTCGAGTATTGTCTTTGGGGGTTAACTTGAAAGCCAGTAAAACTGTGCTATTGTGTATCAGCAGAAAATGTGGTCCTCAGGATTTTTTGACTGAACGCTTCTGTTTTGTCATGTATAGTTCCCCTTGAGCCAAAATAATTCACTGACTAATAAATTTATGTGAAAATTGAGACTGAGAAATCGAAAAGTTTTGTTTCTAGTTCTGCCTTTGCCCTTCTGTGTTAACTTCTAGGAAATTACTTACCTTCTGTGTGCAAAATACATCCGTTTAGAAAAGGTCAAAAGTCGGTGGTCAGTGGATCACCCTCTGGCTCAGTTTACCCATTACCCTGTTAAAGGTCTGGGATTGTTTAGCCAGGCTTACTGTTGAATATCAATGTTGATTTATATTCTTGCAACCTGTCTTCTTATAAAAATGTTCTCAGGAGCCAGGAGTATAATGGCATAATATGGGCTGAATGCAATAAAGATGATACTGTTTTTTCATAATTGGGTTCAGAATAGTTGGGAGCCAAGTTACATGAGGTGTATTGTAAAATAGCCTAAAAAAAGTGACTTATTTAGTGAGTGTAGGGAGTAATTAGGTTGCTTGATTTAGAGAGGGAAATCTCACTAAAAAATGAATTGTTATTTTTATGTTTCATTATTCATTAAACATATGACAACAGTTTTTCATGAAGATAAAAAAAAAGGCATGTCAAAATATGCTATGCAGAAGTACAAGGAAAAAATGATCAGGATGGTACAATAAAATAGGGACTTCGGTGAAGCAGAAACTTTCTGAGTCCTATAGAAAACGTCAGGAGGAAGAGAACTGGTTTCTACAGAAATCTGATTCCAGTGCTGCCTTCCCACAACACTCACAGTAACACTAGCTTTGATTTTAGGAAAGTAGCATGTGAGTTCTGAATACAGTCGGGCAAGTGTCTTAATTATAGATATGAGATGTGACATGGAACATCAGCTTTAGATATGGCATGTGCTTTACAGTACTACATAATACAGTATTCTGCCTGCCTCAGTAATGGGAGGGGGTAGGAGCATGTCGTGGGTCATTGAAGTAGATGATCTTTTCAGTTAAGGTATTTTACAGCATGCATATGCATCTTGAAAGATCAGTACAGAGACAGGATTTTTGTGTTGGACTGTGCTAGTACCCTCTGAATGGTGGCCACTGATTTTCTTTTGTATTGGAGGAATGGCTAAGATTTATGATAAGTGGCTGCAGGCAGGTGCCGGTATGGATATCTGTAACAGCTCTTGCTGTAGTTACAACTACTGTAAAACCACAAGAGTCAATATTCTGTCACCTGTGCCAACCGCTAAGGTTCACGTCTGACTATTTATAGAAATTGCATCACTGTACACGTGGTCTTTGTCAAGGCGAGGCTCTTTTGATCTGAGAGGATTGCTGAGGGAGCTAAAGCAGTCCAGTGACTAGAATTGTAAAACAGAATCAGGGCTTTGATCATTGACTTGCTGTGTAATTGTGTCACTTATCTCCCTTGTGCTGAAGGTGCCTACTTTTGAAATCCAAGAACTGGTATTCACAATTGCCAGGCAGAATTGTAAGTCTAAACAAAACTAAAAGTCACTAGAACATAACTGCTGCTGCCTGCTGCACATTAAAAATGCAATTGAGTGTTGCAAGGAGCAGGTAACATGATTATCTGTTGTCTCAAATGAAGACCTTCTATCTGAAGAGCACTTAGCATAGCAGTGGTTTGAATTTTAAAACCAAGCTGTCTCATGCAGCAAACCTTAAGCTCCTGCCTTAGCACACACTGTCCAGATGGCACTGTACAGCACTCAAAATATGTAGCTACTAACTGGTTAACTTAATTTATTTCCTTTCTCCAGAGGGCTCCTGTTTAAACATCCCATGACATGACCAAAGTTACATTTCCAATATTTGAGTTTCGCGGAAGGAGAATCTGGGATTTAATGCAGCCTGGCACTGACTTCACAGTGGCTAGATTGGATTCTGAGACTACCAAGGTTTAGTTTTGTTGTCTTGTCTAGTCTTCCCCAACAACAGTAGGAACGTACATAATTGCCGAAGATGAAATCACTTGGTGAAGTGATTCTTCTGTCAGCTAATCAGTAGATCTGTGAATTAAGTGACTTTATGATTTGTGATAGAGTGCTTGCACCAAGCACTGTTTTCATCCACATGGCTGGAAGTGCAGCTAATAATAGTATGTTATGGCCAAACCATATATTACCTCAGTGATGTTTTCTTCACAACTGTTTGAAAGAAGTTCTGTTCTGAGGGAGAATTTGATGGGCTGGTGTGAGGCAAATGAGGTTGAAATTAATTATCACCAAGCGTTGCTGTTGTTGGTATACTTTACACCTGTGCACTCTTGCACAAAGGGCACTTGAGGGTCACGCTTGGAATGACTTCCTGTAATTCACCAGGTGAGTTTCAATGGCCTTTTCAGCACAGTAAATGTCAGTAACGTAGATCAAAACCATGATTAAAATAAAGTAATACGGAAGAGAAATGTGTGACTTGTCCCCTTCAGTTCCAGTAGCTAATAGCTCAGAATTACGTATGCCTTTATTGTCAGTTTTCATGACCTCTCCTTCCTCCCCCATACACTGATAAGTAATACGGTAGTCATCACAACAAAATGACTCAGGTTAATTTCATATTAATATTACCATTTTACTGGCTAGGACACTTTACATATGTAGACTACATACCTTGCTTTTATTTATTCCTTTTCTGTCCATTTTCATTCTAAGCCTGCGGCTGTTTAATCTCTCAGATTTTTAAGGCAATAAATTGTATGTGACAGTCCATGTGTACTGCATTTGGTAGCAAGGAGCTATGTTTTCAAGTGAGGGACTCTAGGATTTATTGTTAAACTTACAGATAAAATAAGATTATTTTGAAAGAATAGTTGACTCTTAATGCTCCTGGTGCACATTGCTAAGAACGTCTTTGGAGTGGGCAGAATGACTCAATCTCTGTGCCAAAAGGTATGGTATATTTAGGGGTCATGTGCCTTCTTAGTAATGTGTGAGTCGTCACACTCAAGCTGTGATCATATGTATCTAATTAAAGGAAACTTAACACCCATGTGACCATCAGAAACTGATGCTTTGAAAAGATTGTGAGCGCTGTCACTGTCTAGCTTTTTTTACTCTGGAATTTCACTTGCTGTTGCTTCCGTGAATGCTGCTGATACCAGTAATACCATAGTCCTGTTGTTTGAAGGGTTGCTGGAGTTCCAACAGAAGTAGATGTGGTGGTGCATTTAGTTGATGAGGATTAAGTCTCAGTGATATTAATTGATAAATTTTCCATAGCAGTGGGGCATTCTAGCATGGGGTATGTTCTCACACTGTTGGCTTGAGGTTTTATTTCAGTCACGTGTGACTCTGAGTAGACAGTGGTCAAAATCAGAGTCTGCCTCCTGGTAGCTAACCTAAAAGGCAGGAAGGGGGGGATGAGAAGCAAGCAGTGTTAGTTCTGTTTTTTTGGTGTGAAAGCGCTAGTGGAAGCAGCACTGTGGTCCTAAGAGGCATTTCTGCCTGGATCTCAAATTTGAGGCTTCTCTTTCTTGGAGTTCTCTCTGCTTCCCATTTCCATATGATCAGTCGAAATGATGCCTCTCATTGAATGGCCTTTCAACTCAATGTAAGGAGGTGGGATTTTTTTCTGACACAAGTTTCTGTAGGTGATTGGTAGTATATTGTCAAAATACCATTGTGGTTCCTCTCTCAGGTCATCATAGAAAGAACATAGAGAGTAAGGTTGCTTCTTGGAATACCAGTGAATGAGATGAGGTGTAGAGTATTATTTTCTTGTCCTGGTGATGAATTCTTAACATGTACTGTGAAGCAAATGATGCATGTATTTTTCTATGAATTCCAAATATATCCTTACCTGTGTCATAGTTCTGACACTTGCCATTTTGCAGGGAGGAAAGACATGATTTATAATTAGCCATACAGTGTGGACACCTGGAACGTAAAGACCTTGAGGAGAAACGGTTTTGTTCGTAGTTTTCTTTGATGCAAGCTGCAGATGAAGCAGTATAAATTGCTTAGATTTACATGTGATCTATGAATATCAGGGTGTTATGTATATAAAACTGAAATATGTGATGGTGTTCTTCGTTTTTGTGTTACTTGTTCTTAGAAACATTGAAAACCTTTTGTCTACAAGGGCTGAAACAAGTTCAGATCTTTCTTTGCCGAAAGCAGCAGGTGTTTTCTTGTTCCTCTGTTAGAGGAAAATTAAATTTGAAACAGCAGAATTTCCCTTGGAGGGAAATTCCATCTTCTGGGGGCAGCTCTAATACTGGCTGGTATGTGTTTTCATATATTCTCTGGTCCGTTTTGTACTTCCTGACTCATGTCTTGTATCTTGAATGAGCTGTTCTGGGTCAAAGAATCAGCTTTCTGATCTGACCGTATAATAGGTATAGATCCTGATGCGCAAATGGAGGCTGAGACACTGATGAAATGTAATGCTAAATAAGCAGTGCAGGTGTTATAAGTGCTGAGCTAGACTCACATGAAATGACTGATGTAAACAATTTTGACTAGCTTCTAACTGAAGAAAGACTTCACTGCAAAATTTTGATTATTCTAAGTGGTCTGTTACACAGTGAGGCAAAACAGATTATTCATAAGATAAATATTAAGTCTGTAGACATAAACCTCTGTAGATGTAAACCAGCTAAGTTCCTCATACAAGGTAGACTTGAAATTCTTCACTGTGCAAATGGATCGAGTTTGATAGAAAGGTCAGTTGTCAGGATTTTGTATTGTTCCTAAGCGAGCAGTTATTTTATCACTTAGATTTTCTGTGTACTCATGATTTACATTGTTAATGCTGTAGCGAAAGTAGGAATGGTCAAGCTGTGAAAAGAGGCAGCCGATGGGCTGGGGAGAAGCAGTAAGAAAAAAGTAATGAAAGAATTAGGTAGGAAAGAAGAGACAGATGATGATGCAAAATTAAAGAAGAAGTTGCGTCAGCTCTGTTAAATTCTGAGTTATACCCAGTTCTGTTCCATTCTGTCAGCTCATGCTATTGTGATTAGGGAACCAAAGGAAAATCTAAGAGTGTGACTGAGACTTTTGCCTTCTATCCTGTTGTTCTGTCACTTCAGTTACAGCCTCCATCACCTTACCCCTTTCTTCAGTGCCAGGTCTGGAGCTTTTACAACAGACTTGTGAGCAGCTTGAGTTTCTGATTTTGTCTCCCTCATTTAACAAAGATCATGACTTTCCTGGAATCTCTACAAACAAGCAGACTTTAAGGGGGCAGCATTGCCAAACAGATTGTTGCTTTCATGCCCCTTTAAAAGAAATCTCTTATTTCTGTATGCAAAGGCTTACCTAGATCATGGTGTGCAAATCTTTTCTAACCAGTTTTCTCAAGTGTGCATTTAGCAAATCAAGGCATGGATGAGCCCTGCTGTTCTCACATATTCTATTCCCCAGCCACCTCTAATGTTTTCTTCAGCATACAATAGCAGCAGTACCATCTTTCCTACTGATATCTCCATTTCTTCTTGATAAGTATCCTCCAAAAATATTCCTACTTCTGTGGATTGTTACTATTCCCCAGTGGCAGACTCCCTCTGCACAGTTTTTAATGTAAAGAATCAGATGATTAAATATTTGACAAGTGCATTCAGCACTGAAATACTAATAAATTGCATTATCTCTTGGGGCGGAGGGTTATTTTTTTGTCATTTTAACAGCAGAATAGAGTAATGATGCGTTTGGAGGTGTGTGGGCAGAAAAGGTTACAGTTTTGCTGCATGTAAATGCAAGCAAGTCCTCCTTTCTTTTCAGTAAGACTTTAATATAATTTGCAACCGTTGTTAACTTGTCATACTCCCTCCTCCCCTTCCAAAAAAACCCCAGCGGTTTAAAAATTCAGTGTGTGTATATTAGCCTCATGCTTTTAAAATTCAAATTTTTATCATTGAGCAAACTTGAATTGCAGGTTCATTATGGCAAGAAAAATAAATCTTTAAATTGATACTAAAAGAATCTCTGGTCCCGCTCTCTGGTTTCTGATAGAAATTAACTTAATTTGGAATTCAAAGTATAAGTCTACTTTCTCCACTCCCATTCTTCCAGTGTGACAACTGTCTTCATTGTTCTGGTCTGGTTTTCTGCTACTCCCGTCATTATGGTTATCTGACGTGTGGTGCAGAAGAGAATTAGCGCTCTCTACTTAACAGATGCAGCTCAGCAGAACTAAGATAGCTATATAGGCATGTGTGATTCAAGGAGAAGGCATACATATTCTGATTATAAAGCAGCTGAGCTTCCATGTAGTTTACTCTTTAGAGACTGGATTAGCTGTTGTCCCATACCTATGTCCCTGTTTCTACCACTGCAAAGTGAAATTGAAATGTAATCATTTGACTTTGAAGCCTCAGTTGCCTTCGCACTGCTGTGAGTGAGTCAAAGTGCAAATTAATGGTCAATCTGTCATTAAGGTGTCAGTCAGCTGGGTTCTGTTTGAAATTGCTATCGACTCCTTCTGTGACCTTGAGAAATTCATTTAGTTTATCAGGTTTTCACATTTGCAAAACAGAGCGGTACTTCATTAGGATGCTAAGTTAGCTACTCTGTATGAATTTGAGAGCTTTGTCTTTTACTGAATCACACCAGTGGTCTCTAGTGCGCTATCATACAAAACTCTACACTAAAGCTTCAAAACGATGAACTTTACTATCCCTTTGTGAGGGCACGGAGGTGAGACTGTACAGAACAAGATGCAGAAACAGAGTCTAAAAATAGGAACATGAGAGTGCCAGAAATGAATATGCATTACGGATGGGATGGTGTTCATGTCATCGTGGCAGGCATGATACACTAAACTGGGCTGTTCAATTGCATCTCTGAGCATTAATGCATTAGCTGTGATCAGAGTTGTTTCCAGCAAAATGCTGTCGCTTGTGTCCACAAGCCTAACCGTCATCCCCTATCTGTTAACAGTCTGAGCTCATTCCAGAATTACAGTAGCAGCAAGCAGGCCTCCTGATCTGGGATGTGTTTGCTGCACAGGTGCCTGGGAAATAGCCCAACTTAACTTGCCTGTAAGATCCAGCAGAATAAAAGGAATTCCTTCTGGTAGCCTGGTTCTCTAATGTTATCGAGAAGTGGGAAAAACTGGTCATCTAGCTAGTGTTTCATGGCTGCAAAGTAGCCAAGAGAGATCAGAATTACTTAGTGAGGGCAGTATTGTTAAAGGTGGGGAAAAAAAAGAGTAGATTTTTCTAATATTCCTGGGCATGAACAGATTAGCTTCATTTTGAATGAAAATGTGCTTAACGTTACTTAAAAATCTCTCGGTCAGAACTTCTAGACAAACACTGGGGAGGCTTGAGACGGCTTTGTCACTAGGCATTTTTAGGTTTCAGTGGTAGTAGATATCCCTCTCCACTTAGAGGATCCAGCTTTTTACAGGTTCATGCAATGCACAAAGCATCAAATGTTTTTCTGTCAGGTTTTTTTGTGTTTGAGGTGAGCCCATTACTCCCCCGTTTTTGAGCAAAACAAAGAATAAGAGGCCTGATCTGTAAATCGCTTAGGTAAAATTATTCTCACACACTGCATTTGAAGTGAAATGTAGACCGTGTTCTTTACGAAGAAAATAGCTACTCATTGCTCACCTAAACCATTTTAAAAAGCGAGAATGACAACTCTTCACTGTTTTATGACCCTTGTATATCAGATTTGAATTATATTTTAAAATACCAGCTTATGTCTACAGATAGACTTTTCTGTATATCCCAATCAAATGTATATTATAGCTGATAGGTAGCTTTTGTTTTGAAGAGACAGAGTATCTTGAGCAAACAGAGAGGTATTTCTCTTTTCAGTGACCGAAGAGTTAATTCGAAAATTTGAGCTTCAAGGTGAAAATTTCTTTTTGTAGCAGATTTTGTTTTGAAATGAACAAGAAACATCACAGACAGGCCCTGCTGATTATGCGTGATCCTAACCTGTTTCATAGGGTGAGTAAATTCACAGTAGCAGGAAATCTTTGGATGATTTAGGAACTTGATGCCTCCTGAAAGTCCCTCTGCCATGTATATTTCACGTTAGCTAATCAGTTTGGTATGGGGAGATAATATTTAAACTAGCAGAAAATCATTAGATGATTTACAAAATGGTGAAAACACATGATGAGACTGTGAGGCTTCTTTTGGAATAGAAAATGATTTAATTATTCTTTGCCGTTCAAAACATTTGTCTTGGTAAAAATTAAAATGATTGTGTCAGGCAGAAAATTGTGTTCCATGTTAATATTTGCTGTAAATGAACAAATGGCAGAGTGTCAGTTGGTTTCTTTGCTGGACTGAAAAAAAGAAATACATTCTGTGGTCTTTTTAATACACGGTAGTTTTTCAAAGCTAATAAGGAAATTCTATAAGCCTGCTTGTGCTTTATATTTTAATTTAAGGAAGTCTGTATCTTTGTCTAGTGGAATTACTCTCTCTTTCTCCCTCAGTGCTAGAATTCTTGCTGGTAAGTATTTGTATCTGTGTCAGATATGTGTTGCCACGGTGTCTTATCTTTGTGGACAGAGGACAGTATACTGTCATCTGTTTTCTGTGGAGAGCTAGGGACTGAGTGGGTTTTCCTGCGTGTTGTCCTGGGGTTTTCCTGTACTTCGTGTGGCTGCCTACCCTGTGCAACAGGGATGTAAAATGCATGCTGCTTTGTTGGTTTGCCAGCATTTTGTACTCATTCCACATAGCATAGAAACAACAGAGGGCAATAATAAAACTCTGGCTTCTTAAAAACTTGAAATACTGGACAGATACACATAAAGGATTCTTTTTTTTTTTAAAGAAAAATTAGCTAAAATTCAGTAGAGTCTGATCATGCCAGTCATAGAAATGAAAGAGACTGCACCAGGTTGGACGCATAGTGGATTCTGCTCTAACCTAAACCCGTGGGACTTAATTTTGCTGCCATGTAATTGTCCATGGGATAGAGAGCAAGCGGGAATGTATAGCATGCCTAAGGACAGAATTTGTGTGGCAGTGGTAAAAATAAATAATTAGAAACCTTTTACATGCTGTTGTATTTCCATTTTTTTCTTTCATAAGCTGGTGTTTTGAAATTGTTTCTTCAGTAGCCTGGTGTTCAGGCTCAGGATACTGAGCTAGATAATCAGCTGTCTCTCACAGATTTCTATATGTATTTTTTTAAAGCCAGAAGGAACGTTTAGATAATCCAGTTTAGTCTCCTCTCTAACTGAAATATTTCACTTGTTAACCCTAGATGGAGCCCAGAGATCTTTTTCAAGCCGGTTCTGACTTCTTGCACCTGAGGATCCAGTCAGTTATTTCTTGTCGCTTCAAAAGGAGATAAGACCGCAGGCTAAAGTTTAAATACAGCCAAATTAGGACTCCCCCCAAAAGCATGCTGATGTGTACGAGTATTTCCATACATATCTTCCCTCCTCCCACACAGTGGATGGAAGCGGGGGGAGAGAAGGGGGGCTGAGGTTTCCAGCTGCCTGCACTACTGTAATCTCACCATTTGGGGTAATCCATGGGAATGTTAAGTGAGTGAAACAGTTACATTCTGCACGTTGTTTGACCTCAGCCCTGAGTCGTTTTTGAACACGACAAATCAAGCGCATCCAGTGGGCTGGCAGGGGGAGGGAGTGAGGAGGGCATAGAAGGCAAACTAGATTAATGTTTGTGTTGTCCCATATGGCTTTCAGACCTCTATTTTGAATCCCCTTAAGGTGATCAAACTACTCTGGCATAAAAGGGATGAAGATTAAAATGGTTTCCGCTCATTTTGACCTTGTTACTTTTAAAAATATTATAATATAATATAAATAAAAATATTATGTGCTGCAGTACAGTCTGCTAAACTCTAGTTTTCAGGCTAAATCTGATGATGCTTGAAGGAAAAGATGGATACAAACCCTTCCCCTGGTAAAGGGAGGGAAATTTTAACCTTTGCATGTTAAAAGGCATTCAGTTGTAAACTAGGAATCTAAATTGCAACGCCTGATAGATAAATACTCTTTTGGGGCATGGCCCAATTATGGACTGGGATGCTGGGAATAATGTCTACTCAGAGTTGAAGTACAGACTTAGAACCACCTGACAATGTTATTGTCAACTATAGTTATCTTTGTTTCAAACCTTTAGTTACAATAACTTTTTTTTTAATCAGGGGAGAGTATTTGCTTAATTACAGATCTGATATACTAGGCAGCCAGGAATAATGACATGAAATTTAACCAACAAAGCCATTTAACTAGCATGCCACACGTGTTCTTCACTATTCATTTAATTGTACACTGTACGGGCAAATCTGCTCTTACTCATTCTCTCTCATTTTTAAAAATCCCTTTTTTCTGGGATAGCCTCAAACTTATGTCCATATGGCACCATGCAAAGAGGGCTCTAACTCTGCTTGAACGAGGAGGAAGGATTGGGGTTTTTTAGCTTTGAACTTTATTTTTCCTCCCCAATTATGCTATTGTATCATATCAGGCTCTTTGCTAACATTTGAAACGCTTTTATACAACCACATAGCATTAGCCTAGCAGATCCTAGGGATGCTACCGTAATACTACTTCAATGCTATTATTAGCAGTTCCTTAACAACTAGGAAAATGGGGAGTCCACTTGTATCCAAGTTATCAAATGTGTGATAAGAGCAACTACATATTTGCTTGCTATCCTTTCAGTTTAGATTTTCATTGTAATGTACATACACACATGTAATGGGTTTTATATTTATGTATCTATGTATTTAAGACAACAAACTACTAAGGAGCATGTTATGTGCATTTTAAGTGATGAGTTTCACAGTAAGTGGGAGGATGCTTAATTATGTTCAGCCCTCATAAATCAGTGAGGCCAACCCTGTTTTCAAGCATTAAGCCTTTAGTCTGTGCTCTATCACAAAAACAGAGATTCCTGATGATGGTGTAATCTAAATCCATTACTGTTATGCAGAGACAATATCTCCTCAGCAGATTTGTTTAAAACTGGTAATACATTAAAAGCTTTTATATAATGAGAAGGAGTTTAGCACAAAGCTTTTCTGTATATTCTTTACAAAGTGTTTTATTTGTCATACAAGTTCTATAAACAGTGCTGTGTTTGCAGTGGATGATCAGAGTTTTGCTGAAGTCTCTTCCAATAGGCAGCACCATAAAATTACAGCTACTATTCTCCTATGATAGAGCTCATTTATGAATCTCTGCAGTGATCAATCTAAAGAATTGTTGATTGCTAAGATAAAAGGTGTTTTCTGTAATAAAGATTTTATTATAATATATGAAGATTAAATATAGTCTGTTGACAGTTTGGTAGTATTTTCCTCTATCCTTTCCTAGGGCTAATTTTCTGATAATTTCCTAACCACAGAAATTGTGTGTTATTTCCGCTTCAGAAACACCTCTGGCTGCAACCTGCTTTAGGCAATGGAAGAGAAAATGAGTCAACAGTAACAAGCAACTGCTGTGATACTATTATTCCAGACCCAGGTAGATAGTTTACAACAGATAAAGATGTATGTAAAAAAAAGCTATTGGAGTTGATTTTCTTTACCCTTTAAAAATGGGGAGCCATACCTATCCTGGGGCTTAAGTAATGTAGAACATGCAGGCATTTATATTGCTAAGTGTGGGACCAGACACCTTCTGTGGTTCACCCACCATTAACTTATCCCTAAGAGCTTACACTGGAACTAGAGAAATATTTTTTTAGACGCCCTTGAGTAATAGCATCTCAATTACAATGGGAAAAAAGTTCCCAGCCTATTCTTTTCTAATTTCTGTCTTAATCGTAGTAACTTCTGTTTGCTAGTAGCTCTCAGAATTATGCTATTAACATTCCCATCTTTGAGAATATCTGGTTTTTTACAAATTTGCAAAGCTTTAAAACTAGAGATACATCTTTTTTTGAAGTGTTGCTAACAATTATGATTCTCTGTCCAGGCTTGTTTGTGCTGCCTGCAGATTGTTCACAGGGTTTAGAATTTTTAATGATAGTCTTATAAATTAATAGGAATGAATAGGTGTTTAGTTTAATGTTTGCATAGATCAGGAATGCGTTTTCCCCTGTTTCTTGCCCTATCGATTTTTAGCTCAGTACTAAATACATTCTTTGTTAGTGCCACAAAGTTTGAATCTAGATAAGTACTTTTTCAGGATGATTCCCAATGCATTCAGCCCAAAGTGTTTTTATCATAGAATCATAGAATGGTTTGTGTTGGGAGGGACCTTATAGGTCATCTAATTCCAACCCCCCTGCCGTGGGCAGGGACACCTTCCACTAGACCAGTTGCTCAAAGCCCCATCCAACCTGGCCTTGAACACTTCCAGGGATGGGGCATCCCCAACTTCTCTGAGCAACCTATTCCAGTGCCTCACCGCCCTCGTAGTGAAGAATTTCTTCCTTATATCTAATCTAAATCTACCCTCTTTCAGTTTAAAACCATTACCTCTTGTCCCATCACTGCCATGCCCTTGTAAAAAGTCCCTCTCCACCTTTCTTGTAGGCTCCCTTCAGGTACTGGAAGGCTGCTATAAGGTCTCCCTGGAGCCTTCTCTTCTCCAGGCTGAACAACCCCAACTCTCAGCCTGTCTTCATAGTAGAGGTGCTCCAGCCCTCTGATCATCTTCGTGGCCCTCCTCTGGACCTGCTCCAACAGGTCCATGTCCTTCTTATGTTGGGGGCCCCAGAGCTGAACGCAGTACTCCAGGCGGGGTCTCACGAGAGTGAGTAGAGGGGGAGGATCACCTCCCTTGACCTGCTGGTCACGCTTCGTTTGATGCAGCCCAGGATTCGGTTGGCTTTCTGGGATGCAAGCACACATTGCCAGGTCAAGTTGAGCTTCTCATCAACCAACACCCCCAAATCCTTCTCAGGGCTGCTCTCAATCCATTCTCCACCAGCCTGTATTTGTGCTTGGGATTGTCGCGACCCATGTGCAGGACCTTGCACTTGGCCTTGTTGAACCTCATGAGGTTCGCCTGGGCCCAACTCTCAAGCCTGTCAAGGTCCCTCTGGATGACATCCCTTCCTTCCAGCATGTCAACCCCACCACACAGCTTGGTGTTGTCAGCAAACTTGCTGAGGGTGCACCCAATCCCACTGTCCATGTCGCCGACAAAGATTTTTCACAGCTAGGAATATTAAACTCCTAACATCAGAGTTTGTGATGGAACAATTCAATGTTAGCTATAGCAACACTGCTTATGCACATTACAAATCTGTAATGTTTGCCACTCATCTGATTAATTCCACAAATACAGTTCAGAGAGTTTTCTGTGAGACTTTTTAAAGAAAGCATATGGATTTTGCTCCTAACTCCCATCTGTCTGCGTATCCTGCATTTTAAAGGAAGAGTACAATAGTGAGATAATGAATTTGGGTTAGCTTGTCTGTTTTCTCAGTGTTTCTTCACTCTGCCAGGTTTTGTTTCTTTAGACTGTAAACAACGTAGCACCAAAATAGTCTCCTTGCTGGCGTCATGCAGTCAAATCTACAGGTTGTATTCATGTGCTTGTATGGAATCCATGAAAGTCAGGTAGTTGAGGAACTCCTATTGTGTTAAAAGTTAAATTGCATTAGCAGCGTCCTACCCTCTGCATTTATAAATGACTGCTGTGCACTGCCCCACCGTTATTTCTGTTCTGATTTCCTATACCAATAATTCCCCATTTCCTAGAGTAGCACATGGAATTGTTTCTGCAGTTGCTTGCCCATTGAACGCACAAGCCTGTGGAGCCAACATTACATTATTGAGATGTGCTAAGTGGAAGAGAGATAATGGGAGTCTACAGAGAGTTTGCTGTGCTGTCAAAACAAGTAGCAATCACAGGTTCTATCACTACTGCAGAAACAAACTGAACTGAACACGTTCAACATCAACAGACTTGGAGAAGTGAAATTTCATCCAGAAACTTTCACGGCAAGTCCCTGTGCTTTGGAGTTTCCTTCACCTCTGGGGTCAACAGAGTGACCCCTCTCTTGTTGGGGTCTGTTGACCCTTAGGCTGAACTTCTTGTAAAGACTTAAGGCAATAAATAACTGTAGTAGGAACAGATCTTCTGGGAGATTTTTATTGGATAAAAGCCTAAGCTGCCCATTGGGGAGTCAAAGAGAGTTTCTCTGAGGCACTCGCAGGTGAAGTGCATACATGCCATAGTCTAACCTCACATACGGAGTACCTACAGCAGGAGAGAAGTAACTGGATTTAGCTTGTGTGTGAAGGGCCTGGGGCACGCGTATAGCCCTGCAACTACATGTCATGGCTGAGAGAAGGAATTCTGTATGTGTGTGGTTTTCTGTTACCAGACAAAAAATACTGTTTGTTGGACTGAAGACTTAGGGCGTGTGTAAGTTGTAGCCTTCATGGTGCAATGAAGTTCAGGCTGACACTTAGAGCTGACGCACCCTTTCATGAGCTTGAAAATCAGGAAGCTGAACTAAATCAGATATGTATTTGTGACTGAAGATGGGAAGTCTCTTGACACTGCAGAATTAAGAACAGTGTGTTTGACTCAAAGGAGGTGCCATTTCCGAACGAGTTTGCCTACTTAATATTTTTATTCTGTGTTTTCGAGATCTCTGTGGGGAACATTGTAGACCACTAAGCCTGGCTACTTTGAATATTTACCTGTATACTAAAATCATACTAATTCCAGCTACCTTGACCTGCAGCTTGACTCTTTTGAACTCTGTCATTCAAACCAGATGCATATGTGTAAGCGTCCAAGAACTTGGGAAAACAGAAAATCCAAATCTGAATCAGAACTGAGTGACTCTGTCCCATCCCCAGTTCATAATAAGGTTGGGACAGCAGTTCTGTGTTGCTGATGTGACCTTTCCATTGCTTTCGGTATGAGCTCTTGAGTGGTTACCCATTATATGTGTATGTATTCAGTGTGTATATGTCCTTTTCAAAGTTACTGGGTTGTTTATTTTGTTTCCTTGTCAGAATGATCACAGATAGTGCATCTGTTTGAGTTACAACAGTGAGGGTCAGGACTGATAACAGACTATTTTAAGCTACTCTTAACAACAGCCTGTGAAACTGCAAGGTTGTGGGAAAGATAGCAATGGAGGTTTATGGAACTGTGGAGTGAATTATTAACTGACGCTTCTAGCCCAACATGACAAATAAAATTCTATTGCAAAAAGATACTCACTTGTGTCAGGCATCGATTTTTGAAGATGTCTAACAAATGGCTTCTGGGTAAGCACGCTATCTTTCTTAATTTGTCTGTTTGATCAGTGAAGTTGAATGGAGAGAGAGCCACCAAATAAAATTAGCATTTTCTTTCAGTCATTATCTGTGCTTTCTTAATAAAAGACCTGGAAGCCCCACTGATTTAAATGTATAGTACAGACATATGCAAATTTCAGATATATTTATTTCAGTTTCCTGGTAAAATCACTGAAGGACCATGAATCAACTCCAGACATGGCAAAACAGATATTCATCTCAATGGTGGTGTTTTTTGGTTGGAGTTTTTTTGTTGTTGCTGGGGTTTTTGTTTGGTTTTGGTTTTGTTTTTTTTTTTTTTAATTTTAATTGAGATATATCTGTTTGGCACACTGTTGCTGATTACCATGTTGTTTCATCTGGCAAACAGCGTTTGTTGTGTCCACTCACAGTAATTAGCCAGGATGATATGAAAAGGGGAGGGGACAGTAATTGGAAACTACAATAGCTGAGTTTCTCTTTTGCAAGGCTTGATCCCTGGCTGTAGATCAAAACCAAGAAAGAAGGAAGAGGAAGTACCAAGTCAGCCAAAGAGCATTGCTGCTCCATGAGGTAGATAATGGCTCCCAAGGATCCAGCCTGCCTCCAAGAATATCTTCTTGCCGATGGGTAAGATGAGTAATGCATGCTTATTGCTAATGCTGTGGCGTAGGTCAACTCCTGGAGACGTGCGATTTTTCACATCTAGTGCTACTTTTGGTAAGATGAGAGAGCTCTCTCGGAACACTTCTTTCCAAGCCAATTTTTCCTCTGTGTGTTCCTTGCCTCATTCTGCAGCATGAAACTGTAACTCTGTGGGGTATTAGCTTCCTCAGGTTAAGTGCTGGATCAGTTGATGGGTGGATCCACTTGCTGCTTTTTGGCAGCAGGAAAATGGCAGTGCCTTTAATATATTTACAGTATTTATACTAAAGAAGTATATTTACTTCAACAGGTAGGGCTATACATGGGAAGGGGGAAGCCTTGCTGCTATTGGCAGTTTTTAACACTCTCTTGTGTGGCTACAGGACTACAAAGTATAAGGGTATAACCCCACTTTTCTGCGAACAGATATGTCATCTGTATTGCGCATGACGATAACAGATGCAGTCTATCGGGGATGGAGGAGTGCTTTTATCAGGCATACAGATTTATTTCGCAAAGGAAATCATTAGAAGCTTTAAACTTGGAGGTATCTTATCCTCCAGAGGTACAAGGCGTCTCATCATTAATGCTCAATGTGCAGATAATTCAGGAGTAATACCTTACTACAGGAACAGGATGCACAAGAATTTTTCATAATAGTTTGGTAGGTGAGAGACGTAAGAAGATTAATTACTTTACAGATAGCATTGTAGTACTTGCAGTTTGCAATGGTATAAGTGAGGGAGGGTACGCAGAAAGACTACTCACTTGAAATTTAGATGTAAAGGCTGGCTTTCCATCATAGTCACATCTCATTGTTCATTCTTATTGCTGTGCTCAGAGTGTGAGAGAGAATGTAATTCACTGTTCTGAAGTATCTGTATTGTTTGTAACTAGTGGAATGAATTAAAAATGGAGTGTCTTTCTTTGGCTTTTCATGTTCAAAGAGGATACTGTCACAACTTCCTTAATCATGGTGACTTGAAATCTCTTTTAAATTTTATTCTCCCCTGTGTTTGAGTGTCAGAGTAATATTATACACAGGTATTAGATACTGGGTTAGCATTGACATTTACAATGTTATTTTTTATGTTCAATATTCTGAATTTCTGATTTGATCTAATGGGCAGAAAGGGACTTGGGGGGGGAAGATAGTATTTTCAGTTGTGACTTACGGCCAAATTTGTAAACACTTAAGTATCTAGTGCTAAACATTTCTAATTTAGATTAACTGCTTACAGACCTGCTTATGTTTTTCTAGCAATCTGTATTGTTCAGTACAGCTTAATATGATAATGCATCCTAGACGTGTCTGAACGGTTGGTCAGCCATGCAGCATAATGCAGTACCAAGGGAAGGTACCTGGCATAGGTCTGGGACCAATATGACCACACTGATAGAGCCCTACCCCAAGAGGCTCAGGCTCAGCATGGTGCTGACCTGGCTGGTGTTGCACCAAGTAGCTCTAAGTGCCTTTAAAGCCTGACTCATATTTGAGAGGCTCTGGTTTCAAATCTGCAGTAGCAGAAGCGATCCCCAGCAGTCAGGCAGCCCTCTTACCTTCCCCATGGAAGGAGTGCCTGAACGTCAGCTCATCATCTGTCAGCTTGCTATGTGGCATATTAATGTGGCTGGAGATCACTGTGTTGTACCCGAATGTTTTAGTTCACGAGCATTGGTGGCTGAGGAGACACACCACGCTGGGTATCTTTCTGGTGAGGGCTACAGAGTGGTGCCAAGGCTCAGTCGACTTGCAGATATGACTCAGTGATCATAGGAGCCATAAATTGACAAGACATGGGCTCCTAAGTGCCTAAAGTGTTTTTTACAGTGACTTTCAGGAGCTAAAGCCAGGTAAGTCCTTTCAGCAGTTTCAACTGATTTAAGGAGATTCTGAGCTAAGGCCATCATTCAAGAAAGTGCTTATGCACATTCTGTTCAAAGAAGCACTTAACTGTATTTTGCTTAATCTGCTGTGTTGCTTTTCCCCTGTGCTGTTTTATACCTTGCTCTGTAATGGCCAATATTTGAGATTGTTTGTCGCAGAAAAAAGCAATGCATTGAGAATAGTTGTGTGACCTGTGCATGCTAAGAATTATTATTGTGGAAGCTATACAGAAGTTCTCGTACTCTGAAACACAGAATTTGGAGAGAAATAAAGTGTTGTAAACAATTTCATTGCAAGTTTCATTATAATGTGTCGTAGGAAGGCAATTATCTTGCCCTGTTCACATGATCTAGTATTAGTGCTAATCATTCCTTTCCCTTAAAGCAAACCATTTGTCAGATACAGTTATTCATTGCTTGGGTTTTGCAGTTTTTGAGGGTGGTGGAAGGGTATGTCAGTTGTGGCATCCTTTTCATGTAAGCTTTTCATACAGAAAAGTTGCAAAACATTGTAGTAGCTTAGCAGAAATATGGGCAATTTCAGAGGAACATGAAAATTTACCTTTTCAGTCTTTAGAATGCCCCAGAGTGCTGAGGTGAAATCCGTGAACTCCCAAGCATTGTAGAGCTAAATCACCTAAGATTTCTGACTGCTTTCACTTAAATTTTCTTTGCAAGCTACTAATTGTGTCCAGCAGCAGCTATGAGAAGAGGTATCACAAAGATGTAAATTAAACCTCTGGGAATTGCACCCAAAAGAGAATTGGCAGCCCTGGGCACCTCGCATTAAGACAGTGGCAGTAATTGGAGTAAGCTTGGTTCTCCTGCTTGTAAACACTCTCTGTTTAACCTGGTTCATTAGAACTGGAAGCTCTAGTTAATTTCTGCAGAGCTTTTCCATACAATTAGGGTTCTGTGTGATTAGGGTCAGGATTACAGTCATCTTCAGTATCTGCTTTTGGCTTTTCCATGAAAAAGTGAAATTATGATGATGGAGGGAAGAGAATTAAAAAGCAAACACCCCCGCCAAAAAAAAGAGAAAGTGCTATCTTTAAAAAGCATGAAAACTGGTAAAACCTGAAACTCACTTAAATAACTTACCTTTTCCTCCCCTGACAAACAAACAAACAAACAGAAAGACCAGGACTCAGTTTTGCTATAGTGCCGAAAATGAGAGATTTCAGTCTACGTGTTTGAGCTAGGTCCTGATTCCAATACTACTGACCATGTCCTTTTAGAAAGCTGTTGTTGCTGCACCAGCCTCTCTTGAAATCCCGTCCCCAAGTCTATCTAAATAGATCAGTTCAAGATGTTGTAGTTCTTATACAAATGGGTGAATGCCTACTAGAGACATCTAAACGTTGTTGCTTCCCAAAGATTGCATCTCGTCTTGAATGTTAACAGCTGATATATTCCTTGGTATTTATATTCATTTCTATTCTTGGTTGACTTTACATAATCTCATGAAGCCTTTTTATTTTTATGTAAAAGGAGATTACTATGGTTAGCAACAACTGACGCTAGCACAGATAAAATGGCTTAAAATAGTTGATAGAAAGGATGAGAAAGACAGTAGTTTGTATAGAGCTTGTAGAAAGTTTCTCTGCATTTACAACTGATTTTTAACACTGGATAATCTGACTTGCCTTTTTTTTTCCTCCCCCTCCAAGATGTTTTGGCTTAAGACCCTGTGACTTGGGATTTTTTTTCCAGATTTCCCATTACTTTCAAACACTGAAAAAGGGCCCTTACACTGTGAACTGTCTCCACAGCATATTTGAAAAATACTTTGGATGTGATACAGTCCCTTCCTGTGTAAGACAATTTCATGTGGAGATAGGAATAAGAAACGAAGTTCAAGTGTAGAATTGTTAAATGAACAGACTAATTTTGATGGTTTCTTGACACTGTTACCATCTTGTAAGCGCGGTAGTCCACAGCTAAGACCAGAAATGTAAATTGTATGTTCATTCTTGAGAACCCCTTGGTGATACCAGCATATTGGTTTTCAGAACTGTACGTATTCTTCTCTCATGCATGGTAATTAGATTAAATTAGTGCAGAAAAATAGAGTCATGCTATGTTCATATTCTGTACATACACACCCCTGAAACTCCCTATATAAACTAAGTACGCGTTCTCAGTGCTTTTCAGGATCAGCAGTGGAATGGCTGGGCAGTCTTGCAGGATCTAACCTTGAAGAATGAGCAGTATTACAGATCCATATATATATTCTCCAATACAGGCTTTAGCTTTGCTAAAATGAATGGCATTTTCCATTATTATATTAGCATCACTGGGAGAATTGACACAACCATTTGATAGGATTAAAGCATATGTCTGTCAAACTAAAATGAATCCAACTCTTTTGAGATCCCCAACTGAGCATGCTGCCCACAATATCACGTGAAATGTTTCTTGAGTCATGAATTTTCAGGGCTTGTTTACAGGTAATTTCTTGGCTATAAGAGAAAAGGAGAAGTGCTTCTAGGTTTATATTTCATAGTACTCTTCACGATTTTTTGATGAAAGCTGCCGGATGCTTTCCCTGCTGTTGCATCCATATGAGGGACAGAGTAAAATGGAGTTGACGATGATTCTAATGTATGTTTGCAAGTACTTTTTTTTGTTGCAGTGGGGCTGACTTAATAAATTGGAGTAATGCCAGAAGGTACTTCTGTCATGACAGGGGTTTGTAGTCCTGAAGGAAGTATTTATGTTGTAAAATGTAAAGCATTTGTCATTTTGCAGTGATTTTTCTCGGTGCGTGCCAGCCTGCCTGCTGCAATGAATTAAATTAATGTGTGCCCCGCTGAAATGGTTTACAGTATAGTAATTGTCACTGGCAACACAATGTTGTTTTTAAGTTGTTATTATGCAGGCACAAGCCCATATGTCATACAAAATTGATATGCTGCATTATGTATACTACCTTCAAATTAACTTGGTATAATATTTGTCTTGTTAAGAACCAGCTATTCTGTTGATGTCATAAACAAATGTGTCTCCTCAATTTTTCTTATTCAAAAAAGAAAAAAAACCCACACCACCCCTCCCCAAGAGCTGAGGTCAGATTTAATTTAGAACAGAGTAGGTCCTAATAATTAAGAGAGAATGAATTAAAAATTAATAAAAGTAAATATGGAAGGGCACAGTAGACTTTTTTCCCATACAATTAATAAATCTACCTCGAATAAGCTGAAAGAGGAGAATAATTAGCTTAGCCAGGTAACTGCACTTGATTTGCCAAGCCTTTTGTGGTAGTTTGCATGCTATGTTGCAGTCTGTGCTTGGCTTCCTTTTAGGCTTGCTCTCCGTCATGTAAACAGGTTCAAAAGGGCTTAGCAAAATGGATGATTATTTATTGCTGAGTCATGTACGGTTTTATTATATTCTGCTTTTTGTGTCTGTTTGCTGTTTAGCTTGAATGAATATTCAGTTATGAGAAAGCATGGATCTCTCTAATGCACGTGGGTAAACGGTGTTTTGGTGTAGGAGTCTGATCCAAAGCCCACTGAAATCAGACCATCTCTATCTGCTGCTGTCAGTAAGCTTTGCATCTTTGCATCAGGCCAGGCTGCAATGAGAATTGAGCCTTGAAAATTTAAATTTCAGGCACAAATTCCTCCTCTCAATACCTTTTCTATTTCTCCAGGAGATCATTCCAGCTAAGATGCTTTCTTCATCCTGACCATCCCCAAATACCTGCATTAGACATAGATAATTTGCAGATCCATTTACATTGCAGCACTTTTTCTCTAAGTAAGGTGGTGTGCAAGGGCTATGGGTTATAGTGAGATCTGAAACAGTGAGGTGGTTTACAAGCCTCACATGGCTCTTTTTCATTAACTTTGCTCATTTACAGTGAGACTTTTATGTGTTTCTTCTTGGTGATAATACTGAAAATGATGGAGTAAAAGAGAGTCCTGTGTTTAATCAAGAGAGCAGCTCATTCTAACTCACTAAAAGATTTAAGGCTAAGAAAGCTTTCTGCTTTCTCTCACTTAAAGAAAGCGACAACAGCAGCGAACCAAAAACCAATGACAACTACAGGCTCTGCATACTGAAAAGATGTGTCACTGCAGCATCAGGACAGCAGGTACTAACCAGCGTCCTGTTACCACCAAGGCAGTATGTGGCGGATGCCACTTCTAATGTCAACCCATTACAAAATCATTAACTGGCCTCTATGCGTTTTACAAATATTTGCTTCCAATTAGTTTTGTTGCTGCAAGGCCCGCATTATTATATCTGTTAAATGAACTCCAGGGTCAGAGGAGTGGATGTTGGGTTGTTGGTTTTTTTTTTTTTCAATTTCAGGTTTTCCATTTCCTTGCAACAGAGGATCAGATCCTGTTGTTTGATTCTTTTACTGGATCCAAGTATGCATAAGCAATGAAAAGGCTCCTACACTGGGTAGTTTTGCTTCTTTGGCACCTTTTATTTTTTAGTTTAGTGGCAGTGTTTGCATCAGAAAGAGGGGGTAGCTGGGCCTTGCTGTAATCTAATTAATTCCCACTGAACAAAGTAATTTCTGCGGGATTGTTTTAGTTGGATAATGTAAAGACTGAACACCTGTAAGTGACTGTGATACGGAAGACTGAACGTGTCAGGCTTGGACTAACAAATGAGTCCTCTGAAACACCTTTTGCCACAACAGATGGGCATGGTATGGCACAGTTGGATGGCACTAGATGAGCTGTTGATTTCAGTACAGAATATACTTTCTACAGAAAGATCTGCAGAAAAGCAGAAGAGATCTGCTACAGTTATGAATCACCTGCAAACCTCAGATCATTTTAGTGATCAAATCTAGTATCAAATAGGTTACTTTATTTCCTTTCTGCCTAGTAACTCTTCTTCATTTATTCAAATGTCTAGAAAATACATAACTACGATATTCACTGCAGCAGTGAATTCCAGAGGTTGGTAGGGCTCTCTGCCAAAAATTCCAGACTGGAGGTATAATTATATATAATTATATTGTTTCAAGAGAGGTATGTTAAAGAGTTCTTAAAATGATCAGAGATGATGACTTTTAAGATTAAACTATGACTTTTTACATTATGTCTGTGAGTCATTTTAATAACATATTCATTTTATCTTTTATGTTTCCATATAATTTTACACACCTGCAATATGGTGTGTGTTTTAGTGATAGTCAAGCCTTTCTGATATTAAAGCCACCTGTGATCTGGTAGCTATTATAGCTGTTAATAGAATCAGTTACTCAAAGCAACAGCCATCTGTGTCATCACTAGGGTTGAATTAACAAACCGAGCAGGGGCAATTCCTGTTGGTTTTTAGCAAAGCTAACATCACTTAATGCAGGGCGGAATCTGGTTTAGTGTTTAGAGTGGAGGAACCTCTGTTTCTGTTGCAGGCTCTGCCAGGCAGTGGTGAGATTTTACACAAAGGCTTTGAACTCGCTGCTCCAGCTTTTCTTCATCCATCAAAGGTGAGCGGTCATCTCAAAATTCAGCAAATTACTATTGAATGTGCAAAATGTTTAAGCTTATTTCTCTGGATACAGGACAGAGTTCTTTTGCAGCTTTGTTGTCTTGGAAAAGTTTTGAAGCTTACAGCATAGTTCGGTACCTCTAAGAAGATTTTCCGTCCTTAGCTGAAATGTTACGTCATCCTGACTGGTTCTTTTGGAACTGATGCAAATAATGGTATAGTCTTTAGTTAGAACAAAGCTTAATCTTCCAGAACATAATTTTGACCCAATGTATACTTGGTGAAAGTTTTGATTGCTAAAATATTGGCAATGTTGTTCAATGAAAGATGTGATTTTAAATGCAGGCGCTGCAGTTTTCTTTATGCTGAGCCAATTAAACTATACCTGTTATATTCCTCACCTTAAATTACAACAGATACAGTATTCAACAATGGAATATACAAAACGGAACAAAACTATGACAATAATTAAATCAGTTTTGCTTTGTCTTTGAAACAGCTTCAGATTTGTTGCATGTTCAATGTAAAAGGTTAAGCCATCTTTCTGTACCTGTCTACTGTATAGAACCGAAGCAGAACCCTTCCTTCTTCCAACCTTTGGAGTGGCATACTAAATTATGGCCTGTGTAAACATACTGGTGAGTAGGGCCACCATAGTGAATCTCATCTACATGAAAATGAATGCTATGACATGGTGTGTAAGATGAAAACTTGAGCATTTGTGGACAAAGATCAACTGTTGTGTTCTCTACTCCAGTACAAGAGTGTTCTGATGGCTTGGGCTTCTGAGGCTCCTCCTTTTGCATCTCGTAGTGGCATGGAAAGCAAATCGCCTTCAGCAAGAATTTCGAGTGTTGGCAACTTGAAAGTCTATATTTTGTATAGAATATATTCTTTCAAATTGGATAGTTAGGCATGGAAAAACTTTTACTAAGTTTTCTGAGGCTTTTTCCTTCTGATTTAGTAGAGCATAGCCCTAAATATGTAGCTCTTCATGGCAAATGAATTTTGATCTGCACAGTGCCACTCAGTGTACAGAAAGCTTGTCATTATTGCTCTTGGCATTCTTTGGGAGTTGCTGTTTGTTTTGATGTGGAGAATTCTGGCAAATTGTTTCTATCTCCAGGTGTTGGTTGTTTTTTTTAAACTAAACAAAAATGAAATCTTTGCCAATAGCACCTTTCAGCTGTGGAACTGTATGTGAGATGAGTGTTGTTATTCCTAATTAATGTACTGAGAAACAACATGAAGTGGCTTGTCTGTGATTGTTCATTAA
This sequence comes from Calonectris borealis, assembly GCF_964195595.1. Taxonomy (NCBI): domain Eukaryota; kingdom Metazoa; phylum Chordata; class Aves; order Procellariiformes; family Procellariidae; genus Calonectris; species Calonectris borealis. Next base: position 753,061 of record NC_134338.1, on the reverse strand, counting down.
GTCACTGGCAAAAGCTTGGAATAAAATCAGGAGATCTTGAATTTGCATTTGTTGCCCTTCCAACAGCTTGTTCTTTTTATTTATTTCTTTATTTTTAAAGGTGTCTGTTCCCAGCATCTCTGAAAATCAGTCCACTTTCAATTTAGTGGTACTGACATTATGGCTATTGCTGGCATCTGAGTACCTAAGACAATATGCTTGTAAATAAATGTTTGCATACTTTAGGAGTTAAATCTCCATAAGTTACCAGTGGAGATCAAGGATGTGCTGTTTCTTGAGCAGACATGTTGATGAGTTCTTCCCTTCATTTCGAATTATAGGAAAGCAGGGTCTTGCACCATTTCAGTTCCAGTTCAGGGGAATGCTTTTGTTACAGCAGTAAACAAATTGGAAGATCTTTTGGCAGCTCACATATTTTCATATGCCAAGAATTATTTCCCTAGTATATACAACTGTACTTTTAATGTTTACTGGATTTATTTGGCGAAACAAGTGGAATAGTATGATCTGGGACAGAAAGTGTCTACTTGGCTACCTGTAAAACTGCCCTAGTTAACAGATAGCCATGTAATCTAGCATTGAAATGTTTTTAGCAGTGAAGTACTTCTATAGAGGGGTAAAAGAATTAAGTAATAGCATAAGAAGCGAGGAAACATACCGCTTACATAGATCAGAACAGTATTTGTATCTGTACTTTATAGCTGCAAAGATGAGACAGCCTGTATTTAAGTGACCGTAGCATCCTGATATCCCTATGTGTATGTGCAGCGTACAGTGCCTGCAAGTCTACTATAAGCCTTTTCTTCCGAAGTCAAACAAGGAGCTCAGTCTGTTGAAGTCACATGTATGTGGGATAAAATGACAATTGTAAGGAGGACAGCACCAGTATAGGCTGGTGAACTGGGACTAGAGTGGAAGGGGATGGAGCTGGATTCGTTCTTGTGCTAGTAGTCCACTTTAGGACTCTCTGAAAGAGTATGTTATCCCCTCCATTTGGGAACAATTTAAAAAGTGCCTTGGGATCTACCAAGCTGTATTAGAGTTAAGGTATTATTATTATCATCTTTCTTGGCTTATCAAGTAGCTAAAAGACTAATGTTAATAGCTTTAATTTCACTGCAAACTGTAAATCTCGTGTCAAGTGAAGTGCTTTGTATGCCACGGTTCTGTCTCACAGCGCACTGGCTTGACTTCCCTTACATGATTTCAAAAACAAAATTACTCATTCTCAGTACTTGCTCCTGAGTCTGTTCATATAGATATATATATATACACACACACACACAGAGACTATATGTGCATATATATAAAAACTGTATTTCCATTGGCTGTAACTCGGCAAAAAGGAAACTTGGCATCACTAGAAGTCATAGATCAATAGATTCATTCAACAGCAATAATTATTGAAATCATAAGGATGGTGAATACCTCTCAGCTGTAAACAGTTCTGAAGTGAGATCTTGTGAGTCTTTTCTGTTTTCAAAAAGCAAGAAACTGTAGAATTAAGATCATTGTTACAAACTTTAGTCCATCTTACAGATCATTTTCTTGGTCTGCTCTCTAATGGTGGCTTTTAAAATTGGTTATAGCAATTTAAAATATTTTCTGTATGCAAAGATAGGGTACATAAAACCATCTGAAATTAGTTTCGGTGCACACTTTCAATTGAAAGCGATCCCTCAGTTCATACATACATCATAGGACGGGGTTCATCAGAGCAGCTGTCGGTCCTGGTCTGTGTGGGACTGAGAAATCTAAACTACAGCTGCATTAGAGCAATGCAGCACCACTTGGAGCTAAAATAATGAATTTTTTGAGATATGCAACTTTGTAGAGAAAAACCAATGGTTTAGGAAGCAGACCTTTGGATTTTTTTTCTTTAAGTACAGTCAAAAGCCTATGTTGCCAAAATCTTTCTCCCTTCCCCCTGTTTTGGCCAGTTTTATTCATGGGCACTCTAACATTAAACATTTGCTCTCTGGTGTACGCAATCTTGAAGACCATTGCAATGAAGATGTTTGAGTATTTTCCATCTTCTCTACTGAAGTAGTGGCCAAACCAGATCTGCTCATGTAAGAACACTTGAAAATGTTCATAACTGGGAAGATAGGTTGAATGACTGAACACTGCCCAAAAGACTTGCAAACACCACAGGGAATGTACTGTTATTCATTGCTTTGTGCTGACAAAATATGTTTAAAGCTACACAGCGCTTGACTGTGTTGGAGGAGAAAAAGCAAGACACTGGAGAAGTACTGAGATAACTGAGTGTTTCCTTGAATGCAGTAGGATTGGGGCCTGAGGTTAAAGTTGAGCGAGTTGTGAGGCCTGTTGCCTTAAACAAGTGAATGTTTCGTGGGTTTGATTTTTCCTCTTGTATAGCCAGATTATGACAGTGTTTAGCAATCTAAAAGGAGCTGTTTGTTTAATGGGTCGCTGGGATGTATCCCAAGGCTCAGAAAGTACTTTGAAACCTTTAAGTAAAAGGAAGCATATGTTAAGCGTTAATTACTGGATGTATAGTTCTACACAGATTTTATTATTGCTGTATGATCGAGAGTAAGCAGCACTCCTTGCTTTCATGGTCAGTCTGAAACCAGAAGAGGCACTAAAGTTCAAACACAACGTTTGAACAGTAAAATTAGACTTTATTTTTGCTGTTTTGTTATGCAGATGTTGTGGTGCTTTGGAGCGCTGATCTCAAGAGGGGTAGGCAGACATTCAGTTCAAGATAGTCCCATGCCTGGAAAGAGCTTGCAGGTCCTCATTATTAGTATTATTCTACTGTTTTGCTAATTCATCTTTGGGTTTATGCTTAGCAGCAGCACTTATTTTAACAGAGTTAGATTATGAATTACTCTGTGGAGAAGTTCTCAGCAGTGTGGATTTTGAAAGGAGGCAGGAAGGAAGAAAGAGAGAGCAGGGAAAAAATAGAATAGAAATTTCCCTCTGTCCTTTTCCAGCTGACTGGGAACGGGTTGAAAGTAGTCCCAAGGCATGTCATAGCATCTATTAATTATGGGAGCAACGTTCTACACATGGCTAATGATCCACTGTATGGATTCATTTCCTTTGGTTTCAACAGCTTAGTTCTGAGCATTAGAATGATGGATTTGTCTTCATCCTGAAGGCTTCCATTTGAAAGTCAAAACTTCTTGTGGAAGAATGCTTAACCCTGTTAGCTCCTGCAGTAAGCTTCCTGCCACCCAAAAGGCAGGCAAGCAGGCAGAGGGGCTCAGAAGGTAGTATGCCCACGTAAATCTTTAGCTGGGTGCAAGTGAAAATGGCAAGTTTAATTTGGTAGGAGTCCTAGAAAGGTGAAAGAAGATAAAAGAGGATGAGAATTTGCATGGGCTGTCTTAGTGTTTGTGTTCAAGTTTCCACTTGGCCCTGTTCAGAACTGACATAGAGAATTGGTTAATGGCAGAGTATTAAAATAAAAGCCATACAGTCATAACCTCTGGTACAAAACAACTTTGGTAATGCTAGTATAGCAGCTAAAGCTTTAAATTAAGTATTACATTCAGCTACTGCTGTCTGTGTGAATGCCTAATGTTCTGTTTGTTTGAAACAAATATATTTAGTAGTTTCTTATTTTTTCTTCTTCACTTAGTCTTTCAGTGATGCATGTGCACAGACACTTGCAGTGGTTAAATATGAAATATCTGCTACTTTTCCCCTGCAAATTATGGGCTTGCGTGCACTGTATCAAGTTTATTGAGTGTCCTAGAATATTTTAGAGATTCAAGATGATTGTTGTCATTATCCATTGTGTACCATTGAAGGGGAAAGCGGTTTTATTAATTTAAAAGTCTAACAAATTGAAAAGCACAAACAATTTAATACAAAAGCCCTGAGAGTGTTAATGCTGTGAACTTGCCAGGACAGCGAGTTGAGTGTTTGGGCAGGCATGCAAGCCACTGTCCACAAGGTAACCAAGGTGTGTATTTACTGCAGGTTGTCTGTTTTGTCCATGCTATCATCCTGATCTATAATAAGCACTATGTTACTTTCCTGTCCAAGAAAGATACCATCTAGAACTCATTTACTATGGGATAAATGCACACGCATGGGTGGTTACCATTATATACTTAAGTTTAAAACTTAATTTGTGATTGGGATTGATGAATTACATTCATTGCTCTGCAAATTACTTTTCAAAGTAACTACGGGAAAACCAGGTAGGGCTTGTCTGTGAGGTTTTAAGGGATGAGTTTGTGTTTATTTCATAATTTTTCTCAGTGTAATGGTGCTTTAATTCAATATAGTTTTATGGTCCTTTTTGTAAAGGAAAACACATTGAAGAACATTCTCATACTCTAAAACTGTGCTGTTTCTGCAAAGTGCTGTCCCAATTTAACTATACTGGGATACTTAGAACAATTAATTTATTTAGACAAAATCTGGATCTGCCTGTGTCTCTCTTTGCCTGTCTTTAAGATGAACAGTCAGAACGTATACAGAGTGAGGCCTTGGAGCAACCACAGTTAAAAACATGACACAGTACCATTCATTTCAGTGATTGTTTTAACCAAGTCAGGTCTGGCTTAATGTTAAAAACTAGCATACTAGATAGAAGCACAAGCAGCATGTTTTGGGGGAGCTGAAGCTGTGGTTATGATTTTCTATTTGCTCATTGCCTGGTTACAGATGTAATTTTTTTTTTTTTTTTAATGGGAAAATCAGGCTGTGAATAGATGACTCTCTTTACCAACGTTAAATTGAACGTATTTCATTGAAGACAGTGGGCCAGGCACTGACCTAGTGGGAGAGCCTTCCATATCTGTAGAACTTATTCAGCTATCTACAGCAGCTGAGGTGATCTGCTTTCAGAGTTAGGTCCATGTATAAAGTTGAACATATGCCCTGGTGTTCAGGGTTGAAGATCTGGAAATTGTACTGGGTAAAAATTGAAATCTTATCAAAAGCATCTGGATCTTCAGCCTGACATGAATATGAGTTTCTTCCATAAAGTGTTTCTAGCCTGATTTATGATGTTGTGGCCAGCTGCTGTATGGAGGATGGGGGTTTTTTTCTTTTTTTTTCTTTTCTTTTTTTTTAGGGTGGTTTGTTTTGTGGTTTTTGTTTTCTTTGTTTTTTTTTTTAAATGGCGTGACTGAAGCAGCTGCTGTCTAGCTGGGAAGAAAATTGATAACTCCACACTGTAGGCAAGCAGGGTGCTTGCATTGGAGTCATTGGTTTCCTTCCCTGCCAGGCAGTGGCTGCTCCAGTCTCTGCAGAAGGCAGACTGCATCCTTTATGGACTTCATCATCAGTGCAGTCGTGCAGAAACTCCACCATTAGAATATAATGGCATTATTAAGGAAAGGGTAGCGTTTGAAGAAGCCACTTGGTTTAGAGACCCTAAAGACCACTTCTGTTGTTCCCTTGAAATGATAGCATTGGAACTGAGGCTGGAAGCTTTTTCACTAATATGAAGGTTTCTGCCACTTTCAGGATGGAATGTTTCAATGCTTTTCTTTTTTTTTCTAATTTTTCTTACTTACTCATGAAAAAGTCAAGAAGCTAGTTGCAGCTTTGGCTGTGGGAGCTGAGCTGCAAAACTTAGATGAGCTCTTTTAAAAATGTGCCTTTTGTTTTGGACATAAAGGAACAGATTCTGATAGATACCTGGCCCCACAGGATCCAAATAGCTCTAGCTATTGCTCTTGTGCTGGCAAGACATGATTGGCATTAAAAATATTAAATTATTAAATTTCAAACCCGTGTTTATTTAAAAAAAATCAAAGCATGTAATTTTTTTCATGAAACAGAGGTAATTACTAAATACTGCCAGTTTGACTTAATTTGACCTCAGTAGAACCAAATGCTTTGAAATTCTCTTGCAAGTATCTTGATGTGACATGTTCCTGTAAGGCACTCTTACTGAGTCAGAGCAGCCCATTTTGATACACAAAAAAAGGTTTTGTGGGAATATTTTTTGACTAGCTGAAGTGCTGAGTTTTAGTCTGGGTCATTCAGTGCGTAAATATTTGTATGAAGACCTCTTTCTGAATGTCTGAACCTAGCCAGCCTTCTAGCACCACAGAAAGATAGGGAAAATGTTCTGTGAGTAAAAATTTTGGCAGGCTCCTTTAAAAAGAAGGTGTGCAGATGGAATACAAAACATTAAATCCTTGGAGTGTTAAAAAAAAAAAGAATTCTTTTTCAAGGGAATGATTTTTCTAAAATGCAAAAGGGAATCCGATGCCTAATTTCACTCTCCTTCTTTCAGTTGTGCATCAGAACCCTTTGCAGCTCTGTTTATTTCTTAAGAATAAAAATGAATTATGTGTTTGAATACCAGATGGGGACATAAAGCATACTGTTCATTAGAAAAGTCTGTATTAATTGAATAATAGAAATGATTAATTATTGTCCAGCTTTGAAAATTAGAATTCCTATTCCAGGTCATCGATTTTGTTTTGTTTTATGTTTTTTTTTTTTTTTAAATACCTACCTTGAATCACTTAAAATTAAAATTAACGTTGTAATTATTAACTTCTAGCTATTAGAGCTGATGGTAATGCTTGTTTTTTATATTCCTCGAAAATACTTCAGGCATAGTTGCTGTCTAGACACTATCATTTCCTATTCGATCCCAAATTGTTCCCAGTGTGGTTTCTGGTTGTAACATCACAGTGGAAGAAATACCATGAAATGAAACAGAAAGCTATCTATAGAATTTTCATCATAGGAGAATTCACTTAGACTGGCAAACAGGGTTCAGATTTTCCTCTAAATTAAATTGTGTGTGTTACTTGTTTATGATTAGAAAGCTACAAGATGTCCAACATTGCCAGGATTCAAGGCATTCAGGTTCTTTCTCTTTTTATAGGGGAAAAGACAAAAAAAAAAAAAAATCTCGACAACAATCAATCTGCTGAGACATTGTGACAACTGCTTACCATGCTGATCGATATTACTTGTCTTTCTTTTTATGTCCTGTCTGAGGTCTCTTGTTCTTGCATGTAAGCTTGCCGAGGAGGGGACTCCTTCAATTCTGTGTCCATGTAGCACATGAGCATCCTGGCCAGCGACACGGTTCCTTTAGCTGGTAAGAAAGCTAGTAATGCATCCCAGGAAAAAAATAATTCATGGATTCTGCAAATAGCATTTTGAGCTGTGCCACCAACAAAGTCTGGCTTTTGGGGGGTGGGACAGTTGTGGCGTTTTGTTTGGTGTTTTTTGATTTTTTAAAATAATGTATGTTCATCACTGAACATCTTGGTGCTTTGCCAGTATCAACAGAGGATTGATTCTTGCAGCTCTTTGAAGGAGTGGATGGAAGGAATGAAGAACTGAGGAAGGAGTAGATTGCTTCTACCTGGTTTTAGGCTGTGGATAGACTCTTTCCTATGTACCTTAAATCTGTTCAGGCAGTGGAGAGGAGTATGTACTTTCAAAGGCTAATTTAAGCTTAACTGAGCTTCCTGATTCTCTGCAGATGTTTGTCTCTTCTCTAATTTAGGCCTCATCCCAGCTAATGGAAAAGTTTGTGGTGACAAAGCAGAATTTTGGGAGTTTAAGACACATGGCTTCAAATTATAGCTCAGTACAATGACGACTGCACGATGCTCCTTATTTAGGGTATGCTACAGATATTGAGACAGCCTTAATACTTTGGAAAGGACAAGCAGGGTTGAGTGTCTGCTGGCTCTTGAAATGGAAGTTGGTCTTAAAATGTAAAAAGACACAAATAAATTTCTCTGATTTATTTAAATTGTGAATAGATCGGAATTTAAGCATCTCTTCAAACATACAAACAAGCAAGAAAACAAGCAGAGCCCAATTTCAGGTAGATTTAACATGCCTGTGGACAAGTGAATTTTTAATAGCTAATCTTACCCTGACAGCTCATGGGAAATATCAATCTATTAGGCAGGATTCAAGTGTTGAATTTTTAATGCACTTTTAGTGATTAAAGTGCTCTATTTCTCCACTGCTTGAAAGAGATCACAGTGGCTTTAAAGAACAGTTTAAAGTCATAACAACAATGGAGAATTAATAATTGTAGTTGACCATATTCCTCTCCGGGAGAGAAGGACTATGCCTATTTGCATACAAGTGTTGTGTTTAGAACATTAGAGACGGAAGAAAATCACTCATTTTGAGAGTAGCAAATGAGCCAGATCTGCTTGATCCTGTGACTTTGTTGTCTCTGATGGCAAGTGATTGGACATAGTTGTGGGCTTCTAGTGAACGGAAGCAAGGCTTGAAGAATAGGAATGAGCATAACATTAATGATTTCAGTCAAGGATTGAGGCTTGGCATTCAGCTGAGGATTATTCATGCAAATGGACACGTAAGAATGGAATCTCAGCGTTATTAAGGTGAACATGTGATGGACCACTGATGTCAGCGAAACCAGAATTTGCAGGGAGAGAGGCCCTGATCCTTACAGGTAGCTGGATTCCTTGCTGCTATTGCAGCTAAAGCAGAAAGGCATAATAGTGTTAACTGTGTTAGGTCCTTTCCACTGGTACGTGTTCTGCAAGAGAAAATAATACTTTACCTTCCTATTGGGGGCGGGGGACGGATGGGGAGAAAGAGCTTGGCCCATAAGCCATTTGCAAGGCTGCAATGTGCAATGCAAACCAGAGCATGGCTTTCCAACACCATAGCATGTACTTTCCTGATAAAAGGAAGGAGAATAACACTCTCAGTCTAGACTATTCCACTTGACTTATGCAAGCAAAGACGCATTTGCCTGAGTTCACTTTGCACATGTGTATCATTCGTACCCCAAAGCATTTTCCACCATGCATTATGCACATCTGTCTACAGGCCCACTTTTAAATTAGTATATGATGAATCTAAATTCCTATTTAAAAAGTGCTTTCAGAGACCCTCTGCTCAGAATCGCCCCATCTGCCCTAAATTTGTCTTTGAAAGAAGCTTCAAAATAAGCCGTTGCTGGAACTTTTCTTCCCTCGCTCTTCTTGATTTGGTACTGCTAATGGATGTATTATTGTAATAGCAACTGGCCCACGGCAATAATGAATTACTAAATTTAATTGTGAAACTCAATCTGGGATTTATGTTGCTGTGCTGTATGTAACAAATCAATAGCAGACTGAGAGTCCTGTAATCAGAGGAGAGAAGCTCGAAGCAGGCACATTTACGTTGTCTCTCTGGGTTTACAGCTGACGAGTTGAAGGAGTGTTGGCAAACCACGTTGCCTGTCCTCTGCTTGTACCGATCATATATGAAAAGACCAGAAAGTAAACTGGGAGAGGGGTGCTTGGGTTAATGAAACATTTTATTAATACTTTGCATCTGGGAAACCTGCAAAGATTATATTGTGTTCCTTATCTCTTGGCCTCTCGAATAGAAGAGCATTCTCAAGCACAAACTTCTTCCTCCATCTGCTTCAGTTCAGTAGTTAGGATGAAATACACAGGGTGCCAGTATGAATTGTCAGATATTTGAACTGACAGAATTTAAAATATGACCCACTTCCCAGTCAAAATGTTCAGCTAATCCTTTATCTCTCTCTCTGCCTTCGAGTGACACTTCCACCTTACTGTCTTGAATAATCTGATCTGACCTGATCCAGCTGGAGTACGCAAGGTGAAGGGAATGTTCATGTATATTAAATCAATAGTATGATTTAACAGATTAATTAAGGTATATCTAGCTTCATTGAGGATCCGCTTTGTAAATCCTTTGAAATTTGTAGGGAAATTCTCTGTTTGCTTTGGAGTTTAAAGAATTAGATAAGAAAAGATGGGAAGAAAACTACACTTATCAAAGAGAAGAAAGTGTCTGATACTGTAAAATAGAATGATGTTGATTTGCAATGATGGTTTTGCGTTCACTATTAAAATACATACTGCATGACAGCAGTTCATCCACCTACAGAAAATAAATGTTAATTACATTACCAGTGTCCTTTGTTGGTGGGTTAGTATAGCTGTGTTGAAGCCATTAGAGTTATCCTGTGTGCAGCAGGTGACGGATCTGGCCTGAAGAGTGTTCATATTGAAATATGTATCTGTAATGTGGTTTCCTCTGGTGTTACCTGCTGGTCTGCCTCAAGCATTTAAATGCATTGGCTCTTTAGCTGTCGTAATGGCAATAGGGAGAGATAAATCAGTGTACAGCATCTTTGGGTGTGACCATCATACTTACTGGATGTTAGGTATGTGAGCAACGCGCAGCCCATTGCAATTGTAAGAAACAAACAAAACAAAACAAACCTTGCACAAAAACCAAAACGTAGAGGTGGAGGTTAATTTAAAGACAGATGCTGGTATGTATTGATATGACTCTGTTGACTTCAGTGGCTCCATTTTGTGTTGTGTCATGTGATTTGGCTTGCTCTGTTTAGTAGAGGGCACAACCTTCAGACCCATCGTAAAATGCAGTGATGAAGAGGGATCTTCCATCCCTAGAATTCTGTCTCATTTCAAATAGTAATTCAAATGGTCATCTTCTGGCAAGTGGTGGTGCAAGGAGGGAGCTACAGAGCTGTGAGGGACGGGGCCAGGGTTAGCTGGGTTTCCTTTTCTGTCGGCTGTTTCTCTGATTCTCTGTTTATGGAGGTAGCTTCTGTCAGAACTGGGAATGAGGAGCAGATTCACACGCTCAGAGCTCAACAACAAAAATGGTGAACCCACTTAGCTGCAGTTTATAAAGCTGCTTTTGCATTTAGTGCTTTAAAATAAGCAAATACAAAGCTAGGAGCCCTTAAGTCAGAGCATTTTTTCTAGTCTCCATCAGTATTACTATGAAAACTCCTGCTATCTAGTATTTAAAAAGCCACATTGGGTTCTTGTCTCTTCAGTGTCAGTAGAAACTGTAAATTAAGCAATGCTTCATACTCAAACAGGTAGCTCCAGTTAATTTATGGAGACGTTTTTCTATTTAAAAAAAAAAAAAAAAAGATTTACTGTGAAAGTAGCAGAGCAGGGGAAGGCAGCTGGGCTCTGGTAGATGTCTGGCATCTGACAAGAATGAGAACAGCACTGCTGAGACTGTAGAGCGGGAGGCAGGGAAAGAGGATTTCCTCAACCTAAAAGAATGCTTTCACTGTTGTGGGGCGGGGGTTTCACTGTGTCCTGCAGAGGAAGCAAGATGACATCTGCTTTTTATTTATCATAAGCATTTCTATGATTCGTCATCCTCTTCTACCTTAAAGACATAGAACATTATTTATAATGTTCTGCTTCACAAAGTGCCCAAAATACAGGGTGATGCTACCCCCAGGGGACATAGAGATTCAAGCGATTTGCCTAAGATTACACTGGAAGTCTGTGGCAGAGCACAGAATCAAATGTTTTGTTTTCCCACACTGTTGTATTTTGGAACACTGTTTCTAAATCTTGAAAAAAGATGAGTAAAGCCATTATATATAGATGTTACTTATTACAGGATTTCTTATCGATTGGAATATAACATGTTTCTGTACAATGCATTGAAATGACTCTCGCACAGAGTGGGGTATGAGCTTGAAGTCATTGGTTTAGAGTGTTAGCTAAGCAATAGAACACTTGAGTTAAACGGTTTTACAGATTTCCACAGTTTATTTTACTTGGTGTTTGAAAGGTACTTTCATCCTCCTTCCTCAAAAGTTTTCCTGAGAGCTTTTCTTGACAGCACAGAAACAAGCAATGATGTCTTTGCAAGATATTAACCATTAACTTCCTTGGTTTATTTTCAACTACTTAAACCTTTATGTCTGTAAAATTTGCTTTACGATATTTGGAGACTGCTATTTCTTGCAATGTCCCCTATCTCTGTCCTGCCTGGGGATGATGAGAATGCAATACAAAATCTCGCCATCATTCTGTCATCTCTCGTTAGGTTGTTTTAAACAGGGATTGAGGGATGCTTGGTGAGCAGACTTCTTGTACAAATAGCATGTATTCAGTCTGAGAGCTAGTCAGCAGGAATCCCAGAGTGTTTTTGCAGTATTGCCAGGTGTTTATCCAAAAAACCGTACTAACTACAACTCACTCCACGGTGCACCCTAAGGCCTGGGTCCCAGTCTCCTGTTTCTCTGTCACTGTGCTCAGAAGAATAGGTGGGATACCAGTGCTGTGGTTTGAGGAGGGGAACGGGAGAAAATCCTGTGTCCTAAATGAAAGTCTGGGATAAACTACTGTCTCAAAGATGTGCTGTAAGATACCAGAGAAAATACCGTGAATTTCTGCATTGTCCTAGCCAATCTGGGACAGCTAAAAATCCCAAGAACTGGGATCTTTAACATTAAAGTCAAATTTAAACAAATATTTCAAGGCCTGCAGCAGCAGTGATTTAATTGGAACGTACTATCTAAAAGACTTTCAGGTGGAAGTCTGGTGTATATGTCTGTTCCATTGTGTTTTATGTTGTCCTACTTCAGCTGATTCATGCTGATACAAATGGAAATTAGTGCAGTTTTTAATTTCCTGGTATGGCCTATGCAGTGATGCCGTAAATACTTGTAGAATGCAAACTGTATTCTTCATGCATGCAGTACACTGGAATAAACACTCCAGGGTGTACATTCATCATTCACATTGGTGCCTCCTTGTGCCAAGGACCATGTTACACTGGCATTTCTAGGAAACAGAACTGCCTCCAGCAAGAGTAACTGTTTACAGAAGTGGGAAGTTAGTACAACAGAAGGCGGGCAGCCCAGATGGCGTGGTTATGAATGGAACTGGATATCTCCCATGGTGTGAGGAGAGATGTAATGTTTTGCTTACTCCATCCTGACATTCGAAAACCAGGGCAATTGTCAGCAATTTCTCTGAGCCAGAATTTTTGGGATCCTGTTGGTATCTCATTCTTTTGCAGCCTGACTTTGCTATAAATGGTATAGTCCGAATTGCACATCTGCAAGAGACTGGCTTGCTTTGGGAACCACAGAATTGGGCTGATAATTTCCTCCATTATCCATTTTCCTGTTAATCTGTCCATCCCTACAATTTTTTCCTCTCTTGCCCTCTAGCAGTTAAAAGCTCAAGTGTGTTTTCAGCAGGCTTCATGGGAAATGAGAAGCAAGAGTATTGTAAGAAGGTGTTCTTTTCACTGACCAGACCACAGAACACCCCTCGCTGCCTGTGTTTTCTTCTTTTTTCTGTGAATTTCAGCTATTAAAGCAACTGAAAGAATTGTACATATGGATGAGTAGATGTAATATGTGTGTAGCGCTCTCTTTCTGTGTATGTATTTTCTGCTGATCCATGAGATGCCTACTCCTACCATGGGGTGTGTTATATTGCAAGATGATTTCTGTTAATTCTTAACACAGCTCAACTTCCAGATATCATTTTCCAGAACAAAGTAACAGGATAGGTGAAAACTGGTTTTTGAAGGTAACTTTGGCACATAACATATGCTTTCACTGAGATTTATCTTCTGGACTGGCAACCGGTAAGTCTCTGAAAATGAAACTTCAGTTCTTTACTTACATTAGTATTCTTTGAAAATGTTACTACTGCCTGGGATCGGTAGCTGTTTCATTCATTTTCTTCATTATAGAGGGATTTCCTTTCAGAAAATTGACAAAGTCAGTCTTGTCTCTTTGATCCTATTTTTCTCTTATTCGTACCTCTACTGTGTCTCATATTTCCCCAGCTAGCAGTTTTTGAATTTTTATTTATGCCCTCTTTTCTCCAGCCCCTCACCATCTTATTCCATATGTTTATGGAATCCATCACCAAGCTGTGAATAATTTTATGGGAAATAGTGCAGCTGCATGGAAATCAGCTGTTTGGCACCAGCACTATGCTGGCTTGCTGGAGAAGTCCCTGGGTTAACAGACAATTGCTGTTAAAGTATTCTGGAGAGCACAGAAAAACATCCTTTACCAGTGATGCTAATCTCAAGCCTGTAATAATTATGAGTTATTATTGGATTGACTGAAAAATACTGAGTTAAAAAAACCCCAACATTCTGGGTATTTATTTGCTTTCTGTTTCTATTAGAGTTGCAAAGCACTGTTTTTAAACCAACTCCGGGATGAGCTAAATGTTACAGGTTGAACAAACTCTGGATTCTTACTTAATGAAAGGCTTAAAATTAGGAGTATACTCACTTTAGTCCTCAGAGATTTTCAGTGAATAGATCAGATCTGCTTTCTGAATGTGCCTTAGAACTAAGGAAGTTAAGCTCCTGAACTAGGAACAGAGTTAGGTGAAACAAATCCAAGTCCTACCCCTGTTCACGTTCATGCTGTTAACCTGCCTCTCTCGGGTCTGACTCCTTTTCATTCCTTGATTCTGATACTGTGCCCAACCAGTCACATAAGCATCAGAGCAGAGGTCTCCTTTGCCAGCTCTGCTTAGTTCCTGTCAAAAGTTGTATGATTCCTGTTGGCCTGAGGCTAATTAGGAGCACACTGCCAATACACACATTTTGTCGCATAGATAATCCATAGCAAGCAAGACAGTACTCAAAATGACGGTTACTGACATTTATCTTTAAGGAGCTGAGAAAGCTAATCGTTTTGCTGAACAAAGTAAAGCATAAATTCTGTGCAGTTTGTTTCTTCAGTCTTTCAAAGGCGTCAGATGAGGGAAACTGTACAGGCACGGAAATATTTGGGTTTGATTTTTGCCTGATCACCCAATGGTTCAGATAGGCAGCAATCAAAGCAAAGCTCTTTCTGCCTGTAAATAATACTTTAAAGGTTCTGACAGAAGAATAACATGAAGGGTTATCATTAGCTAGCTTTAATATCTGCGAGATCAGTGAATTATAAAAATTATATGTGAATCTACAGAAAAGTAAAGAGGCTTTCATGTTTGATATTGCCATATCAGAGGCAGTGGATTTCTTAAAGCTATTGAGATGTTCCCAGTGTGTATTGACAGCTTCTTGTTTTTCTGAAGGTACTAACAGTCTGCAGGCATCCATTGTTTGAAATCCTGTTAATTTTTCTGGTACTGTGTTAACTTGTTTATATTGCCATAGGACATGACATTTTTGGGGCATTTTTTCATGGCAACATTAGTATTTAACAGGATGGAAGAACTCAGAGTCATAGAATTGAAGAAAGATTTCTTTTGGAAGCAGCCTCTAGAAGTCATCTAATCCAACCTTCTGCTCATCCGGGCTAATTTCAAAGCTAGATCAGGCTGCCAGCCTTGTCCAGGCCAGGTCTGAAAATCCACAAGATTCACCAACCTTTCTGGACCATATTTCAGTCTTTAACAGCTCTTTTGGTATTTTTTTTAAATTTTTTTTTAATATGTACAATCGGAATTTCCCTCCTTGCAACTTGTGACCGTGGCTTCTTTGTCTCCTCATTGTATATCCCTGAAACAAGTCTAGCTCCATCTTCTGTAGACCTTTTCTGTAGATAGAGGATTGCACCTCTCACCCCCTTTAGCTTCCTCCTCTTCCGGTTAAACAAGCCTTTTCTCAGCATTTTTTCATATGCCATGTACTCCAGTGGGTGAGATAAGTCCAGTTCTGCCTGATGACTTTGATGGGTGTGCTGTCTGGGCCAGAGTTGGAAGCTTTTGATGTGTATTAATCCATCTGTCTTCTCTCTGCGCTCCCCCCGCCCCCCGATAACCAATTAGCAGCTTCCTAAAAGATCTGCTTTAGCATTGTTGCTCCAGGATAGGTACTTGGAGTGTCATACATAGATGAGAGAATTTTCTCAGTGTGTTTTAAGTCTAGCAGAAAAGCTGTCTTACCATGCACGAGATCCAATGCTGTATCCCTGCTAAAGCAGCTATTCTTCAACTCAAACAGTGGTTTGACTGGTTGCTCTCAGTCAACCAGTCTTTAGTATTATCCTGTCTCACTCTGTAGTATTACAGCAGTGTAAGAAAAGGTTATAAGAGAGAACTATGAAGTGGTTTTCCCCTACTTGTTGTTTCTAATAGTCCCCTCCATTAAACCCCACTGGAGAGAAAACACACTTTTTATAATGATCTTGAAGAGCAACACAATCTCCTCTGCTTTCTTTTTTTCAGTTTTATTCAGTTAGTTTAGAGCAACTCCACATTACTTCAGCTCACAACAGATTTGAATGATAAAGTAGTTCAGATAGGCCTATTGAAACAGAAGAAGCTGAGAATTATGTTATTTGCTGGAAGACTACAATTTGTACAGGAAGCTCTAGATAACCTATTCACCTTCCCCCACAGAGCTGTAATCCATGGGTTTGACCATATGGAAGCTGGTATTCACACAGAGTGAATGTAAATAAAGCTTTTCAATGCCTTTGATATCAAAGCTATTTATGCCTCTCTCTCAGCAAGTATTTCCATTCTCTCCCAGACATAGTTAGCATAAAAAAGCAACCTACTGTTTCGAACGCATTTAGAGTAAAAAAAAAACAAAACAAAACCAAACAAACACGAAAAACCTCCCAAACCCTCGAACTTTAATCTCTTGTTCCCTGACTTCAGAAGATCATCGTAAAGTTTTATCCTACAGTTATTATTTATTGGGTGGAGGATTTAGCAAACAGTGGAAAGGTTTAGGCAGCCGAAGCCCACAGTCCATTGCTAAGAAAATCCTAATTTGGTCTTCCAAAATTATATTAGTGAATATTTGCAAAGGCTGATTTTAGACACTTGGACAACATACATACATGCGTGCATCCACATACGTATATATGTTATTAAATTAGATGAGGTTAATCCCACCTTCGAAATTAATTACTAATAGTCTGAGCTTTGCACACTGTGTTTTGAAATGAGAAATTCTTAAAGTGTTCTTTCGTGTAAGAAGTGTTTGTTTAACAAATTAGCCTTATTTTAACTGAAAAAATCTCTACCATCCCCATTGAATGGAATGAGCTGCTCAGCTGAGTTATTGTAAGATGGGATTCTAAAACCTTGAATAATTCCTACAGCGTGTTGAGAACCTTTTGCAATTTCTTCCCTATTATGAAGTTTCCAGGTGTATTAAATAGTACTATATATAGATACAAATATATTCATTAAAGATTTGTTTTGCGGAAAAAAATTATCAATCCGCATTCTGTCAAAGCATATGAACATTTACATAAAAATACAACAAAGAAAATACCCAAGTGTAGCAATGCAAAACACTGATGCGCTATAAAAAGAAGCAGTTTGGAAACTGTTTTTTCCCTGAGTCTGCACAGGAATGAATTCTCCAATCCGACCACTGTACTAATTTCCTTGGGTACTTAGAACTGTAGTGATAGGTACACTAAAAGTGCTATAGGCAAATGGAAAAAAATTGGCCATGCATTTCCTAAACAAGTGCAATTTAGCACAACTCTACAGAGCAATCCTGAGATTTCAACAAGCCAAGGATCCAGCATTCTGAGCTTAAAAAAGAAGTGTGAGTTAGCAGTGAGAAGCAAAGTCACATTTCATTGTGCTAAAGGTAGTAAATATCTAAACCCAAATGAGCCGCATGGCATATCTGTGAGCAACTTTAAAATCCAATAACTGCTTGTGATTTTCATTGGACTTGTACCTCTGGCAGTTTGAAGTTTCTGGAGAAACAGCAAAAATAAAGTTTGATTAAGCGCATGAAAAACTGCTGCTAAATTAGGCCTCTAACTTTCCTTCTGAATCCTTTTCTTAATCCCCTTGCCTTTTCTTTCATTTCTTTTTCTTTTTTTACCTGAACAGGAAGCTCTTGTGCACAGTGAATGTAACCTGTGGATGATCATAAGAAATGCAACGGGCTACTTCAAACCTCTCTGTTAAAGGGTGGACGACTTACATGTCTGTTGAGGATGAGTATCACCCTACACATCTTTGCCAAGGAAAATTAGTTAAGATCCTTAAGCCAGGATCATCTCTACAAGTGTAATGGGGTCTCAGGGAGTTGGATCTCTTACATACTTTGGACACGATGAATGTTACCTTTGTAATATATATGTGTATATTTACTTTACGAGGGTGAAAAATGAAAAAGACCTTAGTGAACTAAAGGGTTTCCTATGGATGTATCTGAGGCATACAGGTACAATTAAGGAAGATTATCTGAAACAACTTGTGCTGCTCCACTTAGTGCTGGGATGTAATTCAGAAACAAGTGTTAGAACATGAGTCAGTGGGAAAGGATCAGAAAACTTCAAAGGGAGTCTGTATACAAAAGATCAGATTCACCACCGGAGCAGCTCAAAGGAATCTCTAAGCTCTCAGAGCAGCACATTCACTGCTACGGTTATGTAAAATGTGTTTATCTAATCTTTTCACTCTACCAGCATATATAATTAAGCGTATTATTATTTATATTAGAGGAATGCTGAGGTGTCCTGAGATTAGGGCCCTGCTGTGCTTAGCGATGTACAGGTGCTTAAGGAGAATGCAGTCCCTGCTCTGAACAGATGAGCTAGATGAAGAGGGGAATGGTGTGGACCATTGAAGTGATAGATCCCACAAGAAATAAGTGGCAAAGCCAGGTTTAGCATTTTAATTAGATGCCCTGTCCCCTTGTCTACATTGCTTCAGCAGGCTTGTATCTGTTCCTGTGTTTTGGAGCGTGGCTGAAAGGGAGCAAAGTTAACTCATGGTTATCACAAAGAGAGAGAAAAGACGAGCAGTTACTGCAGTACCCCTGTAAATGTGCTCCCTTGCTTTCCAGGGACTGGTTTGTGTACATTTGTCTCTTGTATGCATCTGCTTTCCCTCTGCTGTCACCTTGCCTCCCCTTTCCAACGTTTGTGCTGGCTACTTCATGTGGCTGTGCTCCCTTGCCGTTCTTGAGATGATCCCTTTGGTCTTTGCACAGCGAATCCATTGCGGCCACCCTTTACAGTAGTGAAGGTCAGCAAGAAGCAGAAAAAGAAGAGAGCATGTTTCTCTGTCTACTTCTTAATGCTTGACCAGAGTTTCCAACTGCTGTGGTTGTGGGCAGGGTTTTTTTTAATCAAAAGCACTCGGCACCAAGCATCAAACCCCAGAAGACTTCTGTGGGAACTGTGGAGTTCAGAGCAGTTTTGAAAAGCTGACTACCCCTGTAGGTGCCTAAAGGAGATAGTGATCAGGTATTGAGCTCTTCTCAAATCTGGACTGTAATGAGCATGATTCACGTACGCCATCGGTTACAAAAGCAGCTGGTCCTGTCATTTCTGCGAACTGGAAAGGAAGATATTCCTTCCATAGCAGTGTGTGTTGCTATTATTTCTAGAGCTGTCTGAGTGGGAGGTTTTAGCATAGCGGAGAGGGAGGGCAGTGCTACAAGCAATAGCTTTTATCTTTGCTAATAGTAATCTAATGGACAGAAGAGTGGGCCTGTAATTGGATTTTGCTTCAGATCATGATTAGGAAGATTGCTTTGCAAAGTGTATAGAAACTGCCTGGAAAAGCTACATACATCTTTCTGTGATACTGAGCAAGAGTGATAGAACAAAATAAAGCTATGATTATCACATGGATCTGAATTTGAGAAGTGAAGGGTAAAGGCAAAGGAGAGGCTTCAGCTCTTCCAAAGTTCAAACACAGAGAAACAGATGGAGGCCTTACAGTAAGAAATCTATATAAGCAGTAAATTATAGCTCAGTTTATGCCCTGGTATATGCTCTGTAGTGGCCATTTTGCACAGAACAGCAGTGTTTACTGGAGAAAAGGTGCAAACATGATACGATCTTCATTAAAACCCTGTTTCAAGAGACAGTTACCTTCCCTTATACATTCAGTAAAGGGAGCACGTGGGGTAGTACCAGCCTCTTCTGTCTTTTGGAAACTTCTTCATCTAGTGTGCTTAGCTTTAAAGTACCTTGCAAAATCACAGATTCACTGAGGCTGGGTGGGACCTCTGGAGATCGTCTACTCCAACTCTCCAGCTCATGGCAGGGTCACCTAGGGTTGTGTTTTGAATATCTGCAAGGATAGAGACTCAAAAGCCTCTCTGGGCAGCCTGCCCCAGTGCTTGAGCACTCTCACTGTGAAAAAGCTCTTTCTGATGTTCAAGTGAAATTTTCTCAATTTCAGTTTACGCCCATTGCCTCTTGCCCTTTCACTGCATACCAGAGTGTCTGGCTCCAGACCTTGTCTTTACCCCCTCCTTCTCCACCACCCCTGTCAGATAAGATAGGATCTATTCTCCAGGCTGAACAGTCCCAGCTCTGTTAACCTCTCATATGTCAGATTCTCCAGTCCCGTAATCATCTTTGTGAGTGTACACTGCACTCGCCCCACCGTGTTCATGTCTATCTTGCCCTGGGGAGCCCAGAGCTGGACCCAGGACTGTTTCATACAGATCCACGTAGTCTCACCGGTGCCGAGTAGAGGGAAAATGCGCTGCCGAATGCAGCCCTGAATGCTGTTGGCCTTCTGTGCTGCAAGGATGCGTTGTTGGCACGTGCTTGCATTAGCTAGATGTTAGGTCCTCAAAGAGAGGACACAAATCAGCTGCCCGCTCCTGGGAGGGTTGGGACAGAGGCAGTGGGTCAGTCACAGCCATAAGGCGTATGTCAGATCTCTCAAGCTTTGGGCCTGTCGTTAATCACTTCCCTGTAAAACTTCTTAGACAGCACAGTCTTGGAAGGTCACCTGAAATAAATCAGTCATGATTCACAGCAGATCTGATTAATTACTGCTCAAGGTCACACAGATAAATTCCAATGTGTGTCTGATGGTTTTTCAAGGTAATGTGCAACTGTTTAAAAAAGCAATCCTGTGTGTAAACTGGTTTTTGTTTGTTTGTGCATGTTGCATAATTGATAAATCACAGTAGGAAGACTGGAAATCGGTAAACTAGGGACTCGGTCAGAACTGCAGGGGACTTTTTTGCAAAACTAGAGAAAGGTGAGATAATTTCTGATATAACAGTGGTAAAGCAAGTTTGTCTTTAACATCTTTTTAGTATAGCTGTAATTGCCCCACTAGTAGAAGTGCAGAGGAGTCCTGGTTTTAAACACTGGTATTTCTCCACTATTGGGAGAGGAGAAATGAGATCAACAGAATTAAAGCTATAGTAAAGTTGTGGAAGATACTGCTTTATTGAGCTAATGGCAAAGTGTTGCAGTTTAGTTGTTGCTGATTTAGTTTTAATTTAAGATAAATTAATAATTATTTTAATTAGAATAGCACACAAGGATGTGTGTGTTGTGCTGAGGCGCTGTATATGCCCATTTGAAGACAATCCATGTGTTAAACAGTTTATGATCTACGTAGGGCAGATAGCACTATGGGAGGAAGGAATTGTTCTCATCTGTGAATTACAGGTGCAGACGGAGGCAGGAAAGAGCAAGCTATAAAGTGCTTGTTTGCTGTCAAACTTCTGTGGTTTTTAAGTGGCCTTATTTCTGTCTGTCACTTCAAAATTTCTTTAAAGAGAGAAGGGGTTAAACTGAACCATTTAAATGAATTGAACTGAAAGTTTTCTCCGAGAAATCTTAGGCTAAGTTCAAGTCCACATTTTCGAAATTCTTGGCAAACAAATACCTCGCGTGTGATAATTATTTCTGCAGCAGAAATGTATAGAAATTTCATTGTGCACCATTCTGCTTGTGCACCAAACTTACTTCAGGCCTGTCGACCGCTGTGAAGCTATCCCAAGGTTAACGTAGATCTAGTGCTTTCATCATGCAGCAGAAGTTAAAGAATAAATTGTCAGACAGTTGTTCTTACTTTTTAGAACAGTAGGCTTAGGTCAGGCGAAATAATAAATGTGGGAGAAGGCTTTTAGGTAGCCAAGGCAGACGTGTAGCCTGCATTGCCTTCAGGCATCTTGAGCAGTAACATTCCACATGGGGTCACCGTGTAGAGAAATTTGTGCCAGATAAATAAGGAAAATGAACAAAAAATGCATCTCGGGTGCTATCTCGGGTGTTCTGTAACTTGATAGAAGGCTGCAAAGGTATCATCCCGGTCCACTTGCTGTCTGAGGGAATTCAATTAACTTCAAAAAGCAAAATACATGGATAACTGCAAAGTGATAGCTCCAATGTCACCTTCAAATTAGGGAAGTCTTGGCTTGTTTGTAACTTTGGCAAACTGAAGAGAAGGTAAAAATTCATGAAATAGTTTTCTAGGGTTGTTAGGTATCCAAATCCCACCCTCCCCTCCAGAGAAACAGATTATATTCAGTTTTCTATTTTTTTTCCACATTCTCTTTAGATTAAACTTTGTGAAAGAGATGGATATTGCCTGACTCTTAATTCTTAATGAGGTGTCCAATAGCACCGCAGTATCACTAGCTGTGGTTACTTGGTGGCGATAAATTGTGTGAAACTCGAAGGAAAGAAAAACATGGCTTTACCTTTTCACCTTCATGAATAAGTAAAACAGAAGGAAATTGGTGGCATACATTACCTGAATGGAAGGTGTTGAGTTTGGTAAAATATGTTTATTTGGAGGCCTAATTGTTCGGGCCTAAACAAAGTGAAGGTGGGCAGAATCTGCCTGGTGTTTGTTGTAGGTGAAACTAAAGGGTGTCTGTTATGGGCACCACTATTACAGTAGCTCATGAAGTACGGTTTTGCAGGCCTTTGTGTCAAGATTTCTGCCGAGTATGACCTGCTGCTTAGAATAAAGATCTGTGGTATCAAAAGCTGTAGGATACTTCACTGGGCTCCGTTGCAACCTCTGGCTTATCAAAAGACTTAAGGTCAACTATCTGAAATGTGTTTCCCAGGCTGTAAAGTGTACGTATATTAAGTGGTCATTTTTTCTCATGGAGTTTTGATACCTGTCTACAAGTGCTAAGTACTTTAAAGTGCTTGGTCTACGTGCACCTGTATCTCGAGGTGCGGTGTCATTGTCGTGGTTCCTTTCTGACTCGTGTATGTGTTACCTGCCAGTTGCATTGTATCACTTCACCGACTTTTTTCTGACCGGACTCTTTGTACGATGAAACCTGTATCAGCCCTTTCATAACATCAATATATTGTATTTAACAAGCCACTAAAGAAAATCCATTTTCTGATCCCCTTGAAATAAGGAAAGATTTTTTTTTTTGTTTGTTCAAGTGGAAAGTCTTGGCATCATCTGAATAGCAAATAAGAAAGACTATCTTGGGGAGCGGTCCTGTATTTAACAAGAACCTGTCTCTGCAGCTCTCGGACTGAGACCGAGAGCTGAAGTCGATCAGGAGGCTGAACTCCTATTCTGGCGTGGAGGTTAGTTCACCAATTCAGTTGAGATATTTGGGACTGAATTAAAAAAGAAAAAAGCAAGAATCCATGAATTAAGGACTTAGGAATTTATAGTAGTTTTATATAAAAGGTATTTGAATCCGGTTCATGTTAATGGCAATGCACGGGATCAATTAATAGAAAAGAAGGTCTTGTTTATAATGCTCTGATTCCTTTGCACCCAGAATTGTTAGTAATACAGACTTTATTTTTAAACCTGTGATTTTCAAAGGAGCCTGACAGTTGTCAGTCTCAGCTAGATTAAAATTATCCTAACACCTCATGATTTCTAGCATGCACATCCTTCATTATCGTGATGAATTTAGGACTCACTAACATGAATTTTAAAGACGATGAAAGTAAGGTACAGAGGGAAAGAAAGTTCTGGGCTCAGATGTTTGAAGGATTATAGTTATGTAAGTCTTGACACTTTTACAAGGGAATAACACGGAAATACCTGTGAACATAAGGGCCTACATGAGCTATCTAAATCAAAGTTTTGGACAGACACCGAAACCAACCTTGGTCTCTTGCGTCTTAGGTGGGTGACGAAATGACTGAGCCACTTGTCTCATTGAAATGCCATTTTGACGCCATTTAAATGCATTTGAAATTGCCAGCATAAATTTAGGCCTTTAAAACGGCAAAAAAAAAATGTGTGCGTGTACGTATGTGAAGAAACTTGCGTTAACATTAGAAATTGGGAAAGCTATTAATAGAGCTAGTCACTGATGCTAAACACAGTGATAAATGCGTAGTGAATTCAAGCTAGTGCTTTTAAGTGGAAAAAGTGAGTATGGAAAATAAATCCTAGATTTCCGCTGGGGCACTGTTCAGATTAGCCTTAATCTTTCAAAACGAGAAGGGCGGGGGGAAGGAAATCCTTTTTGTATGTTAAAATAAATGCATCAGAGAAAGCTGGCTATACTCAGCTGCTCCCTACAGCATGACTGCAAAAGCCTGTCCCCAGTAATGGATAGTGTTGCAGAGGGAAAAACCCTCCTGCAATACAAGATTGAAATACTGACCCAAGGAACTGCGCGCTCTGAAGAGGGTCGGTTTGTGTGCACGTTGGGTGCTGCTGTGTCGGTGCTTCACAATGCAATGGGCGCTTTCCTTTTTGAACATTGCATTGCTGTGCAGAAGAGCTCTTCCAAATTGCATGCACGTTCATTAACTGTGTTGCATAATTTGTGCTTCTACTTATTTAATCACTCTGGAGTTTTGGTATTCGCTGGCAGTTGCTAGATTGCTTTATTAAATTTAGGCTGTGTTGAAGGAAATTTATTTTTGTGTATTCCTCCTTCATAATTTTTTTTTCTTGAATGTTGTCACATAAATTATTGCGTTATTGATGAATCTGCATGCAGAGCCTTACTATTTAGTTCTTATGCCAGAATCCTCTAAATCATGTATGGCATATGTGTTATATCTTACTTCAGGCAATCCTTCTCAATGATTGATTTACTTTCTTTGCTTTCTTCTCTTTTATATCAGACAAAGGCATTCCAACTTGAAAGCAATGGAGAAAAAAAAAAAATCTAGGTTTTGTCTCTTTACTCAGAAAAGCATAAGACCTTGACAGGAAAAAGATTGGTTAAGTAACATCATAACAGAAAATACATAAAATTCTTCCCTTTTCCAGAGAAGTGTTAGGGTCAGGGGAGGAGAAAAGGTATCTTTTGCATGTGTGTTGGTTAGAGGGGGTTAAGTCGAGGAGCAGGTTAAACATTAGTTGCTTTCTGTAAGAAGGAGGAAACTCTAATAATCGAAGTGTTAATAAAGAAATCAGAAAATACAGTTTTTTTTCTCCCTTTTGCATCACTTAGTCTCATATGTCACTTAGTCACATGACATAATGACTATGGAGAGAGAAATAAGATGAGTATTAGAGAACTAGTATAAGATGCATGATTGCTCATAAAACTTTTCTTTGGATAAAGGAATCTGCCTTAGCTGTATTTTTTGCAGCTCAACATTGTAACCTCCTCTGTAGATGCATTGGGTTTCTCTTCTGGAAACTTTCTGCTGATACCATTACTTGTTATACATACTTTGTGTGGCATTTTATTTATTTAAAACAGTAAGGCGTTAGCAGACGTACGTTTGTGACTACATAAATCAGAGTTAAAACAACCCAACAACAACAGTCTTACATGTGCAGGCATATTAGAACATCTGAAAAGTTTCCTATGTTTGATTTTTAAGGACAAATAACGCTATATAAAATTCAGTATTTGTTAGCAAATAACATTTTTCTTCTTTAAATTAGAATAGATGTATATTTTTATGCAAACAAAATATTTTTCTCAAAAGTTCTTACAAAAAGCAAAATACTGAGTTGGTGTATATATATCAATATATGCTGATGTGTATGTAAGATGGGTTTGGATTTAATTTTGTACTTGTTATTTGTCTGAACGTACTTGATTTATGACTGTATGTATGCGTATATGTAGATATCTTTCAGCTGGTTGTAAACTACCCCATGAAACTGTTTTTAATGGAAAATTGTTTTTCCAGTTATTCGTCTCATTGCTAGTATCTGCTTCCAGTGGTAAAATTAAGTTTCCACCAATAATTTTTTCAGACAGCTATCAACATCATCCTGACTCTGCGTTTCTCTGCCAAATTTACATTCTTCCTCAGCAAAATAAATCTCCCACAAGTTACAGGATTTTTTTTTTTTAATCTATAAAGCTATCCCTTGGATATACATGAGCGCATAGCTATATCGCTGTAAACGCTACAAAAGGAAAAAAAGACAACTGAAATTATAGCTTTTTAACGTACAGTGGTTACGTTGAGTTTTGAAGGATTGTCAACCACAAAGATTGCATTTAAGGTTTTTTCATCTGTTTTATTAACCATCTGAAGTGGAGTAGGCCTAATCTTCCTCGACTAAAGTTCCGCAAATTTGAGGGCCATACTACATGCAAATATTCTTTTGTAGTCTTCACTAAAATACTCTAATCATCAGAAAAAGTGAACATTAGGCTTCTAATATAGAGATTCTGTGCCATGCATGGTTTATAGAGAAACTCTGCGTATGAACTCCCCCAGCACTGGAGATCAGAGTCAGAACTTCCCAGATCTGTTGAGGAATATGCTGTTTTCAGATGTTTAATCTCAGGTAAATGACTTGTGTATTCACTTGGAAAACCGATGTCTAATACTTTATCGATCATATATTTGGAATAGTTATTTGTATGAAGTGTGCACTTATTCATGTCTTTTAAGAAATGAAAATAACGTAAATTGTAGTTGTTCTTTCTAACAAAATTTGTGACCAAAGTTACAGACCAAAATTCATTAGGAGTTGTTGAAACCAGTGGCCCTTAACTTTCTCTCAAGGTAATCAATGCTTTGCATACAAAAAGTAATGTCAAGGGGAGCTTTGTCTGGATGCAAGGCAGCAATATACAATTTCACGGGTGAGCAAGCAGGGCGATTGCTCGGCCTCTCTGGCCCTGGGTCCAGCTGGGGTGGGGGAAGGCACTCTGCAGCACTGCAGTGTCTTCAGCATGCCTGGCTGGGTGAGAGGAGTGCAGTAGTACAGTGCGATGTAATACAGTGAGATGCAGGCTCTGATGCCGCAGCTAAATTCCTTGTGGATGTTTTCCACCATTCCTCCTAAGAAGGGACTCTAAAAGTCTAGTTCTTCTTGCACATTGTTTTTGAGAGAAGCAGTTGAAGTGCGAGGGGCTAAGCTGCTTCTATTCTCTCCATGCTGGTATTTCAGCAGAGCCTTGTCAATGCCATTTCACCGGGCCAGGGTTAAGTAGGTGGCAGGGTTAGGGCTTTCTCTGAAAAGAAAATGATGGGAAGCTCTGTAATTTTGTTACTGCTTTAGTGAATATGAACTGGGCTGTCGGTCTGTGGATTTTTTCAGCTAGTACTGCAAACAACTTGTGTGTTGTTGAGGGTCTTACCTGTTCCTCATCCACATCCTCCCCTCCATACTGACTTCTTAAATAAAACTTGAAACCCAACTGTTCTACATACATACCTACCTCACAAAATTTTCTTCCAAACTATGGCAGCAGTGTCATGGAAAATTTCATTTCTGAATTGCACTAATTCAGAGAGGAACAAAAAGTGTCAGATCCCATTACATTTCTTCAACACACTGTTCTGTAGTCAGGGCTCTGTCTGCTGCTAACATGGTTTAGCTCAGAAAACGCTGAGAGTGACAGTTACACTATGACACTTTAATATTGCATTATAAATCACTGTCACCTGGTCCCAGTCACACCATGCATTTGATGCAACAGGTTTCTCTGTTGTCCTGTTCGCCTCTCTCTTCTTTTTCTGCCTGGCATTACCTTTCTCATACAGGTTTATATCCAGTCAGCTGAAACTAAGCATGATATGGTGGCGTAATATTTCCCCGACAAATTTCCCCTGTGCACTAAGCAAGTGTTATCCGCTAATAAAAATATATTAGGCTGGACTTAATTTTCTAGCAGAGAGACACTGGTAATTTGGAAAATGTCATGTCTTTCACGCTTTCCTTATGATGGGGTGCTCTGCATTTCAGCCTGGATCTTGCAGGGCCAACGACTGCACTGTTACGCAGCAAAATGTCCTTGTGGAGGAGCTAAGGCATTTACTCTTCTTCTGCAACCAGGAAGGCGATGTCTGTAGCACCCTGCGCAGGCTGCTTCTTGCTCTGCCTGGCTGGGTGTGCTGGTACATGGCATTCCAAGTGCTGCACTGTCATCAGAATGCCAATGAAATGTCACGCAGTATAGGAGTCTTGATTTAACATCAGAGCGTGGTACTGTCACATACAGGCTATATGCTTGCACACCTATCCTAATAATCAAATTGGCAACCCATTACAGGGATCCACAGGAAGGTATAGCCAATAAGGAGATACTAAGATCCAGTGGGAAGCACCGGACTTGTATTCTTGTGTGGATTGCTTCCCTCTTTAATGCCTCTGTTTTTCTATGAAAAAAACCGAAGTAGTGCTATTTTCAAAACCTCCCAGGTTTTGAGAATGGTAGCATCTATTCTATGGAGATTGTCTCAAGGTGCTCTCTAAATATTTTAAATTAAAAAACAAGAAGAATGTCTTTGTCCTTAAGAGTTTGCAATCTGAATAGTCACGATAACTAAAGTAGTAAAAGAAAGTCATTTTCTTTTAACAGACCAAGATGGAATGATGAAGGTATTTTTTGCATAGGAGCTGTGCTGTCTTAACTGAGAATAGAATCCAGATCTCTGGAATTAATTAATATTAATTCATTATTTATGTAACATAAATCATGTAATTACCATGTGCAATTTCCGTTTCAAACTTGGTTAATTTATCATTTTATGTCCTTGTAAACTATGGTTGAATACAGCATTTCAGTTTTATCTTAATGTAGCTTTTGTTAATTAATTTTTTCTCTAACATAACTTTGGACTTGTTTTCTAACTGACATATGTATGGTCATGCTTTTAGAATACAGTCTGTGGTACCAAAATGTAACATTAGGGACTCTTAATCCATGGATTACTGGCTGACTCAATGGTTCCTCCAAAGGAATTGTGAGCATCCATTAAGTCAATGCAGGTTTAGGTAGCTTTGGTCTGTGCATTAAGCACTAACACCATCAATTTGTATAATGCAGATACAGTGTTTGTACTGCAGCTGCTTAAGAAAGCCTCATTATTGTGACTACGTCTTTTTTTAAATGCAGCGCTGTAAATCCTGGCTGGAGGTAGAAAGCATGCTAAATCTGAGCTACTTTTGTGACTTCCACAACACAGCATCTGAGCTCCTCCTAATCCTCAGTATAGTTGCGCAAACAGCTCCTTGTATGAAACAGGGCATCACTGCATCTCTCAAGCCACAGGCTTGCTGTATCTCTGTATGTACATGGATTCGTATTGTGGTGGTGCATTCACACACCCCCCCGTTTAAGCGGCCTCTAAACCACTCATTCGCGACACACGTACGCCACTTAATCTACGATATCTTTGTTTTCCTGAAGCCTCTAATATACAGCATGGTACCTGATAATAATTTGGGTCACTTTTCCATGCTCACTCTTCCTTCAAAGAATGCTTGATTGTTTTGAAATGAAACTGAAGCGAACTGATAGAGGTGTTCTGTGATAATGTTTTTCATCTGGCAGAATCACAGGAAAAGGGCTCTGTCTCAGTATCGTAGGTTCAGAGATGTTGAGGCCAGAGGTACCACTTAGTCTTCTCATTTAGCCTCATCTACAGGGTACAGCGTTGTGTTAGTCTAAATATGCCAAGACTAAGCCCAGGAGCCAGACAATTCCCTGACAGAGTTTTTTAGCAGCCCTGAAATTTTCTTTTTCAAAACTTAATTCAGTTTGTTGTTGTTGATGTTACTGCTGCTATGAGCTGTTTTCTGAGCAACGGGTGGTTTTCTCAGCTTCTTCCTTCCCCCAGCCTCCTTTCCAAAGGCTCCTTCTCTCCCATTCATATGCAATGAGGTACAGTCCCCATGAACTCATGGTGCTCTGAGTGTATGGCACAAGGTAACTTGGCTTTGATTTCTATGAAAATACAGAGCAGATGATAATTTATTTCATTCTAAACTTGCATTTTCAATTAGCTGTCTACTAAGAGCAATATATCGTTATGCCATATATTGACAGACAGTCAAAGCTGTATTTTTAGTTCATGTACTCTAGTTTTCCCTCTAGATGCTCATACCTTTTTTTTCATAATGTAAAAATATTAATTAATGAGACACTATCATTCACACAGTGACACTGGCTGTCAGTAACGAATGTGATTTAAAAAAACTAAATAAATCTGTGAGCACATAGCAGAGATGGCAGTATGATAAGGGAGATGAGAGAAGTTAATTGCTGGACTTTAAAATATCTTGGGAAGGGAGGTGTTGAAAAAGTTTACAGCGAAAATTAATGATATATAACAAATTAATTAGAAAGGCTAAAGCTAGAAATGAAATCCTAATTATAAAAGAAGCAGATGTGGACTGGAGTCTCAGGGAAAATGATTGTTGTACACTAATGTTAACGGGACAGCACCAGTCTATTTGAGGACCTTGTTGCAGGTCATTTGGATGCGTGGAGTCTTGGAAGAGTACTCTTTATCTTCTGCTTCATCAGACAACGAGAGTCTGCGATGCAGCACAGCAAGTGGAGGTTAAAGCGTTAACTGAGCCCTGCTGAGACGTGTTGAATAGTTTGGCTGTCAGAGCTGATCTTGTTGACAGAGCGAGTTGTGTTTGGGCGTCCCAGGGGATGGAAGGGCATGGGTATCGTGTGCATGTCAGAGGGTGCAGATATGACTGCTTTCTTCTCTATTTCTGCCTGCAGTCTCCTCTCCCTGGGGTGATACAACAGTGGGAACAAGGCAACGCATAGGTAAGACAGAGAAAAGTTAGATGCAGGGAAATAAAAAGATGATGTTATGCAGACTGCTGTGGAGATCAAGCATTGAGGTGCTGTTGGGGGGTAGGAAATAACTACATTGTCCTTAAAATCTACTCTTCTAGGTCTGCTACAGATAGTTAGAGTTTCTCTTTTCTGTGGTGTGCAGTCAAAACCCTCTAAATGGTGGTGTTACGCCTCTCTTGATGAGGTCACCTGGGGATAGCCTCACCTGAGACATTTCCTCCTTCCTATATTGGCCTTTTGACTTTGTTCAAGTGCAGCAGCAGTTGAACATATGGTAAATCCCCTATCACAGGGTTATCTCCATCCTTAAAAAAAGAGATCTGAGGAGTATAATGTCTTTTTCATCTCTGAGCATGATAATGTTCTCTATCAGTCTTTCCTTCAACCCTCTTGGTACCAAAGAGAATAAAAAAATGCCCCTTGATTTCCTCAGTGAGCTCTGGATCAAGCCTGTACTTTTTACAATATTTTGGATGTGAGGAGAGAAAAATGAACTGAATAATAACAGACAACTGTGAGACAGTGGTGCATCAGAGTCCCCAAGGTATTTCTTATCTAGGTTTTTGGATCGTATGCTCTATTAAGAGGTTATCTATTAATAGGTCATAACAGATTAGTCGGTGATCATTATATGTTTTCAATAAATTATAAGTCACTTGTTTGGGGTAGATGTCGCGTTCAACAGGTCAATAATCAAAGCAGTGCTGTTTCTGTATTAATGTTATCTATACATACAGCTGTTAATCAATTCATAGTGGAGATCCTTTCTTAGCACTCTCAAAAACTACATGTCCCTTAGAGGTTTTTGATAAGCACCTTCTAATGATGTTTAGATTTTTTACGGATACCTTTTGTTCTCCTGTGATGAGTATTTTAATGTATTTTAGTGATCTTTTAAGCAGAGACTTTTAACATCATCTGCAGCTGATTTTCTATTCCATTGCACGTCAGTTCGTCCTTTCATCTTCCTTGTTCAGCATCTCCTATGGAAAGACTTTTGGAAGTTTACTTTAGATTTGACTTTCTAAATTGTATATATTACATTGTCTAGCAGGCTGCTTCTCTCCCTCCATGCAACCTTTTAAAATGGTTTCAGAACTGAGCCTATGGCTCTTAGAATATCCAGGCTCCATCTGAACACAGATCTTTTTGCTTAGACAATAACACAATTCTCTATTGAAAAAATAAGTGGTAGGGGGCATCAACCATTCATTTATAGCCTACTTCTTATTGCATTGCAATGTAAATACATTGAGGGAGGTATGAAATTGCTTGTGCTGCAGTATAATAAGCTGCATGTGTACACGTAGATTCTTTTTTCAGTATCACTTTCCAAACCCCAGGCCATCCCAGAGTGCTTTACCAAGTCAATTTACTTATTTATGGACTTCTGCAAAATAAGTTTGATGTACAGTACTGCCTGTGTAGCCTTCATCAGTGTAATTGTCTTAGTGTGTCTGCTAAGTAGTTACAAATATGATATCTCATTCATTACTTTCAACTTGTTCGGCATTTCGTAGCAGTGAGCGCACTAGGATTTAATTTACTTGAATTGCTACCATGCGATTTTTCCCTGGGTATTTCAACCCAAGGTGCTTTGGTTCTGACTGCAGTGCCTCGTGTACTCCATACTGCACTCGGCGTTGAGTGGAAAGCACTCACAGAGCTTACACTGCGAGGTACTTCAGCATTGACAAGGCTGAAAGGACAGAGCCCCAGCAAAGCTGGCCTAGAAGCTTTTGTGGAGAAGAGTAGAATTTTTTTTCCCCTATGACATTTGCTTCATTTCTGCTCCTGCGTTTTCTCCGTTGACTTCTGTGGGGTTTAAAATAACAGCCTTTGAGCTCGGCTGCAATCCCTAGGTAGTTGGAGAATGGCAGAGAGCTCGTGTCATGTGTCAGTATAGATTAAATCAGAATGTTATCTTGCCTTTCTAATCAAATCTTTTCCTTTTGTATATTACTAATGTAATAGATCACTGTTTTAGCTTAGGCCTCGCTTTTTTTGATGCCCTGGGTTACCAGTAAAAGCTTCCCGGAATGAGGTGGCCATCTCACACCGAGGAATGAAGTTCTCCGAGTCTCTCTGGACCGTTCCAGCATGCAAACGGACTGGACTGTTCCCGTTTACGGACCGTGTTTGTGCACATAGACAAATATGAAGGATTTGTACACTGAGAACCTGGGCTTTGAATGGTCCCCAGAGAATGATCACCTGTGCTGCAAATCACTGCTTCCCTGGCCCACAGCTGGGGCTAAGTGCTCAGATGATGTAAACTGGCATAGCTGCCTTCCTTGCTTGAAGTGGAAGTAGTTTGTCCGTGCCAGCTATGCAGCTGGCCTTGGGGCTGTGTTTTGGGAGCTGGCCATCAGTTGGGAGGCAAAATCCCGACATGGACAAGGTCTAAAAGCAATTACTGTCTGGGCACACCACCAGAGTTGATCTTTGAAGGTGAAAATCAAGTTCAATGTGTCGATCTGGACTGCCTTAAAGGAGCTGTTTTTCTCCTAAACAATGTTACAAATATTTTCTTAAAACTAGCAAAACTTGTGCCCCAGTGTTCTTCATCTTTAAAGCTGATGTTACTGCAGTTTCATTATTCAACCCATCAGGCAGCAACGGTTTCATAAATGAATACGATTGCATGCTGGGGTGGTAGCATTACTGAATAAACTGGATTTTCATCCAGCCATGACCGTTTGGATTACAACATTTAGAATCCATCGCTTCAGTAACTTCTCTTAAGCAAAGATCATAGCACAACTTGAGCTTTTAAAACCACAGGAGGGACAGGGAAACCTTTTAAAGGGCTTCAAGTTGCATGTACAGATTAAGGGAAATCCAAGTGGGAGAGGTTAATAGAGTAATGCCTTTGTTAGCAATGACTGTGAGAACAGGAAAACAATCCTTCGTGTTTCTTAGAACCAGCATTTATCCCGAAGCTCCTGATACAAGATTTCTTCTCAGTGCTATTAACAGCTGAACCCAAAGAGGTTCAGAATGCAGCAAAGTGTGCAGATGCTTGATGTCAAAACAAAACTTAAGGTTTGAACTTAGGTTGTTCAAAGGATTGGTATCTTTGTGATGGACATTATTGCTTCGGATTAAAATGAAAACTTGTCTGATCAAATACTGTGACATCCACAATTCTGCTGTTATCGATTAATGATTCCTATGGTGGCTATCAGAATGGTTGAAGGAACCTTGCAAGAGTCTTCATGGAAATACCCTTTTTTCCCTTCTTTTTGCTGCAGGTAGGAATGCCCTTTTCTAACTTGTTGATGTAGCTAGGAGCATAAGTAAGTTTGTTTCTTTTCTTGTGTCTCTTACTTGTCTCGATTATATTTGATTTGAGTTTGAATGGAGAGTGTTTAGTTCCAGTACTTGGCTAGTTCTCTGACAGGAACCTGG
Source organism: Calonectris borealis (assembly GCF_964195595.1). NCBI lineage: Eukaryota > Metazoa > Chordata > Aves > Procellariiformes > Procellariidae > Calonectris > Calonectris borealis. The sequence continues at coordinate 719,236 of NC_134338.1, read as the reverse complement.
ATAATTTGGGGCAATTTACTGAACCTTTTTGTGCATTAGTTATCTATTTTTAAGTGAAGATAATGAGAGTTCTGTTCTACCTGTCTGTCTGTGATATCTCCTAATACATGTTCCTGACCTTGCCTGGGATCCCTATTTACATAACATTTAGATTGCAGTGTAAACAATTATGTTCATACTGTATTTATGTTTACCCATCAGGCTTATGGGGATGTTTTTATTCGTAACCCTTTTACTTGTGTTTGTTCAGATAGAAATTACGTATGTGATGGCATGCAGGTGAGAGTTCTGTTCTACTATTTTTCTTTATCGGGCTAAAAGAAAAGGCGGGATAGACAGAAGCGCCAAAGCATTGCTACAGCTGCCTCTCACCTTGAAACCATAGGTGAAACACATAAATTTTAGATATTGGATTTAAGGTTCTGAAGATTCTTGATAGAAATACTACCAATGGAGAGGCACCATTGGGATTTATACCATACTTTGATTTAATTATTCTTAGAGAGGCATTATGTCCTGTCAAGGCATTTGTCCTTTGCTGTCAAGGCTGCAAGCACCAATTTCAGTTTTCCAAAGAGGACCCATAATAGTCTGAAAATAAGTAAGTATGAAAAATTGTGGGTATAATTATTATAATTTTTGGTGTCATGACATGATAATCCTTTTAAGTATGCTCCAAACAATATATTAATCTATAATTGCACAGATTCAGACTTTCCTGTGCAGTATTTTAATTGCCTTTGTGTTAGTATCAGTATCAGAGGAAAAAAGCGGCTCATGAAACACACCGAGGGCTTTGCATGAAAATGATGGAGAAATGACACGGGTGTAAAGAGGGCAGTTGTTTTCTTGCTGTTCAGAGGAAGCATCGTTTGCTGTCTCGAAACACATTGTGGTTTTGCATGTGCTTTTCAATTAATGCCAAAAGATCCTTTGAGTTAGGAGAGCAGCTAAGAGTTTCAGGTGGCGACTGGGGCCACTGTTTTAGTGGAGGCTATATAAATGTTTATTCATAAAGCCACCGCCTGCCCCGTAGTGTTGCGAGTCAATCTCCCAGTCAAGGGTTACATTAGACGAAGTGTAAAAGCTGAGCTCCTGACTGCTCTGGAGCCTTTGTACATCACTCAAACACTTTTGTGAACCCATATAGTTAATTCTGATGTTCTGCAATTCCAGCTCGGTACCAAGTCGGATGTGCTAAGAGGAGGCGAAGGCAGCTAGCACCCTCCTTCACTGCGCTAGCACCGCCCTGTGCAGCAGGCATATTTCTGCAGAAGGTTGAAATTGGAGCGCTCCGTCTCCTTCAAGCATCTGCCTCACCTTCCCAGGTCTTCCTGAACTTTCGGCTGGCTGTGTTGTCGCTTTAATTTCGTAGCATCTAAGGCCGGAAGGGACCATTAGATCATCTGTTCTGAACTTCTGTATATCACAGGCCATTAAGTTTCACCCAGTTACCCCTGGGTATTCTTCACTTCCAGTCTTTAAACTTTTATGTAGTGTTCCTATGCCATGTTTCATCACTGAGGCAGCTATGTTTCAGTGACATGTATTCTGTATAGAACTAGTAATATTTATAAAGTGCATTAGGAGCCTTCAGAATGAATAGAACTTGTATATATTTGGTCTGAGATTTTCAAAGACGCTTAGGGAATTAGGAGGCTCAGTTCCCATTAGTTTTTATGAGAATTTAGCATCTAAATGCCCCGGGTAGCTTTGAAAAATCTTCTCTTTTAGTGGGAGGCATAAAAGTAACCATTTATAATTAGTTGAATTGTGTATGTGGTTCGTTAGTGGTAGATACTTCAGAATAAGATGATAAAAAAATCGTGTTATAGACAATTATATAATGACCTACTCTGAAGGTGACATTTTCTTCCTGACTCTAAGCACTTCATTGTTGGCTTGAAGCTTGGGAGCTTATACTCGTTTTTAACTCCTTAACCCACTTAATATAACTCAGGAAGTTCTTAGGAACCATAAAAATGTCTAATGGTATTTCACGTTCTACTACTTTATCAATATTGGTATTTATTAAGTAGGACAAAACTCCTAATTGTTTCACTGTGCACTGACATGTGAACTACAGTTCGCATTAGCACCAGCTTTCACTGATAGGGGAACTTGTTTAACAGAGGAATGAATTTTCTCTAGGATAGTAGTACTGAAAATTTATTACTGTTAGTAATAACTGTTCTTTGACTGATGTTTTTGTAAGGATTATCAAGCGTCAGAATTTCAAGAGACTTCGCTGGTGGTGGATGTGGTCCTAGCATTCAGGATTTTCTATTCCGAGTCAGAAAGATTTACAAAACCTCAACTTTGCTCTCTGCAAAAATAACTTGTAAGACACGATGAGATTTTGGAAATGTACTAGAATATGCTATCCAATGTATCATAATAGCTTTTCTGTAGATCATTCTCCACTTTCAGGGTGCCTAATTGCATTTGAAAACTACCTTGGATAAGATAATTCCCTATTACCTTTCAGAAAGCTACTCCATAAGCTCCCATGAAGTTGTCTCACATGGGTTAGTTATCCTGTTCTTCTCCACTGGCAGCGTGTGTTACGGTCTCATAGTCTTTGGCAGGGAGATTTTCCCCACTTACTCGTTTCCAATTCCTTTCAGTCACTTCGCATTGCTCTTAATGATACCCACCATAAATAATTTTTCTCCAACCTCTATTTTATATCCTTTGAGTGTTTGTAGGCAGTTATGTTCTGTCTCCATGATCACTTAACCAAGGATGGGCTAATGTAAGACAACAGCTAGTAAGAAACGTTGTAGTATGTATCGAGTACACCTGCCTTCCTAATTATTACATGCCAGGTTTAATTGTATGACTGCAAATATCGGATCAGACTGCTTCCCGTGACATGTTGTGACTAAAACAGCCCACATTTATTCCGAAGGTACATGTTGCCCGAAATTGAAATATTTGTCTTACTTGACACAAATTATAATTATGTTAAAGAACCTGAAGGTTCTTCCTCCTCCCCTCCCCCTTTTTTGTCTTCCTAATTATCACTGTAGCTCCCAGTGAAAATGGTTGGTATCGCTTATTAGCCAAATTATTTCTTTAGCAATTATCAGAAATCTAGGCAGGCAATTTGGAAAAAATACTGTCGTGCAAAGCAGAGCTTTTGCCTTTAGAAAATTCCCAGATGCAGGTCAGGTTCTCTGTTGGTGTAAATGCAAGAAAATACATTGAAGGTAACGTAGCTGCATTCCCTTGAAGGAGAGACAAATTTAGCTCTCATTTAAAACCAAGACACCAAATTTTATTGATTGATATTGAAACTATAAATTGAGCCTGACTTTAGCAGGTGTAAGTCTATACAGCACCAAGCGCTTCCATGGAGAGACAAGATTTATAGTGGCTGAGTAACTTGATTGAAATCCTCTGACCTTTCATTATTTTGTGGTGAAGTAATTTAAGCACAGCACTGACAACCCTGGACGTTCAAACACTACCCTCCAACCCCAATCAAAATACTGTGACACACTGATTTCTTTTGAGTCCTTAATTCCTTTGGAGCTCTTGAGGGTTTGCTTCATGGTCGTGTTTTAGGTGAAAGGTCTTGAAACCTTTTTTCAATGAAAATTGTGGTAATCGCTTAATTTCATGGTATCAGAAACTGAAGTATTAAGAGCATAAACAATTATTATGAGACATGATAAAACCCTAAGAGTCTTCAGCACTGTAAGCAGACCAAGACCTGGCATGGGTTGGGATGTCGTTGCTCACAGGAATGACCAACTACAGATGCTTTTAGTGAGTTTTTAGTCAACTGTTTCACATTACAGATGGCCCAAGGTGCCGCTGGTTAGAGGGTGGACAGCTAACACAGGACCTGGGCACCCAAAGGCCAAAGAAGTTTTTAATGCGTGAGTAAGGATTGAATAAAAAGATGGTTTTTTGTTTCATTCAGGTGAGTGAAAGTTTGTTGTGACCAAGTATCTCAGTTTTCTGTTTTGCTCTCAGAAGGAGTTTTTCAGAATTTTCCAGTTTCACAGCTGTATAGAAGTGCTAGTGATGGGCCAGTAGTTGTTATAATGACAACCCTGGAACGAAAGGGGGGAGGCAGACCCTGGAAAACAAGGGCAAAGGATGTCTTAGGAGTTAAGTTCATGATCTGAGACGTTGGCTTAGTTCCCAGCTCTGCAACAGTTTTTCTGTGTGACCTTGGACAAGTCGCGTAATCTTTCTTTACCCGAGTGCTGTGTGTGGGAGTAATGATGTCTCCCTGGGCAAAAAGACGGCTTTCCTGCTGCATTTTGATGCTGAAGTGTCTGGGATCACAGGTGTTTCTCGAAATTCAGGACATTACTGTATAGATTGTTCTATCCTACGTGTGTATGGAGCACTGGGTAGGCACATAGCTATATAAATACAGATATAATCACACAAAAGCTTGCTGTATTCCTTTATTCACACTGCAATCCTGACAGATGTGTTCTCAGCAAGATTCCACCATATTCCACAGTTGAGCGGAGACCGTATGCTGTTGAAACAAAAGAAGAAGATTAATTAGGCTGTCATTGTGTGAAATTGGGTTTGTGGATGGCAGGCACGCTCAGTAGCCTGCATGGAGGTTGTCCATTTTTTTAATTATAGAAACAGAGAGAGGGAGAGAAAGAGAGAAACCTGGCGTAACCGCCAGTCTACGAGTGGCAGGATGTTTACCCAAGTGGCTGTGCACTGTTTGTTCGGCAGCGGTGACACAGTGAAGGATTCGGTGTGCTGCTCTGCTATCTAAGGAGTGCAAGCTGCAGAGAGTGGGTAGAGCAAGCATGCTGGAGTTGAACAAATAAACGTCATCTCTATATGCTTCTGCAAATGAATTTTCTCATTTCTGGAAGTCATTGGTCCATTAAAACCTAAAATTTCTTGCATGTCAAGTCAGGCCAGTGTCATACTCTCTAGGGTCCCTATGTATAGGGAAGCCTTGACTTATCTCACCATGAGCTTGGAGCCCGTTTGCCAGCAAAAGCAGGTGCAGCACAAGAAAATGTGCCCCTAGGGAAAGGCAGATGGTGTCTGCAGTACCTCTGAGCCCTCAGGGCAAGTGGCTGTAGTGCCAAAACCAGCTCAAAGTTCCAGCTGCTGCTGCGTAGGTGCACCCTGGGAGCTGAGGCTGGTGTGGCCTCTCCCGGGGGTCTCCAGGTCCTGGACTGTTGCTCTGTCCTGGAGCATCTTCGCAGGCAGCTCCGTAGGTTCCAGATTTGACTTACGCTGATCAGCAGCTTTTTTCCCAGCCTGAACTTGGGCTTATTTATCTGAGGGCTGAATTGTGCTTGCAGGCAAATGAATTTTTGGTATCAATTCATTAAAATCAGACAGCATCTAGGTAGCAGACTGGAATGCAGTTCCTCTGTTTAAACAACAACAGCAGCCACCTGCAGTAGGGGAAATATCTGCCTGTGTGCAATTTGAGACCTGTTGTATCCTTCTAAAGATCCGTGAGATTAACATTGTATTCAAATTCTTTCTAATTTAGTTCTGTTCCATTATATGCATCTCAGAAATGAGCACCTGTTTTGTTCTTCTCTTCCTTTAGAGAAGGCGGGGGGAATCTGCTTTTGGACATATTCCAACCCAGGTAATAATATTCCAACTCCCTCTCCTCTGCTCGCAGTTTCAGTTAGAAAAGAAAATCTTACTGTGTGCTTTCAGTTGCTAGAGGCAGAGTTAAAGTATTTTCTATCAGAGACGAGGGCTTTGTGGTGGGACAAATCTGCGCGTAGGGGCTATGTCCTCTTCTCTGCAAAAATAAAACCAGCTTCCAGACTGAGTGAGAGCAGAACCAAACTAACAGCAAATCTAGCCCTTTCTGTGCAGGTGAAAGAAAGGCCAGCAGAGCAGAAGCAACACCTTAGTCAGGAGTGGCAGAGCTTGCAAACACAGTAGATCTTTGCTATCTGCTGTGCCATGGTGGCATTAACCCCTACCATTGCAGCCCATCATCAGCCCTTGATCAGATGCGGTGCACCGACTTTAAGGAATTGCACTGGGGCTGCGTCAAGGTACTTAACAGAATAGTTCATTTCTCTCTGTCCCTGCAGAACGCACTGGTTGTTGGTGCTGCTGCCCTAGAGGAGGGGAAACACACAATAAATCCTTCTGTCTTCTTGCTGTATTATAATATATACGAGTGACAGGATTTTGAACGCTTTTTCGTGCTCTCTCTGATGTTCGTTGCCAGGCTTCATTGCTTGCTTCTGCAGCTGTACTACTGCGCTGGGATTGTCCCAAGGACAGACCGTCCCTTGGGGCTGAGCAGCTGAAGGCTGCACTTGAAATCCCAGAGGGTTTGCAGGTATTCAAGATCCTCAAAGGCAGACCCTATGAACCCTGTAATCCAAATGCTGAAGAATATTGTGTGAGTTGCCAGGATCCCACAGCTTTTGTTGGAACCAAAGAGAGTTTGGGAAATTCTGCTTAGCCTTGTATCAGGAAGCGGTTTGTGTGTCATTATAAGGTGTGATGCAGCGCTCTTGCTCTTCCTGGGAGCAAGTTTGAGCTCTTTGTGCTTGGCAGTACTTGGATAAGGAAAATGTAGAACAATGCTACAATTAATTGAATCAGCACTCTGTTACAACGCAAGAAATAATTCTTTGTTTACTGTTAATTAACATTTGCAAAGAGTGATTAGCGTGATAGTTAGAAATACGTATTGTGTGACCTTTTTTAAAAGCATGACAAGGCAAATGAACAGGGGGTGTCAAAGATCTTGATGGTTGAACACGAGCTTGCCTGAGCCACAGCAGTTTTTTCTGAAGGTATACAAATTTGCTATCCCAACCCACCCACAAGCTGGGATTTCTTACCCATCTTCTAGCCTCTTAAAACTGGCAGATACTGCTTTCATCTGTAGGGTTATAGCTCAGAGAATACCTTTGCTTAGCACGTGGAAGCAAGATATTCTTTATTATCCCTATGAAGAGATTCTCATGAATACTTCAGGAGACATTCATAAATAGAGCCTTAATTATTTAAAACTGTTTTTCTCCTTACTTACTTAAGGATGTTGCCTTTCATCCACCCAAGCTGAATTTATTGCAATGAATAATAATTTTAATTTCAATTAAGTTTTGTATGTACACATCTCTGAATCTTGAATCCATCTGTTGCCATCTGCTGATTGGTTTGCTATTTCTATCAAGCTTCAGTTTTTTAATTGTAGATGGTCATGTACTCATTACCAGTTTCATCATTCAACTCATCTTGGAGACAACACATAACTGTATTAGTCTCTACGTATAATTAGATTGCCAAGACAGCTAAAATAATCAGATTATTTTAATTTGGCTACTTCTCTGAGCGTGCACTTCCTCTGAAGATGCCTGTACTACTACTTAAAAGGGACCAATTTTAGTGGACTAGAGGTAGTGTATTAGTTGGGAGTTTGCTCTTGATCAGCTGTAATTACGATTGTGCTGAACTCGTTCATACGACTCTGTCACAGTTCATTTTGTGAGTCACCATACAAATGCAGTTGACTTATCTTGGATAACTTACAGGCACAGGAGACAACCGGTACCTCCTAACAGCTGTAGCTGCAAGCTGTACTCCCTCCGAGCTCACCTGACCTGGACAGAGCCTGGTAATTATCTGGGCCAAAAGGCTTCCAATTGAGTACTTGATACCTTTTTTTGGTGCGGAGAGGATCTGGCTCCATTTGGTAGGTCTGAGGATGGACATGTGAATCCAGTCCCCTGTACACGTGTTATTTCCATTTAGCGGTACAATTTGTTAGTCTCAACATAGCTCCAAGTAAAAAGGTATTCATACAACGTGAAACCCCTTTTTCCTGTTGGAGGCTTTGAAGGTAGGCTAAGGGACTTAAATCTTAAACTTAAGTTTATGAAGGTGAGGTTGGGTGGGAGTTGAAGAGAAGGAGAAGTGGTTTTTAGGAACACCCAAACAAAACAAAGCAGAGAACTACAGGCACACTCAGTATATATTAAATCAGATTATATCTTCTCCATAGTAACCAGCCTGAGCTTACCGTTTCTCTTTTCATTGTTCGTTGCTCAGACACGGTCCTGCTTGGGTACGTTCCCTGTAGCCGAGGCTGTGGTTTAATAGCTGACCTTGCAAACACTGGCGTGCCTTTATGTAACACCACATGCTCAGGGCTCCTCCTGTCTCCTGCTCCATTGAACAAAAAGTTAAAAAATGAAATAAAGAGAAAACCTACACCAAAATCAACAGCTGTTCTGGCGCCAGGAAGAACTAATTAACTTGTAGCAGGTGCTGCTACTGGTTTCCATCCGATTGCAGTCCGGCAATCTGCTGCCCTGCTGCAAACCGCTTAACACAGAGTCGGGGAAGGCCGGGAGAGGAAAAGCCTCCCCTGGAAGCAACATGAGCCTATAGCAGTGGAAGTACTATTTTTGTAGCTGTTACCGTGACTCAGTGTTTTAGATGGCTGTGGATAACTTTCTCTTCACTTCCTACACCCAAAATGTAATTTAGCCAGAGGCAACTGTCACATTGATGGTTAGAGGATAGGACTTGAAGAAAGCAGGTCTGAGGAAACTGCCCCTGGTTTGCTGCAATTTTGTGAACGGGTCACGTAACCATTCTGTCCTCACCGTTAGACCTAGAGACCCCAATTAGCATCAGGGCTCATTGTGCCAGGTACTATAAAACACCTAAAGAGAAGTATTTAACCTGAGGTGTGTAATGCAGGCAGTTGTTTGAATGTCCTACATTTTTCCCTGGAGTATTCTTACCTGCCTATTTTAGAAAAGTCAGAGCTTTCGTGAAAAAAGAGCTCTTGAGCTTTTAGAAATTCTATTCTAATGTAAGTTTTCCAAGTGTTCAGGATTATAAAGGGTCCTTTTCAGGTGTGGTATAGGCAGTTAGTACCCTCTCTTGTAACAACCAACCAACCAAAAAGACTCTGAACTCCCAAGCCCTAAAAATCTCAGCTGCTTTCATGCACCTAGGCACTCAAAATGTAAACTGAGGTTTGAGTGCTTAAGTCAGGTCTGACAACTAGATTCAAGCTTTTAAGCCACAGAGACGCTTTTTGAAACGTTATCCTGATTTTGACTCCCAGTAAATAAGTTGTTTTAAAGATGAAAGCATACAATCACTAGGGCTTTCTGTGGCTGCCTCCAATTTTTTTTTTCTCCCCAGCCATAAAGCCAAATTATACCAGGGTATATCCCATGTAATTCTCTTTCTGGCCCTATCTTATCTCTAGCTCTTAGCTGATGTGATTGAAAAACTCTGCCTTTCCGTGACATAAATCCAAATAGCGAGTGCTAAAGGCCGTCACTGTTCGTCCAGGAGCAGATCCAGTCACTTCAAAATGGTGTGTGTATATATATATATTTATTCTTTTTAGAAGGAAAAAAATCAGGTCGCACCTTCTAATGCTGTGCTGGAACAACAGTATGGGAAATGGGCTGAGGTGAGGAGGAAAGAAAAGTCCTGGTTACGACAGTTGGATGAACTTGGATATGGACCTGTTCTATTTTGCAGCTACCTAAAATACCACAATTGATCTGATCATTTATCACTGTTTTTTTCAGGGTTTACTTTATATGTGTAGTCCAAGGTAGCTGTGAGTCTTGTGTGTGCCTGGCAGCTAACTGGCACTACAATACGTTAAGATTGTAGATGTTGAGGATGGAAAGGACTAGTGGAATGAATCTGTAGAGGGACATACCAGGTATTAAAGTGATTATGATTTATTTAATGCACTTAGGATTATAACTGTCTGAAACCACATTTTTAAAACTGCTTTTTCTTGTATACAGTGACCTAGGAGAGTTCAAGTGATAGTTGCTCATACAGATTCTCTCTCTGATGCTGAAGTGCTTGTTGAAAGCTATGCAGGTCATCAAATGAAATTCTCCTCCCTAGAACAGTGCTGTCAATATCTTAAATTCTGGACCCATGCTTAAGAGTTTGCAGATTCACGCACATTTAACAGAGGTGAATCTTCCCCAACGTATTTAATAAGAATGTTTCCGAGATAGAATTTACTTGAACTGAGTTAGATATAATTTTTGCTGGCATGACAACTTAAGATAGAGATGGCATGCCATGGGCAGGATTTAGTGCTTCATCTCTTTGTATTCACCTCACTCAATAAGGCAGGAAATTTATTTAGTATCCAGAGGCAGTTAACTGTCTTTCTAGTGCATTGTTTCAGCAGCCAAAAATGGCAATACATTTATATATCTGTTTTTAAATGAATGACTTTCAATACCCAAGGAGAAGGATGAGAAACCCTGTTTGTTCTGGTATTGACAGAGAAATGAATTTCTCCACCAAGTTGAATCTCAGACATAGATTTGATTATTTTTCTTGAGGAAGTTTTCTGTTGTGATTGTTAAGTTTCCACTGTTGAGCCTAGAAGAAGCAATTTAAAAGAATTATATATTCTATGTCACTTTCTTTAGCACGAGAATGGCATGGGGCCAATCACTGTGTCATTAATAGCCAAAATGTAACCATCACTTAAAGGGAAAGATTGTTCCCATGTGTAAGATCTGAGGCTCCTGAAAGGAAATCTGTTTTGGGGGAAAGGAAAGGAGGGGGTGGACAGTTTGCAAATGTCCAAATGGGATAATCTTTCTCACCAGGTAAGGGCAGTAAGGAGCCCTTCTGTTTACCAGCACAGCATTGTTTTTTCTGTGTTGCTCTCCTTGCAGGCAAGCTGACCTGATAAAATGCTTTCATCCTACTTCATCATTGTGTATGCAGTTGCATCTGTTAGACTCATCAGAGATCTGAAATGAGAAAATAATCTCGTGCAAACTGGGGTCTGTCCCTTCTTTCCTTTATCTCTGGCAGGTGATTATATCTCGTGGAGAAGCTGTGTCCTGGAATTAGTTTATCCATGTGCTTCATCTGTCTAACCTGTTCCAGGCCCTGTGTGAAGCCCACGGTGAAGTGGGGACGGTACAACTTTGCTTAAGTCCTAACTGAAGGCATTTAGATCTTACAGTACTGTGTATAATATATTAATTAATATAGAAAAGAATTATAATAAATAATAGGTTAATTAAGGAGGCGTAATGGGCTATTTAGAGCAGAAAATTGATAAAATTGAGAACTTTGTCTAGAGCTGTTGGTGTGTTACCTTGCAGTCAGATATCTTGAAATGTTAAGTGTGTTTGTGATGTAGAGAAAATAGATACTGTGCCTTATTTTAACTAGTTTTCAGTGCTGATTGTCCACTTGGGTTTTTTAGAAAGAAACAAAGAAAAAGAACAAAGAAGGGAAGACAATTTCTACCACACATGTTGTCGTCCTATCCCATCCTGCCCCCATTCCCCTCCTTCCCGCCCCAGTACAAGCATTTCTGAGCACTGGCATAGCAAGGAGGGTGAAATACATTAGCTGAGCAAATCTACTCCTTGCCTGACAAGCCTTCATTGTCTCACAGTAACGATAATAAGGTCAAATCTTTCCATTTATCTTCAACTGTGTAGATCTTTCGTTTAAGTAACTGGCTTGTGTTCAGTGTAAATCATACTATAAAACATGAATAAATATCCAGGAAGAAAACACGCACTCATGCATGCATCTCTCAAACTGTATTTGCAGCAAGCCCTGCCATACCTACACATTAGCTACAGATCCAGAAAAGGCAAAGTAGCAGTTAAGTTTTTCAGGTTGAACGACATAATTGTTATTACATTTGGAAAGGAAAGATCAAAGGCATGTGCCCAAAATAATGAAAAATACAAGTTAGAGGCCCTTGCAGAAGACAGGGTTTAGGACTGGATTTTAATTTGAAACAGGTGCAGAGACACGCTGGTGAACCCTGAACATATTCCCAAGGTCTCTGGACACAATTCTAGCTACTGTTGACCCTAGCGTTTTCTCATACAACTGAGGTAAAATTCAAGTCCTTGGAGAAGAAAAGACTTCTGGTCTTGGGACTAAACCATATAGGTTCCTACCTCTCAGATACTCTCTGTGACATACAACTAGACGTGGAGTCTTGGAGACATCAGTTACTTCACTGAGAATCCCTTTAGATTTCCATTTCCTGCATTTTCACAGCTACTCTTAATAGAAGCTAAAAGCATTCCAGGTTTCTTGTCAGCCTAAACTATGCCACAACCCTTTGCATTGAGCTAATGAGAACTAGCAGATGTGCAGAAATAGCGGGGGAAAAGTTTAGGTTGAGGGTAATACTGAGGCGCAATGAAAAAGTCGCGGTTTTAGATATGAGGAACTTCATCTGGGATTGCTGAAATCCATTCATGTGGATAATGTTTTTGCAAGATGTTTTCTGAATTTTTTTATTCAGTTAGTACTGAACTACCTGAAAGGAGGTTGTAGCGAGGTGGGGGTCGGTCTCTTCTCCCAAGTAACAGCGATAGGACGAGAGGAAATGGCCTCAAGTTGCGCCAGGGGAGGTTTAGATCGGACATTAGGAGAAATTTCTTCACCAAAAGGGTTGTCAAGCCTTGGAACAGGCTGCCCAGGGAAGCAGTGAATTCACCATCCCCGGAGGTATTTAGAAGACGTGTGGATGAGGCACTTAGGGACGTGGTGTAGTGGGCATGGGGGTGTTGGATTGACGGTTGGACTCGGTGATCTTGGAGGTCTTTTCCAACCTTAATGATTCTATGATTCTACATCAAGAAAGCCAATACCAGTATATTTTTCTTCATATCTACTATAAAACGATGTAATAGAAATAAAATTCTGAGTTTTACTGATGAAGAAATTAACCAGGACTGATACATTGCTATGAAAGCCTTTGATTTTTGTAGAAATAGTGTTTTTCAATAGAAAGTTGTCCTGGCTCTTTTATATTTTGCCCAGTTGTTTTTTTTCCCGGGGTGCTCAAGGCTATCAGCCAAGCAATAGAAATGGTCAGTCTGAATGGAAAACTTGCAACTACCAAGACAATCTTTCTAAATGATTCGTGGAATCATATAGGTAGTAAAGTTTACAAACTTGGCTGGGATGTTCTAAGTATTGCACGATGGTGCATCAGGGTTGATAGCAGACAAGTCGAAAAAGTTTGAAAAGCGCTGTTTTGGAATACAGCTTGTGTCTTAGCTCTGATGGTCCACTCCCTATAGCTAGTAAGGCTAAATAATCATGTTCCATAAAAGCATAATTAGCATTACATTTTATTTTATGAAGCATCTTTTCAAATCCTTATCCTGAGAAGTGAATGCAGTTAATTTTGTCTGGTTTATTCCATTTGACTGTACTTTATATGTGATGTGTCAGTACCCAGCTGGGTAATTTTCCAGTCCTGTTCTCCCAGCTTCAGTGTAACTTTAACCGCCTTGCCCAGTGAAGAAATCTTATGTGCTCTAACACATCGTGTTAGATTTGCAGTGACTTTTACAACTGCAAGAAAGGATGCAAGGTTGCAGTGTCCTGAGGAAAAATACCCCAGAGCTGAACTGAAAACAGGTAATTCTACAAACAGCATAAAAAGAGTGAACTGTCAGAGCCCCGTGCCTGGAAGAAAATGTGGCATCATCCCTACTCCTACGTGCACCCTAGAAATCCTGGAGTCGCTCATAAGGAAAAAATAACAGAGAAACCTCATCTTTTGCTTTCACAACACAGTCAGCAGTGAAACTTTGGATCCATACCAATATAAGTGAGATTATCCTCTTCTCTTTCATCAGAGAGAAATTCCCCTCTCATCACTATGTTTTACATCTTATTTCCTAAGAGGGATCACTTTTTCTTACACTGTAATCACAAACGTGTATTTATACATTGTATTTATACATCGTATTTATTTGAGATTATAATTTCTGTATCATATGTACTATGTATTTTATATGTAGTATATTGTGCATACTTCTCTTTGTAAACCAGAGCACTTCATTTGTGGCCATGCTGTGCATTACGGCTGGATTATATGCTCACAAGGGACTAACTAATCAGTCATCTACTTGCATGGATTGTGTGTAATGCAAAAGCATTCCTGGTCCAGCTGGACAAGAAGCAAGGAGGAGGAAACCTGGTTCATTTACCTTTTATTAGTTTAATAGATGACTACATGCAAAGAGGCTTGTAATTTGCTGCTAATGCAAATGAAGGGGATGTAAGAGAATCTGAAGCTGTGCTTCAGACCCTTCCCAGGAGACTTAACTGCCTTGATAACTGTTTGCTTCCGAGTTGTTTTCAGAGGTTAAGTCCTAGTCCTTAGCAGGTCTGAATGCTTTGTCCAGAAAGGAGATTGCTGCGATCCGAGGTGGTGTATCCACAGTAATGTTCTTGAGGAGCTAGTGTCATTACAGGAAAATCTGTCCTCCTCTTGGTTTTTGCAATTGTGAAATTTTAAGGGCCACGGTTTGAGGGGTTTTTAATTACTGTGACATGAATAACACTGATGTCTTTTGTCTCTGTTGGTATTGATTCCCGCACACACACCCCCCCGTGAGATAACAGAGCAGGGTGTATTGTTAGACCAAATAAATTCCATCTTATTAAATGCCTTACGACACTAACATAGGGTAAAGAGTTTGTTGGAGCAATGCTTTCACACACATGTTTGAGTGGGTTTTCTCCCAAACAACAGGGATCTGCAACAACCAAGTTTTTGTTCCCCCTTATTGGATATTTACTTGTTTTCTGTGCTTACTTAAAGTCCCAGGACAAATTAGTGGCAAAAAAAAAAGTTATTTTGTGTTAAAACTGTAGAGTACATACTCATTTTTAACAGTCAAGGCTGAAATGTGGACTGGATTTCCAGTTCTCCTGAGGCAGAGTAATCCCATGGACTTTGATGAAGCTGTGCAAGTTTCAGCCATCTGAGAATGTCTTGGTATTTTTTATTTTTGTTAGTTAGCACTTATGAACATTACATATCAGTCTGTATCGATTTGCAGTTGTGATGCCAGATGAGTTTAATTCCTGATTGCGCTAATTACCCCATGCTGCTGTGTTTAATCCTGCACTGTGGCGAATGCAACTGCATAGCTTCAGGGATTATTAGAGCCATAAAAGCATTACTGGCTTTATGAGTTTTTCATTAATGTGAAAGATAAGCACTTAATTTTTTTTAGCAATCAGGTATTCTACCTATGTGGAATCATGTATACATCGTCATCCGTTAGTAGGCTATAGTTTGAAAAAAATAGCAACTACTCTTTCTGCTCCGCTGAAGCCCTGATTCCCCGTGAAGTTTGAGAGACTTTTTTCTTTGCTTAAAAAAAAAGGCAAAATTAATTGGAAATGACAAGAGGAAAATGATCCAGCTGAATGCTTTGATAAGCAATCAAGGCTTAATAGATTAGAAAATATAATTAATTACTTAATTATACTCAAAGTGGTTGTTGTTGGTTGATTGTTCATTGAAAAGCCATTGTTGTATAGAAGGATGTGCCCGTTGCATGAATATCAGTCTCCAGGAAGCCATTGCTGCTAGCTGGGACTCCTAGTGAGCAGATTAGTTGTTCTACTTGATACGTACCACTGCACGCTTACGTTACGCATCTTCCAAAAGCTTTACAAGCATTTATCGGGTATTTGCCCTCACGGATAGCTAGAGTGTGATGACAGCGACCACGGTATTCCTAGAGTTACTATGATTCCGATAGGCACTGAAACTAAGATCTTGCTTCCTTAAATAGCTGGTGCACTTCTTAAAACAGAAATGTGCATTCTATAAATGCATATAGTGTACTGACAACGTTCCTGTTAGCATAACTGCGTTCTGTCTAGTGCCCCAATGCTGCCAGGTTTTGCAGTAACTGGTGCCTAGGCATTACCTGGTAGCATCATGTGAATATGATGCTGAGCTCATTTTGCAGGTCAAGAAAGTTTCTCGACTTGATGGCTGCAGAAGGAACCTGAAATGATGGTGTGGATAAACTGCAAAGCTGTCCCACTGTCCTCTCTCCATCCCTCTGCCCTCCCCCACTTATAGGAAGGGAAGTAAGAAGAATAAAAATAACTGGTTTTAGAAATGGTAGTTTTCCCAGGCCGGTGTGATGAATTTGGGAGGATCCAGTTCATTATTTCATTGTCTTTGAGCCAAGCAATACCTGTTATTCATTTGAAAAATCACTCTCTGGTAGAAAACTATATTATAAAGTGCTGTTGTTGCAATCAGTGAAATAAAGGGAATGAAATGAAATGGGGCATGGCCTGTATAGCTGAGTTACTTTGTGTGTTGCCTGTGAGAGTACAATGCGGATAGCCGATTTCCTCGGTTCTGCGGTGCGGATCGGTTGTGTTGCAGCCTCTCCAAGTGCTCTCACGTGTGTTTCTCTCATGTATTCCAAAGTAGCTGCTTCCAAGGCTGCTTCCAGACTCGGCTGTGTCTGATACTGGGACAATCACAAGCAGGCTGTCCTAGACAGTGTCTGCTGGTATCGGCAAATCTGAAATACCAACTGAAGAAGGCTGTGGGGTGTCTGTAGAAAAAACATGGAGATAAACAATGAGTATATTTGATGATACTTTTTTCAGATTGACTAAGAATGATCACAGTATCTGGCTCTTTTCACTGGTATATCCCAAAGCACTCAGTAAAAAATTGTGCTGTTTTGAAAATCTCAGCACTGAAGAAGCGATGAAAGAACTATCTGCCCAGAGATACCTAGCAAGCGTGAGACACAGGGCAGGTCTCCTGAGTCCCAGTCATGATTTCTAGTGGTGCTATTCGAAACTATTTCTTTAAAGCAGAGCAGGAAAGCAGAGAAATTTAAATAGCAACCTTAAATGTAATTATTATTATTTAAGGAATTCCATATTTGGAAAGGGTGTATTTTAAATAAGAAATTCTAAGATCAGTTTTTAAACTTTCTAGGTTGTTTCAATTCTAGAAATTATTTCCTTTCCCGCTCTATGCAAGACTGCTAAGGAAATACGTAAGTTGCTGGAGAGCTGCTTCTTACCAGTGGATAAAAAGTTCTTGGGTTGAATTTTTGTCAGTGACTAGTGAGTTGGGGTCTTCAGTTAGCAGCCTTACAACAGAAGCATGACTGACTGAGAGAAATGAATATCTGTTTTCTGAAAAATAGACCTCTTTTTAAACCTTTTAAAGCTAGGCACTCACAGTCAGCAGTTCCTATAGAGGATATTGGTCTTTATGTCTTTACTGGTCTTTAATTTTAGATATCTTTTTCTAAGTTTGTGAAGGCACTTGGAGTTAAAAACTAGGAAGCAGATGAATGTAAGAGGGTTCACTTAATAATAAGAGAGCTGTGCGTTCGTTCTTTTAAGTGCCATTTAGTTAGATGCAGCAGTAGCAAGCAGTGATGGACTGACACAGATGGAGCTAAAGTCCGCTGGGAAAAGTCCCATTGCTTCCACATGCTGCAGCATTACCAACAGAAGAGTTGGTAATGCAGAGCCCGTTGCACTGCGTTGGTGTAGCAGAGAGCGGCAGCAGCCTGCAACAGCAAGAGAAAACTTGTCCCGATGGTCTCCATTTGACTTCATTAGCTCCTGCAGTGCCTGGGAGTAGAATGGATTTATATCTCCCTGGAGCCACCCGCACACGCCTCACAGGGCAGGAGTCTTGTGTGCTCAGTGTCATTTTGCCTTCCTGTGAACAGAATGAAATTAGCTTGCTAACAGATTGTCCGATACTTCTTGCTGTACTCTGTGCTGTGTTTCTGTTTGGCTGCTGCTGTTTCACTTAGCGATGCTTTCTATAAGTTAAGGTCTCATGCTGGTTTCTTTAATTGTACTTGGGTTTTGTTCTTCTTGTACATGTCTTTGCTGCGTCTCTGTAAGCGTGTTATTTGCTCCTATCGGCGTAAACCTGAATGTAGAAACACTTTCCTCGGGAGTTGGTCTGGAGTGGAGCAGCATCTTTTACATTTGTTGCCTTTGTAACATCGCTGATCCGACAGTTGTTAAACAGGCATCAAA
Organism: Calonectris borealis; assembly: GCF_964195595.1. NCBI lineage: Eukaryota > Metazoa > Chordata > Aves > Procellariiformes > Procellariidae > Calonectris > Calonectris borealis. Next base: position 701,395 of record NC_134338.1, on the reverse strand, counting down.
AGTCTGATGACTCCGTGGTAGCAAGGTAGTACTTTGGCTCAACTACTGAAAAAAATCAAAGATGCAGAACAGTTGAAGATAACAGTTTTCGTCTTTGTCTGACTGTTTATGCACTACAGAATATTCTTAGCAGGGTATAAAGGAAAGTCTTCCCATCACTCGTACAATTACAAATCAGCTAATCGCAGCGAGAGACTTTGTTTAGGGAGGGGTTTGAGCACCTGCGTGTAGGCAACCCTATGAATGAGACCATCCTCAACTGGAGACGGGAGCTTATCATCCTTGTTAATATGCCCTAGAGAACAATTCCTCATTGATAGGAGAATGTCGTGGTTTCTTATCTTTGATTTCGGATTCTGTGATGTGGTCCTGACATCTGTAAGACAGTTGTAGCAATCTCTTTTGTGCCTGATACTTAGAATGGCTCATTGTGCTGCTCCCAGAACACGCATCGAGTCTAAGAGAGTTCCAGATTTAGGCAGGAATTGCTAAGTGCTTTAATGGTTTTGAGCACAAAACGCTCCGATTCAAAATGCCTTTGAATTTTCAAGTAATTCCCGGAGGAATTTCAGCATGCTCACTTTAATTGACCCGGAGTTCTGAAAAAATGATTCTGAAATTCCAAAAATAATTTTCTTGCAGGGTTTTCTGTACTGGTCATATTTACATTGAAGAGACTGTGAGTTACTAATGGTATCGGTAACTTTTCCGTAGATTGTAATGGGTGACTAGTTTGTTTTTATTTCCTGAAAAAAAAAAATATATTTCCCATCTATATATTAAAATGAACTAAAGATAGATGTAAGGAACTGTTTACTTTCCGGCTTTAGTTGCAGAAGAGGAGAAATTACTTGTAAATGTACAGTAAAACTTCAACAGCACCAAATTAGTAGTGTTTTGCCTCACTCATTTACACAGCGTATTTTCCAGCCAAAGTTTTTTTGTGGAGAGAGCTTTCATTGCCTAGCTAGGGAATCCAGCTCTGTAGGTTAAATCTCGGTCAAACTGAGTAACAGGGTGGTGCAACCAGTGTAATTCCTTCCCCCCTCCCATTGCTTCATAGGAAGTAGAGGACTCTCTTTTCTCTGAGTGGTGTTCAAGCTGTGAGCCGGTGTTGCCATGTAGAAGAGAAAGCAGAAATCTCAGTGACAAAAAGACAAGAAAATATGGTGCCACGGGGGTTGTGGTGTCTTGGTTTCAGTGAGTTGAAATGTATCCTTGAGAGATGCATTTATCCTTACAGCGGACAGGTCTTCTGATGGTGTCAGCAAGAAGAAAGAGTGAGCATGTACTCGCTTCCAATCGCTGTCAGAAACACGTTTGGTTTTCCCTGTGCTCTGCTGGGGATATTGCTGGATGTGGCATATTGAGAAGTGCAGTATCCATGAATATCAAATTTTGGAAAGCCTTCAAATTAATTCTGTCCCACTTGCGTTAAATTCTGCCTATCTACATTAGTGTCTCAAGCCTAAGAGCTCTTTCCAGGGTTGTTTAGGGGGCTGGGGAAGGAGTTACTTTGCTCATTTTGTTTTGTTCTTGAGTTTGGATCAAGCCCTGGCTAAGGACTGGAAGGAATTTAGAAAAAAGTAGAAACCTCGCTCCCAAGTTCTGGATTCAGAGCTTTCCAAAAGATGGTTGTAGGACAAAAGACAGAAGAGTGCTAATCTGGGGATACGAGAAGGCCATGGGGACATACAGGTTAAAGATGACGAAGGACAGCTGGGTATTTTGTGTTCAGTATGTGGTTTGGTAACTTCAAAAGAACACAGATTAATGGGAAGCAGATTTTTGTAGGAGGCAAACAGTGGAAATGAGCTAAACTCAGCAGGGTCAAACTTGCTTTTGAAGATAATAGCTCAGCTACTTGCGACTGTGCTCCAAACCCTCCTTAAACATTAGTTTGCTGTTAGATTCAGTGATGTACAGCACAGTTAAAAATAGTTTAAGGTACAAAATTACAAATTCTGTATTCAAATGCATGATCTTGTTTACAAAAACTTGGGTATGATGATATTAGTGCTAGTATACACCAATCTCTTTATTACTCAAACAACCTTCTATTTTAACACATAATTTATAAGAAATGTATATAGCATTCTGACATAAAGTATTGGTTTTTAGGATAAGCAACCTTTCAACGTGTTTTTGCATTTAATAAACAATGTTAAAAATCATCTCTGAAACCAATATCACGTTACCATGGCAAAGAACAAAGAAATGCAATGAGGCTGGTTGTAGTTAGTAAAAAGAGATTGTATAGCAGTGGGGAACATACTGGACCTCTTTTTTACACCATTTCTTACCACCAGTACTGGATTTTTGGCGACATCAGATTTTTATGGTGGAAATCTAATGCTGTTTGCAGTTTTCCCTCCACACATCAAAATATGCATCACGATCCTCTTGTTAGTTATACCAATATAAATCAGGAGTAAATCTACTGGCATCAGCAGAGTCAGTATAACTAAAGGGAGTATAAACCCCATATCCTTACTTCTACTTGTGTGTACAGAGAGTAATATGCATACGTTTTACATATTTATATGGAAACAGACTCAGTTATTTGTTTCTAGTTTCATAGATTCTGTAAAGGTTAAAGGATTTAAGGCTGCTGTTGCTGTTTCTAATACAATTAAGTACTGATGAGTTATGATGAGATCCAGCTAAACAGAACAACCTCGTTGAGAATTAAAAAAAAACAGACACGTTTGTGCTGAAGCTCTAAAACAGGCATTTCTGATGGTGGAGTAAATGGCTATACATCCCCAAGCTGTTAACATGGATTTGATAGAATCATTAAAGATGCTTGGTGTTCAAAGGAATTCCTGTTAAGCAAATACCTCTGGGGAAACATAGAAGAGTTGCAGTTAATTTCATACTGATGTTTGAGCAGGGTTTGGCGCGCAGTTGCAATCATTCAGTTTAAGTCTACAAAAGCCAGCCTTACCCTGCTGGTCTTAGGGCGTTGACGCTAGGTGGCTGTCAGTCTGTCCCCTCTTGCGAAGAAGCCTGCTTCCCATTAAGTTTAGTTTCTCATTTGGTTGTGTCAGAAGCACTGGAGACATCTTGCTAATCTAGAAGGGGTCCAGCTTCTCCTTCTGCAGTGGACTCTGTGCTACAGATTTGAAGAACAGCGGGGCAGAATCTCCTTTCTAATAAGTTTTAAAACATTAATCTGAACTGTCTCCCCTCTCTAAGCACATGTAACGTTGGAGCCAGACTTTCAAAGGCTTTCAGGTATTTTAAAGATATTAGAAAAGTGATTTATGGGATTTTCGGAAGTGTTTCAGGAGGCTAGGACCCAACTTCCTTAATTTTCAGCAATTTTCATCTCTGAAAACAGTTTTGAAAGTCACTAGGTGAATCAGTTTCCATCTTTAGACAGCTAAATGTCTTGGTTCTCCATGTTTTATTAGTGACTTTTTAAAAGTTCAGTAAAAGAAAAAACAACCAACCTCTGGAAACAGAGCCTGAAAGAGTAGGCAACCCCAATGTCCCTTTCAATATAATCTATCATCAGCAAAATTTGCTGCAGGCCTGTAAAGCACTTTTCAAGTGTTTTCTCCCTGAAACAATAAGTTTGGAAAAGTTGGAATTGGTAGGATTTTATACAAGGGACCCAAACTGCAAATGCATAAGGTATTTTTGCTCTCTCTGATCTTCCTGAAACCAACATATCTTGAAAGTTCTGTGATACAAAACTCAGTTTTTATACAGCTAAGGTAGTTAACAAAAAAACCAAAACAACACAACAGATAAATCAACAAAGAAAACTTCCTGAAGTTTATTACTGCTTTACACTGAGCTGCTAAATTAAAAAGGAAAAAACATAACAATTTCAAAATACGTGTAAGCTTTCCAAGGTTTCTGGAAGGTTTGAAAATATGGAAGTGGGACAGGGGAAATAAAAAGAAATTCCTCTTCGCCTAAAAAAATGTCAAGCCAGTATTAATTTTAGGGACAAATTTAAGTAATGGATTTTCCTTAAGGGGAACAAATAACTAGCAGTTTGAGATTAAATGACACAGTTTTTGTTGGAACAGGGACTTCTCTCACCTTCTTTCAACAGCTCTGAGAAGTGGAGTTACTAGTAGCCATAGCATTCTGGTGACAGTGAGTGAAGAGAATTCCTATTAATGCAACCCAGGGTGCAAAAAGCCCTTGTTTCCCTTATCTCAGTAGGTTAAGTGTTTAGGAGACAAATGCCCTTCATTACACTGTGCCAAGAAGTTGCTGCTGTTACGTGGATTGGATTATGTAAACAGTTTTTCAGTGCCACAAAAGATGGTACTGTCAAAGCTTGTTTTGTGTTAATTAGTAAACACGTTTAATTTTACCTGTGGAAATAGTTCTGTGTGCTTCAAGAAGTGATATCTCAATTTACTTTAGTGATGCTACTTCCCTTTATTTAAAGATAAACAAATTACCTGACTTCAAGAGGGATGAAATATGTCTAAATGAATTGCTGTATCCAGTCCAAGCAGGAAATCAGTAATGAAGTTTGATGGAAATGGCTAGCCAGAATCCTGAACTCCCTGGAGCAACTGGAAAACTTTGTGCTGATGCAGGATCAAACCTAAGTTGTTCCACACTGGGGGCTGGTGGATCTGTAGCAGGGGTTTTAGAACAAATCAATAACGTGAATGGCGGCAAATTACTAGGACTAGATGGTGTTCACCCCAGACTTCTAAGGACTGTTGTGATATGAAACTGCTAAGCTTACAACTGTGGGGTGTCTATTGCTTGTATCAGTCACTGAATAATAAAAGTAGCAAATATAGGATCTTTTTTTTAAATAGAGCTCTTAAAAACTACATAGAAATCAGAGTTGCCACTCAAGGAGATGTTGGAATCACTGTGCATAGTTCTCTGAAAACAGCTCAGTGGTTGTTGGAAGGGCAAATATTTAGAAAAGCAGTTGAGAACAAAACAGAAAACATCACTATTCCATCCACTCACTGCATGTGAGTGTTTCCTGAAGTTCTGGTCACCCCACCTCAGAGAAGATTTAGTAGAACTGGAAAAGAGGGAGAGAAAAGCAGTAGGAAGATCAGAGGCATGAAAAGGCTTACGTAGAGGGAGATGGTAAGTGAACAACATCCCACAGCTCAGAAGAGAGGTGACTGAGGGTGGGATGGGGTGAAATCTATAACGTTATAAAATGCTATTGCAACAGTAGCCGAGGAAGGATTACACACTGTTTCTCACAGTACAGGAAGGGGTAACGTCATTTTATCCACATCAATTAAATAATAAATTAAAATACAAAACAAATTGAGCAGAAAGGTCTGAAAACAAGTTTCAACTGGTTACAGTTCTATAAAAGAAGGTCCTTGCTGTCACAGTGTCTCAGTTCACTTGTCTCTAAAAATTCCATGAACCTTACCGTACCTTTTTAGCATGTCAGCTCTTCAGGGACAGAAGTATGTTGTCTGTAGGGTTTAAGAAAATGGAGTCATAATTTTGCTATGGACTCTATATATTGCTTAGACTGAGCTAGAGATTTATTTAGTCAAAATAATCCAGCACAGGCTAAAATTGCCATGGAGTTAGTTTGCTAGACAACAGAATAATGATTCCATAAATGTACTAATTATATTAGCATATCTGTGCTCTCAGGCTTGGGTAAACACAGACACAAAGGGAGAGTCAGGGATAGGAGAGATTTGCAGGAGTTTGTTTTCACAGTGAATGTTGGATGGGACGAGGTTTTCCCTGAATGTGTTTTCTGGCTGTTGTTTTTATACAAACACTGTATACTGTGTTTACAGTTAATACTTGCTTCTAAGAGCATGCGCATGGATGGGGGGGAAGAGAAGTTTCTGTTGTGTGTCTGTTCTGTCTGTGTGTCCCATCATTAAGGTTGCTTATCAAATGAATATTCATGTTCAGGAAAGCATGAAGGTTGCAGAATGAGGACTTGGGTTGGGTAAAGTACAACCTGTCAGAACAGAAAAGATACTGTGGCTTGATATAATAGTGTTTACGACTTCTTGAAAGCTCTGATTTCCGTAAAAAGGAAAAGGGAAAGTAATTTGTTCTTCTTTCTTGCCCGAGAGGGCATCCTGCAGCCAGCCACATCGATTGCAAAGGTTCTATTAGTCTTCAACGGGACCAGAATTAATTGTTTTGTATTACCAGAGCTCCTCAAGGTCTCAAGCTAGGACCGGAGCTCCAATGTGGCAGCCTCTGTGCTATGGGCACCAGATCTGGCATAATTTCTGAGCTTGATCTAAACAGTGTTTCATACCAAAGCAACCATGACCCCAACAAGCTAGGCAATTCCATGGATATACATGAGTCAGTAGTGGTTAATTGTTAACTGTCCCTTCCCTCCCCTGGTATATAGCCAAAAAAGAACAAAACATGCTTTTCCATATATTTGTCTTCCGTAATTCCTACCTAGTGCACTTGTATATTAGAATGTTTGTGTTGTATTCAACCTGCAGTAATGGAGTCTGTCTAAGAACGCTTGGAAGACCAGTCAGGTGTTTTATGCATGCAGGTCCTTCGGTTCTCTTCTGTCCTAAATTTGTGTCAACTTCTTATGTTTATTATTTTGTTGTGTTGTAAAGTTTTCTCCCCAAAATTCATAAAGCTCTAGCAACTGCATATATCACAAAGGGAATATAAATTATCAATATTTTATTCTGTTTTTTAAAAAAAAAGTAGGCTTAGGCTGCAGTATGGTTTGGGTGTATGTTTTTTTTCCCCCAGACTATCCTGCGTGACGCACTTAAAAAAAAATATGTTGGCGTGTTAATATATGTAGAGCAGGCCAGGTGTAGTGTGCTATTGCAGAAGACTGTAGAAATGACCTGGAAACCAAGGTCTTTGGAATGAAATACCCACTAGCTTGGTATTGAAGGAAAAGGATGAAGACCACTCCCACTAAAACAAGACTGAAGGATACCAGAATTGAAGGGACTGAATATCAGTCGTTCAGCAGAGCCTGGGCGCAAGAACTGTCATCGTGCCCTTAGTGTACAAATTCACACTGCATCAGGTGTACTGGGAGAACTGTCATTTATGTCAACAAGTGGCAGCAGAGCCCTCAATGAAAGGACATTTTGTGAGGATATATGTACTTTATTATTTTCCTTTCGTATTGTGATACCTAGGCCCCTCTTGCAAAAGGGGAGGGGAAAAAAAAATTGATAGTCCCCTGATTTGTCAGACAAACCATATGGTCGAGGCTACAATTGAGCCATGGTTGATCACACTCCCCTCTAATCTGCAGCTGTTTTCTTTCTGATAGATAAATATGTGTTTAAATAATGCATCCTACTGAACTCTGTCAATTTTTTTTTAATGTTTCCTTTGACAACTGAATGTTTCCGTTATGCCCAATAAACATCTTGGAGACTGACCCGTTCCTGCTTTAAATGCACATTAAGACTGCATTTCCTTCGTTTCACCTTCCAAAGGAAACAGTGCAGCTGTTCATTATTTGCAGCACTTACTACAAGAGACTCATTTTCAGGAGATAATTTTTTCCCTTAGAACTTCATAAAAATGTTTTAGTTCCTGACCACAAAGACACAGTGAATAACTATTGCAGAGGAGTGCTGTGAGCTTTGATGTTAGAGCTGTTCTGCTTTAAAAGGGCACAGAATTCTGTCAATGGCACATTCTTTTCTTCCATGGTAATAGGAAGAGACTGGATTGCATTGTGTTGTATTGTGAGGTTTTGAAGCTGAACTTACTACTTACCTGTAGCACAAAAAGGAAAAGGGTAACCATGTCAACCATTGTCCAGCTGGCAACCAGTACTTTGCACTACTGTCATTCACCATACCTCGTCTTACTTTGGTAGCTTGTTTATAACAAGGAGAGGAGGGCGCTGAGGCTTTTCCTCGGAGCCATGAGTATTGTGTCGAGGCAGTGAATAGCTGGTTATAATCACTGTATGCGTTGGTCTTTCTGGTGGCTTTTGTGTTTTGATGCAAGTCCATGTACTTTATTCCAGGGTAAAGAACAGGAAGGGGAACAACATAATTACTGGGAAACTAATGGATACTTAAATAAGCTTCCCCTGTTTTTGTTTATATGAGTGGGAGAACACACAGGCCAAAGAAAAAGGCTGTATTTGTTATTTAAACTGAGGTGGCACCCAGAGGACTCAATTTTTCCCAAGGACCCCATTGTTTGCGTCCCTTCTGTTAAGTATTGTGATTATTAGTGAATTATAGCAGACGCTGTAAGCCTTACTGTGATCGCAGCCCCGCTCTGCTAGGCACTGTGTGTGGCTGTAGTTAAGGAGAGTTGATCACCAGAACACTTAGAGCGCCTTATAGGAGAGTCTTATTGATTTGATAAAGGATAAAACCAGTTGAATTTGATGGAGATGAAATAAAGGGCTGTATGTTGGGCTGCAGAAACAATATAATAGTTTCACTTTCCTGAATGGGAAGACCATCTCTAATTGATTTACATTGGGGCCAGGTTTTAAGATTCTGAGGCTTCTAAAGCCCCTTTTAGTGTGCCCCCCCAAAGTCTTTTGTCAATGTGGTCCTTATGATTGACTGTATTTGGGCCATATCACACAACAGAGCCATGTAACTAAGTATTAAACTAGCATCAGCCCTAGCCAAAAGTCCAGGAGAAAATTCATGGATTAGGGAAGTACGCAAATATTAAATACATGAAAGAATTATTCAGGAACTTTGTAACGCCTATGTCAATGCTGGGTGAGCAGCAAGGCTGGTTCTCCTGCTGCCAGGTCTGACAACTGGCACAGACAGCTGAGAAAACAGCCGGAGCTGCCAGGGGTCCAAGCTTATCTGGGGGGGGCGTCGTACCAGTCACACCATCATGAACCTTCCCTTCTCCGAAGGCAGGATGCACCAGACCAAGGAAGAGGCTGGAAGGAGTGTGCTTGCAGAAGTGAGGCACCAGGCAAGCAATGCCAGAATACAGTGAGAAACAATGACCAGAAAATCCATCTAAATATTTAATTAATGCAGAAAACCCATGGCTTGCTTTGTTTGAAGAATACAGCAATAAGCAAGCAGGGGTGCTTTAAGGTGCAAAAAATTATTATGGTTGTTTCTAGGTAAATCTGATACTAGTTGTTAAATTGGGAGACAACTCTCAGGTGGGGTTATCTTAGAGACCAAAGATCCAGAACCAGTTATCTGATGTTGGCCTAACAGCTTCAACTCTTGTCTCTGTTTCCTTGTCTTTTTGGTAGGAATAGCGATACCAGTCTTTATTAAACCCTTTGATGTAGGTATTTAACTCTCCAGATTGCCTTGGGGGAGTTCTTTGACCTCTATTTATTTATCTATAAAGTGAGGGTAATGATATCCGCTCATCTCAAAGCAGCAACACAAGACTTATCAGAATAATGATTGCAGAACCCTCAGATGAAAGGAGCAGCACAAGGGCAAACAACTGATGTTTGTTCTTGTTGCTACCATGATTTGACTTACGAATGTGGCAGGCTGAAAACACGCTCTGTATAAAATTTTGCAAAGACCTGATGGGTGAGCGCTGATGGGACTGCAGTACGCTTGCTGTGAATCATGACTTATTAGTATTATTATCTATGTTTTACTTTGTAGAAGATACAGATGTGCAAGTCTGAATTATTTCTGATGGCCAAACATAAACTATTCCACCAGTGTGAAGAGGATGGGTGATCATTTGGCTCCTGAAGCACCCAATTATCTCATGAACCCATTCCGTTAGTGATTGAAAAACACTATTATGTATAATGTTAAAGGATATGGAGAAATGGCCAGTGCTTTATGCTCTTTTTCACAGAGCTCAGGTCATTGAGATAAATTGCCATTCTTATATTCCACATTCATCCTCACACACCTGTTGCTGTCCCCCATTTGCTCCATCCTTGTTTTGGGGCAGATGGAAGATAAAGAGTGTATCTTTAAACAGTGTGCTCTGTATTTCAGGAAGCCTGTCCAGTCCCCCTGGTGAGAATGAAAACATTCTCAGCGATATTTTCATTTGCTTTGCTTTCCAGAGACCCCGTGGACAGTACACATTTGATCTGACCCCTTCTGCTTATTCGAGGTTTTCACGCTGCTCACTGAAGGCAGTGAAAACCCTCGATGTAGAGTGTGTTCTCAAGAGTGCGCTCTGTGCTCTCGAGAGAGAAGCCTTAGTGCAATAGAAATCCAATGTCTTTTCCACAATCTTTTGTCTGTTTCCTGCTGCAATTACTGTGGGATCATTTTTTTTCAGCCTTCCTCTTTCTGTCTCTTCACCAGAGAAGTGCACAGACTGTGGCCTGGAGTCACAATGTCACCTTTGTTCTCTTCTTAGTTTGGAGTGAAGAGACAGGAAAGGAGCAGAGGGGTCTGAACAACCCTCGGGGCGATGGCAGCTGCAGTGCACCACCGCCAGAGATGCATGCAAGACTCGGGTTTGCACAGGTTACCTGCAGCACCTAGCCAGTTTTTTGGGCCGCAACTCCAATTCAGAGGGGCTCTGGCAAAGAGCTGTTCTCCTTGTGTTCTGGGATGCAATGGGATCGCTGTGTGCTGCCTCTAGAAGGAGGCCCGGCATGACCTGCTTAAGCAACCATCTTTGCAAGTGCTCAGTTCTGCGAAGGCTTTGTTGATCTTGGATTAACTGCGCGAAGTAAAGAGGGCTCTTAAAAGTAGCAATAGGCAAACCCCTTGCATGGAGGTTTGTAGCAGCACCTTAAACTACGGCGTGGAAGTCAAAAACACCTTTAAACTGGGAAGTTTGAGTTCTCTTGTGCTGTCTTGGGACGCTAGAGAGCTGAATCGCTTCCCTGGCCCCCAAAGGATGTATTTACATTGGTGTTTTAGTTCAGATCAGGATCGTACTTTTGACATGTATCTCGAGATTGTCCTCCCTTAATGCGTTTCAGTTAACATCCCAGAGCAGTCATAGAGAACAGAGACTGAATCCTTTTGAGATGAAGCTAAACTGAATCTGCTCTGAGAGTTTATGGGACCAGACTGGAGCTAGTTTGATGTAAATCCTTTGATGTGTATGTTGCGAACATGGTGGTCAACACCAACTCTTGTGCTCTGCAGATTTGCTCACACTGGACTGTGTCGCTTACAAATACATACACAGTCACAGTGGCCACATGATGAGCAAAGTCATTTAGGGATAAAAGATCTGTATTCATGTATTTAGCTCGTGGAAAAATTTGTCCCTCAATCTGTGCATCAGTTTAGAGATCTTTTTCTTGTTTGCTGTTTTCCTTTCTCCCACCCTTCATCTGTCATGCCTGTTTGGAGTACAAGCTCTTCAGGGCAAGGACTCTTACTAAACGCATGAGCATTGGTTACCACAGTGCAGTTTCAGTTTTGGTCGAGGCTGCTAGGCACTGCAAATAAACAACAGATTTTGGATGATGAGAGGCTTACTTCTCTCTTTATATTTCTTCTCCCAATCTGTTTCACCCTTTTGTAGTTAGGGATCAGGTCGTGATATTGCCTGGATCTCACAGATGAACCAGATGGGGTATTTGTTGTAGGTGGCTGCAACTGGTATGGAGCTGTCAAAGGGAAAGATCCCGTGCAGGAGGTTGTTAATGGATACACCCCATGTTCCTCCACGCCAGTAATGCACCAAAGTAATACTGCACTCCGAAAAAGTTGAATTACTTACCTCTTTGCTGATCCCTTCTGACACACTGGGGTTACCTTTCCCAAACAGGGTAAGTTTAAAAAATATCAGAGTAGCTGGAGACCATTTGGCTCATGCTTGGCTGGTTGAGAGATTGTTCAAGCATGCTGTCTCTTGTTGATGTGAGCTGCAGGTATTTCTAACAGCAGCTCCTTTGGTTTTCAAAATCTAGCTCACAGTGCAGATTTTCTTTTCCAACAGGATTCTTTGAACGTGGTTCTTTCCATTTACACTCCATTGCTGCTGCTATGCTCAAGCACAGAAACGGTCCAAGTGGGCAACAACTATTTTTGCTTATTAATTAATTGCGTCAGAATAGGTACGAGACCGCTTTGTTTGGCTTTCCTGAAATGCCAGAGTCTGTACAGTGCAACTAGCTAGCAGGCACCAAAGTCCATGTACTCTACAGCCCTCTCCTGGCTAGATTCAATAGTGCTCAACTGTATAGGCAAGGAGCTTTATTTCTGTTTGTCTGAATGTGTCTGAACACTTTTTGTTTTTCAGAGCTCGTCTCAGGCTTCCGGTCAGATTTACACATCACGATCTGTTTGCCAGTAATTACAGCTTTGGCTCTTGCCAGCTGACAGCTGTTTCAAAGGGGAGAGTGGTGATCTTGACACAGAGCAGTCCCAAAGCTGTTCCATCCTGAACCTATGTCTGGAGCGGCTCTCTCTTAGTACTTAGAAATGGGACAAAATTAAGACGACTTGCTGCTTTCCATCTCCACAGAGAAAAGACAGCTTGGAGCATCTGTCCTTTCCTCTACCACCTCTTAACCGTCTTGACCATGTAGTTTCCGTGCCAATTCTCAGTGGGTTGACCACTAAACCTTAGTTTCTGGTGTTTCAGTGTTTTTTCTGCGTAGCTGCTGTACTCTCTTCTCATTTTATACAGTGGCTGTTTTGAGGATTTAGCATGTGGTTTGTTTGGGGTTTTTTTTTGAATGTCATCCAGACATTCCTTTCTGCTTTAAAAGTGTCACTAAACTACTGTTGCTCAATAATTATTTCCATTGTTTTTGCTTTCATGGAGTAATTGAATTGATCCGCTTGGTTTTGTAGCAGCAAAGATTGCTAAGCCAAGAATATTTTCTAACCCATCTTTCTTCCAGTTTTCTCAGGGATTCTGAGTATGTCTTTACTGATGGTTTCCCTGCATATTATAAAACTTGCCCAGAGGAATGAAGAAGTCATTTGTTTTCTGTAGAGTATTAAAAAATAATGCTATCATTGTGAAATGTCCTTGCTTGCAATGCTGGACAGTCTTGCATTAATTTTCTGCTTGCTTGATCTCTGATATACAAAGATTCTATAGAACGTGACTGAAGCATGAACCCATGTTTGTTATTAATTTTCTAATACTGTGTACTGTGCCTTTTCTGTTCTTCCTGTTTGCCATTTCAGGAGTCTGTTCAGAGAAGCAGTAACACTGCTGCTGTTGCATCCCTCCTTTGCAAGGCACATGCTCATAGATGAGCAATGGCAGAATATGCCTGCCGTGTCACAGTAGAGAGAGGCTTTAGGAATATAGTGAGATGTTGTAGCAATTCATATCCAAGGGTCTCAAAGCTTTTTATGAGCTTTAATTAATGTCCTCATATTACTCTGTAGTGTCTTGTTTTGACACAGGTGGGGAGGGGGGTGAACTACGTAGCTATACCTACTAGTAATATATTTATAGCTAGGCAGACTGGTAGCCTCCGAGGTTCAGGTAGATAGATTTTCCTTGGAGCTGATGGGCTGAACAGCATCACCCCTTAGCACGCTATTTAAGGAATTGAACTTGCTCTCCCATCAGTTTGTGTGTTCGGTGGGTTTTGCAGAGGAGCTGGGAAAATAGCTGAGTGTTCATTCCCCATCACTTCTAAGCCAGGCTGTCTCCCAGGGTCAGGGCACGCTCCAGCCACTCCACCCTCTGCTGACTGAAAGCCGCTGCCTTCGAGGAGCCCTGCGCCAGGTCCTCCGGCCTTTGCACCAGGCAGCGTGTCACCCACAACTAGGCACCCTCCTGCCAATTCTTCATCCTCGTCCCTAAATTATTTTCTTTCCCTCAACCTAAAATAGCCATTTCCTTCTAGCTCTGCCCTACTCTACCTTAACTTATGGTGCTGCAAGATGCAGAGACTGTTCCTTAACTTTTCAGCGAAGATGGTGATTATATAAATCCTCACCCCAATATGAGTCATATATCAGTACCTTTTGGAAACTGGGGGATTGCAGTTTCCTCTCGGCGTAGGCGCACTGCTCCCATCAGTGCTAATGGAAGTGACATACACGCATCAGGAGGAGAAGCTGTCCCTTCTGCTACTGGATTAATGTTCTTGCCAGTATGTTTGTGCCACCGTGCACACTGATTCCTCGGCTAGGAGACAGCGGAGGCAATTAAAATCTTGTGATTTCTCACGAATAGAATCCTGCTGAGCCATTCAGTATAATAGGAGCTCCCTCCCGTGTCCGAGAAGGTCTGTAGTGCCAGCGGTTTCTTTCTTCTCTCCCACTGGAGTGAATTTATCTCACTGTTTTTTCAGGAGAAATGAATAATTCCTTGAACATGTGCTTAGTGTACAGTCGTGATGCTTTGTTTGCTTCTCTTCTTTTAGTTTAAAACGTTCCTGATCAACAGCTCTGGATGTTGATGGTCTGATGTAGACCATCTGATCCCCAGATCAGGTGAAAGAACAGTAGCATGAGCATCTTTTTTCTTTATTTTTTCTGCTAGTTATTCTTTTCTTTGGCACCCATTTTCTGTAAAGAAGGACCCCTTCGAATGGTCTTGAGATGACTGAAAAATAAAACAAATGGTCTGTTCCCTGAGGTCAATGCCATAACGTTGAGCATTGAATTTTAAATGATGACAGAGGAGGAGGACTCTGTCTTGTTATAGCTTGTTGGAGATGCAGGGGCTGGATACTATCTGTGTATTTAATATTTCCATATTAAATGGAATTAGTGCAATAAATGTGGCTCTAAGCATTTTTTTTTAATCAAAAATGGATTGAGACAGTCATCTGACTCTAGCCAAAACCTTTTGGGTATAGTAAAACTAGGTAATATAGAAGGAAAAACTTACATTTCTTTTATCAGTCTGATAAGGCACCCAGTATCCCTTTTCTTCTAGCACTGGTGTCGGTTTTAATCATAAGCCATCATGTTGCCTGTTTATAACTTACTTATGTCTTAAAGGCAAAATACTGTGCAATTTGAGTCACGTTTCTCCAGCTATAGGAAGTACATTTTTGGTCTCTTGATGTACAGAATCCATGTACAACTTTAAATAGTACTTAAAAATCTTTAAAGAAGCCATCAATTTCTGGATCGCTCTTTTGCATACTATAAATTCTGGGCAGATCTAATGAAAAGGCAGTATTTTAATATGAGACAAAGACTTAGTTCACTCATTCTCCAATGCCTTCATTTGTCACTGTGGCAGCAACATTATCAGATGTTCATATTAAATACTGTACTTATTTATTGCGAGTAATGGATGGAGCAGGTTGCCATCTTTATGATCACTGCATGGAAAAACAACTCCTCTTTTTCCCTTATTGTCATAATTCTTTTTCGACAGACACAGTGTGCTCCGTTTCCCAAATGCTGCACTGGACCTAGAGCCTGTGAGGATGCTCCAGGCTCTTAAATAGATTGGGAGGTCCAGCTCCATAGCATTTCAGGCCTGAAATGCCAGCAATTTAGAAAGCTAACTGCAGCTGGGAGTGTTGGAGGTCAGGAGAATGCTCTGTGGAAGTTATTACCGGATTGTTGACCTGTGCGCTACTCTTTCTTCTTGATCCCTTGGAGACTAGGCTCCAAAGCTAGATGGACCTTTGACTTGTCCGGATAGGTTAAGTACAAATGATCTATACTTTGCAGCTCTTAATGCAATGCATAGGGAGCAGAAATTCCTGGTGAGAATATAGCTTTTTGAAGTGTCTAAATGAAAGCTGAGTTGCCTTAAAAGAGACTACATTTTTGAAGGTATGTGTATTTAGGCACCCAACGATATAGAGAGGCACCCAAAGGGATTCTTTTGCATCTAGATAGGTAACTACTACAATGTACTGCATGGCTTTTGAAAATATAATCTTCGGTCCCTAAGCAATGTAAAAGCTTTTTTTTGAATCACCAGGCTTCTACTCCTATTGAATTCTATAGGAAATTATCCTAATGGCACTGAAAGCAATATTAATGGCTTTCCAATTAGAATATCTAGATAGTTTGTTTATTTTATTGGCCCTCCACAGCGGAAAATCGAAGGTTACTGTGAATCTCACTTTAAGTTTTTCATCAGTGGGCCTTTTTGTCAGGAACCAGATACTCCATAAAAAACAGATAAAGCAATTTAAAAGAAATATTTTGCCCAAGGAACAATAACAAGGCTTAGAAGACGTTCTTCTTTCTGGGAGTTTCCTTTAGGGAAACCTTTTCATTTACTGATTGAAAGATCAAATCAGCCCGTAGAGGGAGCAGTGGGGTGTGCGTGATTTTTCTCCTGATCTCTAGAAAAGCACACTTAGTTAAACAGTTGGAGAGGTTCGGTTTTAAAGGGAAAGGCGTTTGTGTGATTGGATAGAAGGATTAGGAAGTTATCTGTAGGGGAGGAAAGGAAAGCTTAAAATCCAGTTCACAGTGTCAGTGAAACTGACAGGGTGATGTTATACAGGGGTTTAAAACATGAAATACACTCTGCAGGGATGACTGAATAAACCATAAAATTCTGTCTTTATAGTATATCCTGTGTCACTTATAGAGGTTTTAAAAAGTTGGTGAATATTTTAGTGCCACATAAGAAATTAATAGATATATTTTAATTAACTTCATTTTATATGAAATCCATCAATTTTGTAGAGAATTATATAGTCCCATATATCCATAAGTTGCTTATTAGCATGACATATAATTTATTAGGTTAATATGCTTATAATCCTATTTAATACAATGATGTTTGTTTAATTCCTGTAGTTATTTATTATGTCTATTAATTCTCAATTAACTTTTTATGAACTATAAATAGACCTTTAATAGGACATGCAAAAGTAACTGATGGCTGCACTATCTTCTGCCCTGTGTCTCCCGTCTATTGTTTCTCTATGTTTTTCATATGAAGACCTATTTTCTGACAGTCTATGCCAATTTTGGGATCCCATTTTCCCAGCCAGAAATACAAGAATTGGGTGAGATCAATGACCCACCTGTCAGTCATTTGTAGTATTTAGGCTCCAAATTTCCACTGATACCAACTTTTTTTTTACTAGGAAATGGTCTGAGACCTGCCAACCACAACTTTTTATCTCCAGGTTCATTTTTGGTAAAGGCTTCCATTCCATATGTTGAAGAAGCCATCCTGTACCCTCCTCCAACCCCTATGTCCATCAAAGGCTTGGTTCTAAAGACCTTGATTTAATCCTCAGATCTGGTCAGGAGAGCAGTCTTTGTCCTGGCTGCTCACTGCTTGTTTTGACTAGGAAACTGCAGTCTGCTAAACGCGCTGTCCGGTTTGGTCCAAAGCACATTCAGCAGCTGTAGTTCAGTGACTGGCAGGACTCCGCATTAGCCGCAATTCCCGCTGGACTGACAGGATCCAAGTGGACCGATGAGACCTCTAATCCTCTTCCCATTATGTGCTTCCTGACAGATGTGTGACTCAATTGGCAGAGGGCTAAATGGATGTAGGATGCTCGTAAGATCAGTTTGTAGGACTATTATGGTGGACATGAGTATAAGACAAGGAAAAACAGACTGCAGAGAAGTGAATCAAAGGAGATACTGTGCTTTATTTAAAAGAAGATCTTACTTGGTACAGCACCTTGACTTAAGAACATATATGCCAGTTTGTATGAGTGTGTGCAAGGGATGAGGAGCTGACAATGTTACCCGTCCCCATTCTCACCCTCTGTGGATGTTTAGCATTATGTCCTCCATTTCTTGGGGAAAACGGATAGGTACAGAGTTGGTGGTTCTTGTCGCTGTGCTAATGATTTCAGGGCAGTGGGCTCAGTACCACGTAGTATGGGACCTTTAGCTACAGACCGAGTCTTCCTTCTTGTCTGTCTCACCTCCCAGTGGGAGCTGCATAGACCATTAATCTGATTTGGTGGGAAATAGATAGAGGAGGCAAAGGAAAAGGTTTCTGTCTGGAGTGGGAAGGAAATTGAACATGAAATTGCAGGAAATTGATTGTGGGAATTGCACCTACAGTTGAAGCTACCGAAAGACTCTCGCTCAATGCTTCGTACCTAATGTAGGCATACCAACCTCAGGCAAAGTTCCCAGTGGGATCTGTAACTCTTAGAAAACCTGGGCTAATTAAAGATTTTGAAGACGTTCAGATAAAGATCAAGTTGACAGTTTTTCTGAAATGCTCAGATGCCACACAGACAACCTCGGTAAAAACAGTACTCATAAAAACCTGATACCACCTCATAACAGAGTACTCAGACTTCTCAGTTCTGAATTTTTTTAATAAATGAGATTTTTATTTTTTTGTCAATGTGAGAATTACCCTAGGAAACGTGAATTTCAGAACAAAAGGCCTATTTTAAAAAACAGCCAGGCACTTCTGTGTTTGTTCCAGTTGGAAACAGAAGAAAACACGTACCCATTCATATTTGGGAACTAACTTCAGTGTCTGCATTTGTCCCTCTTAATGGGTTTAATAGGAAGTGTATGATCGTGCATTTTCCTGAACAGGAAAGTTTTCCTGAGCTGACTCCAAAGGGATGTGCCAGGGTTGTTAACTGTGATTTTTCAGCAGCGTGAAATCCACTGAAATTGTTTATACCAGCTATATCTACCTAATGTGCTTAATCAATCTATCTCTAAGGTGAAGCTGTGTGCTTCACTAATCGTAAAGCTATGAGAGTATATCTTGCTTATTTTTACTCTAAATTATGATAGGGTTTAAAATGAACTCTGAATTTGATTTATCAACAGCTCTGATGCTAATTCAGCAATGAAGTCATGGTGTTCTGAGACTAGATATTAGCACTAATGAGAAAACATATCTTCCATATTTTGTAACTCTGAGTTTCCACTACATATGGACAACTTCTAAAGTTGCATGTAATTTAATCATGTAATCATTAACTAGGCGAGCATTTACACATAAATCAGTTTACCTGGATTATAGAGTACCAGCAAATGTGAAACCAGACAATGTTCAACTGCTCGAGAATGTTCATGATTCATTTTTGGGTTTTGGAAGGAAAACGTGTCTACTGCAAGACAGTGGTGGTTGTCCTATCACATTTTCCATCAGGATGAATGGAGCATGTCTTTGGTTTTAAAAACAGATTGTTCTTTCTCTTTGAAAACAAGCAACAGAATTGAAGACATACAAACTGCAGTGTCTAAACAGTGAAAGTATAAGGCCAAGGTACCCAGACTGAGACAGCTGAAACAGTCTGTTTCTCAGAAAGTACATCATTTCTATTGCCAGGCTCCAGGTTTTAGGTTCTTGCCAAAGCAGTTACTTGTCTGAGGATCCTGTGACAGTTCGTGCCCTCACACCATTCTGCTTTTGGGGAAAAAAATGAACTCCCTCCCACCACGGACTTGCCCCTAGAAACTGTGCTGGGATTGTCATTCCTTCCTTATATTGCGTTTCTATCCTCTTGTTGATAACTCTGGTACTGTGAGTCACTTAAAGATGAATGGCCATGGATGCCTCTCAAGAAGGAATTTCCTTCTCTGTGGGATAATGAATGGTGGGAGATCTTTCTTCAAAATTGAACATAAAGAAAAAGCTCGTAATATTTCCAACTTGAAATAGATCTGTTCTGAAAACCTGTGTTTCCAAAATTTGATTTAACAGTTTACCAGGAAATTATTTCAACCTGGGACTGGTAGTGATTAGAACTTGCTGAACTGCAGGTGATTCTGAGTGAGATAGAGTTAATCTCTGTCTGATCCTCAACTAGTCTTCGCTGCAGTAAGTCTGTTGCTGTGAGCACAGAAGAAGATACTTAAGCAGGAGTCACAGTCAGTGTGAAGAACTCGTTATTCTGTTAAACTCTTTTGGCATTACTTGGTAGAGAGGTGTCATGCCTTAGAGTTCGTATCGGGGCTGAATTTCAGGTTGTCTGAAGCGTCCTGTTATGAGGTAGTGCAAGCAATAAAGAGTGTATGAGGGTGTTTAACATACTACAAGAGGTGGTAGAGAGAGAAAAGTATTTTAGAAATAAGGTCACTTGATACTCACTTAGGCCCCAATCCAATGTTCTTTAAAGCTCACCAGGTTCAGTGGCTGTGTGGTAAGGTTTCATCTTTACAGATACACTTTTCAAGTTCCAGAATAAGGATTTTTATTGATGTTTTGGTAAAAATCTAGGTTTTAATGGCTGCACCCATGAGAAGCAGAAGTCCGAGCTGAATTCTTCTAATTTAATTTTTTTAATAGAACTTTCTTGTGTAATAGTAATCAGAAATGTATAGAATAAGTTAGCTAATCTACCTCCCAATATTTCTGACATAAGTGAGTAAACCTGCTGATAAAATTCAGTGCAGTGCAAAACGCCTGAATTGGAATGCGGATACATGTATTTGCATGTTGGAATGACTAAGGCTTTAACTGAACATCATTGTCAAATGTCAAAGGAAAACTGGACAGGGAATGTTGAGAAATCTGTTTTTAATGCAGACCGGAATTTCACTGAATTTCAGGTAAACTCACATTAGTCCAGCTTGTTTTGAAGGGAGTTGTTATGCTGCAGCAATGCTGTTGAGCTGTTAACATCTCCAATGTCAATTTGACTGCTGAAGGGAAGATTTGCATTCCTAAATTTCCACTGCTAAATCTTTTATCTTCCTCCTGTAGCTGGGGATTTATGTAAATTTTGCTTGAAATAGAACCTTTGTTTAAGTGTGTGGCTGCTAAGATGCAATGTTTATTACATTTAGAGAGAAGATCTACAGAGGTGTGGACTTCAGAAGTCAATACTAGCTAACGAATCCAGCCCATTAGCCCAAAACCCGCACTGAACACTTAGAGTGCTTATAAGGCAGTAAGCTCATTGCATAATGGAGTCAAGGCTTTCTTCAGAGCACGGATTCATTCGTTGACTTAATTAACTATCTGCAACGCTGGATAGGCAGTATGTTCCCTTATAATAAGGCATTAGAGCAGAAGACAATCCTGCTTGGTGCCATACATGGCTAAAACCAAAATGTCCATCACGTGTACATCAGTGACTTTGGAGTACCTTCTCCTCTTGATTTATGTTCTTCCTACTGCAAAAAGCTTGAATCTTTCAAGTAAGTATTAGTCAGTGCCGTTTTTAGAAATTAAAATAGAAATGATTCAGAAGATGCTGTGGACAGACACATGCCTCATCTCCTGTTAAACATCCTGGCATTTGTGTCCCATCCCTGAGCTCCACTGGCTGCACTGGACTGCGCTGTCATGGAGCATAACTGTGAGTGAGCACACGAAGCCAAGAACTGAATCAGATGTTATGACAGATTATATGAAAGAAAGAGTTTTGTTTTGTATCTGTTGTGTTTCCATGTGAGCAACTCTTTATCTTCATTTACAATTGGAACTTCTTCCAAAACTAAATTGGAAGAATTTTGTAGCACAAAAGGCTGTGGTTAGTGGCAGCCGAGTGGAGGAGACAGCGAAGGACACCCTGCTAGAGGATCCCAGTTCTGTTCTTGGCTCTGCCTTTGATTTGCTGGCAGGTAAATGCTGAGCCTTCCTCCCACTTTCTAGCCGGTGAAAAATGTGTCTTCCGTGGAAGAGGCCTTGAGATAGAGATGACAGAATCCCAGAGTCTGTATTTATTTGCGGAGGTATTTAGTGACCTGTTTGGATTTTTTTCACTCTAGTCATCTGCTTTATTGTCTCTAGGAGGCTACAGCAGCTGAAAGGCCCCAGCTTAGGTTAGATTTGTGTTGTTCTAGTCCCTGCACAAACAGCCCTTGCCTCAAAGAGCTCTAGACTCCAAGGGCAAGCAGGGGCAGGACTTAATCTTCTCATTTTCCAGCTCATAAAATGACTTGTCCAAGGTCACATCTCTCAGTGTCTCAGGCATTAGTTCCATAGCAATAATGAAACAAAAAAGAAGTTACTTCAGAACCTGGAGCAAAAATACTTATAAAATTAATTTTCAACAACTTAGATGTTCTTAAATACGTTTTGTTGATCTCTGAATCAGAAAAAATATAATAGTATCAGCTTTATTTAGAGTGAACAATGTCATCAGTACTTTCCATCTTTTTTACTTGCATCAAACTGAGCAGTGGTACAATTGCCCACATTTGCAGTAGTTTCTACAGTCAAGGCTGTGTCCTGAAAAAGCTTTTGTGGGCTTGGATTTCACTGTAAATGAAGACTGATCCCTCATGTCTTTCTGAAAATGCAACATTATGTTTCAGGGAAGGAAAGGACACCCCATTTTGTGGGGACAGTCCCCTGGAGGCTTTCACTTTGATCAGGAAGGTTCTTTTTGGAATTGTTCGTATGATTGTTACCTCGATTCTAGAGGTGCCACAAGAACTAACTTGGGAGGGGGGAGACTTGGTATTTCTTCATGCAGTCTTTACTGGAGGTACCTTACAGTCATTTGACATGATTTTTTTTTTTTTAATTGCCTTAATGGGACCTAGCACCCAAAAGAGGGAGAGGAAGAGTAGTACAAGGGCCAGGCCTGAGAACAGGGAGGTGCAAATCCATTGCTGGGCTTCATTGTCCTAGAAATGCTTTTTACAAATTAACCTGCAACTCCTTAATCTCATGGGTTGCCTGATACACCTATTTTATTTTATTTTTTACTCTGACAAAGAATATCCACCTTTCCTCCAGACACATGGCACAGTGACCCTTATTAATATGATTTCAGAAACACGCAAACCTGACTTTTAAGTGAAAACAAGCGAGAGATTCTATAAAACTACTTGAGAAATAGTTGAAGAGGAAAGGTGTTTGTCCACCGTTTAGGGATGTTGTTGAGATCCTGATCCTTTTGACTTCTGTTTGGAGAGGGGGAGAAAACAAGCAAACAACGCTGCACACAGGACTCAGGTGGTTAATGTACTGTGTATTATTGCTGTAAAGCCGGGACCTCAATCTCTCAACTCTCCAGAACACAAACAGTCCTTGGCTTTTATAGAATCATAAAGAGCTGCCTTAAAGGCTAAGGACAAATTCAAGCCCTGATACGAATTGGCATAGATATTACTGTATCCAAAGGGAGTTATAGTTTCTTGCACTGTGGCTGAATTTGATCCACAAGTGAACACAGTTGTCCTATCAAATTATACCGAGCAGCTTGTCTTCTGCATTCTTGCCATTCAACTGCCACGTAAAATGACGTTTTCAGCTGAATTCCAACTAGTGGAAGAGTTTTGGAATCTCTCCAGCGTTCTCAGCAGAGAAGCAGAGGGAGAAATGTAACTGCTGAAGAGATCCAAATGCAAGAGGGACTCTAACCCTGCAAAACTTAGAATTAGTCTTAACGCCTTTGCTTTTTTCATACCTTTTTGAATGAAGTGCGCCATGCAATGGAAATTTATGATAAATTAGCTCTGTAGTCCTCACTTAAAGTTCGGCATGGAAAATAAAAAGGCATTTGTTACAAGATTGAATTATGTGTAGGATATCTCCAGCTATAATGAGCTCAGGTTTTCTAGCAGTGTTAGAATAAACTCTTGCCTTTATCTCCTGCAGTGTGTCTTTTTTTCCCCTAAGAGCATATTTCTTTCTACTTGATCAGCTCATCTCTTGCAGGTGATAAAATTATCTGCAAAGATTTGTATCTGATGTTGTGCCATAAATCATATTTAGCTGTAGGATTAACATTTGCAAGCACAGAACATTTATGGAAAAAAACGAAGGTGGGGGGCTGGCAGTTTCTGAGTATTTACGTAAAGAAGAGAGATGGGATTCGGGGTAGATCTTGCAGACTTTTCCAATATATGGCCATTTTTACAAGGTGTGGATCTGCTCAGCTAAGCGAGCATCAGTTGAGGCTCTTTGATAGTGTTTCTCTTGGTGAGGTTGCAAGATAAAGAAACCAGGAAATCGTGACCTTGGGCAAGCGGCTTTGTCATAGAAGAACTAAACACGTGTTCCAGCTGTGCTGAAAGCTACACATGCTGGCAGCCGGGTTTTCCAGTCCTTTGACATGCTCAGGCTGGTCTGAGTTTTGTAGAAATGCTCAGCTCCTTTCGAGGCGCTGGAAGAAGGGCCAGTTTTTAAAAGGTTTGTATTACCAGCAGCTTCCAGTTTACCTTTCATAGCTGGATTGTCCAAAAGAGGTCAGAATTCAGCATGCAAGACCACTTTGAAAATCTGCCCACGAACATAGTTGCCGAAACGGAGAGTAGCCCCCTCTAACCTGCCTTCAGCACACTGCAAAAGCTGTGCACAGACCACTGTCTGTGGTGACATAGGCTTTCAGCAGATACTACGTCCATCCACAAGTGGGGACCCACTGACTAACACGAATTTAAGCAATCCCGCTCAAGAGGGATCTGCACGTGCTACAGACAACCTAGAAGCCTCAAAGGTTTATCTTGCTGCAAGAACGTGCGATGAATGCGGATGTGCTGAGCACCCAGTGGGTTTGAGGCTGCATTGCGATAGATGCTGTACAAATTCATGACTAAGCACTTTACTTACATGTTTCTCTTTTTCGATCTCTTTCTCTGGTGCAGGTTCCTCACCACATGAAGACGTTACCCTATTACAGTTATGACCAACCAGTGATCGGATACTGCCAAGCTCATAAGCCTCTCCATGTAAATAAGGGGTACGATACCATGTCCCGGGAGCAGGCTGAGACAACCAACCTGGAACTCAGTCGAGACCACAGCTTCATAGCTACGATCGCGCGTTCGGCTGCTCCAGCCATTTACATTGAGAGAATACCAAACTAACGATGGAGACAACTTCTTCAGGGGCGGAGTGGGGAGTTCTTTTGAGGGACCTTTCATCTCAGAAGAGACCAGGGCAAGAAACTAAAATCTACCATTCCAGTTACAAATGTTCCAACACAGACAAAGGGAAGGGGATAAAGCAAACTCTGCAGACTGTGGAAATGCTATCTTGCAGTACACACTGAGAACTTCAGGATTTTCTTTGCTTTAAACTTTCAAACAAATTCCTCAATGTAAATATTAAAGAGAGATTGTCAAGTTCTTATTAAAAAAAAAAATAGATTTCACTCTAGCTACATAAAGGGATGGATTAAGAGTTTTGTTTGTATATTTGATTTTTCTACATTGCACGGTTCCAGGGAAGGAGAACCACAGGTAAAAATAAAGGGGGTGGGGAGGGCAAGGGTTTGGGTGGGGTGGGTCAGCCATGTTTCCTTATTAGGTGTTTATTACTCTTCAAAGATTTGTTTAATATTTTTGTTCTTTTTAAACAAACAAAAGATAGATATATATTTTCTTTTTTCTTTTGGGGGTTTGTTTTTTGGTTTTGGTTTTTTTAGTGGTCAAGCGCTAGTATTTCAAACTTCAGACATGGGCATTAAAGCTTATGTTGAACCAAAAGGACATTGGCAATTGATGCAGCAGAAACAAAGAAACTTGGGTGCATGTACATTTAAGACACAGGCTGTACACTATGGAGGGTGCTTTTGATTTTTACGATCTTCATTGTGCTTCATTGTTGAAACTATAATTACTTTTCGGGCTCTAAAAAAGGGGAAAACATGCAACGGAGTAACGACTCTCATATTTACAGTCCAGCGGTGCTTGTTAAGCAAAATTAACGGACGTTTGGGAACCAAAATGGAAGTGATGTGCTTGAAATGGATCAGAAGGAAAATCTTTTAAAGCAAGAGTATTTGGTGAAACTCACCGGCTGACACAATTTCTAAAACACAGGAGAATGTGTAACATTGTTTTTTTGTTTTTTTTAATTAATTATTATGATCAGTTAGTTTTTGTGTAGTTTTTATCAATAAAATGACAACAAAAAAAGTGGTGGAAAAAATAAACATATTATTTTGTGGTTGGGACACCACAGCCAAGCTACTGTTTGAATGATTTCTCTGGATGTGTGACACGGTGACTCAGTGGACTAAGGGAACAACGCTTTGTCCTGTTTCACCTCTATCTCGCCTCTTAGAAGGAGCTCAAGGAATTGTTTTGAGGTTTAAAAAACCTGAGTCTGAAGGAGCTCAATTTATTTGGCTTGTCTAAGGAAAAGGTTAAGAGGTGGTTTTATCAGAACACCTATATGGGCCTGGGGGAGGGGAAGAGGGAGAAGTAGCCTTCTTTTTTTACTAAAGGTTTCCTTTTTGTTTCTTCTATCAGAAGGCAGGCTTTTCAGATGCAAACCCTGAGCTGAAGTTAAACCAATTCAGATTAGAACATAAGGTGTAAGTTTTTAACTGGAGGGTGAATAATACAGCAGTGGGGTTTAGGACATAATGAATTTCATGATTGTTTCAAGTATTTATATTGGGTGTTTTTATGAGAAATACACTTGGCCACAAGGGTAAGGGCTTAATGAATTTCTGGAAGTGCTGAGTCTTGTATCACATATACGATATTACATTGTCTTCTGTGTTTCTTGCCTGAAAAACTTACATATTTTTCTCTGAAAGGAAAGGAGGAATATGTATGGATGTACACATTCTGTGTGCTAGGCAGCTTGCAGGGAAACATGGACGTACAAAGTCAACTTGATGCATCGAAGGTAACGTATTTAGAATTAAGTGTTAGACGGGAAATGAAAAGAAAATGGAGTGAAAGGCTAGGTGATGAGTTTACAGCCAGCTCTATTAGACATCTTGATATCTGTCAGCTTTAGCAGTGCTACGGACGGAGGGAGAAAGCTGCCTGAAACACCAGTTGCCTTCAAATTGAGTTTAAAACATTGACCCACAGCCTATTGAGCTGCAAATGGAAGAACTTCCATTGATTCCTGTGGGCTCCGGATCAGCAGTAGAATACATTTCATAAGCATCAAAAGTGTAATGGCATTTCCATGCTCCTAAAACATGAGGATGGTAATGTTTTTATTATAAGGTTCATTAAAGACAGTTGTATAATGCTGGTTCAGTTTTTAAGAGGGCAGTATGTATCTGCCAGCCTGATACTAGCAAAACCAGAGAAGGAAATGTCAAGCAGGATTACTTACTGTCTTTTTATGTTTTTTCCTTAAACCCCCAGCTGCTGGGGTCATGTGAATATTGGAGAATAGCTGTTTATTTTTTAATTCCATTTATAATCTTCATCAATGCAACTTCCCCCCATGCTCTGGGAAAAGGAACTTTGTAACTACTGAAAGGGAAGATAAAATTAAACAAACTCCCTTTTTTCATTTCCTGATTTCAAAATAACTTAATTTTAGCATTGGTTTGGGGGATGTTTGGAACTGGCATTAGACTCAGATTACAGATTTTCTTTGCAATTACTGGGAATTGTGCCGCCCAAGGAGAACAAAATATACTACTGTATGCGCAGTCTCCTGAATGAATTCATGCTTTTCTGCCCGAAATGTTGCTGCATTTCTGCTGTTTATACATTGGTGTCGGTTTGCGCAAGAACCCTGTAACTTTTCTTTGTGTTCTTGACAATTAAGGAGGTAATGTTCCAAGAATGTTTTGAAGACATGAAGTTATACCTTACTTAAGTGCTAAAGGTTATGAAGAGCTAAATATTTATGTCATGGATTGCTTTAGATCAAAGCAGAAGTCATTGCAGCATGTACTGAGCTACCTGAACTAGTGTTGGTTGTGATCAAACTAAAAGGGCTCTATACAAGCCTGTCTGGGACTCCAGATGTAACAGAAATTGAAACTTAAACTACTATGGCTGCAATTAAAGCCAAAGAAATTTGATAAAAAACTTGCACTTCAACTGTAATGCAAAAAACCAGAACTGTAATACTTTCATTTCCAGTCTTTTGTTATTTCATATTTGTTTTTTGTTTTTAAAGTGTCAGTTCCTGGAATCATGTGGTTGTATTACAACTTCAACTTAAAAATATGCCCAAACTCTCCTTAGGGAAGGTCTTTCTACTCCTCTTCATACAGTTCTTGTGAGGGAAGTGACTGCTCTGAAAGGGAGGATGGAGCAACTCGCCAGGTGTCCAGGTAAGACCCAAGAAATACAAACTTTCTGCAGCGTCCCTAATGATTCCTCTCCTAGCAAACAGCAAATGGGGCCTTACTGAATGTTTGCTTGTGATGGCATCTTTATGGTCATTGCACAGAGCCTGAGTGCTGAGCGCCACGGAGCTCCCAAAGAAGGCTGCCGTCTTGCTGTGAGAGCTCACGCTTGTGCGGTATCCAGACAAGCAAGAAAAACATCAGGCTGACCTTCAGACCAAAGCTGTTGAACTCTGTGCTGTGCAAAAGACAACAACTGATGTGACCAAATAACAGGTTCTGGAAGACTTTGGGAAAAATTGACTGCTGCCTGTCTCTCTAGCTAATAATTGTCTTGCAAATGTCACTAGGGCACTGAAATTATACTGTCCTGATAATGCTGTGAGTAGGATCTGCAACCAAGGAGAAAGCCTGTAAAAGCAGTCTGCCGCTTGGAATTATTTCCAAGGCTAGCAATATTTTGCTCTGAGATTTAGAAATCTTTTGGCATAAGCCTCCCTTTTCCGTAATGAATGGAAAGCGTTCTGAAGATTGATAAACACAATTTTATCTTGATTTCCTTTTTGGAAAAAGTCCCTGAAGGAATTTGGCACGTTGTACATGGGAAATCTATTGATTTTATAGATATTTTTAAGCTGCATGAAGATTTAAGGGTCTAATGTACTATGTATTGAAGTTTATTAATTTTTAGGAGGTTCTCGCAATTGGGCTTGTCGTGATTTAACCCCATCGACAACCAACAGCCGCTCGCTCACCCTTCCCCCCGCAGTGGGATTGGGGAGGGAATTGGAAGAGCAAAAGTAAGAAAACTCTTGGGTTGAGATAAGAACAGTTTAATAATTGAAATAAAATAAAATAATAATAATAATAATAAAAAATTGTAATGAAAAGAAAAACAACAAAAGAGAGAGGGGGGAACAAAACCCAGGAAAAACAAGTGATGCAACTGCTCACCACCCACTGACCGATGCCCAGCCAGTTCCTGAGCAGCAATCGCTATCCCCGGGCCAACTCCCCCCAGCTTATATACGAGCATGACGTCCTATGGTATGGAATATCTCTTGGCCAGTTTGGGTCAGCTGTCCCAGCTGCGCTCCCTCCCAGCTTCTTGCGCACCTCCTCACTTGCAGAGTATAGGAAGTTGAAAAGTCCTTGACTTTGTATAAGCACTACTTAGCAACAACTAAAACATCAGTGTGTTATCACGTTATTCTCATGCTAAATTGAAAACACAGCACTACGCCAGCTACTAAGAAGATGATTAACTCTATCCCAGCCGAAACCACGACAGGCTCCTTTAAATGTCATTAGTCACATTTTTAAACCTATATAAAGGAAAGGGGGTTTGATAAGGCTGTAAGTCCATCAAGTTGGAACCTTGCCTTAAATTAAGAAAAAGAAATTACCTGTCTGATATTATTGCCCATGCACAAGCATTGGAATGCCTTCCTGATAACATTAAGAGCAATAAAGAAGGCTCTGATAGACTATTGAGTTTGGGCTTGTTGGAGGACAAGAATTAAAATCTCTCCTTGCTCCCCAGAAAACAGGAGGGATTTCAGGGACACACAAGATGTGTTCCCCAGTGCCCTGCAAGAGCAGAAAATGTTGTTCCAGATCACCGTAGAATCCTGCTTATCACTGGAAAGATGGGATTTGATTGTCATTATTTTAGCAAGTGTAATTATCAATGGCAAATAAGAATAAACCAGCCCTTTCCTTAAAAATAAAGCCAACCTAACTCCATACTGGTAAAAAAGTTAAACAGAAAGCTTTAAGTATATAGGTCAAATACAGAATAAGGAAACTCAAAAACACAGCAGTTTTGGGTTCCTAAGTGGAGTAGCAGTACCAAATATTCCTTCATTTGTTTCTTGTGCAGTTATTTCACTAGTACTTAATGCCCGTTATTTGCTTTGATGCCCTGGTGGCTGGCATTTTAATAATATGTAGGCAGGTTAAAGTAAATTAGTCTACAGAAGAGAATTATGTCAGTCATTACTGGAGTCAGGGGATACATTACGCCTTTGTCATTACTATGCTAAGACATATTCTAGTATGCAAAAATGAAACTTCATTTGAGGCAGGCAGATCACAGGGTTCTCTCCCACAAAGTCGCTGCCGAGCAGCCCTCCAGTGCTAGCTCAGCACTTCTGAGGTCTTCAATGAACTGCAGAGATGGATGTGAACATTATCTGCTAGCTTCGAAGACATGATGAGCTTCACTGGCTTTAAGATATATCACCCTAGGCAGTTATTTAGGTGACTTTAAAAATTAAACGAGCAATATATACATAATTTCTTGTTTATTTTTGTTGTCTGATTGAACTACAGGTGAGAGAAGTTTTCTAAATAGCTACAAGTAAGCTGCTAAATGCATTCATGCTGCTTTTAGTAATTTTTGTATTTTTTTTCTCTAGGAAGTATCCAAAATTGGGCAGAAAAGGAAGAGAGTCATTCCAAACTCAGTAGCAGCTGAAACATGGTGCATTTGCAAGGCAGCCTTGAGTAACTCAGGAGTTACTGCCTCTCAGGGAGGCAAGATGCAGATGATCAGCTGCCACCTGGCCAGGTAGTAGATCTTATTCCTGTTGCGTTCCTGTGGACACTATGGAGAAAGGCCTCGTCGGTGGGGAAGCAATGGCCTCTAAGACAACTCCTTGCATTAGCGACTGCAGGAGCTCCAGGGAGACCTGCTGCCTCAACTGTGTGGAGTCGGGTTTCTGACTCTGGTACTGCATTACATGACCTTGGGAATATCACACTCTGTTTTTTTCTTCCCTTCTAGCTGTTAGTCTGTCTTGTTAAAATTGTGGACTTTTTCGGGATAGAGCCTGCATCTTAGCCCAGCGTTTTGCACCAGTGCAGCCTTCGTCTCAGTGACAACTGTTGGTGCAAGT
This sequence comes from Calonectris borealis, assembly GCF_964195595.1. NCBI lineage: Eukaryota > Metazoa > Chordata > Aves > Procellariiformes > Procellariidae > Calonectris > Calonectris borealis. The sequence goes on along the minus strand of NC_134338.1, from coordinate 670,801 downwards.
GAAACAGAAATAAATAATAAAGTCAGAAAAGCCCTCTGTGTCTTCCCCCTTCCCTGCCACCCCCCAATGATATTTTGCGTATTAAAAAGGCAAGCAAAATCAATCTGATAACGCAAAAACTATGGTAGCTCGTGACTTTCAATCAGTGCTTTGGACTCCCCAGTGATCTGAAGCACTCTTGTGCTAAAAGTGTGTTCTCAGAACAGCAGGAATGAGGGGATCTTGATAGGCTGATGAAAAAGGAAAAAGAAAGCATTTTCCTCCAAAATCCTCCTGGGATTTAGAGTTGAAAAAGAAAGCAGGGTAGCATATACAGTGATGTTAGTGTTCTGGGAAAAAAAAACAGACGTCCCAACAAATTAGAGCAAAATACATCTTAAGTCACCATCTTAGGACTTGCTTGTTTATTCACGCTGAATTTTCAGGGAAAGATTGAACTTACCTGCATTTGGACGTTTCATTCATTAAAAGCAAGAGGGCTGGCCAAATTAAATTGGGGAATAGTAGGAAAACATGGGTTGGAAAGGTCCTCTGGAGGTCATCTAGATCAGCTTCCTGCCGAGTTAACTTTACAGTTAAAGCAGGTTGCTCACAGCCTGCCTTCTCTGGCTGCCCGGCACCTTACGTGAGAAACTCCTGTGGTTTCAGTGACCACAGGATCGCATCACAGGTTGGGTGAGCTTCGCTGGCCTGCCTTGTCTGGGAGGTTAGACAAGCTGAGCAGAGTAGCACCGTCTGATCTTAAAACCTTGGGATCTGTGATTTTCCTGTATGTGTACCTATAGGACATATTTGAGGTTATGGCAGACATGAAGAAGGTTTCGCTGATTTAGGCATATTTCTCATGTATTCTCTGAAGCTAGACAAGCTGGAACACTGGGGATTTAAGAGCTGTAATAAGAAAATGAAACTTGTTTGAGTTAATATTTGTGTTTACCCTGCACATGACCCCGGTCCTGGATCCAGGATCCATAGTCCTAGCTGCTGCAAAGAGTGTAAGAAAAAGGTAATCTTTGCCTGAAGAACTTTTTATCTGAGAATCATTGAAGGGAAAGCAGATGGACGCAGACATACAAAAGAGCACGTGAACAGAATATTGGTTGTAAGAAGTGTTGGAAATAGGAATGTTTGGTAGTTAGTGGTTAGTTAAAAAGAAAACAGTGCCAATGCCGAAGCACTCTAAGCAATGTCAAGGAGCTTTTTTCCTCTTAAACTCAGGTGGAGGAGCCTATAGATCGTGCATGTTTATGGGGAACTCCTCCAAAGGTTCAAGAAAGGCGCAGCAGGAAGAACAAACACACTTGGCTGATAATAAGAACAGAGGTGTAGCAGAGACTAGCATTAGTGAATAATCAGAGCCAAGGCTTGTATTTCATACTGCCGCACCCCAAGTGTGGGGCCAGATTCCTTTTTAAATTCCTTGTATTGGGCAAAGGAACAAACGTTTCTATGAACTGTAGTTGATGGTATGCAGGTTGTAATTTATGAACAGCATACTCAAACATTGCAGTATTTGCAATGTATTTACATCATATTATGTAAGATAAAGTGTTGGCAAACATTCATAAAGTATTTATTGGACATGCCACTGTTTGTTCAATGATTTATAAATCAATGCTGTAAAGTGTAAAGTCATGACAGGGTTTCAGATAAATTCTTTGCAAAATATTTGCTGTGCATCAATAAATCTGGTATTAATTAGTTTACAGTTTATCTGCAGGTGCTTTGGGAATGATTTACAGTTCACTTTCTCACTAGCCCAAGTAGCAAAGGGCTTGCAGGCTGGCTCAGGTTATGTGCTAGACCTGCTGGATGTTCACATTCGTAGTTTAGTCTAGAACTGAATCTGTCCTTGTTTTGTGCATCTTCACTGAAAACCCATTGTAGCAGGGTTTGGGAACCAACAGCAAATGGAAGTAACTAGAGGTGCTGGGGAAGACAGGATAACCCTGAGTGCCTTCATCAACAATTAGGTTAAGTTTAGTGGCCTGCTTGCAGCAGTGACCAATCCAGTCTCTGCCATAAGCTTTTTCTGTGTTTCCAGTTGAACCTGCCATATTCTCCATCTTCAAATTTGAGACAATGTCTTCCTCTTTTTATCATCCCTTGGTTGTCAGTCTACTCTGTTTCCATACAGACTGACTTCTTAGAAACTTTGTTGAAGTGATGCATTTCTCATTGTTTGGCTAGTGTTTGAGACCTTAAAGATTTAAAAGTTTTCTGGCACTTTTCTCTCAGAAAAAAAAAGAAAAAAAAAAAAAACAACCCAAACCAAACCAAAACAAACCAGAAATCATAACAGGAACTGAGATTCTCACTTTACTACAAGATCCTAATAGCCAAGATGACTTCTCTATCCCCTCCTCTGCTCTCCCTGCAAAGCATTAAATGACTCAGAAGAGTTGGAAACACTTAGAGTGAAACCCTCAAGGTTAAAATAAGAGAGGTGCTTCTGAAAAACAGTTTTTTTAAGCCTGTCCTGTGCTTTCTAGAGCACCTAAGAGATCTTAGAAAATGTTCGGTAGAAACAGTGGTTTATTAATATGTGTTTGAAAGAAAGTCTACAGTTACTTGTTGCCTTAGCAAAGAGCTTTCCCATTAATTTGCACACATTTGCAGCAGCTGGAAGGTAGGACACAGCTGAGGGGAGGGCTAGCTGAGTTTTAGTGGTTGAATCCCTTCACCTGAAGGTAGTCACATGCTTCTTGCTCTGCCTGGGGGGCTTTGGTAATGCCGTTCTCATTCAGTTGCTCCGTGGGGCTTTGTAACAGCAGATCTCAGCAATGAACTTCCTTCCACACACTTAGAAGTAAGTACCTAAAGCACATGACTCTTAAAATGCACCAAAATAAGGAGGCCTTAGTCTTTAAAGAACTGAAATGGCTCCTGTTGAGATGCAAATGCGTGCTAGTTTATATTTATCTATGCAAATAAGTTTTGAAGTAGTGCTTGAAATTCATCCTGTCCAGTAGATCAACATGTAGTCGTCTTTTTGCTTAAATTCATTGAGGTTGAAAATGTAGTTGGTTTTAGAACTGTAGAAATTAAAATAACTTGTACTAATAGAGTGTTTGTAAGTGTGCATCCCTATCTACTTATGTGCTTGTTTACAGAGATAAAACAGCCTTCTTAAGGTGTAAGAAGTTATTCTTAAATAAGTGTGGAGTTAGCTTTTTCTGATGGATGACCTCTGTGAGATGGTAGAAACATTTAGATGTGTTAATGCCCTAGTGAAGATAGATAAATAGACTAAAACATATTACCTGCTATCAACAAGAGGATACTAGAGTAAGTAGCTACATACCTAGATACTCTAGTATCTTTAGGTTGATGGCAGTTAATTGATAAGTGTTATTCACATTTGATCAAGTTTTTGGAGAAGAATTGCAGCACACTGAAATGGCTCTGAGTAAAGGCATCCTAATTGTACTCTCTTGGGAAATTTTCGGGTAGGATTTGCGTAGCTCTGTTTTGCTCTGACTTTCCCTTGGAAAATAGACTTCTGGAGAATGGCTCTGTAGAGGTAAAACTGTATTTGAGCTAAATGGGGCTATCTAAATGCATTACGGCTTATTGTGCTTGCACTTCCTTAGCTACATTACTACTAAGAACAACCTTTAGGCAACTGAATGAAGTGGGGATAGCAACATGCGAGACTCCTGTGATTGGTGTGCATTACCAGGCTCCTGCTGGCAATAACCATCAAAAGAAAATGTTGACTGATAGCCCTGGATAGTACGCCCAGGAAATGTCAGGTATTTCAGGCAAGGAAAATTAGTTTGAAATCTGGATGCGCTAACAGGTAAAGCTTCAGGAAGCACCGCAGGGAGCCTTCCCTTCGTTGTGAGCATCCCTGACCTCTCCTCGGGTCTTAGATTATTAGTATAATACATTTAGGCTTACCGATTGAAAGGCAGTGAATTTTTCTCGTCCGGCACCTTTTGAGAGATGTTCTGTGGCACACCTGGCTTTCCTCTCATGTTGTGTCTTGTATCTTTTAGATGATAAGCTCGTCTGGGCAAGGCCTGGCTGTTTTAGCATATGTATTTGGTGGAGCGCTGTGCCTGCTGTCAGACTTTGATAAATAATGTAAATGACAGACTGTTAAGACAGGTCAATAGAGATGTAGATAAACTAGTAGAAGTCTGTGCTGTGGCATCTGAAAGTTCAGAGTTAAATTAGCTGATGTACATAATGGAAAGGGATGCTTGTTAAAGCTGCACAGAAGAGAGCTCGTGTGAACTTCTTGTTAAGGTTTTGGTTGTGCAGTCCTAGAGGCCTGCATTCGGATGTGCTACGCACAGTAAATTCCTATCTGTATCCACACTAGGTAGCTTAATAAGTACATGAAAATACACGCGCAGGCCTGAACCTAGCAACAAGGTGTGGGTGCATCAGCTTTCTGCATCTGTTGTGGAGAGGAAAGCTGAGCGGGAGCTAACAGCAAGGCTCTGCTGGTGCCCTAGAGGAAATCTTTTACTGGCTCCATCTTGAGAGGCCTTTTACAGAGGTTATGTTTTGGGAGCAAAGTCAAAGGAGGGATGTGAGATTTCTCCCCAGCAGGAACCTTATGTGGTGCTTTGGCTCCTCTTTTACGTACACAGCTGATTTTAGGTAGCAGGCAAGGCAGAGCTTGCTGTGCTGGGCAGGAACAGGGCCGGGGGGTGTGTGTTTAAATGCAAAGTCTTATTTCCAACAGTTATTTTACTGTCCAGGTGAGTAAAATCCTGCTGCAGGGATCAGCAGGTGTTTCATGTTAGCCTTCCACAAATGTGTATGATTCCACGGGTAACAAGGCAGTGAGCAAGTGGGTCTCAAAACTTAATCGTATCAATCTTTACCAGTGGCTAAAATACACTGTCTTGTTAATAACTGTGATGGATTATGTAATGTGAAAAGGTAGAAGGCAGCTGTGATCCATGCTATTAGGTAAACTGTTTCATCTTAGCCTTCTCCTTTTTCTCCTGCAGACTGTATCCATCAAGTTTGTAAGATCACTCTGAATGTATTCATAGCGCATTCGTAACTGCATTTTCCTCTGAATTCTGCCTTTGGGGCTGCCTCTTCAGCACTCTGTGCCTCAGTTTCCCTTAGGTAGCTGCCTGCCTGAATTAAATCACTGTGAAAGCATACATGGAAAAGCTTTTACCTCTTGTTTGTGTTAACGGAGCACACAGAATTTTAGCATATTTTCAGCACTAGTCTCAGTCTCAAACTGTGTGCAGAAAAGCCTTTAAGAAATGCTGATTGGTAATACCAGTGGGCGGCAATTGTCTTTAAATTCCAGTACTTTATATTTTAATATACTGAGCCCACTGTTCAGGGGCACCCAAGTCTCAGAGGGTTCGTGAGCAGTTTGAGCGAGGCTGGGATGTCGCACGCTCCCCTGATGGCACAGGGAACCCCCGGGAGAGCTTGCGAGCTCCTCACCCTGGCTCTCTGATCTATATTTGTCGTACCTCTTGTGAATCTCAACTGCATAATGATTTGGTGTTTGGCTGTGAGGGTAGGGAAAGACTGGCACACTGGCTATGAATATTTATGTTGAAATATTAGTGGTTGTTATAGTGTAAATAAAAACAGTGCAGTTGAATTCTTCCCAACAAAAACATCTCTATTCCTGTTAAGATATGTAAATATGATAAAAGCCTTTTAGACTGCATAGGGTAAGCTGACTACTTATCTGTGAAGATTATTTGATACTTGTTTATACTGAATTTTCTTGGAGTATTTTCTGAAGTAATTGATTTTTTGGCCATAGTAGGAGTGATGTTACTAAATTAAAAAGGCTGCTGGCCTAACGTGAAAATTTTTGAACTTGCAAGAAGTGAAGTTTTGGAAAAGAGAACAAGTCCTTTTTGAACAAGGAAAAGAAAAAGAAGTTAATTTTTTTGTAGGAGCACGATGAATGTCATCTTTTAAAAACCATAAAGAGCACCCTGTCAATTAAGAAAAATACTTAGTTTTTGCTTTTGTGTAGATTAAGCTGCAGTATTTTAGGCTTCATACATGGAATTGAGGTTTTCAGTGGAGGTTTCAACCTTCTAAAAGGCATCAATATTTCAAAAGCACAAGAAAGTTGCTTTACAAACTGTTCAGTTGTATTAAATAATGTATATATACTTGTGAAAAAAAAAAAAAAAAAAAAAACAAAAAATCAATAGCCATTGCAAGTTTAGCTCTGAAAGAATCCTAAGGAAATGTCAACAGTTGTTTTCTGTGCTATTTCTATTGTGCTCATCAAATGGTTTGGGCTCTCTTTTGAAATGATCTTTCAATATTGGCTTTTACTTTGTGGTGAGCTTTATGGTGAACATTCTTGGAGGAGCTTAAATGCGTGTATTTTATCCTCAATAATGAGTTTACAGTGACCTTTAAACGTTTCTCAGAAAAGTGGCAGCAAAGTGATGGGTAATGAAATGTATTGCCCTCTTCCTGCAACAGGGAGCAAAAATCCCAACTGTTCCCCGACATCGTCTTTATTTGAGCTAGGGATGCTCCTTTCCCATAAACGTATGTGCCAGGGGCTGGTTCCACATGGTCTCCTGATGCTTAGGAAGAACTTTGGATGGGTGTGCTAATACAGTATTCCCTCTGCTTGGGTTCTTATTTCTGTTGCAGAACAGAAGTGCTCCTTTCTTGTTTGACTTCTAAAGTGGACTACGAGTAGGAACAGAGAACTTAAGTAGACGCTTACCGTGGGAATGGTTTAGTGTGTGTGGACAGTGTAGGCAGGTAGTGTGTGTAGCCTGTGATTCTCTAAGTTCATGCCAGACTTTCCAAAGGTGGCCAAAAGGTTAAGTAATAGGTGTAAAAAGGTTTTAGAATTCACCTTTGTACAAACCTGCATCAGTTTGATTAGACAACTAGTAAGATTTTAGGGTGCAGTGTGGTGTAGTGTATGGTAACATGACTATTTCTTTTTCTGCTACCAGATTACAATGCTTACAGAGGCTTTTGCATCTAAAAAAATACAGATTATTTCAGAAAGAATGGCTAACATTGAGTATATTATTCAATAATCTACTCAATTCAGTAGTATTGTTAAAGATCCTCTGACCTTTTGGGTTTTAAGAACACCTGTAACATTGCACACTGATCCATAATACATGTGCTTTTTTTAATAAAATCAGTTTGTACATGAGCAAGGGTTACCACCTGTGACTGTCTACAATCTACATTAAAGTATATCTGTATGCTTAAAAGTTTTATGTGGAAGCTATCAAATTCTAGATTGCAATGCAGATACAGGTGCTGAATAGTACGAGTGCTCTTGGTGAAATTGGTTGGAGTATGTAAAAAGTCAAGCACTAGTTGTGGTGAGCAAGGGCACCCTAATCTTACTCCAGGAGGGAATAAATATGGTATCCGTAAAAGGAAGATCTTTGTGGGTTCTTCTGCAACGTTGTTGGTACTTTAAATTACTTCCTTCTGGCATCAGTATGATTAATACAGACCTACAAGTTTCAAAAGCTGCATCTTGCTTGAATTAGACCAGCAGTTGAAGCATATGGGTTAGTAAAGACAGGACAGCTAGTGGCTTGTGTGTTTGGGCGTAACATGGCAACTTCTTGGTGGCAGTATTCATTTTAGTAGCCGCTTGCGTCTCAGTTTATTGCCTCAAGATACCTGTTTGTGTGGCCATTGGTAAATCCAGCTACAAATGGATTGGATGGCAAAATAGTCAGGAATGGGACAGAGCAGCTGCTCTTTGAAGGAAAGTAGAAAACAGCAGCAACATAACCTGGCATAACTAGCACCACAGTTGAATCTTCAGCTTCAGCCTTACTATCGATAACCACCTTCCTGCCTTGTGAATTTGAACAAGAAATGATGGGGAGTTCCAGCTTCTTTGCTACCCATTAATGCCTCGTTTCAGTGTATGAAAAATGAAGTTGACATAAACTGGTAGTTTCCAAATGATTTGTAAGTATCTAGTCTAATGACTGAGTTAGAGCTTTGTAAATATTTGCAAATAGGGATGCGGAATTAGCTTGTGTAATGGTATGCAAGCAATGTAATTTTCAATTTACTTATCAATGTAAACATTAATTTAAACCTGATGCTAACGCTGGTTTACATAACTTTACTTTCTGGGAAAGCAATGAGATTTATAATTTGTGTGCATCTTCGAAGTGAGGTCTGATCACAGGTATCCAAATCAGAGTTTGAGGCTTAAGATTGTCTGGCCAGCTTTGCAGAACCCCACTGACTCGCGTGATCCTGGATGTGGGAATAACACATCAACATGTTGCTTGAAAGCAATGGGATCGAGGCAGTGTAACCTATTGGATAGCGCTTCAAACAAGAGCTGGGGAAACCTGGGTTCGCTTCGTAGTCCACTTTGATCTATGCGTGCTAACTGTTTCTTCTCCTCTGTGCTTTATCTGTGCTGTGACGAGTTTACAATTCAACCACACAAGAAAGGCAAGGACCTCTTCTGGTTTGCATGTATAGTGCCTTACATAATTCAGCACAGTATTGCTTGGAGTCTTTAGGCATTACTGTCATACAAATAACTTAACCATTTTATTTTAATGCTTTGTTTTGCTACCAGAACTCCGTTCTTTCAGAAATACTAAATCAGATTCTTGCATCCCAGTGGAAAAAGACTTGACACGCTATTCCAAATATTTTTTTTCCTTGTATAGCATATGCTTTTTCTCTGAGAACAGAAAGAAATCTTTTACAAAGCAAATCTTTTTGTCGCTTTCTGTTTTTCTCCATTATTGTTTAGCAGATCATAATCTTATACATAATGTATATGTGACTGAAATATTCAAGGTAGTTAACATTTACCATTGTTGCCAAGGGAAGTAATTTTCTCCCAAAGATACAACTTTAATATAAAAGAGTAATAGCTGATATTACAGTGTTCAGATACAAAAACTGATAATGGAGCCCTGTTGATATTTAATATCAGCTGGATTCAATGAATCTTGCATTACGATACTTTTTGAAGGTTGGATTTTTGGTTCTGTGATGAATAGATTGAATAATTACATCCATATAAAATATAGTGCCCGAGAACTATATGTCATGAAAATATACCTCTGATAGACTGCTTTTCAGTTTTAATAAAATGGAAAAAATTCTGTATTTCTGGAATATGACTTAAATTTAACTTAACCTGGCAGAGAAGTTCGGTTTATCTAGAAGTTATTAATGCAGAACAGAAGGGTTTTTTGGATAGCTGCTTAAATCAACGTTCCTTCTTTGTATCTCAGTTAATATTCTCCCGGGGAAGAGGAAAAAATTGCTCCCATCAAAGCATGTTATCGTTTGGATACCAGAGTTCGAAGTCTTTCTGATTGGGCCTAACAGGGAGAGGTGAACTATCTCATGTCTTGCTATACAACGTAGACCCCACCACACCATTTCTCCTCTTCTTCCTTGCTAAGTTCCCCATAGCCTTTGTTTTATGGAAGTAACTGGCATACTGGTGTCATGCTGCATCGCAGCTCTGATTAAATTTTACTCAATGTGAGTGCATCAAAGTCTGCTGAAAGTGTTCTCCCCCACCCTCACCACATGGGTGGACTTTATGGTGTTCGCCCAGCAGCCAGGTATGAGATGAAGGCTTTGGCATACTGCTGGTTGGGACGTAGACTTGGGCAAAAAGAAAAACAGAGGCAGAGAAGGGAGGGAAACAACCACCTTCTTCAAGGTTTTTGCAGTTAATGCGAGAGGTGGAGGGCTTTAGCGTTCCTGCGTGAGGAGGCAGGAGAGCAGCAAGCCATCCTTCTGCCTGTAACAGAAGGGAGAGCCAGGAGAAGAAAGCCTGTCTCAGGGGACCAGCTGCTGCAATAAAGGCACTTGAGAAAGTAAGCAGGCATCAGAATTAAACATCTGTGCAGTGTATAAACCAAGGTGGGAAGGGGGAAAGGAACTGGCAGTGAATCAAGACTGAGGCACCACTCTGGGATAAACAACTGTTCCTTTTTGTGCCCCCTTTTATGTCCATTTCTTAGTACAAGTGAGTGAAGCAGCAGGGACCGTGGTGAAGAAGGGATGCGAGCGAGCTGAGCATCAGGTGGCAGAACTTGCTGGCAAAAGAAATGTTTCTGAGAGCAACAGGACTGCAGCAGAAGATTGCTTGCAGGCTGCCAGCCGGCGTGTTATCGAAGGCTGAAGTTCTTGCTACAAGCTTTGCAGCAGGTTTCTGAAAATGTTCTGGAAATGTGCTCTGCACCATGCTTTTCTGCTTGTCTAATCTAAGAAATCTATTTCTTTTCATGACCATATCTTTTTTCCCCCTTCAAAACAGCCGAGAATGTTTCCCTGTTGCTATTTGATCACTTTATTAACCTGTATACTTCAATGTGAGACCGTTCCTTGATCTTCAAATCCTTTCCCTCGAGTTGATGCCTGTAAAGGTGTATGAGAGAGGTTCTCAGCATGATTTTAGGAGCAGAGCAGTGGATTGCTCCCTGTTGCTGTTTGATCAGCAAGACTCCATCTATTTCCCTAAAGCATTGGGGCAACAAGTGGTTGAGTCTTTGTAGTTTTAACAGCACCTTTTGTCTGGGACACTGAACTTACTCGGAGCTTTGAAGTGCCTCTCCCCAGAACCACAGTCCAGCTCCCTATTTAACCATTGAGATGAAACTGAGAAGGGTGCGACACCCTCTAAAATTGCCTCTACTGAGACCTTCACATATGATGTCCCCGAGTGCACAGTTCTCTGTGTAAACTCAATGCTGTGAGTCTTCCCTGCTGAGATTGTTTCCATCCAGGATATATTAAATACACCACTTTTGTTTGGAGCAGAGATGAAGGTGTTGGTTGCTCAAGTGGCGTTGCCTGTAAGGCAGGTCTGTTTGAAAGGCCTCCCCCCCACCCAGTTCCTACTTTGCTTCCTGCTGGCACACAGTCATCTTGTCGTAAGGCGATGAACGCGTCCACGACACATCCATTTATTCTGGCATATTGTTCACCAGGCCCTTGCAAGATCAGCATGGGATGACCAGGCAGGATTTTTTGTTTTCTTCCCCTAGTCAGGTTTGGTTTTTACATGGAGGGGCTGGTTTCATCCTTTATTTTTGTTTCCTGTGTTTGACAGAGAGACCGGAGGGAAAACCCTTTTTGTCACTCTCTATTCTCGCACTTCTCCAGATGAGATGTTTGGCGTGCATCGCGCCAGTGTCGGAGCCTCAGTGGAATAGATGCTGTAGCAAAAACATTGCAGAGTGGAGCTGGTGTTCTTTCTGGAGGAGGGAGACTGCTCGTCACAGATCACTGGAATGGCAGTTCGATCCCTCCTGGGTTGTCGCAGTGACTTCCTTCATTTGCTCTTGCTGGATGAGTCAAACAGAAATGGAAAGACCCGAGTTGTTGTAGAGCGTCCGTCGTCTACCCTGGCTTGCTGCATCAGCTGCTCCATGTTTAGTTGGTGGCTTCCCTTCCCCTCCCAGAGCACTAGTGAATTTTGAATTCACATTCCATAAATTCATGGGCTGAGAAGCAGGGCAAAGGACTTTCACAGAAAAGTCAGCCACGCTTGTGACAATATTATCCCAATGAAAAAGCCTAAATAATTTTTCAAAAATCATTACAGCACTTGGGAGCTTTACCTGAGAGCTACAGATACTGAAACTCCTGCTGTATTTTGCAAATTGGAAGTGGCTTCTAAGCCATGTAGGTGGGCTTGGAAAGTATTGTTCTTTGTTCTTTTTTTTTGGTTTTTTTTTACTAAAGTCTGTAACTGTGTCTGCAGGTACAGATGGTCGTTTACCAGGAGGCGAAGGGTCATGTGCTTTGTCCAGCTGGTACTCGCTGCAAGATGTGTGCTGAAGTTGCGTGATGTGGTAGCAGGTACACAAACATGTACGCTTCCCAGTCGGAAGGAATTTAGTGAATCATCCATCTGTGATAAGAGCAGAGGATGAACCCTACCTCACCATACCATCAACTTTCCAATTGGGAAAACCAGCCACCATTTCTGGTTTTGCTTAGCCACATTTTGTCTGAGCTTTTATGGAGTCCCTGCACAGCACTGAAGGTGGTGTCAAATCCTTTAATCGGGGGGGGGGTGCTGCTCTTTTCTCTCTCTTGTAGAAGTTTTGAAGATTCTTCAGCACTTCTTAAGAGGGAAAACCTTGAGTTTTCTCCCATTGCTAATTGTATGGGCAAGAAGGGAATAAGAAATTAGCTATTTCAGATTTGTCAGTTTTAAAATGCTATTAAGCTGCTCCAGTTTAATTTTGGTTAAGAGCCGTTTCATTATTAATGCAGAGAGGAAGTCATCTCTAATGACCCTTGGGACATGCCAAAGTGCTTTAAGATCAGTTTGGGTAGTCAGAGATGTGTGAATAATAAAACGTCTGCTCTGTGAAGGGCCTTTGCTCACCCTTGGCAAAGGAAGCTGGCAAGATGGTCTCTGCCACGCTGCTTGCTGATCACTCCCATCCTGGTGCCTCCTTGAAGAGCCCACTTCGTCTTTTCCTTTTAGTCTCTCCTATTGCTTCTCTGATTTTTTTTTTCTTTCCCAGCACAGAAACCTGAAAAGTTAAGGCACCACAAGATGCAATATGACATAATCGATACAGTAACTTTTCAAGCTTGCCAAGACTGAATTTTTTTTTAAGTGTCTTGCTATCTGTCAGCATGTGCTAATTGAGCCTACATACCCATATGGCATCTGCTCTCTGGAGGAAAGTGTTTCAATAGTCCTGCAGAGTACAGCAAATAGTGGTTGATGTGTAGGGAAGCATTTGCCTGTGAATATTGTATTCTTGTAAAACAAACTCGGATTGGTATCCACAAAGCATACACCCGAGTTCAAGCCAGAGCTTGAGTTAGAGCCGTTGGTGTCATTGCTGTATTAGGGAAGAGTCTTGGGCCACTAAGGAGTGGGCATTCAGGGCATTGGGTGGGTTGTGTTAGGTATTGCACAAACTCAGAAATATTGAAGATCTTAGTTCTGAGGAGGGCGAGACAGATGACAGTGGGTGATTGCTAACAAGCACAAATGTGCGGCCCGTGGAAATGAGGCAACAGCTCTGTTAAACGTGAGAAACGGTGGTGGTACTTCAGCCATTGCCCCCGAACGGTGGGCATGCTCCGCTAGTGGCTTGATAACAAATGGATCTGTTTCAGTTGACTTAAGAAGTAGACTGGGATTTCACATTCATAACCTCTCTGTGTGCTGCTATATGCGCACTACTTGCATTTCACCGAAATCCTCGAAATAGGGTGCAAGTGCTTTCTGGGTCCTGAGCTGGCTGTCTGCAAAGGGGTGAATTTCACCCTTAGAATTAATTAAGCATCTGTCACTGTGGAGAAGGTAGATGCTCTCTCACATTCACAGATGGATAAACAGAAGGAGAATGGGTTGCCTGAAGCCACGCACTGAGAGGAAGCATAAAAAAAATAGTCATGTCTTTTGCTTTCCTAAGGAAACAAGACATACGCAATCACGTTCCGTGTGTCTGTGTGGAACCGGAGTGCTTTTGAACCTGGTGACCAGTTTCAGTCAGATAGGACAAGAGTCCTGAAAGGTATTAAATTCCTACAAATTTGCGAATATGGGTGATGCAGAGCAGAAGGGTGCCTCATAACAAGCGTTTCGCTTGTGGTGCTGCCGATCAGGCACCGAAGGTTCAGAATCAGTGGAGCTGACACGAGGAGTTCTGCATGTCCTGAAAGCTGTGAACGCCTTGACGAGCGCTTGCTCCCTGTTCAGCACCCAGAAATGCAAGTGCCGCATCTAAAGACAGGAAACCGGGCTTTGATCATAGCCCTGTTTCTGGTAGGTGAATGACTGGAAATTGGGATTGAATTGCTGTGAATCTGTGATGTTGCATAAATCATACCATAGTTACAGGGCTTTCGCTGTACCTGTCTTGCTTTGCAACCCTAATTTACTTACTTGAAATCAATAAGGCTAGGGAGATGAGGGAGAAGAGTTTCTCCTGCTGGCCTAAGGATTCGATTCAGGTGTGAGCAAAGGCACTGGCAGCCGTCCCCTTGCTCTGTGTCGTTCCGTGCCCCCTATGCGCAGCCATGTCAAGAGGAAAAAATGAGTGTCTGTTACTTGAAAAAGCAAAAACATGACGTATCCATTGACAAATATGGGATGAAAGGGATGACGGGGATGGCAGCTGCTCCATTTTGTCCAGTAATGTTCATGATTATCTTAATATTTAACAGATCGTATCCCAACATCCAGATACTCTGCAAAGTTGGGGGGGGGGGGGGTTGGTTGTGTGTTTTTTTTTTTCCTTCCTGCCAGGTCTGTTGCTCACTAATTTTTACTTCACTGGACGCTGTGTTAGAGAGTATGAAACCTTGGGGGTTTTTTGTGTGCGTAGGGAAGCTATTTGTGTGTCCAGGGTCTTCAAACTGACTTTTGGGGACTATTGATGTCAGATTTGACACTTAAAATCAATGGGTTACTCTAAAAAGGAGAGATCAGACTGGACCTAGGTCTTTACTTGTTCCTTATACTGTACTGAGTATTACTCGGTGCTTATTGAGCGATACACAGAAATTATATGGATGTGCCAAAAGCAACATGTTTGTATATCAATTGCTGTACTTTCAGTGAATCAAACTGTGCCTTCAATCCTTAAAGTCTGTTTTGCTGAAGAAATGACACTTACTAAAGTTTGTGTAACGATGTGCTTATGTTTGATGCTGTCACTTGAAAGAGTAAGGATTATCGCTGGCTTATGTTGCCCAAAAAGCTCAGGCTTTTTGTTGCCTAAGCACAATGGGGACCTGTGTGTGCACAGCAGCGTGTACAAACCGCTGTGTTTGCTGAGATCCGATGTCTGTCTGATCTTTGATGTTGACCAGCGCCAATGCACAAACCCGCAACGGGCAGGTGAAATGGAATAATCCATCCTGCACAACAGAGCTCTCTGTGACCAGCCTGAGAATAGCTTAACCCCTGAAGGCTTAATAATGTTATTTTATGATAACTTCAGATCTACTCAAAATCCATTTACTTTTCCTATGTCCCATTATATTTTTGCCTTGCCAATTTCTGTAAGGGTGAGGTCTGCATTTGTAGGTATTGTTCAAAATGAATGTACATGCCTGTTAGTTTTCAGTGTCTCGCAGCTGTTATTGAATGGACTGCTGTGGTTTTTAGGCGAGGTTTCCTACAGAAGTTGTGGGGTTACTGTAATCCAGTATGTTGTGAAGTATTTGATTCACTTGCTGCAAAAATTGAGACCAAAAAACCCAGCTGATGAAAAGTATCAGCACATACATGTGTAAAATACAGGTTAATAAAATACACCCACCACTCTGTTTAATAGATTGTCATCTGAAAACCTGGCGATCCTCGTGCTGGAGTAACGAAGTCTTTCGACACTGCTGTGACATAAGCGCTGATCTCCCTCAGTCACTTTGAGGGGAGGGTGGAAATAGTCTGTCCGCATGTACATTTGTGTGGTTAGGACCACGCGTTCATATAAAGAGTCTTTGCTTCCCTCCAGGGCTCGGTCCTTCTAAAAGGCACTTGGCACTTGCGCTCGCTAAGTGGAGGGGGTTTAGTGCAGCGTTATCCTTTCAGCTTCGTCAAGAATATTGATGCCAGGAGGTGCGAGGTCCTCGGTTCGATCCAAGCTCTGACTCATGGGACCAGACACGTGTTGCTGTGATGTGGTGGCTGAGGCTGTGTTGTGGAGTTGGAGGCCATTGATCTACCTGCTGCTCTTTCCTTGTCCTACCACATTCTGTGGCGTACAACACGCTGCAGTTAGGTTTTAGATCGGCTGAGCTGCAGCTGTGATGGGACCTAGCTCTGTGGCCTTGCAAAAAAGGTTTCTGTAGGAAAGAGCGACTCTCTTACTGAAGCCAGTAGGAATTTTGTTTAATGATTATTATTCACACAAGCACTAGGAGCAATCACTGCTTGCTTCTGCAAAGTTGCCGACTCCTCTTCAGTCTTCTGTAACACTCAAGCTTTTCTCTCCCCCCTCGCTTGTCTGAATAGCAGAGGGGTTTGCCAAAGCCCTGCCACTGGCTTCTTCCCCAGCCTGTTTTCTCATGCAGATACGCAGTCTCTCTTAAGTCTGACTTGTGTGCCCTTGGCACGGTTTAACCTATCTAAATTCCCCCCACAAAGTCAGTCTGGTTTGAACAGCGTTTCCGGACTCCTTGCCTTAGCCCTCCTGCGTGCTTTGTGGTAAGCAAAGCCTCACGTACCCCAGATACAACTGTCCGGTTAATTGAGTTAGCAGGGACCTGTGTTTTATCTGCAGGGGATGAGATATGCAGTGTGCTGCATGATTGTTTCCCAATTGTGTAATAACTAGGCTTGTTTAAAGTTGTCAATTAACTCATTCTGTGGGGCAAGCTTGGACAGACTTGGGTGCAGGAGCACAATGACCGTCTTTCCCTGGAAAGGAGTTACCTGGGACCTGGTGCTGGTTTGAAGCGATGCTTCCCGACGGCAGTGACTGAGGGAAACCCCCCGGGGCAAAGCAGGCACCACTCTTCGCATTGCTGACTCGCTGCTGCTTGGAACTGAGCTAAGTTTCATCTCTGCAATTCGGTGGTTTTAAGTGTTACAGCATTTTACCCAGTTCATGCACTTTGCAGCTGCTGCTGGGTTTAACTGGGGTAAAATCTCCAGGGGAGGAGGAGGTTCTGATGCGTCAAGGTGAGACGTGGATTATGGGGCTAAGTGAAGAGCTGGACTGAGCATGTAACTACCAAGATTTCCTTTGCGTTTGGGTGTAGGACAACCTCGGACCCTGTAAGGGCCGCACACGTGAGAACTGCCGTTGGAGTCGAAGTGGTGATTCATTTGAGTTGACGTTTACTGCCCTAGGCTTGTTGTGGGTATCCTTCAGCGCAAAACAGAGGGGCTGAACGCTGCTTATCTCTTCTGAGGCATTTGCTACACCTGACAGGGCATATCCAGCTGTGGAACAGCCACGCTTAATGGGATACAGGCAGCTGAAGTGCAGAGATGATAGAAGAAATAAATAAATAAGCCCAAGCCCTAGAAACTTAGCTTTGCTCTCTGAAGTTTATTTAGGAAGGAAAATGATTGTGACCAGATGTGTGTGGGTGCAGGGAGGAGATGCTGTAGGTTTGCAGAACTGATGGCAAATAGAGAGTGGGCCTAATCAGATTAGAGTAACTTGGATGCCTCTGTGCAAAAGTGGGTGTTTGCTTGCAGATAAAGCTTCGCGGTGCTGCTTTGGAAATATCCTGGGACTTCGGATAGGAGCATGCTAACTGCCTTCAACGTGTTGCAGAAAGTTCAGCAGTATCTGCTCAGAGTCTAATGTGCTTCAGTCAGGGCACGTCTTCGTTGCGCAACGGGCTGAGTGACACTGGAATTGAAGCATAGATGTTTGCTGCCGCTCCGTGTGGGTGTAACTTGGTAGACAGTGATCCTCAGGTGGGGAAGGGGGAACAAGTGCCTGGGGTAGAGCGAATGTGTTAAACTCGGGTACTAATGTGGAACCGTGGCCTCAGCCTGGCTATAAATTACCACCTTGCAAAGCAATTTCAGATTTCACTGTGTTCTCACTTGTGATATATTTGCTAGGAACTGTAGGTGTTTCGCCTATGATTCCTTGTGCTGTTCTTTGAGTCTTTTCCAGGGTTTGGAGAGGGTATTTGTCTGTCTTCTGTGCAAATGTACACTGCACATCTCAGACTTGGAGACCCGAGGAGGTAGTTTTCTTAGGAAAAGCTGCTGGTTGCAGAGTATTTGTCTTGCGGAAACAAAGCTTTTCGGGGAAGCGTGTTGTTTATGATTTGGAAACTCTTCTTGACAAAATTTACAGCCTGATGCAGGAGGCAGGCAGACTCGCTGCAAAACAGCCGATAGTCATTAGCGTATTCCCCTGGACTAGGGAAGAGCGGGATACCCAGTTCCTGCCCTGCTCACTTCCCGTATCCCGGAGAAGTGTTTTAAGTACCAAACTGTGTCAGATCAGACGCTGAGCTATTCTGACTAAGCTTGTTCTGTATTGTGTGTGGACAGGTTTACAAAGGCAGATCCCGCAGCTTTAGGAACAGGACGTTCCCTTGGGATGGCAGTGATGCAACTTCGCCTTCTCACACCGTACCAGATAGAAGAGAATTTGAACTTAAATATTCTATCATTTCAGATGGCTTCTCTAACCACTGAGAAGCTGCATCCTCTGGGTTGGGTTGTTGTTTTTTTAAAAACCCTTTCGTAAGGTCTTGTTTTTTTCTGCTGTGCTATGAAAACAACTTGCAAACCATGACTTTTTTCATGAAATGTAACTTGGTTTTTTCCAGCCAGCCCACAGGGAAGACGTTCAGCACCCCGAAGAGTCAAACTGACATCCTTGCTGCCAGAAAGGCAGGCTATCAGTTTAAGTGACAGCTTTGTTTTGCATTTTAGCATCTCTCCAAGGATGACTGACTATCCTAGGGAGAAAGTGTTACCTGATTTGAAGCCTCCTTGTGTGTGGATGGAGGTAGGCGAAAAATGGTATCTGAGCTAGCTATGAAGACATACCCTTCACAGGAAAACTACTTGTTCTAGTCTGTAGTCGGACATGCTGTTTTCCTTTGCTGATCAGTTAGGTTACTTCAAGTACCTTAAATAGTAGGGCACTTTACTTTTGAAGAGTCTTGCTATTTATTTTATTTTGGCACGCTCCCCTGTGTTAGGGAGTGACTGTGTTTGCAGTTGGACTGGAAGATCTTGGAGGGGGGATAGTAACAATGAACAGTCGTGGACAGGCCAGGAGAAACAGCCATTTCATGCAGCTTTCTAATGCAGTTGTTGCTGGGATGGCACATCTCATCACGGCTTCAGAGCAGTCTCATTTAGTCCCACTAGTCATGTCCCATCACTAATGGCGCTGAAAAACTTCTGAGTTGAATAATAGGAACACAAAAAATAGCTTAAATTTTTGCTATTGAATTTACCGTGGCTCATATGTCCCTTAGCTGATTTGGGAATACCGTATTCCAGTATATTTTGAAGATGTCACAGTCCCCAGCCATCTACCCTGTCTTCAGATGCTGGCTTACTTTAATATGCTGAACTGAAAAATGGTTGTTTAGGAACTGATTCAGGAGGAGATGAGATGCCCCTGCTCTTCAGAGCTAAAGACTTTAATCCAGTGCCACATGGTGAGGGCAGTGATACAGTTTTAAGCTAGTAAACTGAAAGTTGATTATAGTGTCAGCTGGAGTGTATTTTCTGCCTGTTGATGTTGTATCTTGGCAATTTGGTGAATCCAAAAGAGTAAAGTAAGGCTCAATTCTTTGTTGCTTTCTCTGCTACCTAGTGGGTGACATCAGTGCTATCAGTGTTTAAAAACACTGATGACTGATACAAACAGTTAAAACTGATAAAAACACTGATAAACACATCAGTGTTTAAAAACACTGCTGAACTGGTGTAGTCTGGTGCTAAGGGAGAGGTGCAAGGCAGTGGAGAACTGGGCATATGGTATACGGGATCGCTGTCTGGTCACAGGCGTGTTCCCATCCAGTTTGTTTCTGGTTTTGATAACGATTTGTGTCTGGCTCTGAGCAGTACACTTAAGCAAGCAGCTCTATCTGTATAGAGTTCTTCGTTTCTTGCTTAGTATCTCTGAGTGCTCTTTGTAGCCTTTGGGCATAAAAGTTACCAAGGAACAAACAGGAAAAAATCTTTTTGAAGGCTTAGGAAAATGACCAGAGAGATGGAACCGGTAAAAGGATGAGGTGATGCAGCAATAACTGTTGCTGCGACAGTCCTTGCAGTATTTATTCAACAACAACAAAAAAAAAATTTCAACTTTCATACAAGGAATCTGACCCAATTGCCATTGAAACCAGTAGATTTTCTTGCTGAGTTTCATAGAGGTTGGGTTGGGATCCAAGTATGTAGGTTCTGCTTTGGATTCTGCAATTTATAGGTAAAACCTCTGGGGAACCAGAGGTTTTAAAGCATATCAGTACATAAATGCAAGCATTAATAACATTCTGTGTTTTTAATTTTTTTTTCCCTAAAGGTCACTGGGTTTGAAAAAACCTTAAGAAATAAGACAGGATCTTTGGTAATGTGCTGTTAGCTTGAATCCCCAGTTGGAGTAACAGGGCATAGAGGCATTGGAGCCTCTGAAAGAGAAGCCTGCCAGCCAGACGCATGCAAACATTTGAATACGTTCAACAGACTGGGGGGAAAGCAAATGTCTGCATTCACCGCAAAATCTTGCAGTGAGAGGTACCAGTAAAGAATTTTCATCAACAAAATAGCCATGTTTTGTTTGAAATAGCTAAAAAAAAAAAATAATAAAAGGGCTTGTCACTTGATTTGCTTGTCACCTGAAGCACACAAGAGGTGAGGACCCCCTATTCTGGAGTCTTCTGAAAGAAGAGGTAAATCTGATGACGCGGCTCACCGAGCTCCTGGAGCTCAGAATGGCTGCTGCCAGTACAAGCAGATGGTTTTATGCTTAATTGTGGCTCAAATTAAGCACTTGTGTCCATGATTCAGGCTAAGATTAGAGTGGGGTTCAGGGTTTGGCTCTTAGAAATCAGAGAGGAACTGGGAACAATTTCCCTTTCGTTCTCAGACTCACATCACCAACTTCATCTACCTATGTGTTTTCCAGCTGCCGTGATGGGTTGGTTTGACAGAAAGTATCCTTCAAATCCCAAAGCACATAAAAGCAGCTTGTGAGGCAGCAACAGATGCGTAGATGTTACTAGCATCTGCTGAAGGCAGGGCAGGGAAGAGGAGTTGGGTAGAGCATGTGTGATGTGGGTGCTCCCAAGATTAGCACTCCCTGCTGAGCATATGGAGAACTTGAATAGCTTTTCTTTAGCACTTAGTAAGTGGAGTTCAGATTTGTCCGGATAAATGTGATGCCTCTCCATGCTAAAACAGAAGCTGTTGGGTTTTTTTTTCCACCAGACTAACAGGTCTTGATGGAAGAACAGTGAGCAGATTTGAACTTGGCTCTCAATGATAGGAAGAAAAAAATGTAACTTAAATGCTTGGCTGCTTGGTTTTGTGTTTTCTGGGGGAAGGGTGGTAATCTGTTTTGAAACTACATAGGAAGTCTCAAAGTAAAGATGCCAGATGTATAAAATATTTTGATTTCTAGGACTCGTTTGAGACCTAGAAGTTCATAAATCTGGGGATTGGTGCCCAGTTCTCCTTTGAGTTTCCTCATAGCTTGTCTGGAAGCTCTGCTTAAGGAATAGCAAATATTTTCTCAATACATTTTGGGAGGAAACTTGAGAAATGTGTATTTCTTTTTCTGCATTGTTCAATATATTTTTTTGAAAATATTTGCCTGTCTATACATTTGGCGTTAGAAAGTCCTCTATATAATCCAAACAATGTAGCCGAAAACCTCTGAAATAGAGGCTGTGCACAAGTTGATTAGCTTGGTCTCCAAAAGCCTGTCTGAATTCAGTAAGATATTAATCAGCAGTAGAACTGTAGGAGTGAAAAGATAAACACACATTTCTTCTTGTTTTGCCAGTAGTTTCAGAAGAGGCACACAGTTGCTTTGATTCAAAAAGTTTATTTTCGCATAGATCAAAATATTTTTAGATTTCTTGATGCTCTTTTTTACGTTACAACGAAAAATATTTGAATAATTAAAATGGAAATGTATAATTTTGAAATGTCAAAATAAGATATTGTACAGTTATGTTTCTTTGAACCTCCCAGCCCCCAACCCATTACAGAAATCAAATTACTGAAGTCAATATCACTTTCCCCACTGAAATGTGTTTTTTAGTCCCCACGTGGCTCTCCTTTCCCTCTGCCTTCTGCACCCAAAAGGGTTGAAGGTAAATTTTGCTGGAATCCTTCAAGGCGGATAAGATATCATGATCCTTTATTTGTTTTTAAAAAGGGGGAAAAATAGCCGCCTCTTGCAGAAGTGCAGTAGGAGACCTACACACCGTTCCCATCTAATTGAAGTTGTCACTTCAGCCTCATGCTGGTGCTTGGGGGAGAAGTCACCTTTGTGCATGCTGCTAACATCTGAGGGCTGACCTGCACCGGGCTCTAAATCACCCATCTAAGTCACCTCCTGCTAACTGGCACTCTTACTAGTATTCTGGACAGAAAAGAAATGAACGTGTCACAGGGGTAGGTGCCTGCAGAATAGGCATGTTGGGAGAAGCTGCTGCATCGCCTCCGTACCTCTTCTGTGAGTACAGAGGGCTTCTTTCTTTCGTGCTGTGTTTCTGCAGCTGTCAGTCTGGGATGTAGCAGCAGCACCGGATTCACTAACGCGAAAAGACAGCACACGCTGAAAGCCAATGCTCTGGAACGGCACCAGCTAGAAGTCAATTTTTGTTTTTCAGTGGAACTAACAAATAGGGTCCTTGGCTTCCCAAAAATGCACAGAGCATTAGTTGGAAACCTTCTCTGCTTTTTCTCTACTTCCCTGCCCGGACTTAGAAGAAAAGGTTGAAAACGTTTGAGAGTATTTCTCTTCGTTCTATTTCTGTAGAAAGTATGTGGAGAGGAGGGTTATGCGGGAAGATCGGCAGCATGTGTCACGTAAGGCTCTGCACTGGTGCCTTTTAGCAAGATCCTGAGAAACTGCAGAGTGTGGGGCCTGAACTGCTGGTCTGTACCTGTCTGTGCCGGAGGGGCCGCCTGCCAGGAGGTGCGTGCTGAAGTTGTTATGCTGGAGGCAACGCCTCTCCCCAGGATCCTGGGGGAAGCCTTGCAAGCTCCCATGAAGCCACTACCAGCAAGGGCTTGTAAGCCCTTTCCTTCTATGTAAACTGTGGCCTGAGAGATTAAGTGACTTTTCCACAGCCATGGGGAGACAGCAGAAGTAATTGCAAACATGTCTCTGTTATTTCCATGTTCCATGCTGCGCTGTTGTTTCTAGAGCAAACTCCTCCCGTATTCTACAGATTTGTCACCGTATCACCTGCATATACTGACAGAATACAGGAGGGATGGTGTCTCCACATCATATGGAAATTAGACCTGGGTTTTGAAATGTCTTCCTGAGCTGAAACTCTCACCTTAGATCTCACACCTGCTATGACCAGAGTTTTTTGTCTTGATCCAACAGGAGATTTGTTGCATGTGGCTTCCCAAATAAGCTACAAACCTCTGCACCCAATACTGATAAATAATGCTTTTGTGATGGATTACTTTTACCCTGACAGAGAAATAGGCTTCTGCTAAAGTGGTAGCTGGTGACAGCGCCGCAGTCCTTATTTCCCTCTTTGCTTAAACCCTTGGGACATTGTTTTTTTCTTTCAAACTTCTGTCATTTTTGCAGAAAGTTTATACTCCAGCCAGCACACTCTTGGCTGCTTCACGCTGTGCTCTTTAGAGGTAATGCATGCCCACAGAAAGTATCATATGCGCTCAAACAATACCGTGATGGTAATGTTGGTAATGTTGTCAAGTTCACTTGTCATCTAGCTGCCTCCACCTACGGGAACGCTTCGGTAAGCAGGCAGAAGCAATCTATTAATACACAGTGTGGAAAATTGGTGCCTGTTAACATAGCATCTAAATTTAACTCTGAGAGCCATGTTCATCTTTGGTATGTAACTTGGTTGACATCAACGGTCTCATATAAATTAGGCATCAATTCTTCTGGTTTCAGGCCCATTTTAGGTTTATGCAAATTCAGAGTACTTTTGAGTATCTATGTGTGTAATGGATTAAATGAAATGACAGGTAATATGCTCTTTTGTTGGCCTGCGAGTTGGCTCCTCCTGTAAACAGTGGAGAGAGCTGAGCTGAAAATGGAGGGGGGGGATGTCTTGGGATGAACTGCCGAGGCCTTTCGAGTTCCGGAGACTGCGTGCTCTGTAGTTACTGACTAAAGCTGAGTGTCTGCAAATGTCTTCCATTTGAGAATGAATATCTACTCAGCTTCTTTCTTCTATTTTGAATTGAAATTCTATTGCAAACCACTCTGATTCTACAGAGCTGCATATTTCAACAGAATGACATTTTCCAGCAACAAAAAATGTTCCCTGAACATTGTTGACTGGCTCTTAGTGTTTCATGTCTTCTATCTATGTCCATGGAAATGTAAAGTCCTCAGGGCTGTGTCGAGCCATCCAGCAAGCAGATACGAGATGTTGTTCAAATTTCAATTTCCATATGGTCAGCTATCTTTACTTTTTCCACAGGATTAAAACGTGCATACCAAGTGCCAGTTATGTTCATCTTCTATATGTATCCGCATTGCCAGTAGTTGTAAATGGCTGCAGTCGCTGGGCTACGTGTGTTCTTAACTGGGGGTCAATATGATTTTAAAGCCACCTTCTCCTTTCAGTCTTAAGGGCTTGATTTGCCAAATTGCTCAGCGTGTTCCTTGCACTTTGCATTTTGTCCATGAACAATGTTGTCAAAAGCATTTGGTGTCAACATGCTGAGCTCAGCTGAAAATCTGGACTTTTATCTGTTCTTACATCGGTTGTGGTTACGCATCTTTGGAAACAACTATTAGAGAAAATATGTTCCCCATATTCCAGCAGCTTTAAAACTCCTGGATGAGTTTAGAGGATGGACACATTTTTCATTTCCTAGGAGCTTAATGAAGCTGTTCTTGTTTTGGTTTTGACATAGCTGTAAAAGAGTCTTTGTTGTACCGCTTATTCTTTCCTCTCCAAAGAGGTCATTTTTGGTCTTTTCTTTCCCACACTTGCAAATTATTACAGGACTGCAAGACGCTGCTGATACTTAATCATTTTGGTCCCTTCCAACCCAAACTATTCTATGATTTTTTTTTCTTCAAAGTATACGTTAAAGGTGATGGGAGCTGTGGCAGCCTTTGAAATTTAGTTCCATTTGAGAGGAACTACTGAATTTGGAACTTACTGAGCAACTTCAGGTAAAATTAACAAACATCATAAATAATTTATCCCCCTCTGACTGAGTATCTGTTCATTTTAATATTGTTTTATGATAATGCAGAACTAAGGACTCCAAAGATATACACGGAATACATGTTAAGTATATTTCGGGGTTTTCTGTATAGCTTGAGATTCTGAAATTACCCATTGTGTTTTGGGCTATACTTAGCCACAGGGATCCAAGGACCTGAGCTGAGCCTGGGGAAGTGGCTGTCGTAAGCGTGACAGAAATGCCCAGTGTGAGGCATGCCCCCTCTCTGAGGGCTGTCTGCAATGCTGGACATCTAGAAAAGAGCAAGAGAAGATACAAAAATAGAGGGCAGGAATGTGACTTACACAGGGCTGCCCAGCTGACCACAGGGAATAAGATAAAGGACTTCTGGTTTCCGTGCTTAGCTGCCTAAGCAAGACCGACTGAGCTGTAGTTCATGGTGCTATTTTTTTTCCTAGTTGTTTGCAACCTGGGAGAGCACAGTAAGCAAAATATCTCTATCCACTGTTTTCCTGGACTCTCTCCTGCTGTCTGACTTGCTCTACCTCTTCCTATTTGCTTGCTTTCCAGAGCCCAGGCTCCTTTTTTTTTCCAGTCGGTCTCTGCTGTGATATTGCTTCTCTTCCACTGTGCACCTGCCATAGAAACAGCAAGCCCTCGCTCCTACCTCACTGACAAATCAGGCTCTCCACAGGCTCCAAATTTGCTTTGCCCTCTTCTCATCCTGGAGATGAAAAGCTTTAACATGAGAGGGAGGGAGTTGGATGACTTTTATATGGTGGTTATGATGGCAAACAGAATCTGTGGATTTAAAGCGCTTTCTCTAATAATCTACAAGTTTTCTACAAGTGTGTTTAAAAAAAACCCCAAACAACCACCGCCCCCCAAACCAAACAACTTGTCAATTGCTGCACAGTTATAACATAGATTTTTAGATGCCTTTAAAACGACCTCAAAACTCAGCTTTATTAATTGTATTGTATATGGGATTTGTGGATTGGGGTTTTAGGTTGGTTTTATTTAAAGACTGTAGTTTTTATGAAAGATCTTTTGGCTAAGTGGAATCTTTACCTGTCCCCACACTTCATAAATACACAGTGTAATATATTGTAGATGTAGGGTAATACTTTCAAAACCATCTTTAAGGTTCTTTAATGTCAATGTTTTATCCCATCTAAGTGGAATTAGACAGTTTTGAATACTTGAACCACGTAATACCCTTTTATACAGTGTGTGTATGTATCTGTATAGTCAAAAGTCATCTTCTGAGGTGGGAGCTATCTAAATCATAGCTGCAGAGTGTTCAGGGCACTTGCAGGTCCAGCTGCCGTAGTGGTCTTAAGGAATTTTGAGTAGTGATAGGAAAGCCTGCTCTGTTTTGCGTTGAATCCTAGCTTGTGCTTAAACATCCTTGGACCAGGCAGTTGTGTAAATACGGTCAAACATCACGTACATGACCGTAGTTAGGCATGAGTAAATCGAGTTCTATGATTCTTCAACCTTCTGTAAGTTGAATTCTGCCAAACCCATGTCACTGATTCTGCTGCCTCTGTGGATGCCGTTGTTCACCCATGTTACACAGTAATTTTGGTTTTGGGTATAGTCATCTCATACTGCAGTTGGAAATGTTGCACCTGGCCGACTCCTATGGACAGCTAGTAGAAGCTGGTTAATCCTCAATCCCTGCTCATCTCAGAATCCTTATAACTTAATTCAACTTAATAAGGTTTGTCTGGTTTAGATAGTGGAGGATCTGCTAATATGCACATCTATATTCCTTTTCATGCTTTTGCATCCTTTGCATGCTTTTGAACCCTTGGTGTTCTTTCATCGTTGATGCGATAACATACATACCCAGTTCTGGTATGGTCAGTCCAACTGTCTCCCTGATGACCCTTGAATTGAGCACTTGCAACACAAGGAGAAGTTAAAAATAAAGCTGTGGCATGGCTCCTGCTGCAGATGGTTTCGCTCTTGGACAGCGCTAGAAGCAAACGGGTTTTTATCCCCTCCTGTGCTAGTCATGGAGAGCACTTCTGTTAGAGCATGGACAGCAAAGGTAGCAGCAGGTAACTCCTATTTATGAATGAACCTTTCTCCTGCCTCCTCGCTTTCGCTATCACTGACCATGGGGAGAGAAGCAAATGCCTCACTATGGCCAAGATTAAAGTTAAATCTGTAAGTGGGATCTTCTTAATGAAGTCTGTATTGGAATACTGGTACAGAATTTTTTTTTCTCCTCTGTTGTGTACTTATTCCCCTCCTGTACCTTGTATCTAACAAAGTTTTAAATCCATCTCTATCATGCATCTCATCTCAGTATCATGTTGCAAACACGAGCAGTTTTCCACACCAGAAATCAGTGTTGTAATCCCTGCTGTGTCAGCCTGGGTTCCTTGTCACTTCCAGAATGGGAGCTCTTGATCCTTCTCATTCAGAGTCTCACTGAAGCTTGCAAGAAGCAAGCGTCTGTGAGCATTAACATTCAGCAGAGATGCTGCAGGGACATGAAAAGAATAAAATGACCTCTTGCCTTCCACAAAACCCTGAGAAGAGGGGATTCTTTCAGAGGCAGTAAAACCAATCCCAACCTGGAAAAGCTCTGGCTTGCCAGGGGAAATTAATTCATCTTGATGTTTGAGCCCCTTAACAGTGCTCCTCTCGTTGTGTAACCTGTTCTGAATTTTCAGTCTTTCCAAGTTTGACACTCCCGTGACCAGATTTCCATAAATGCTGCCCATTTGCAATACAACTGGAATTTAATAGAAGTATGGGACAGCCTGTGCCTCAAAGGCCGTGTTCAGGCAATGTAAATTCTGCCTGATCTTTTCCAAGTGACGAGGCCTCGGGCTTTGGCAGAGCCCTGAGAAATATGTTGGTGCTTAAAGAAGGCACTAAGTAGAGAGCTGCCTAGAGTGGATTAATAGGAAATAAGTTGCTGCTTTTGGCTTTTAGTGGTTTTTTAGGTGCCTGAATTAATAGCAGGCAAGTATAAGGAGAGATAGGGAAGGTGAAGGAATAAGTTTGTTGTAGAGATGGGGGGCCCTGTTCATTCAATTACTGCTATGGACTTCAAATCTAATTAGGCACTGTGGACAATTAGTATACTTTTTGCTATGTCCCAACATGCAGCATCTTTGGATTTGTTTACAAGATTTTTTAATTTATATTTTTTGTGCAAAGCTCTGTTATTGGAGGTCATATTTATGGGTTGTGTTAACTTTTAGTCCTAACTTTCACTGTTTGTATGACAGAATTTTGCCTTTTCTTCTGGTTGTGGAGTGCTAATTCAATTGCAGATCATTTCAATGGCCTTGTACTAAAAGAAGTCACTGCAGCCCCTGGAGTAAGCGTAGCTGGTTTTATCCTATAATATTTCTTTCCCCCATGCATCTTTGTGAGCACTAATTTCTGTCTTGGGGAGGTTAGTTTCTTTCTTGCACCTTTTTTTTTAACCTCCTGACCTGCCTCACAAATCTGGGTGCTGTGCAGCTGTTAAAGCCACAATAAATGAAACGGAGCCGAGGTCCAGAACAACCGAGCTTTTCCTTCTGTTACTGCAGTATGTTCAAAGCTACCCAAGAAAGAAGATGTGACTGTCTGACTTGGATGAAAAGGCTTGGCAAGGGGCCTTGAAGAGGCCACTACAGAGAGAACCTAAAAGTCAGCGTTATGAAAGGTAGTCACAGCTCAGAAGACAGCGCTTTGGAGAGCGAGTGCGTGACACACCCATCGGTAGACTTTCTATGGCTTTGTACTCGTCCTCAGACTTATCCAGATAAACTGTGGAGAGCCACAACAAGGAGAACCTGGCTGACCTTGGGAACCTTGGAGGGCAGAAGATGCACGTGGCGGATACAATAATGAGACTTTACCTATTGTCAAATCCGTCTCATCAACAGCAGGTGGCATGTGCTCTTGGGGCTGTTGACTAAGGATCAGGTGGTAATAGAGCAAAGGTGGTGACACTGTTGTAACTTCATAGGACTTCTTTTTTTTCTTCATCCAAAGTTGCACAGTGATCTCAAAGGTTTTTGATACCGTAGAGGCTGAATGTTGGATCTGATGCATTAGAAGCGACTTGCTGCCGAGCTAGTTGAAACACTTGGAGAACTTGTCTTTAACCCAACAAAATGCAGATTTTACTTAAACCTGCATTAGGATGGAATTTCAGATCAAAATGAGACCAGCAGTATCCTCTAGCCAAATTAATGTAGAATTAGTAAGTTAGAGGGCAGTGGTGTTAATGTAAGGCTTAATTATCTTGTAGGTATTGCCTGCTACTGTTGACTGCCACAGTATCCTCTCCAGCAAGGGACCGTCGTAATACCTTGATGAGAGAGAAAAGGAGCAAGATATGAGGTGTTTAGGATAGGACAGGTTCACCTTGACGTGGTTTTGCTTTGCGGGTTTAGGTGGAAACACAGCTGTTAAGCATTAATTTTATATTTAGTGTTTGTGCACTCCATTTGGTTGTGCAGCCAGTTGCGATTTAGCTCAGGTTTTACTTCTTGCTGATGTGTTCCTTGAAGCTCAAGTCTGACCTTTAGAATTTTTATGAGGTTGTCATGTCACAGCACTACAGCAGCAACCGGAGGAGGAACGGGCCTTTGGAGGAAATGCTGAGATCAGTCCCAAGCACTTGACCAAGGCACCCACGAAGGACGGTGTCAGCAGAAGGTAATATTTTACGAAAATACTTACGACCTCTGTAATGGTCATTATATTTTGTGGCAGACTTGCCACTAAAATGACTTTTTTAGTCTGAGAGCCAACATACCTCCCCAGTGATGTCTTTTGGATATAAATAGACTCAGTGAACTCTTAAATGAATAAGGCTGATGGTCCCTGTAGGTGCTTTGCACTTGTCCTGGACGTAAGATGCTCAGGGGCATAGATTCACACTTGGTTTCTCTTGATTTACAGGAGTGAGGGGGTCTCGGTTCTAGTTTCATTTTTATCTTGACAGTTGATACCGTGCCCTTTGCAAGATTGCGAAGGAATGACCACAGAC
The DNA here is from genome assembly GCF_964195595.1 of Calonectris borealis. Taxonomy (NCBI): domain Eukaryota; kingdom Metazoa; phylum Chordata; class Aves; order Procellariiformes; family Procellariidae; genus Calonectris; species Calonectris borealis. The sequence continues at coordinate 640,991 of NC_134338.1, read as the reverse complement.
CAGCAGTGGACCTAAGTGCAGGGAAGCATCTGTACCTTAAAATCTCTCGTTGGAATTAATGATGGCCAAAATCTCACAAACTGTAGCCTGAAAATTTGATTCATGGGAACAGGTATTTAAGGTAGGTTTTTTCCCTTGTGTCTTCTGGTATTAAGGGGTTAGGAGCCAGTAAGGTAAAAGGCAGTGAAAAACAATTTGAGAGTGTTTAGTTTCAGTGGCGTAGGAGCCTAGTCTGCTAGTGACCATCAGCAGTAAACTTGTAAGGGGATATTTAAAAGGCTAGTTTCAGTTTACCTGGGCTATTACTCTAACCTTCTTAACATGTAAACTTTTGAGAGATGTCCGTATTGCAGTGGTGGATTACGTCATGTGTAGCTGTGGATATATAATCTGGTCTATAAAACAGTAGATGCCCTTGGTACATTGTTATGTAAAACACTGAGGGTTTTTTTGAAGGAAAAAACTAGTGAGTTGCTAGGCAAAAATTCTGCTTTTAGTAAAACCAGTGCTTGGTTAAATTTATGGTTTAACAAAGTAAATGAAATTGCTCTGGATTTACATTGATTTAACAGTGCAAATTGGTCCATTATCGGCGCTTCCTTATGGACACGGTACTTAAGGAAAAATTACATAGGTGCAGTTTCATGATAGCGCTGGCAGAAACTAAGTCTGAACCAAAGCGACTCAAATTCAGCCTACAGGTAGGAGTGATGATTTGCCACTTACTTCTCTTTCAAACATAAAAGCATCTGCAGGGTATGCTGCAGTGGTCTTTTAAAACTCGTCAGCAGGTTTAAAAAAAAAAAAACCCAAAAAGGAAGTTTTGGGTGTGTTTTTTTCCCCACAGCATTTTATCCAATGGTGGAACTCATTGCCGCAGGGTGTTTTGGAGGACAAAATTTCAAATGAGTTCAGAGAGAAAATAAGACATACTTACAAAAGAACAGCCTCTAGGGACCAATAAACAAAGATGATAATGTAAATTCTTCTGGCTTGGAAAATCTAAAATTGCTGTTTCCGTGGAAATTGGAAGAGTATATAAAAAGAAGGGATCGTTAGTTGTCTGTGTTTCCTACATGCATTTACTAAGCATCCGCCAAGATCAGAGAAGTGATCTTGGGATCTCTAGACCTTCAGCCTGGGCCACGACAGCCATTCTTCCATTTTGCTGCCGTGAGCAAGGGTGAGATGTTTAATGAAAAATAGAAGACTCGGACTGAGCAAAATCCATGTTTAGATAATGCCGAATGTTTTTCGGGACAAGGGGAAAGGTGCAAGGAAATAATTTTATAATTTTTTTCTTTTTTTCACGTTATCTGAAGGAAACTTCTTGCGTTTGTTGAAGTCAATGTTTAGTTTTGAGCGAGTGAAATGCTGTAGTATCTTGGAGCTGATATGTTCTCATTTGGGGAATGGAGGTGACTGACCTTTTACTCCTTTTCTCTAAAACTTTCAGTCAAACCCTTTTTTGGTATATCCTTGAGCTTTCAGTGGGCTGGGAGGGGCAGAAGAGGATGTGTGGGGTTTTTTGTTCTTTGCTTTTTTTTTTTTTCCTTTTTTTTGGAGAAGGCACAGTGACTGATACCTCTCCAAATGACAGTTCTCCCTCAATCTTGATACTGTAGCAGGATCAGAAGATGAGCATAACTATAACACAGCTTCATAAAAACACGAGCTGAAATGGAGATTTGATTTATTTATTCTTGTGAGAGTCACAAGACGGATCTCTCAAGGTCCAAAGTTCCTGGCATTATTCCCTTGTACAGCCATCAGCTTTTCACTGTTGCTGAACAAACTTATTTATTTTTATACTTAACGATATTGATGATAACAGAGAATCCATGTCCTTGGAAGATAAGGAGCAAACAGCAAAATTTTGTTTTGTAGATTTTCCTGGTGGTATTGTTCTTCTCTTTGCCCATACAATTGAATAGTCATTTAAGCTGACAAGTAGGTTCTGAAAGTACGAAATGGTTCCTTTCATAATAACTTTAATGCATCCTAATTAGAAATGGAAGTGATACGCCTGTGTTAAAGTGACTTTTCTGCAAAAGGTTTACATTAAAAATTAAGGTATTTCATTGTGACAATTTCTTGCTCTTTCTGTCCCAATAGACTCTGAATGGTGAGATTAAAGCATTGGGATCGTCAGAATTGTCTCCATTTATTCAGCTTCTATGAGGACTGATTTAACTTAATAACTCTCATGTAGCCAAGTTGGATAACATGATAAATACCTGCTTTACTGAACTACGGTTATTTCAGACCATTTATTTTCATCAACCCATTACTCACTTTTATGTTTCACCTCCTACCAGTGTTGCCCTGGAAATGAATTCCCATTTTTTTTAGGTTGCTTGCTGCTATTGAAATCATCAAAAGTGCTGTTATACCAGGTAGTACAAGATGGGCTCCTCTTGGCACCCTTTTGCTTTTCGTTACTGCATCCCCACACAGCCTTTTAGTTCACTTGTAAACAATGGAATTTTCTGCCGCTGAAATCCATTGACTGTTGGAGGCAGCCTTTGCGACTGGGGAAGGCGCCGCTTCAAGTTAAAGAATCGAAAGTAGAGAAATGTATAAAAATGCTTCGTTATCATTTTGACAATTTTGTGATCTTAAAAATGAGAGAGGAAAGTAAGTTAAATACGACATTTTCACATTTTCTGAAAAGGTCAACTGTTTTTACCAAGATTTTACCAGAATTGACAAGTTTCCCAAAACAATTGCATGAAATGACAATTTTCTGGAGCAAAAATATTCCATCAAAAGTATTCTGATAAAGAATACTCCTCCTTGGAATGCAAGTGCTCTTCATATGTTAACCCGTTAGTTCTATATTACATTTGTACCATCAGATGACATCATCTGGGGCGTGGTGAGGCTCTGCAGATTAGGTGAAGCTCAAACGGCAAGATGTCAGTGATAGAAGAGAAGATTTTATAGTCTTCTGTGAACTGGGGTGATGGCAGGAGGAATTAGTTGGGAATTTCTTTTTATGTTTTATGGTCCTCGTTAAGAAATCATATCCTTGGCTGGTATAAATGTGTTGTGGCTTTATCAATTTCAGTAGAGCAACTTCATGTTCTTCTACCTAAGATGTGGTCGACTTGCTCCTATTTCTGAAACTTGTAACTAATTATTCATTGTCATAGTTGAACAAGCAATTCTGTCTAAATTTAAGAATTACTGTCAGTTTGAGGAACAAGTGGATTTTTCAGCAGGTGGAGTCTGATGGGAAGCAGATCCCTGCCAATAGGCTCAACTGAGTCGGATGCATGAAACATTTACTGCACGGGACAGAACCAGCTTGTGAGGTTTGAACATCCTTCTGAGCATTCAGTTTCCTACTTCAGCACAGCAATCTGTTCAAAACAAGCTAATTTTAGTTCTTTTATGATGGAAGCGAGCCATTTTGTTCATCTTAATTCAAAATTTCTCATTTGTGCTATGTGGAAGTTTGGGATTGACCTGTCAAAAATGTTACAGTAGGGAAAATACTTGAATTAGTAAGATGCTTTTGGGGTTGTCAGCTTAGCCTTTGTTTAATGGTAACTGGGTGGACTTCCAGCGTTATGTTTTGGTTTTGTTTTGTTTTTTTTTTTTTTAAAAACACAGTGGAACAGAAGGATTGAGATTGGCTTTAAAGAAGTACAGAATTGTTTGCACTGACTGTGGTGTTTGACAGCAATGGGAATAACCAGGTGACTTGATGGGAATGGCCGTATCATTCTTGAAAGGATCTTTTTTCTCTCATTAGCTGTAGATGGAGTGAGTAGATTAACCTCGCTGAGCTGGAGCTGGTGTCTACCAGCTTGTGAATACTTCTCGCAACAATGCAGGGGATGGCGTGGACGCGAAATGAGTTTATTATGAAAAGGTTGGAACACTCGTGAAGGAGTTAGCTGTGTAATCTGATGGGTAGTATGTCTGCTGGATAGATATTTCTGCTGGCAGTGGCAAGGAACGTGGGACATTGATGGTTTTTTCCGGTGTAGGCATTTCATGAGGATGCGGTGCATCCTTTTAAAAGCCATCACCTGCCTCCTGCTTCAGAGAGTGGCTCGTAGCATTGATCATAGACAGTTGTTTGCTGACCTGCTTTTGAGGTGTGAGGAGTCCTGCTGCTGAGGAGACTGCAAATAGGACTGCGATCCCGGCTCTGGCATTTCAGGAGATAGGTATTCCTAACCAGTAATGATTTAAAAAGGAAAAAGAAGCCCCCCAAAATAGACATAGCTTTGTTCTTCCTCCCCTGCCCACATGGACACATCTGCATTCCTACTGTTCCACAAGTTGACACAAATTTCAGTTGCCATGGAGGGGTTGTCAAGTCAAAGCACATTTTGCATCTGTTCCCTTCTCAGTTAAATAGCGTCGGGCTGGAAATACAAAATATAAAGGAGGGGAAAAAAGTTTGATTTGTATCAAACCGATGCAACTCGCACATCTTTGAAATTCCACTGATACATAATGGAAACCTTTTGTGCATGAGAGTCAGAAGTCTCTTCTGGCATGTTGATGGAAGAAACTCTATGAATAGTAAACCAAAAATTTTAGAATTTGAAATTTTGAGCAGTGTTTTTTCTGAGCATGTGTCTCTTATGTCCATTTCTGTATTGCGTTTTTCCCTCTAGTGGCTTTACTAATGAATTTTGCAGATGGATCTGGAATTTGCAACGTGACCTGAGCTAGGTTGTTTTGAAGCTGTTGGGTACTTCCAAATTCTTCTGTAATCATTGGGACATAAAGATGCTTAGCACTTGTGTAAGGTAGGGGATTGTGTTGAAAGCTGGTTTAAGAATTTTTCTTCGGTGTGGTGACTAATTAGATTCCATGAAGATGACTTCAAGTGGCAGGTGACCCAGTAAAGGTCACATCAATTGTATAATGGATAAACAGGCTGAGAAATTCTTTGAGAGGTACACTGCTCTTCATAAGATCAAACTTGTTACCCTGAAAGCAATTGAACAAACTGAAAATAAATTGAAAATAGAGAAATTGAGACTGGCAAAATAAGGCTTTCGTTTTAATCCATGGAACAAGTTCTGTAGGAATATCGTTTATTCTCAATCAGTGAAAGTCTATATGATATTGAAGTTTTATACAATGTTGTATTCCAGGCTGGTATTAATTCCGTGGAGGAATGGCTGAATGCTCTTACTTGCGTTATGTGGTTACTTTATAATTCTTTTTGGACTAAAAAAAAATCATTTGTCAATTGTTTAGGATCAAATATCTTTAAAAATAACAAAAGGTTGTGCATAAAGAAACATCTCATGAATTATTACCCGAAACATTTCTATTCCGTATCCCCCAGCTTAAAATCAGTCAGGAACTGAAACGCTACCATATGATTCAGCTTGCAGTACAGTAGGCTTTTTAGTAAGCTCAGTTTACACCCCTTAAAAAGGATGCCTATTTTGAGGATGGGAACAGAGTATTTTTGGAAAACTGAGTATAATTAAAGCATTTCAGATTGGGTGCTCGAGCATGGAGGCCCCTGAAGTCTTCTGTTTCTGGGACCCTCGGAAAAGTTCACCTGAAACTGGAAAGTTAAATGAACCTTCAGGTGAACACTTGATTAATGGACTGTTTCTGGTTGATGTCCCATTTTGGTACATTGAGCATATATATCATGGATCCTATATGGAGCCTGGATCCACGTTACTTACAGTCACAGTACTGGAGCATTGGTTCTCTTTGAAAAAAGCCTTCTTTTAGGTGTGTGGGCTGGGATTCAGCAACTTTTCCAGTCCTTAGGCAAAGATGAGTCTTTCCTTGCATATTTTATACCATGTTCATTTGTTGCTTGTCAGGATTCTTGGGGGAGTTGGCTCTTTCACTGAAGTGTCGCTGGTTATTTTGAATCATGACTTTTCAACTTCATTATGCTTCAGGGGAAAAAAGCAGAATGGATGCAGACAGATAATATTTATTTGGTTCTTCAAGAGGTGCTGCTGGCTGTGATGGTCAGCGTCTGTCTGTGATGGGAGGTCAGATATCTATTTTCAAAGACGGTTTTGTTAGTGAATACACTTTGTGATCAAAATTGGGATGAGTTATTTTCTTTTCTGAGACCTGACCCTGTTGTCACTTGCAAGGGAAACTAAACCCAAGTGACTCTGGAGGTGCAGGAGCAGATTTTAACGGGGGGGTTTTGTGTCTTGCAGGTCGCACAGAAATGTTAGGGTGTTGTTATGACTTGGTCTTTCCCATGTTAAAATGGAGGGGTGAGGTGCAGGGAGCCTTGATGAAGCCTTCAGCATTTACCAGTTGTAGCAGAATCCAGGGTCAAAAATGGCTGAGAACCACAGATTTGGATTACACGTGATGGATGAAGAACTTTGGGTTAACCTGCCGCCTCCCTGGGCCGGCAGAAGTAACGTGTGATAAATGTATTTCTCGAGCCTGCCTCCAAGCCCTCTGCGAAAGCTGTTGGGCTGGCGCGGTCCAGACAATTTCCAGGAATACCTGGGACCGCCTGCAGCGCCGCGGTCCCTTCAGGATCTGATGCTTATTATTCATCACCCTTTGTTCTGTCGAGATGAATGAAGCTTCTCCAGCCCTCCTGCATTGCAAGCTGTGTCTCCTTTCTCTTCCTTTCTTTCTTTGCCCAGTTTCTCTGTGCATGACACTTCTCTGAGCTACCGCTCCTCTGCACCTTTGTTACAAGCTGGGTCTGAGCGGTGCTGAGAACAGCCGGGGCGAAGGGGAGAGAATGCAGAAAGGAGGCGGCTATGAATCATCGAGGAACTTAAAGAAAAATCTGGAGTCTGTCCTGGTGTTTTGCATGGAACTTATTTTCCATCACATTAGAGAAAGACCTGTTTCTTCTTTTCCCAGCCAGCCACTGTAAAAATAGTAGCGAGGGAATCCCGCTGATTCCACCTAAACCTTTGTTATTCATTTGTAGGATTGTGATATGATGCTGCTCCTAATAGTTCTGTTCCAGAAGAATATATAGCATTTAATCTTTGTTAAAAGCCACAAAATTCTCTGAGAATTTTTCCCCTCTGTGGTATGCATTAAACCACATGAGATCAAAACTTCTTTTAAATGTTTGGTGTAGTGGAGATAGCTGTTTTCCCTCTCATTCCAGCTGAGGCTTTTGTTATTCCGGGCACTGTCTAAATCTGCTCCTGCCCTTAGGAACTTAATTTAATTTTTTCTTTTTGTCATAAATATGCAAACAGTATTTTGCACGTATTAAAAGTGGAAAATGAAGTAGCGACAGATAAAACCATTTGTCACGTGTCAAGGAAAAACCGTGACACCTGGTCCTGTAAGCACAATGACAGACCGCTGTCCTGGAGAGAGAACTGTGGAGGAGAGAGAAGGTCATGTCAAGGTTTTCTCTTCTGGGTATTTATCAAAGGAGATTTTAAATTTGGAGTTCTATTTCGGTCAGTGCTGTTTTCTGTGCAGACGACTACTGAATGGGTCATTGTATTCTATCAGGAAAACACATTGTTGTCATTGTCCAAATGATTCTCAACAATCAATATTATCTTTTCTGGGGGGAATAATAATAACGTTTTGTGAATGTCTGGAGTCAAAGTGATTTTTCAGCGTTTATCTACACTTCGTTTTCTCTCATCCTGAAGTAAATTCATTCACTCTTTACTAGTGTACCAAATTGATCCATAAACATTTCATTACCAGTAAACATGTTGCTACTTCCATCAAGTATTTTATTTTATGATGTTAATTGCATCCAAAGCCGAACACGGAGATGGCAGATAATGAAACCAAAGCTGCTATTAACAGACAATAACTGGAAACTGTATTTTCTTCCTACTTTTTTTTTTAAAGTAGTTTTTCCGCATATCATAGCAATCTGCTGTGTCACTTTTCAGTCCAACAAATCTTGTATGATTTTTTTTCTGCTAAACAGCACAGGTCATCCATAGGACAGGGGTGGGTGGTGTACTTCCATCCAGACGAGCTTAGTTTTATGGATTTCCCTCTGGCAGACATGGAAGAGGAGCTTTGATTTCCGACCTCTTAGGCATGTGCCCTTACTACAAAGGTTTGTATAAAGAGGAGCAATCCCTACCTCTTCTGCCCTAACTTCAAAAGAGAATTATGTCCACTGTGGCACTGTAAGGAGGGAGCATCTCTCCGTAGATGCGTGGTGGGTTTGCTGTAGGAACTCCCAGGCAGAGAAATGCTTCCGTACTAAACTTGCTTAAACTTGAACATCCCTCTCAGACCCGCAGCTCAGAGGGCCTGCGAAGTTGGAAACCCGTCCCAACAGCGTTACCTGCTCCGTGGAGGAGCTGAGCAGGGGATGCATGTTCATGGTTGTGACTTAGAAACCCATCCTGGTTCTCAATGTACTGGAGTGGCATCATGGAGGTGCCCCGTTAAGGTAGGAAGGATGGAGGCTGGGTAACGCTCAGCCTGCCCTTGAGCTCCACTCCTTTTAGCTATGACATTCAGAATTCATCTGTGTGGACACTGAGGGGTTGGTCAAGGTCTGAACGCTGCCGTAGGAAAAGGTGTTGGCAGAGGCAGATAACTTGCTTGGGGACAGAGTCCCAGAAGGACCTGGCGTAGCACGAGATTGTGAATAAGCTCGGTTGTGGCGTGGGGGCAACAGGTCTGGGCTAAAACTTGCAATGCAGCAGTCTGTGGCGTGATTCATGAGGAACGGGGTTTGCTAATGGCTTTGTAGATTAGAACCAGGGCTCTACACTGAAGGGGAACAACTAGGGAGCTGTGAAAGTACTGGAGCCTTGAGACATAGATTAATAACTACCTTTAGAAGGCAGGCTTTTTTTTTTAAGGATGGGGAGGGGGTGAGTGTTGCATTCAGCTTGAGTAAATTATGATAAATTACACTGGAAGTAACTACTGTATTAGGCATGACATTATTATTAAGCATATGTTTGGATCAGCAAATTCCCCCTTCTGTTCAAGAGGTAAAGGACAGTGTGCATCCTTTTTAGCTGCATTTTCTATGTGCTTATCACTAATGTTCTGCTCCCGTTTGTTGTAGGTACTTGGCATTGTCCACATAAGAAATAGCAATTTGCATTATAGAACAGCAATGTCTGTTTTGATTAAGAACAACACTTACCCCTGCTATCCTGTTTCCATGAATATTTAAATTAATTAAGCCCAGCAAAGATTTTATTTCAGCTTGATGAGTTATAAATGTGACTTCTTATGTCTGTGGAAACGAGTGAAATGCGACAGACACAGCTCTTAATACACCTAATTATTGAACTGATGCATTCCAAGAAGATGGGGCAGCAGGCTTTTCTTTTTAGAAGACATTACATCTCTGAGCTTGCGGTGATTGCTTGTAGCTGCATGCGTGTGTCTTCCGTCTGCTTCACTATTAGACTTAATATTTAAGATTCTGCTTTGATATTAAAAACTCTCATTTTAGAAGAGAATAGTCCTAAGCAAGCAATGCAGTCTGTGACAAAAGGTATTTGACAAACTTGAGACCAGCCAGGGTTGGTTTTGAGGCGCTAAACATCACCTTGGTTAGCTGAATGTCAGCTCATATATGCTCTAAGAGACCTGGTTAGAATGGATAGGGAAGAGATCAGAGATGCTCTAGAGATACTCTTAGATTGCAGTAATTTGTGGGAGGGTGGTTGCAGGTAACGATATCAGTAGAGAAATTCTAGTTTGTAGCAGATAGGTGGAATTGGATTTGTTCAGGCTTTTTTTGTCAGATAATTAAACATCTAGACCAACTTTCAAAAGTGACTGTGCATCAGAATTAGAGTGAGAGCCTGGTTTGGGAAATTGTTGGATATGCTTGAAAAATCCGTCTCTTAAGGCTTCTGCATTGAGGCACTTTATTTAAAAAGAGAACATGGACATAGTTATTGGCTGCTTTTGAAGATCTTACTCCTGCTTTCTTAGGCGTAGCTGAACTTCAGACACCCTTAGTTTAGAGAAGCTGATGTTACTGCCTGGTAATGTGGATTAAATACAGAGTCCGTATTTGTAGTAGTGGTCACACTGGCATTAAAAGAACTGTATCTGAAATCCCTGCTCTTGGGAGTAATGCAGTAATCCCATTAGTGGTTGGGCAATCGTTGTCCTAGATACTGCGAATAAGAGAGTTATCTGCCCCAAAGTGTTCACGCATGTGCAAGACAACATGCAAAAATGGTGATGGTGGCTGCTGTTAGAGGTCCTAAGGAGCTAAAGAAAGGAAGGTGTGGAGAGGAGGAACTTGAGAGCGGTACTAAGTGCCCCTTGCCATGCTTCTCAGTCGCTCCTTACAAATTCCTGCTGCTGTTCTTGCCAGGGAAGACCTAAGTAATACCCGGTGGTGACTGCTGCGCTGTCGTGCTGGGGCAGCAAGTGCAAAGATGACACATACCTCTTATTCCTTGGCTGCTTTTTGGTTGAAAAGCTCAGACATGTATTTAGAAAGATGGTTTTGAAAATAATAGCCTGGAGTGATAGAAGTGTTCATCATTTTGTGAGAAACTTGTGTTTCTGTGGAGCAGGTTCAAGGAGCGGGTAATTCAGGGGAATACCTTTGAGCCCACCCTGCCCTAAAGAAGTTTGGGCAAGGTTGCAGTTCAGAAGAGCGTACCAGCAGCTGAGACTCACAGCACTCAGAACTCATTCTGTGCTTGGGCAACACTCAGGTTTGGTGAACGAGGAGGGGAATGAACCTGTTGTGCTCTGAACTCTTGAATGTTCCCAGGTTGTAGTAATATTTGACTCTTTTTTAAACATCCTAATCCTTTAAAGTGTGGGGGGCAGGTGCAGATTCTGTCCTAAACGGATCGGTATTGACAGCATTTAAATCCAGCTAAGAGTGCTAAATTGACGTGTAAGTAGGTGAGTCAGGTGCTAGCAGTCTCTTTCAGAACAAGCTGTAGATGTGTTGTGATTCTAATTTATTTCTTTATAACTCTCCTAATGGAATAAAATGTACAAGAGGGATATAAATACGTGGATGACTAACAAGAAGGCAATGGGATAGAGTTTTAAGTGAAGTCTGCATCCCCAGAGATAAATGACAATTGAAATTAAGGAAGCTGATTAGGAGAATGTTCTCACCTGGTGGAAGGTGGTCTCCAGGGGACTGCACTGAAGGGAATGGAGAGCGGTGCTCAGCCTCCGAGCTAGTCTCGGATTTTGATTCTCTCCCCATTTCTGCTACCAATTCTGCTGCGCACTTCTGGGAACATTAATTATTTCCTCTTCTTTCACCCCGTCTGCCTCCCCGGTGCAGGGAGCTCTGTTCCTCCCCACGTTAAGCGTTACCCAATCGTGGGAGGGATGCTGTTTCAGATGGCTCACAGGCAGAAACCTTGGGGCTGCTTCCCGGGGACAGACAGACATCAGAGCACGAAGCAAAAAGTAAACTTTGTGTTATCTGCCACTTGCTCTCCAAAAAGTACCGTTGCGTAATGAAGTGAGCAATTTGAAGCCTAAGAATTTGCCTTGACACCAAGCAGAATAACTTGACAGGCTTGGCACGAGCGCTGTCTTTTGCCGTGATGAAGGGTCTGACGGACCTTTGGGATTAACTGATGGGTGTAAAATAATGGAACGCTTAAGTGTCATTTTTAGAGATGATGACAAAACATAGATAATGCCAAAAAATTGTTCTTTGGGTAAAATAGATTTTTATTTCTTTGTGGATGGATGGATGAGGAAATAAGTCTTCCGAAGCATTTTCAGTATAAAAATCAGATCTTGATATTTTGCCCATAACAAATCTTTTCAAGAGGCTGACTTTTTACCCAACTGCTGGTTCTTAAAAATTCTTTATGGTCTTTCTAAGTTGTATGTGTAAAATCCTGTCAGGTGTCACAGTGAATAGCTGAAATACTTCCTTTTTCTTTTTTTTTTTTTTTTGGTAAGGTATCTCTCTTTTTTTGACTTAAAGGTATGAGGAAGGTGAAAAATTTAAGTATCATAAGCCTTTGTATGGAGGACTGTCTAATGAGGCAGCTTTATCTACAGCGTTGAGAAGATTGGTCTGCGAATATAGGTTAAAAAGCCTAAAATATGTCATTATTGCTAATCTAGTGTATTTGATCTAGCCAAGAATCTTAATCTTCAGATATCTTGCAAGGACTGAGACCAATTGATCTCATCAGTTTGTCTAGCCCTAACTTTGTCTGTTATGCTACTATGGTGATGATCTCTGAGCTGGTAAGTTCAATTAACTTATTGAAGTGGTATTGGAGAAATTCAGCAGAAAATGTTTTTAAGCTCCTATAGATGTTGTGCTAATCTTAAAGGAGTGCCTTCGATTATGATGAAACAAATGAAGGCTGTAAGAATCTTTTCATATTTTAAATTCATTTTACTGCTAGTGGGGAATACCACATCTGAGACTTTATAGACTTTCTCTTAAGATTATCTTGACATGTTTTTAATTGCATTTTGTAATATGTTTTGTATACTGATGGGTGGAGGAAAGGTGAGCAAATGAGATTTTTAGCAGCTATCAGTGAGATTTACGCAGAGGAGGTAATTGTGATTTGGAGTCCTGTTGTTTGTTTAAAGAATAACGGGGAAGATAAAGAAGGACGCTAAAAAAAAAAATGTTGGGTTAGAGATAACATGTTATTTTCAGCCAATTCAGTGTACCACTTAAGCATCCTTCAAGGTATCATTGAGTTTGCAGTCAGGGAGTTATGCCTATAAACCTCTTTGCCCTTTCATTGCGGCAAACCGGGGTTGTTGAGGGCAGTGCCCTGCCCTGCTGGAAGGGTTGCAGGTTGGGAGGTGAGGACACCAGGGCTCTGCTCAAGGCCCTTCCCTTGCCAGGGCTCTGGAAGTGCTGTGATCTCCTGCACTCATTTACACATCTCTGTTCCTGTGATTGAGCAACTGCAAATTAGCGTGAACGACATGCAAGTGCAAAGATTGCCCTGCTCTGACTTCACAATCTGATACATCGTTAGCATATGCTGTTCTGCTAACCATGTATACAAATGAGCATTAAATGCATAACTGCCTATAGGTGTATAAAAGCACTTGTGAAAATCTGGCTGATTTCACCTGAAGTAGGGCAATGTGAAAAGCATCCCTTGCAGAAGAGAGATGCTATGGCTGAAGCTTCACTGAAGCTGCCCACGTAGGTAAATGAGCCTCAGTTCCCCTCTTTATTTCTGTGCAGCAGGCACAGGGTACAGTATTTCCTTTAATTGGCACGGTAAGGTAGATCATGACGATATTTGCTCTTCCCTCCTGCCAGCTGCAGCGTGTTATTTCCAGGACTGGGACTGTGCTGTGGCTGAGACATGCGGAGGTCTTTCCTCCTCCGCTTTACAGACACACTGAACTTGAAGATGGAAAGAAATGGTCATGGGAACTGCTATTAAAAATCAAGTCCAATAGGCATTGAAGTGGGAAGATTTTTACTTAGCTGAAGTCAACTGAAGTTAAATCAGGCCTTAGTATCAGAGCTTTTTATTTATACGTGGTTGTACGCTCAGAGAACTTCTGTCTGAGTGAAACTTCCTTGGCTTTTCGTTATGAAATGTGATTTCTGTGTTTAGCTTTTAGTACTCGCAATGTCAATAGTAGAATTTTTTTCTGTTCTTCGGAGGACCTAAAAATACAGGGAAAGTGCATTGTTTGGGCTTGACAGGAAGCAAATTATTTATTTTGGGATGTTTCTGTAGTTCTGTTCACAGGCTTGTTTGCTTGTTTGGCAAAGGTAGGGGCTGTCAGAGTTGTCTTTTAGTAGCTTTTAAAGTAATATCTTAGTTCCTCTGTTTGCTCCCCGAGTATGAGGTATTTGCCTCATACTAGAGAAAACGCGTATTCCCTAGAGCAAGGCACGGTGCAAACCCATCAGCTTTGCTATTTATATTATTGCCTTCTTACATGAATTCTTTACAAGAAGCTTGTGTATTATCAGAAGCTCTTATTCTCTTAGTTAGCACTGTCAAAGGAGAGTGGATGGGCATAATTACCAAGTAGTTCTGGACTGGTGAAGTGGATAATGAAAAGTGCCACTGACATAGTCTTTGCATGCCATTAAAAAAAATTAAGATAATGATTCAACATCCAGAGTTTTCACCTGTACCGTTGTTAGCAGCTCTTTGTTCTCCAGGCTCCCTGAATACACGTAGTGCTGCCCCGAGTCAGCCGCCGCTTCAATATCCTCTTTTTGACAGCAATCGGTGCCAGCAAAAATACCCTCTGTTACGCCGTCGTAGAATAACATGCCCTCAAGGGAAGATTTCCTCCTGCCATCGATTAGCTAAAGGCTGGCTTGTTCCTTAAAGTAAGAAGGAGTTTTGTGATTTCTGAATGTCTTGCTAGGTTGTTTGGGGGTGGGGGGCTTATATGCAACAATTCTGGGTGGATTTGTTAGCCCTATAAATGCCCACTCCTTTTGTGACTTCGGCTAAACTCTTACCCTGAAATGGTATTGCTGTAGTTTACTAAGTGTCATGTGCTAGTGCCAAGGGTATTTTAAAGCAAATCGCATTCATCTAAGGGTAAAGGCTATTTCTCAGCCACTTCATAAAGTTCTTAACAGTCTGGACGCGCTGCACTTAATGGGGAAGGTATGACACGCTTGATACCTGCTTTCAATTTTGCCTCTTAACTGAAAGAAAATGAAAGGGTTTATTTCAGAAGCAAGCTCCTCACCGCTTTATGTAGGAAAACCATTTATTTTTTAATGATGCTAAAAATGTCCAGCTTATGTAGTAGCCAGTGGATAACTTCCACTCTTGGAACATTAAAAATTGAATGAGTATTTGGAAGTTATTTGGTCCAGAGTTAATGACACCTTTGCTGTTGACTTCTGCGGAAATGGATGCAATCATGTAGGCAATAAAAAAATCACAAAGTCCAGTAAGAAATCAAGGGCTGCCTCAGAATTGCCTTTAGATAGGACAAGGTCTTCTCTCATGTTAATCAACTTAATTTACACGGAGAACTTGATTTATAGATTAGGTGAGACTTTTTTCTCTATCAGAAATCAACAGAATTCTTCATTAAATCCTACAAGGAGGTTCAAGACACTTAAAAATGCATGATTAATTTCTTTCCTGTTCTGTAGGGCGTTTACTGAATTGTTCATCCTTGACTAGGATGTCCTGGGAGATTTGTGACAGAATTACTCAGAAAATTTCATATTCAGGGAGATTTTATGCTGCATATCTTCTTGCTATGAAACACTGCTCAGAGAATGATGATAAGGAGGGAAAATTGCATAGGGAGTGTTAGACTGCAAACATCTTTTCACTGCTAATGTGATTAAATGTATTTTGTAATAGCTGATGAGGATCCATTGAAAATCTACCAAATTCTAAAAATTAGCAAGTATATGGATTAATATGATGAAAAAATTAAAACACAGAATATTGCCTTGTAAAACATCCATTGTTTCAACTACTATAGCTTAGCTGTCATCATTGAAGCTGCAAATAGATGAGACTCTGGACTGATCCTTCTTCCCTTGAAATAAGTGTCGCATTTGATGACTAATTGCACAGATGATCCGTTTAGCTTATGAGCAGGTATTTGCCTAATAATTCCTTTAGTTTCTGTGTTTAGTGGTTTCCAGTGATGGTAATGAATGCAAATGCTAAGTAGGTTACTGCTGTGGTCCCATGTGGGCACAACGTGGACTCAGATGAGGAGACGCTCCCTCGTTCCCATTGCTTCGTTATGTCAGCAGCACAGTAGCGACGTAGAGAAGTTGGCTTTACAGTAATGGGCTTTCACTGTGGGATCAACTAAATCACGGAGGAACTTGGAGCCTTTTCTTGCACACATGTCGACAGCTGTGTTTAATTAAGACCAAAAAACCAAACTTACCCCAAAAGGTAAGTATCTACATTGTGAACCCTTATGAAGACAAAACACATCCTCTTTCTTCC
Source organism: Calonectris borealis (assembly GCF_964195595.1). Classification (NCBI taxonomy): domain Eukaryota; kingdom Metazoa; phylum Chordata; class Aves; order Procellariiformes; family Procellariidae; genus Calonectris; species Calonectris borealis. The sequence continues at coordinate 625,143 of NC_134338.1, read as the reverse complement.
CAGTTGCTAAATCTTATTGTTGTCCGTCTCTGCAGACCTGCATCCAATGTTCTGCCTGAAGAACAGATTTGTCTCCTAGCAGGTTGGCAAGTCTTGTTCTGTCCCCACCAGTCCTCTCCTTACTTTCAGTTCAAGGCAGAAAGGAGAGATGAAATATTTTCAGTAGGGCTGGGTTCTTAGAGCTCTCTTGCCTTTTTATAAACCCCAACCTCTGTGTCTCAGTCATTTAAACACACCAGCATGCACCTGCTTGAAGCGAGTCCACTTTATAAACTGATACACTAGTAGTATGAAAGAATGTATCGGGGATGTGGTAATCGGATTATATTTAATAAACTAGCTTATTTTATTTTTGGCACTTTGTGAAGATCTCCTACACGGTTTCTTCGTAGTGTTTACCTATGAGTCTCTTGGATAGGAGGAAGGGGGTGATGTTGAGTAGGTCTCCCAGCAGAGGAGAGAGATATATGAGTCATTCAAGTGGGCATTGCAAGCAAGGCATGCCAAATTTTGGCAGCCAGTCTGCTTTGAGAACAGAGGACTTTTTTTTTTTCCCTGTCTAATGAGAAAGCAATATATAATATTATGCATAATGACAAGGGCCAAATAAGTATCTGCAGTCAAGTCTAATAAGATTAAAGACTGCAGCAAGAAAGAGCTGTTGTATATGGAGTTCACGTCCATAGCCAAGTACAACAGCATCCATAAAAGACGATGCTTTGTTCATGCGAAACAGTTTGACGCTCCATTATTGAATTTTTATACAGAAAACACTTCGGTCAGGTTTGAATTCTCCAAGGAGGCCTGCAACTTGGTGTTACGATGGTGCAGGTGTTACAAGGGGCAGCTGTTCAGAACAGAAAAATCTGCAAAGGAAAAGCAACACTGCTGCTAGCTCCCCTGCTTTTCTGGCCTTTCCCCACTCACACTCTCTGTTGCACGTATCACAGAGATCTTGGGTTAGTAAACACCTCCAGGTCTTTATCAGCATTGAGAGATTTATTGGCCTCCCGTGTAACTCTTACTGCATATGCTCTTGCTTAACATCTGGAGCTGGCATGCTGTACTCTGTTCAAAGCAGCTGATTTACTTCTTATCGGAGAATTATGTATGTATTGTACTTGTACTCCGTCATAGCAGAACTTATCTCCTGCGTGCAGATCAGAATGTGATGCTATTATCTGGACTATGAATACATCTTTAACTTCCTCTTATAGAAAAGTTCTCGCATAAACCTCTTTTTCTCAGCATGTACAGTAAGTAAAATTTACAAGGAAGCTGGTGGCATTTTTCTTGCAGCTTAAAGTCTTGGACTAAACTTGGACCACGTTTGGAGCGAGGGCTGAATGTCAGAGTAAAGTACTTGGCCAGTTTTAAAAGGCCCAGCCTGCTCGCACTGCTTTCCTTTGTGTTAAGGAGAGGAAGAGGAGCAGAAAAAGGTTAGGCAGTAAATTAGACTGACACGACGGAGACGGTGAGCTTCCTTGATGTATTCATTGCAGATGTTTAAAATATGTTCTGTGTGTAAAACACAGCATAAGACGACAGTTTGCCAAGTTGAGAGCAAGACGATTGTGTGCTGCTCTGACATCTGCTCGAAACCATGATGTCAAAGCGGCTACGCGGTAGTTTGAGCCTCCTGAAGTGGAATGTGCCTGTTAGGTTATGGTGATCTTGAACAACATTCGCAGGGAGACAGGGATGGTACAAGCCTTCAGGCTTCATCTGAACATGCATGCAATTACTTATCGGCTTGTTTGTTGGTTTTTGTTTTGTTTTTTGACAGCTTCAACATCTGCAGTAATTTGCTTCTATGGCTCAGATCAAACATTTTGGAAAAAGGCAGGTCTCTTAAATAGAAAGACGTCTGCATACAGCAGTGTCAGCACTTTAAAGATCCTTTATTCTTTTTGCTAGAAGTTTGTAACAGATTCTGCAACCTGATAAAGAAGGCTGGCTCGCATGCTTAGTGTAAGCTTTGCACACTTCAGACTCTGCAAACTTTATTCGTTTTCTGGTTTTCATTAGAGGGTTTTCACTGGCTTGCGTCCACAAGGCTTTATGAAAGGTTAGCTTGGTTTCTGTAAATGCAATTCTGGCCTGAATTGGAACACTTGGGCCAAAGAGATGGTGACTGGTTTATAAGCATTTTAATCTCGGTGTGAATGCTCAAGTCTCTCCTTTAGACAGACCCTAATCTCACAGATCTTTCGGAAGGGCTGAAGATCTTCATCTTTCCGTGGAGTCATTAGGGGCTGCAGGTACTTAAAATCTCTGAAAACCAGCCTGCTTCCACCAAGATTTCTAGCTGCAAACTCCGGTGCCAAATTTGCTAGGGACTTTTTTGACTGTGCTGTCCTTTGCAAGTAGCTCCTTGGCTCTATCCGCTAGATCCTGTACCACTTCTGATAAGTCGTATTTGTCTGCTTTGCTCCAGTGGAGCAAACAGTGCTCTGGATGCTAGCGGAGTGTCTTCTCAAAGTGCTGTAGCTCAGAGGGATGTCACTTGAATGGCTCTTAAAATTAGGTCTGTCTGGGAGAGAATCATTTAAATTCCACAGTTAAACCTCCTGGTGATTGAGAACAAATGAAACTGCTCTGAAAGCTTCAGAATCTTGCTAATGGCTAGAAAGAAGAGGGTCAGGGTCTTGTTGGGAATCGTTTAAAATCTTTCCTTCCCCATTACTCACTCTTTAAGTGACACCTTGATAGTTGCACTAGGGTAGTTAAACATATATTGTTAATACCACAAGCTTTTGTAGGTAGGGCTTTTTGCTCCAAAATGAAACCGCTTTATTTTCGTGCCGGTTACCACCAGTTGTCCAGGCTATTAAATATTTTTAATTACATAGAAATGGATTCACATAATAGAATCACGGTAATTCACAGAAATCTAGTAGATGTGTTGTTGGTGTATCATTCAGCAATCACTCAGAAATGACGAGCCTGAAATCACCCAGTGTCGCTTGCTCCCTGACTTTTGACAGATCAGCACCGAGTAACGCGTGATTCTGCAGTCTGGCTGATGCCAGAATCGCTTAAAGGAGCAATTCTGCACGCAGCGCCCAGCTGAAGAGCTCACCGGCAGTATTTCTGTGCATGCTCACAGCTTATCTGAAGAAACCCGCTTCGGCACCTCTAGGATGAGAGACTGGAGCAGTCCTTTAGCTGTAGGTGACCCATATTCTGGCTGCTTGGAAGATTTGGGCTGAGAGACATCTTAGCTGCCCGGGGCCTGGGGTACCTGTGAGGACCTGAAAATGTCAGCAGTGGCTATAAATGGGGATAATTCAGATGGCATGTTACATCTTCTTGCGAGTTTTCAGTGTTCTGAGTCTATTGGAAAGCGATTCCAAGACTGAGATTATTCTAGAAAGCATGAGATAAGTAAGTCTGGTTCTATTGTGTTGTCGTCTTTTATTGCCCCGTTTTTTCACTCGTGATGTAACCCAGTGGCAGACCCAGCACCGATACTTGCCGTCCTCTTAAAGCTCAACCTTCAGGTATCCTGTGCATGTGCAGAGACCTCGGCTTGCTACTTTAGCGCTGAAGTTTGTAGCTCTAGGGAGTGTAACCTTGCAAAGGGTAACCACTAAGTATACTGTGTTCATAGCTAGAAAAGCACTCGAAAGTTGCTGTTTTCCTTTGAGAACAAACTTGTAATGTGACAAGGATTTTCATTAAAATTTACATGGTTAACTGATAATCTTTGGCATGTTTTGAGTGCTGCTTTGGACGTCTCTGGATACTCCATAAGAGCATCTGTTACAGGGACGCTGAGCGGGCTGCAGGGGTGTTTTTACAGCTGTGTGATGTAGGGCAGCCCCTCGCAGACACATCTGCTCGGGTACCCACTCCGTCTCGCGTTAGCACAGGGTGTGCCAGGTTCGCAAAACCCCGTTTCTCACCTGGAAGGCAGTGCCTTGCGCTTTCAGTACGCAAGAGGCTTTTCGTTCAAGGGCAGGGTCGATGGGTGTTGCCTTGCGTGTTTTTGTGGCGTGTGCCAGGCATGAGCTGTGTTCTCCAAAGCCAGTGAATAGAAAGGGGAGGGGGAGGAGATTAGTTCAGGATAAACCCGTGTCTCAGTGATTCCTTGCAAGCTGTGGCTACTGACGTCAGTGGAGCAATACCAGTTTCCATCTGCCGAGGATCCAGCCCATTAGAAGTGCAGCAAGCCCAATTCTCTGGGTAAAAATAAATTCTTATAGAGAAGCCAGAATCCTCCGCAAATGCGTATGGATGAAGCCCAGGGAATTCTCGCACAAACCGGGATAGTAACACCTTCAAACAAGCCTGTGCTGTGTTACATCCCTCAAGACCATGCGCAACAATCTGTAGGCCTGGGGAGGATCCTCCTTTTCCCCCCTTTCCTCTTAAACTGGATCTTATTTTCTTTTCCTTGAATGCTGTAGGCACTTCCATCATTTGTTACGCAGCTTTGATCCAGTAATTGGAGATGCACTGTGTGCTTTAGAATATCCTCAGAAAACCTGGGGCAAAGGGGGATGGGGGAAGGACGCGAGATGACACATGATCACCTAGAATCACAGAATCATAGAATCATTAAGGTTGGAAAAGACCTCTAAGATCGTCGAGTCCAACCGTCAACCCAACCCCCCCATGCCCACTGCACCACGTCCCCAAGCGCCTCATCTCCACGTCTTTTAAATCCCTCCAGGGATGGGGACTCCCCCACTTCCCTGGGCAGCCTGGTCCAAGGCCTGACCACTCTTTCAGTAAAGAAATTTCTCCTAATGTCCGATCTAAACCTCCCCTGGCGCAACTTGAGGCCATTTCCTCCCGTCCCATCGCTGTCACTTGGGAGAAGAGACCGACCCCCCCTCGCTACAACCTCCTTCCAGGGAGTTGTAGAGCGATGAGGTCTCCCCTCAGCCTCCTCTTCTCCAGGCTGAACACCCCCAGTTCCCTCAGCCGCTCCCCATCAGACTTGTGCTCCAGGCCCTTCCCCAGCTCCGTTGCCCTCCTCTGGACACGCTCCAGCACCTCCATGTCCTTCTTGTGGTGAGGGGCCCAGAACTGAACACAGGATTCGAGGTGCGGCCTCACCAGTGCCCAGTACAGGGGCACGGTCACCTCCCTGCTCCTGCTGGCCACACCAGTTCTGATAAAAATATTCTCCGCTATTCTTTTTCCCTTTCCCTTTTGGGGGCCCAACCAACTGACGTAAAGCAGCACACGAAGCACTGGAAAGGGCGCGGTTTGGAAAGATTATTAATGGCAGGGCGGCTGCTTTCAGGGAAAGATCGCTCCTAACCTCAGCTACCAGTCTGTGCCCCCGGGGCAAGGGGCAGCCCAGGCTTACGGTTCCCTGGTGTAAATCCGGGAGAAGATTTCATTAAAGGAGACTCATGAGCGGCCGAGGTATCTATTATCGCGGATGCTGTGTGTACGCACATACGTATTTCATCAGCTGGATGTAAAGCTTGCTCAGAGCCTGGTGGGTTGTGGAAAGCCGACGGGGATGGGCTGTGGGCACCGTGCGGACGCGTCCAGTGGGGTGGGAGGAAATTTCTTGCCCAAGTTCACCCACCAAGCTTACATTAGGTAGGTGTGAGGCATGAGCAGGCGTTTCCCTGTTGCCCATCCTTCAATATCGTTGCCTTCTTTTCTAATGGAGGATATGGGGATTATTTTTTTCCTGGAGCTCAGCGTACCAGCCATCCAAAGCCTTCCAAGCAGACTGCAGCTGCCAGTCAAGTGCTTCAGTGCAATTTTTCTTCTTCCCCTTTTGAACCCGGACTTTACATGAACTTATGGAAGTCATGTGTAAAGCATTTGGAGTGATGTCTGTATGATGGATTCTCCCATTCGAGGAGATCATTTTGTGATGCTTTATACCCTGCTGTGACATTTCAGATGTATTTCTGTACAATGACTGATATTGTTAAGCTATCAAACAAGAATTCGGTACCCAAAATGAGGTTAAAAACACAGTTTGAATTATTGAAAATGAAAACATTTGTCTTTGGGATTTGTATAAATCTTTTCTACCTTCTTTTTTTTTTTTTCAAAAAATTGTTTGCTTTCAAATTCATGCCAAGCCTAGCTCTCTTAAACAAAACGAAAATTTTGGCCACAACACCGCCTTCCCCTGGGTCTGAGCATAGTGCTGGTGGCCTCCAGCAGTATTGTTTTATGTTGCTGAGGTGAGTCAAGCGTGGTTGGAAATTGGATAGGAGATCTCCAGGGTACTTTCCAGTGTATGTTGGTGGTTCAGTAAATGCTACTTCTCCAAACTGTTGTTAATCACGTTTATTGCAGCCACCAAGAATAGGCCTCTGTTATGCTAGCTGCCGTACAAAGAATATGCTGCAGGTACATAGTGAATTCATACCAGGTAGGTTCCAGAAAGCTTTTAGAAGGAGAAAGCGATGGCATGACATAACGTTGCTGTTCTGAGCAGCTCCAAGATGCTGCCAAAACCTTCAGGAAAAAGGGTTATTGAATTGCTGACAAAGAGTAAAGGAGCAAGGAAAACTCTCCTGTACAAAATTTTAAAAAATCTATTTCACCTTTTCCGATATTAAAAAAAAAAAAAAAAAAAAAAAAAGCTGCATTAACTGCACACATCATATTCCAATTAGATTAAGGTATTTGAGCTTCCTGAGAGTGCAACAGTGTCCTTAAGAGAGATGCTTTGACCAAAGGCTGTAGAACAGCCCCGACTAACGCGAGGCGCGGCGGTTCCCCTATTTCAGCAGCCAGGAGAAGGATGGGCTGGTTGAGGCTGGCTGAGGCACTGAGAGTCTTGAAGAGGAGCGCTGATCGGTAATGAATCCTGACGCTCGGCCCTCTTGACCCGCGTGTGAATCCCGCAGGAGGGACGCGGGCTGGCTGAGGCAGACCTACGACTCGCGCACGCGCGTGTGTCTCAAACTCAGAATCATTTTTAGGCAGTTTTTAATCATAAGTTGCGTTTCGTAACGGCATGTCTTGATCTCATCCTGTGACTTGCATCTCTGGGTGCTAGATATCTGATGACACGATACGTTTTCCTGTGTTTGGATTGCAATAGACTGGTTCCAAAGCGTCAGGTGAAAAAGAATACCTTGATTATGCTGCTTAACTTTTGTTCCTAATGACCGATGTTCGCGCTTGGCAGAGATGAGTGATTTGATTTCCATTTAAATTTGTACGTCCAAGTGAGGACCCAATCATAAAGAATAGCTTTTTAGTTGGTTGGTGTTTCTGGGTTTGATCAAAATCAAGATTAAAATTGAGGTACATGTATGGTAATGTTAAAATTCTGAAAACTGTTTTCAGAAGTCTGCTTAAAGTGATAAAACTGCTTCTGAGACCTGCTGATCATAAAAGATCTTCCTGTAGTCTAAAGGGCATGTGGATTTTTTGGACTGGCGTCTTGTTTTAGACCAGGACACATTGGGAACCCAGTTCTGGTTTATTTGTGCATGTCCAGTTTCTTTACATTGCTTGGGGTCAGGAATCTGACTTAGATCTGCCAGTGGGATCTGACAAATTCTATCCATGTATTGTGTTAACTATAAGTATATATTTTATATATATAAAAAAATATATATAATATACTATAAATATACTATTTATAGTATATTTTAATCCGATATATATACATATACACGTATGTTGGGACTTGGCATCTTAAGCAGTATTTCTATCTTCATTTATTCATTTTATTGTTAGATTTATTTTGCATGAAAAATCATACGTATTTTTTTGTATAGAGGATTATAAATTTATTCAGAATGGTATTAGAGTTTGAATCCTTAGCTGATTTCTCACTTATTGCCCAAATTCCCTGAGCTATTAGTTTATTTACAAGGCTAATGAATGCCCTGTTTTTTTCTTTATCCTATGTCAACACCATAATGTTACTCTCTTTTTTTTAAATTAACACTTTGCCTACAAATCTTTTAATAGTATCTTGTCCTTTTAATCAGTCAATAGTTGGAATAATAACTCAGACCTGTTACTGTAATCATCATCATCTCACTGCCGTGACTCTTGTCCACTTCCCACCTAGAGCAGCGCTAACATTAAGGCGATACAGTGAGTGGTAGCATTTCTGCAATGTTTTCAGCATGACCGAAACCAGAGAGGTTGCTGGCAGAAGATTTGGACAAACCTGTGCTGATAAAGCTTTCCTGTCCAGTTGGCAGAAACAGGGAGGTCTGTTTAGCTGAAACGCTGCTGGAAGCATAGGCATTTCAGGACATTTATCTGAACTGGGCCAAGAAGTCTGACACTTTTAGTTTTGTGTTGCATTTTGCGTTTTGATTCAAGCACCTATTTAGAAACAATAGCACACAGCGTGTATCAGAACAGGGACTTGTGTTGGGCCAATACTTCAGCCATCAGACAACTGTTAAAATACTGCTCTGAATGTTCAGTTTAAAACAATTAGACAGCGGGAACATACTGGATTTTTTTTTTTCTTTGCAGAGTTGAGAGGAGCAGTTTGGTTATTTTAAGCTTTTATTTGTGCACGGTCGCAGACCTATTGCTTGCCTCTAATGCTGTGAGCATGCAGAGCAGATACTGGGGTTCAGGAAAGTTTGTCAACTTTGAAAGAAATGTCTTTCCCTTGAGAACGGTTTGAGGGATTGCGCAATGTGCGTTTATAGAATAATATTCTTATTTGAAAATAATTGGAACAAGATATACTGGACATTTGAAGTCTAAGAGAATAAAAAGGATTTTTGATTAATGTGACATAGCTGGTTTAATGCCTGGAAGCTAGTGGAAACAACAAAGAACTTCAGGGATTTTAATCTTGTTTGTCGAGTAATTTATCACAGTTGTTTTCCTAAATCTCAGAGATAATCAGCATCCATAGCAAATGGAGGCTGGATTAAACGTGAGCTAGCGTGTTGTTCTGTTAAACTGTATCTTGTATCACAACGTGTCAGGTTTCAACTGGGCGCAGTGCAAAGCGACACGATTTCAGTAGCGTGATGCGATGCAACATATCACACGTTGGAGAGTGTATTTGGAAGTGTGGTGTCTTCTAATAATTCTATTAACAAGCGTGTTCGCCTCTGCTTCTGCTCACTCCTGGGCTACTGGGTAGCTGAATCTGGAAATCAGCACTTGCCTTGACATCTGAATGCCCGTGTGAGCTTCTGCAAAGCTTAAGATTTCTGGATGCAGGTGATTCTAATTCAGGTGGTCACTATAGAGCAATCGCTGGTTTTCTGTAATAGAAATAGCAACTGGTTTCCATTATTAAGCATTGCTCAGGAAACTTATGATTGTGCTTGAAAGGTTCTTTTTGCCTGAAGGTTGTTACCCTTTTCATTAATTTGAGAAAGATTTGTGGAACCGTGTGTTGCATTCGAAGTTCTTTGGAGCAAAACCTTTTCATGACTTGTTAATACCATGCACAATTCTGAAACCACCTGAAGACTCATCTCTCGCCACTATTACCAGCTGTCACCTTAAGCTATAAAGGCTCATTGCCCTCGTAATGTGGTGCTTGAAACCTGGGCCAGAAGGGACCTGAACCCCAAGGCAAACACTGTTCTGTGTGCAGCTCTGCAGATTGGACCGGGCAGGGAACATAGCTGGTTTTATGTGCAGATCTAGGACACCAATCAAGCGTTCAGATAGTGTAATCTTCAATACCTGAGGAGGTCTAGATCAACAGGTATTTGGGGTTGTCACGAATGAGTGGTTTTAAAGCCGCGTAAAGAATCGCTGGCAAAGGTATTGGCAGAGAGTGATTTTAATAGAAATTTATAGAAACGTGATTTAACAGAATCCGATGGCAAGGTTCACTCTATTACTCATTACATGGATTAAGTATACACAGGGAAAAATCGTATCAGAATTGTGTTGGAGTGATTTGTACAGAGATTAAGGATAAAAGGGTAAAGGGGACCCTCCCGTTGAGTCACGAGGTTCAGAGAAGATCCAGCTGGACCCAGTCTTAGTCTCAGACTTTGACAACGGTTTGTGTCTAATATAAAAGGGATAAGAAGACCCTCCCGTTGAGTCACGAGCTTCAGAGCAGACCCCCTTGCTCTCTAAACTCCTTCTCAGAGAGGAGTCCAGGTGCGGCTGGCTCTACCCTTAGTCTCAGACCTGGGCAATGGTTTATGACTAAAGGGATAAGGGTGTTTAGCAGCAACTTAGAGTCCAACAATACTTAAGCATTAATTAATTTGGCAGCTACAAAAAGGAGTTAGTCCAGTTTTTTCTACAAGTACTAAAACAACTTAACTACAGATTATACTTGTTAGTAATTGTACAGATAAATGCACAAAAAGATCTAGATCAATCAATACATATGTGTATATATATGCATAGGAGTATGGTACCAAAGCTAAATGAGTTTATAAAGGCCTAAATTTATAAAGGTATACTTGTTAAAAATTCCCCTCGAGTCTCATGAAATACGCTAAATGTTTTGGCATATCTCAACGGGCGAAGGGTTGAGCCCCGAGGAGTGTTCCAGCCCGAATCCCGGTGATCCTCCGAGTATCGCAAATTCGAGTTTGCGGACTCTGAGAGGCATCCCGCTCAGAGGGACATTCTGGATGCAGCCCGCTGTGGTCCAGGAGAGCTCAAAAGGGTCTCGCTTGGGACCACTGTTTATGGGTTTGCAAAGACGATTGGCTTTAGTCATCAGTAAATTTCCATTTTGGCTGCTGTCGGAGGCGGTCCAGGTAGCAATTATGGTATTGTTTCATGGTAACGATGGTATCGTTCCACTTGAGCTATGATCTAGGTAGGGAATGCTTCAGGGCTGTCAGAGATAATTCATCATCTCTTATTCTTGTTCCCTATCTCGATCATTGTAGCTAGTGCCCCTGGTACGAACGGTGTCGCTCCCCACCTTAGCCATGCAAGAGTGGCTGGTACGGTCAAGGGACGCTCAACCGCCCAACTCGTACACAATGGCTAAAGCTTAACAGAAGTTCCTGAGATCGTATCATAGCCCAGAGGAAGGGGGGGAAATGCACCACCACAGGGGTATAGGCTTCAGAAGTGTCACCGCTTGGTGCTTGTATGGCTCGTGGGTTGAATTTGTAGGGTGCTGAACGGCGTGTAGGAATCTGGCTGAGCACCTGGACTAAGTGCAAACATTTGTGCTTAAGTTAAAACTGGCAGGAATGAATTTTAAATCAGTACTTGAAGTACTTGCTTCCTTGAATTGGGACCAGGTATTGGATTCGGTGGAAAGCACTCGTGCTTGGCTGAAGCATGGAGATCTGTCTCTATTAGTGTGTTCTCTGGTTTTCAGCTCAGGGTGCCTTTGGCTTCTGCGTCAGCTGTATTTTATCACTTTAAAATGCTGTGTAATGCTGCATCAATAAATTCTGTATTAGTGAAATCTGCAAAGAAGCAACAGCCTTATCTTAATTAAGCAAAATATATGACTCCTGCCACAGACCATACCAGGAGCCAGTCAACCCTGGAACAGTCACTTTTTTTCTTTTCCTTAATACTCCTTTAGGTTTGGGGTTTTTTTTACAGTAGAAATTGTTTTTAGGGAAGAAAAGCATGCATCATAGAAGTATGACAAGTGGCAGTGACAGAAGGGAAGCAAGCTATATTGCTTGATAAAGTAGTATCTCATGTGGTCCCTCCTCTTTTAGCCCCTTCTGTACCTTTGAAATACGGACTGTTCCTCGAGATCCAACCCTGGTGCCTTCCATCTGCCGCCCAGACACCAGGGCTGACATCTTGACGCCAAAAGAGATCTGCCACTGGGTTTGACTGTTAAATTTTCCAAAGCACTTGAAGTGACTTAAATCAAATGGATCTGTTTTCCTACAGATTCTTTTTTGTTTTCTTGACCCAGAAAATTCAGGCAGCTTTCTGATGCTGTATGAGGCTGAAGTGGGTACCTTGAAAATGCGGGATATAAAACCACATTGCACTCTGACCTTTGCTGTATCCCTTGACTGCTACCTTGACTGCTTCTTAGAAGTAGTGATCATACTGTCTTAGCTAAATGTTTGCCAAGCCGATGTTACTCTGCATCTCCAAAACACGGAGAGGTATTTTCAGAGAATTTATTCTTTGTTTTCCCTTTTCAGAAACTGTTGACTTGCTTTGCAGAGAGCCGCTGCCATGTTCTGCTGCATCAGTGGCTGGTTTTATTTGGAGATGACTGACCTCTATCTATATATAATCAGGAAAGCACTTTCTGTTTTTACCGAATGAAAGGCAATGTATAAACGCAAGCTATTACTCAACATACCAATCTGGGATCATAACTCTCCAGAGGGAGACTACATATGCAGTGTTTTTGCGTGGCTGAGGAGCTCCATGCTCCGCCTGGGTTCCTTCACTCAATCACTTGATTTACAGTAGCTGCTTTGCCTGTACCTATTTCTCTTTAACTTCTTGATTTATATAGGAAGGTTAAATGACTCTGGGTTTAGGTAGGTAAGTGAACATGCTTCTAAATCAGCTGCAGTGCTTGATTTCAGCACTGACCATTTAAAGACCAGTTAGCTCTCTCTGATTGCTTCCTTGCTTAAAGGCAAAGGAAAGGTGGCAGCTGCCTCTCTGGTTCCACTCGGTAACTTTAATTCTTTTACTTTTAGGTGAATTCCTTGCATCCTCCCCAGCTGGCTATTCTGTGTCCCCTGAACACTCTCTAAGATCCATAGGTAGGTGACTTAACGTCAACCAGGCTTGCGGGGAGGCTGTGGCTGATTCAGTCGCTGCTTGCGGTTTACCACGGGTAGGAAGGAGCCTCTTTGTGAAGGGGGAGCAGTCCTTCCCTGCTGCAGGGGTGTGTGTCTTACCCGAATGCTTGTTGGAAAGACAATCAGTTTCCAGCTCTTCTTTTTGATCCTTTTGCACAGCTCTGAAGGGTGTGCAGGTGCTTTAGTCTGCATGTGGCGTGCTCCCAAAATAATGGGATGCATCACTACATCACTTTGCCTGTTGCTTTTCTGCATAGGCTCCGCTCCAGGTTCTCTCATGGGAATTGATGCTGCTTAGTGACAAAAGGAGAGAGGCAACAGGGAGTAGGAATGGTTTATTAGCTGATTCAGAAAGAATTCTAGGGCTAGATAGTTATCGCTGAAGATAAGGTTCTTGAACAAGAAGCTGGTATTAATGAAAGCGGTGTTAGCTGAACGCATAAGAGGAGGACTGAAGAGCTAGAAAGCCTTGTAGCTGGTGGAAGGAAATGGAATAGATACAGGAGATGTTTTACTTCCAAGTTTTAGTCAAAGTTTTTGACAATATATTACTAGCAAATCTATGATGAGGATTTTTTTGTAATGCATGTGATAATGAGTTTTAGAGAATCTACAAGACCTGAGTCGGGAATGCCTGACACAGAGTAGGGGAAAAGGGTCTCTCTGTTCTCAATGAAAATTTAGATCGACTCTTACCAATATCAGGCTCTTTCTCCTGCGGAGCAGCAGAGCCAAATGGGGTGGCTGCTGAGCTCTTCTGTATCCACAGCAGCTCAATTCCCGATAGAGCTTATACTGGGAGTCAGTTTATACTGGTGTGCAAGTAGGATCAGGATGAGGCTCCTTGATCTTTATAAAACAATGAGTTCAGTGGTGGAATGGTGTTCAGTCCTCCTCCTCCCAACTCCTACAGACAATGAAAAGCTATTACTCATTGCTGATTTCTGAAATCAGAAAAGTACAGATGGTATCATATTGTTTGGAGGCTACCACAGATAAACTGTGATGAAAATTCTTCATTACTAGTGATTTCTAGCTCAGTTGTTCTACTTTTCAATATGTTTATTCAGTGAAGGAGAAAGAAACCATGGGGCTTTTTCATTTTAATTTAGAAACCTCACTGGCTCTCTGCTGTTGCCATTTAAAACGTAGTTATGGTCAGAAAAATGATGCTATGAAAAATAAATGACCTGGGGAATGCCATAAATTTTGCTCGCTCTCTCCAAGACTCCCAGATCAAATTTTCTCTGCTTGCAGATCCAAAAGATGTCTGTGCAGATTGCCAGTACTGCAGACTATGTGGAATTGCATTGGAAACTGTTCTTTCAGCCTTTCTTTGGATCTGGGCTATGCCTGAACTTCTGCAGTCAGGACCAGCCAGGTTGCTATGGCAGTCAGACCTGAACATTGATGGATCATAGCCTTGCATCCTATTTCTAATGGCAACAAGCATCAGCTACTTTTGAAAAGGGTACAGGAAGCTTCTCAAAAAGTGTGGTACCTGTTGATGTAAGTGTTCTTGTTCAGCTGGAAGTGTCTTTTTGGCCTGTAGCTAGCCTGGTTTTCCACCTTCATGGGACTTTGCAAGCAGCTGCCCATGCTGTTAATTTTACAAGAAAAGGTGAACTGAAATTTGCCCATGATCCTCTCCCACAGGTTGTGTTCCTGAGAACACAAACCGGTTTAGCAGAACAGTACCGCTCCCTTGCAAGTGCTCTAAGTCCCACTGGTTTAGAAATAGATGATGAAGTGCTTTGCTGAAACAGGAGTTGTGAATGCAATACATAACCATTCGTGAGGAGAGCTGAAAGCGTTGATCTGGGTTAAATGGAACTGGAGATGTCTGTTCCTTGTGCTGCTCTCCTGCCCAAACCTCACACACCAGCTCTGCAGGGACCATGTCCGTCTAATTCCTTTTCCGATTGCTACTTAAGTTTTACATTGGCGTAGACTTTTCAACAGGAAATCCTCAGGGCACTACCCCGTTGACCTTAAAATAGCAACTGGAAAGTGCCTGCCATCTTCCGTGGCCAGGGCTGTTCTTTAACTGCGTTTGGGTTATGTTATAAAGGGACAGATAGCCCATGCAACAGATTTGCCCTCTTTGTGGCGGTTTTCCCCTTTTTTATTACTCAGACTTGACTTTATTGCTGCCAGAGAGAACAGACAGTATTAAAGTGAAGAAGCAGGTTAAATGAAGCAGATTTAACAAAAAGTTGTAGGGACAGTGTAGCTGTGGCTGTATGTTGTGACTTTAGTCCAAATAAATAGTCCAAGTACATTGTGCCCAGGGCTGGGAAGCCCTGCTAAGTGGGCATCTCTGCTTGTACTGAGCTTCTGGCTGACTCAGCCAGAAAAAAGTAGTCACAGCTTTGCGTGCTTTTTATACACCAAACCTCCCGTGGGATACCCTTCTGCCCCACTCCCAACAGCCTACAAAATTTAGGGTGAATTTACTGGTTATGCTCTACACTGAAAAGAAACTTGTCATGGTTTTCAGCATGAAAGTAAGGAACAAACGTGCAGGAGAGCTGCGATCGCTAGCTAGCTGCCCAGGCAGATACAGGGAAAAAGTGACGTGAGAAGCCGAGTTATTTTTCCAGAGCAGGTCTGCTTTGCCACCAGAGGCCAGGAGCTCAGCTGGAGGAAACTGGAATGGCTTCCCTTTTTTCTTTTTTCTTTTTAATTGTATTCTGGAGCGTTGTGCGTGGTGGCAGCCTGGTGCCCGGATTACGCAGGCTGGCTGTTGGTCCTCCCCCTTTACACAACAAAAGAATACCGACAATCAGGTTGGAACACCTTAAATGTTTGGGAGAAGATTTTTGGTTCCTTTTCTGAGGCTGTCTCCTTGTATTATACAGTAGAACATGAAAATTCTTGTTCTATTCATGCGTTAAGAATGGATCGCTCTATTTTGTTACCAAATAACAGAGGAAAGTGAAGCAGCTGTGACAACTTAAGCATTGAAAAATCATAAATCATCTTCACATTCGCCTGTCCCCCAGAAGTCATGAAAAATAAAAGTGGAGCCCTTTAGGGGATATTTTTATGTTTCTCATTCTTTATAGCTGGGAGGCTTAAAAATGTGGTGCCTTTGACATCATTACGTGACTTTAGAATTGGGGATTTTAATAAATAATAAGTGCAATTAAAACGGCAAGAGATAACACTAAGGAAGCTTTAAAAATAAAATAGTCGCACAATCCTGTTGCTCCATAGATAGACACGAATGTTCATAAGCATCTACTCAGTTTGTGGTAGAAGTGGCAATAATATGTAGGCTTCAGCTGATAATCAGGCTTTTACAAGAACTGTATTTATGTAACAGTTGGGCAGGCAAAAATACCTTTGTTTTGTTTAGCTTACTCTGTTCTTCGGTTGCGGATGTTCTGGGTTAATTAGCACTGGAGCCACATTACTTCAAAGCTCCTATCTTTTTATCCAATTTTCTCTTACAGCAGATAAATCATATCTTTCTAATTTCTGCCTGTTTTCTTTCATCCTATGAACCACACTACAACCGTAAAGGATATTCTTGGCCGCAGAAATTTTCTTAATGTTGATTTTACTGCTTGCAGATGTGAAGGTTCCTACATTAGCATCTCCTCAAAGCTCAGCTTCCATTACTGACTGGAGGGATGGTTGCTGCTTCTGGGCTGTGCCATTTACTTTTGCTTTGCTATTTATTTTCCTTTGGGAAAACCCATTTATGTCACGTACCAAGAAAACCTCCTGGTGTCCTCCTTGCCGCTTCTGATACGTCAAACACAGGATGCGTGGCTCAGTGAACACCTTGTCTGACCTACTGGAGTATTTCATCCTTTCCCTCGCCCAACTGATGCTTTCAAAATAGCCATCTGCTTGACGTAGCTTATGCACACAGATGAACTAATTCAGGTGAAGGCATGGTCTGAATTAGAGGTGGAATTATGTTGATTTCTTCAATCCAGAATTCACTGGGAATAGCACACATGAACAACTGCTTCAGGCTAGCAACTGTTGTAGACACCTAAGTTTCACTGCAAGGTGTTAAGGAACAAATGTTAGTTCTTTTCATTTACCTCTTTATGGAGTACAGAGGGACCCTTAGCACAAAAGCTTTTTATTTCATATAACCTCCTTCACCAAACCTTAGAAGTTAACTATCTTATCATTTGCCGTATCACTGCAGAATGCAAGAAAAATAGCTTGTGTACTTTGGTTTGAAGAGATTTTTAACCTTTTTCCTTAAGGTTAATCAGGCCCACTAGCAGGAGGTAATTAGAGTAATTAGGTTAGTTGGCATGTTCTCCTTAGTCTTTGCTAAAACTGGGAATTTAAGGACCACGGTAAATACACTGAGATTAATGAGAATATTCTGCTGTTGTTTATTCCCTTGTACTCTGGGGAGGTGATCAGTGCCCATCAGTTCTCCTCTGAGTGATTCTTTCTCAGATGACTTTATCATAAATACTGTAAGTAGCCATAGACTCTGCTGACTTACTTAATGCATTAAACTTTTATCCTTTTCATTACACCCTCTCTTGAGAACTAGTGCCCTTAAGAATATGTTGGTGAAAATAGAAGTATTTTCTCCCCCCTGAGGGAATTACATTGTGCTTGGTCCAAGGAAGCTGTTTAAAGATCTTCTATGTCATTGCTTCTGTTTAGTCTTACAGCTTGTCTTTAGCTATTCTGACATCTACTTTTTGAGCTGTTATGTTTTGGCTGCTAGCTATTTTCTTATATACTCATGCTTCAGCCTCTGACCTCACTGGACAGTCAGACTGGATACACTTCAGCTCATATCTTGTCTGAGATAAGGGAGTGTATGCTGGAAAAACTAGATTTTTCTTCTATGCTTTTTTCTTTAGACAATACAGATCTGATTTCCCACCTGCGGTTTCCATATCCAGTACAGCAGGGGGACAGGAGACATTCCCATAGCTTCTCTCTAAAGGCTTTTGTCTTAGTCACACCTTGAAACTTCTCCCATCTCACATCCTCATTAACTCCTTGAGTCTACGTTGCACTGACGCTTGGTGTGACTGCCAGAGTTGACATTCTGCTGATGAGAAAGCTGCTGGCCGTAATCTGGGTTTACGTGGCTTTGTCATAATGCTAGCAGATCATCGAATAACCCTTTTCCATGTGCATTGTAGTCACAGCTCATCCAGCTCTGCTTAAACACCACACTGTCTATGAGTGCATCTCGTGTCCCCCCCTCGAATATATTTATTTTGGCAGATTTATCTCCTATTTTTTCCATAGTCTGCCTCTATATAACTGATAAAGTACTAGAGGGCTGTGTAATTTGTCTGCATCTTACCTTGCTCTAGGCAGGGTCTGTGCCAAACACTGAAGTTGGTGTATTCAGATGATCAGTCCTTCATTCCCTAAAAAGCTCTCCTTCTTTTAGTATCTGAGCGTATAATTTCTTCCCTTTTGCTTGTCCCATCCAGAAAGGTGTCACTTTGGGGTGAAAGGTAATTTAAAAAATGCAAATACTTTTTTTTTAAGATGTGAAAAACACCTGGTTAAATCTCAGGAGAAATTCATGATGTGGGAGGCTAGGATTACTTGAAGTGAATTGGGAAAAGATGCAAAGTTGTGCCTGATAACACTTGCTGATGTGCAGCTCATGCATACCAAAATACGCCCTTAACTGCTTCCCATGGTGTTGCTTCGCTGCTCCCAGGTTCATGGAAGCAGGCAACTGAAACCTGGTGATTTAAATTTGCATTGCAGTACATAGGAAAGGTGAGTCTGTTCCTTCCTGAAAGCTCTTCAGAGTCTAAATGGAAGACCTAGACAAAGCACTAGCTGAAAATGGGGTACTGGTTCCATTTTGTAGATTAGTTAAATCACAGGTAAGCCGCGCTGCGGTTACTGCGAGGCAGACAGCAGTGACAAGAAGTGGCAGAAGGATAGTAAGTGTGGGGACAGCGGGTAGCGGATGAAGACGTGTGCTCGCGTACAGCTCTCTGTTGAGACCTGAAATGAAATGAAATGCCTTTGGAATAGTCTGGTTGAACCCCGCTTTGTGCGAGGATTGGGCATTAGCAGCCTGACTGCTCATGGGAAATGCACAGTGATGAATTCTTTGAGTCGCACAAACTCTTTCCTCTGTTTGCTAATCTACCTGTTAAAGACTCACTTTTATGTGAATGTCTAATCTGATTTCTCATTAATCACTGTATTAGACCATCTGCCGACTTGTACTGTAGACAGTCTGCCATAATTATTACTTCCATCACAGAAACGCATAAAGACCTTTATTCTGGAAAGATTCTGTGCCAGGTAACGTACAAATATCAGTTCCACATAGCAAAACCCTAATCAAAGTTCTTCCTCAGAAAGCTGTGCCAGCCCAGGAACGTGCCAGCCTAGATCTTGGGAACTTCAAAGGCTCTCAAAAGAGGAGTAGCTGGGTGACATGTGATGGCTTATGCTGTATAGGAGTTCAGAGATGATCTTCCTCCCTGGCCTTAAAATTTTGAAACTTCCTGCAGGTTTTCCCCTCACTACAGCTTGAGTTATTAAAAATATAGTGTTAATAACAAAAATTCTCTTGTATATTTATTTATATAAAACAGTATGTAGAGCTTTACAATGCAAAGCAAGCAGTGGTATTCCCACTTTTAATTGCAGGAAAAATAAAAACAAATGGGGGGATAGCAGACCTTGCTCAAGGTCACATGCAAGATATAGAACTAAATCCAAGTATTTGCGTCCAGGTTTGACTCTTCCATTGAACGCTATTTCATCTCCAGAGAAAGCTCAACTGATAAAAGCTGTACAGCTGAGGTCATCCCATCAGTAGCCTCTGCAACCATAGGAGAGTGGTGAAACTTTCCCCAAAACTATACAAACGTTCAGTGAAAGTACTAGGAGTGAAATCCAGGAGGAATAATAATTGAGTCAAGGATAAAGGGACAAAGTTAGTAAATCGCAATCATTATTCAGGGATAATATTTCTTACTGTCCAAAGAGAATATTCAACTACTGCCTAGGAAAAAAAAATCACTAAGCAGAAAGAAGTTATTAAGAAAAGATAATAGAGGGAAAGGAATATTATGCTGATTCTCCAAACAATTATGAATTAATATAGATACACTGTCTGTGATAAAAGAAACACATTTCCCCAAAGAGAATTGGAAAAAACAGTCATTGCTAAACACTGATCTGTCTTTCAAATACTGAGTACCAAAATAACCCACCTTTTCGAGTTTTCTGTTGATAACTCTTAATGAGAATCTTTGAGTCCTGAAAACATTTAGAGATTTCAATCTTGTCGTATAAAGGCAATAAATCACAAAGATGGGACAGACAGCCACTTCATGAGAAGTCCCTGAATCAGTCATTTAGCACTTAAAAAAAAAAAAGTGCAAAAGAAAAACCTGTCTTCTATATAGTGTTTATAATAGATCAAATGTTTCTATTTTATAACAGTAATCAACAAAATTGTAGAAGCAGCTCCTCTGCAAAAAGCTCTGGAATTAGAAAATCAAATGGTCTCTTAACATTGCAGTCTGCTTGCAGTAAGTCAATTTAATGCATTACCAGAATGAATTTAAAAAAAAAAAAAAAAAAAAAAAAAAAAAAACAACCCTCCAAAAAAATCAGTTATCCTTGCAAGTTCGAACCCCCCCCTTGAAGCTCAGGCACGTAGCATTTTGCATCGGGTTGATTGACATGCTGGCAACTCAGGTGAGAGCTGGGCTACAGTCCCTTCCACCAGGTCACCATTTTATGGTGGCAACTACTGAAAAATAAGCTACCAGTGGGAGCAATGCAGTTGTCAGCTGCCTGCCTGTATTTCTGTTGTTCCTGTGGGTCCCCACAGAGATTGATGGCCAACGTGCTGCGGATAGCACTAACAAAACAGCCAGAGAGACACGAAGAGTTGATAATGTTGGGAAAAGTTCAGAAGAGGGAGCAGGGCTGTAAAGAAGAACAGCGATTTGGCAAGAGTCATGAGGAAGTCACAGGGAAGAGGCGTCAAATGTGATAGATGCTCTCGTCTGCGGCTTGGATCACGCTGCCATGCTCAGAAAGCTTCCTGGTACAAAAGAAGGGTGGAGTGGATCCTCCCAGACCTGCCACGGAGCTCCTGGCTTCTTCCCGGCAAGGGACAGCCTCTATTCATGTGAAAGGTGTGTGCACAGATGGGAGAAACGTGGTCATGTCATTGCGGGGGGTAGTGTTGCTCAGATTTTACTTCCATTGGAAGGTGGGGAAGACCATTTCTCAACTTCTGTTGAAGTTTGCTAGAACAAAGAGGAGAATAATTTGAGTTTCTTTGCTGCGTCTTTGTAAAGAGGGGAGATCGACTGCTGGCCTTTTTGTTTATAGGGAAAGGAGGACTCTTCTAATATCCCACCTCAGTTATTACCCCCTCCATTTTGAGATTTGATTGAAAACTCAAGGCTCCTTTGGTATTTTTTGTCTATTTCTAGCAGATGAACATTGCTTTAGATGCGCAGGGTCATTGATTTTTTGGAAGGCTTAAAAGTAACTGATGAGTGCAGAACTCTTGAGAAATTAGTGTCTGTGGCTTAAATATGTGGCTAGCGTATTGGGGGTGTATGAATGGGCTAGCCCCCAACAAAATCATGTGGAGACACGTATCCTTGCTTGTGCAGCAAGATACTCGTGCAAATCCAGTGTGTTAGAAAACGTGCAGCTGCACACATACAGCTCCGCAGGCATTAGGCTCGGGGAGGGAGCTTGCGTGCATAGCAACTCTATAAAATTCCTCTAAAATAGCATTGTATTTTCGATTATATCTGTTCTACTGTCAGTCTGACATCTGGCTGAGATCAACCACTTCTTAATTTCAGTTTAGGATTAAATCTAGACTCTCTCTTATACCAGTGAGCGATACTAATAAATCATGCCTTCGCTCTAGGGCAGCACTATAATGACTTAGACTTGCGGAGTTACGGCAGCTGTTCATCTCTTCTGCCCTCGGGGAATCCAGTGTCACTAGGAAAAAGGCACAAATGTGTCTGTAATCTCCTTGCCTGACCCCTTTGGACCAACTGGGTAGCTAATTAGGTGGTTCATAGGGTACGGCCCTCAACAGGGTATAGTAACCGATACAAAGCTTTCTCTGTTCCCCTATATTCTCTGTATAGCTCTGAGTTACCACTTTCCTTTCTCTTATTCTATTCAGGATATGTAAAAACTGGTAGTGTCCCATGGATGAAAATCTCGTATAAAAGAATAATTACCTTTTTTATTAACTAGTATCATTCCAATGTAAAGCTCATGTTGATTTTTTAATTAATTATCTCCTTTTGGGTTATGCTGCTTTACTGTTTAATTCTGCAGCGAAGCAGGGATCTCTTCCCAAGATGCCAGCTCAAATGATAGCATTCCCACTGCTTCCCATTAAATGGGGTTGCACAGATTGCTGCAAGACCATTTGCAAATTTTAAGTTTCAAGGCCATATGCAAACCCTTTCTTGGATATTCTTATGCTGCTTGTGTGAAGTGTTTTGGATTGCTCTGATAATGTTTTGGAGTGTGTACCGATAGACTGCTTGATTCCTCTAATACTTCAGAATTCCAGTGTAATTGTTTATTTTCTGGCACCTGAGCTAGTTCTTCATCTGCGTTTTATGATTTGCGCGTTGGTTTTGTATCAACATAGCATGGGTTTAAGTTTTAAGCGATTGATGCAAATGAGAGAGCATAGGGAAGGGTTAACTGGGCAGTGTTTAGCGCTCAGCCTGTTGAAAGGATTCAATGATTTACAGGAGATACACATTTTAAAACTGGCACAACTCTCTCAGCCTGGTGTGTCAGCTAATCTTCAACCTACCTAACAGTCCAATCGTTGAGGCCAAATTCCCTCACCTTCCAAATAAGACTGCTGCGGCCCAGGGCCTTTTTCCTTGTCCGGTCTCCTCGATCCCTGCTGGTACCATAGCAAGAACCGTTCCGGGTGGCAACATTTCTGTACGTGAAACTTCCACCTTCGAACTTCACTAGATGTGTCATAGGCGGAATATATTTGTTACTTGCAAAGCTTGACCGACGTGGTGTCCACTGCTATCACGTCCACTTCTATCCTTCATGGAGCTATAGCGATAACAATAACTTGCAGTGATGTGTTGACATAAGGTTGGGAAACGGTTATCTAGAACAATTTCCGCTCAAGCTATTTTTACCTGCACTCTTTTCTGCCTTTTTAAAAATTTAGGCTCTATTAATTTCCATAAAAAAGAAATTTGGTAGTTGAAGAAACAAGCAAATCTTCATTGCAGTAAGAATGAGGGGACCTGGGTAACTTTGGCTGAGTTTGAATTGCACTTCTTTGCATTGCTTTAAATGAACATGTCCTGTCGATGGACATGCAGCAAAAAAAATCAAGCGATGGCCTTTAAAAGGGAGTGGCTTAAAATTCGCACGAATGCAGCGTTGCTTGCTTGGCACAGTCTGTAGTAACTTGTGTTTTGAAAGCCTGGAGGCTCACAGGCAAAATGTGGTGTGGTTGGTCTTTCATTTGTGTCAGAGATCCTACAAAGTAGCAGTATCGTATGACTCGACTGTCTCTCCATATATTGATGAGCTGCTACTGGGTTAGATGTTTAATTAGTGTTAACCATCACGGACTTGTGCAAGCAGAAAGATGCCTTAAAGCTATGTTGATTTACACGTGGCAGGAATTTGATGCTTAGGTTAGTAATGACCTTTTTCAGTACACTCCACCTAAAAAAATACTACAACATAATAAAGCAGATGCTTGGCTGTACAAATGGGATCTAACTTAGCATTACTTGAGCATCTGGCACACTTCCTCCCTGCAACCTGTTGAGAAGCAAACTTCAGGGAGCAATTTATGCTAATCCCTTCTGCTGTTTGCCACGGGCTTTTCTAGCCATTCTGTTGGCAAACAAGACGCGCAGAGCAAAGCGTCCAGTTGAATTGGTCTGACAGTGAGAAGTAAAGCAGGGATCTTGGCTTCATCAGCTGGGATCAGAGTGATCAAAGATGACACTGATGTATGTTGGAAACTGAGCACTGGACCATGATGTTCTTGGACCAGTGCACAGCAGAATTACTCCAGTGCAGACCTGGGCTCTGAGGTCTCCATTCTTGCATCAGCTAAATAGTGATGGCTGTCACTGACCTCGGCCTCCAGCCAGCTCTCTTTGGGGGCATCGTTTGCGATGATCATTTCTCTTGCTTTTTGGATTTGTTGGTGAAGCAGCTTGGGGCAGGGTGGTATTGCAGCTAAACCCAAAGCACTCGGCAGTATGTCTCGGCACTAAATGTGTAAATGGGGATTTCATTCTACTGGTTATCTGGCAGATGCGGAGGGTTGTTATTGCTTTCAGGAATTAAGTAATCCTAAAGGTTAAGCCTGCAGGGTGTTCGCAGCCCTGCAAGAATTAATATGGTGACATTTAACTGCTATTAAAAAAAGTTTTCTTCCTGCCCCGCCCCCCCCTTGCTTTTAACTTGAAAAACTGAGTAGTTTGCTCTGCATGCTGGTGCAGTAGCGGCTCTTTAAAATAAATCAACAGATCGCACAACTGTCACTGTCATTTCTTAGGCTAATGCAGAGGCAGATTATGGTTATCTCTGCTACCACAGCATGGCAACGGTTGGCACACGCTGACTTTCTAATGGCCACTGTATTAACTCCTCTGTACAGAGTCCTTTCCCCTCAAACACAAAGAGGTGGGATCCTCAGCCGCTGCCAACTGGTAGATCTCCAGTGAGGGTGTTACAGTTTTGTGTTTTTCACTAAGTTGGGATTTTTCACTAGCTTAGATCCCTTGCTCGTTGGGAAGTCTCTGTTCGATTCCTCAAACAAAACTGGCCCCTGCTGTCAGCTTTGTGTTTAAAAGCTGGATGTGGTTTCATTGATGTATTGTGTTTCCTACTGTACAGAAGGGAGGGGGAGAATGGAATAGAATCAACGGCTACTTTGGAGGGGTGTCCATACACAGGCATCGCTGTGCTGCTCCACTTAGAGCTGGTTCTGTGCTTTCTGTTGGTTTGTTGGACAAGAATGACTTTTTACATGTTTGGCTTTTTAAAAAGAAGTCTTTACCTACTTTATTTGCTTCCTCTTCAAAGTGCCTCGTTCAGGTGGGTTTTGAAGAAGTTCCCTTGCTTTTCTCCAATCCAACCGGCTAAAGTAGAACGCAGTTACCAATTCAATGCAAGAACGTTAGAAATGAGAGAACAGCCCTGGGTTTGGGCTTGTTCCAAAGCCCAGTGAAACCTTTTCCCATCGGCTCTACTGGACTTTGGATCATGACTTTTCTTACTCTCCTCCCTTTTTTCCTCCCTTTTTTCCTCCCTTTTTTTCTCCAGAACAATGTAAGTACACATCTATTAATGTTATTTATACTTTCTGTAAAAATAAGTCCATTCATCAGAATAAATAACCACTCTCTAAAATTATGATAACAAAAAATAGCTGAGTTAACACACATTTTCCTACCATGTAAGTGGGTGACCGCTGTAGGACAGCATAAAAACAGATTAATAGACTTTGTTTCCCATGGTTTTCTTAAGAACTCCAAAAGAATAATTTTTTTTTTAATTAAATATTGGGAACATATAGCCATTTTGAACCCAAGTTATGATCTACTTGTGCATTTTTCTATAGCTAACAATTTTATATGATATTAAAAGAGGATCTTTCTTCCATTTAAATTAATTTAAAACAGTTTCAATTATATCAAGTCATATGTAAAATAAACAAGCTATACGATACTTAAGGTAGAAATTTGGTGACACTATGCAGTTTCCTTGTTTTGTGGAACTGCATGTAAGACATGCAGTTTACCTCTGCGAAAAGATCCAGTCCAGCAAATTGCCTCAAACATATGGCGACATTTTAGAAGAACTAATAATACCATTGATTTCGGTTGGCCCACCAGCTATGCGAGGAGAATTAAGATTTGAGATGGATCACTATTGACAGCGGGGTACCAGAGGGGAAAGTATTAGCAATGGCTTTGTCAGCCCCTTTTTGGCAAATATCTATCTTGCTTTTGTACCAGTTTTTTTAAATTGTCATAGCTTATTTCATCTTATTATCTAAATCAAGTCTCTGGAGAGTAGCTTATCCCCGCTTTGATCCATTATGTTGTTTACTCTTGTTTCACAAACCATTAGGGATGCTCGAGGATGTAAAATAAGATATCCATCAGGCTAGATCTTATGAGCCATTTGCTGCAGATGTAGTCTTGTCCTGATCACAGCGGCAGGATTTCGGTGTCCTGATGGAGTCCTTTCTGTGCTAATAGAGCTCTGCTCTCTTGCTGCCGGGTATCGGTAGGGACCAGTGGCCGCTTCCATTGCTAACGCTGCCGTGCTCTCTGGTGTTGGGCAGGTCTTGTCAAATCTCCAGACTTCAGCTTCTCGTCTGTAGGTAAGAGATGTGCTTGATTTGTGAAGCCCATAAGAGCTGGACACAGACCCTGTGTAGCTACCGGGACTGGGAACATGTCCTTCGTCCTCCTGAAAGGCAACCCTTTGCTATTAACTGTTCTGTGTTCCTTCTGACTTCTAATGGCATCCACTCTATCCGTCTTTGGGTAAGAACCCAATCTGCCTTTGGTGCCTAAAATTGACAGCAATAACCACAAAGCATAATCTAATTATTCAAATGTTGTAAGCGAATGTATAAATTGGGGGTCTCTTGGTTGCTTTTGGAGAGATACATCAGACACAAAAAATGCCGATAATGACTTGTGGCTGCAACATAAGCTGGATGGAAATACTTTACTTAGTTTGTAATAGCGGTAGCTGCTAAACGTGTGTCTTTTTGAGCAGCTTTTTCACTGAAAGTTTGGGTTTATCCCACAAATGGGAAGAAAACAAAGCAGTGACGTGTCCCATCCCGATACACACACATGCACACACGCGCCATTATTTGTTCTTGTTTTCCAAGCATTGAGACGGGTTAAGAAATAAGCAGGAATGAATTTTTTAATCTTTGTATTTTGTGCATTTAGGTGAGTTTACTCTTCAGTTGCCTTGAAAGAGCTGAAGGATGAGGGGGCTGGAGGAGATGCATACTTTTGAATCTATGGAAGTCAAAGACAAACTGAAGTGATCATCCTTAGCATAAACAAAGAGGACTCTAAGGAATTTTCTGTGCCAGGTATTTTTTGATGGTCGAGAAGCCTTTAGACGCCAGCTTAGCAATGTCTCTCCCACGTTACTCCTGGCCTCCTTAGGTATAAGGATGTCATCTTTGCTTTGCTCTCTCAAAGCTCCACGTGAGCACCCTCGTCCTCCGCAGCAGTTTTGCCTACAGAACTTGAGCCCTGAGCAATTCCTCCGAGCTTTGCCAAAGCTCTACTTCAGGCTCTGTGGCTTGATTCATCGCTGGTAGGAAATCCCACCGACGTGTTGGGATGGCACTGATAGGTAGGAGCTCCCAATTTGAGTTCTTTCATGCAAGGTTATTCAGAATATACTAAAAAGTGGAAACTATAGCAAATACACATTTATGGGAGGGGTGGGCTTACTAGTGTTTTTTTTTTATTCTTTTCCCTTTCTAAAAGCAGAGCATTATTTAAAGTGTAAGCCCACAAAGCTCTCGTAAGTAACAATGTGTTTTGAACGGGGGAAGGCCGTGGGCTTTAGCTGTTGTGAGAATTTATGCAGCATTCACTAAGCTCCCAAAGTCCTAAGCCAGCTCTTTCCCAAAACATTTGCAACCAAACTGCTCCCTACAGCACTCGTGAATTCAATGACATAAATTGTTACAAGTGCTATAATATAATTTGTAAATGATGTTGATTTACTCATTCCAAAGCCTTTTGAAGTAAATAGATTGTGTTGATTTTCTCCAACTAGCTGTACATTCAGAATAACCATTGAAACACTCCATTTAAAGATATATTCAATTAAACTAATGATGTTTTAGAACATCCTAAATAACAACACATCGCAAGGACAGCTGTCCATATCCTTTATTTAGGTTTACATTCCGCGCTGCTACACATTTTGCTGGCTTATTTTTCTTACAAATATTAGTGTAAATTACTGACTTTTCTGCATCACAAAGAGCAGCAGCTGCCCCCAGCTCAAGACTGGCAATTAAAGGAGGAGGAAAGCACGGAAACAAAGGCCAGAGTTAAAATGAAAAGCTATTCAGGTGTAATGCTTTGGTGTAAAGCTTAAAGCTATCGAGATGTGTAAAGAGACTCTAGGGTGAAGGAGAATTGGGCCCTGTAATATACAATGTAATTATGGAAATTGATATTACAAAAAGAGCTTTTAATTGGGAAAGCTAAACAACATTTTAATAATGCCAGGTCATTAATCTGTGTGGGAGTCAGTTCTATCAGAAGACTTATTATGGGCTAAGAAAAAGAAACGTGCCAAGACCTTTGCTGAAAAGTGTTTGGAGATGGTAGCCTTGTTTCATAGCAGGTTTTTACTGGGAAGGGGTTTTCCCCACACAGTCTCGCAGTCGCATGAGTTTTCTTTCTCTGCACTGAAATCAGTTCCTAATGAGTATAGTCTTCTCGGTAAATAAATCTCCAAGTAAAACTAACTTCCAAGGTAATGATTTCTTTTTGAACCCACTGTGAACTCACATAAACTCCTAACGTCATTGTCACCTTTTAACTTTAATAATTGCTGCTTCTGTTTGCCACTAAACCTTCCGAGGTTCTTCCATTCGGTGTAGAAATCCACTAATGTTCAGCTTGTTAGGATATGAGACTCCTCATTAACTCAGACTATTAAATGAAACAGTTGAGTTAGTAACCAAATCGACAAAGAAACAGCTGACTCTCTCTATGATTAGGGACTTTGTCATCTCGTTCATGGATTAATTATATGGTCCATTATACTGAAATGTGTTTTTGATATCGAGACCAGTTTTGTTCTTGAGTTTTTGTACTTGCCAGCTGCTTTAATGTTCTTTATCTCTCTGTGAACAAGCACCAAATTATAGATTTCTTAACTTGAAGGACAAATTTAGAAAATAGTTTTGAATGTATGTTATTTTAAATAAGTTCAAGGGTAAATGTACATAGACAATCTTCAGAAGGGTAGGTCTGGTATAGCTCTTCTCTGCTGTGATGTGTCCGTGAAAGCAAACAAACAAACAGGAACACCCAGGAAAATTGGTTTCAATGCTGCACACGCTTCCTAGGAACATGGAAAAGCCATGGAGAGAAAGTAATGATTAACTCTTTTGTAACTGTTCAGGAGGTTCGCCTGCTATATTGAACACAATCCCCAGTCGACCGAGTTATTTGTATTTGTATTCTGAAAATTAATTGGATTGTAATTTTGAACCCTTATTTCAAACAAGTGTCTCGGTATGTTGGCATTGTAGAAATTTGGTGAGAAACAGCCGTTGGCACAGGAACTACGTAATCAAAATAGATAAAAGATAAGAAAGAACCACAGAAATGTCATGCGTGTTTTACAGAGGAGGGGATGCAGAATGTGGAATTAAACATCTTGGAGGTGAAATCAGAAGTTGTTGGCAGATCGTGGTTTTAAACCAGCGGGGCTGAGGGAGAGTTGAGCCCAAAGAGGTGAATTTCATTCCAAGAGCAGGGATTGTAAACGTGAATGCATGGTGCTGGGATTTGCAGCTCGCGGCATGACAGCAGTTTTGAAGAGCAGAATTAGGGGTGACAGTAGTGAAGAAGAAAAGGAAAGTAAATATGGTGACACAAAAAGGAAGATAGCAGGAAATTACTGGTTTCAAAGCCTCTGTTTTTACTAACAATTGATTTTGACTACAGGAAATGGGCAACCCTGTGCGGGATGAAGTTTGCTCTGAATGAGGAAACCATTTGGAGGCTCTTTGTGTTCATCTCATTAATTTTCTTTCTGCCTGTTAACTTCTAAGCAACACTTTCTAGAGAGGTTGGAAGAGTCAGCAGAGGGGGAAAAAAAGTAAAATTCAATAGACTCTGAAAGCCTGCGGGAAAAGAAATTAATTGTGTAGCAGCAAGAGAGATGTTTGAAGGCTTTTCTTCTAGCAGGTAGCAGCCAGCAGAGTTCTGGGCTGAAAGCCTCATCCGGCTTTTAATCCAGGAAATTAATGGCAAAACTCTTTGGCTTGAGATGAGAGAGTGGAGTTCTGTAAGGGAAAATGCTAGAGATGGATTGCATGATCAAACAGACCGAGTAAACTGTGCAGCAGCTTCTTTCCTTCAGGATTCATCTGGGTTATAAGCCAGGTGCGAGGCCCTGGGATGTGTTAGGTAACCAAAAGACCCAAATACAGCAAGCGCTCTGTGCTCTTCTTGAGTTAACGAGAATGGGACGTTCCTCGCTTACTCTCCTGGCAGACGGAGCTGCGTGGACCCTCACAACTGCATGTTTGCCTGTTGTATTGCTCTTGCTCTGACTTGGGCTCAAAGGCTGTATTAGCAAATAAGCTGTTGTAGTAGGAGATGAGTGGGTTGGAAGAGTGCATGCTGAAGCTCCGTAAGTGCATTATATGTGATCCGGGGGAAGGTCACTTGAGATAACGTCTAGTCTTCTCTCTTGGCCAAGCTTTTCGCGACCAGCAGGATTTGAGGTTTGCAGAGTGAAAGGAGTTTGATACTTGCTGGAAGGTATCAGGGCACTGCTTGCGAGCTAGCTTGGAAGGTCACAGCCCCACTGAGCGCTGCAAAGTCTCTGGACAGAGCTTCCAGAGCTGAACTGGAAGAAAGCTCTTTTGCTCGCGCCAAAACTGCTCTGTGGACTGAAGCAACATGCTGTAAATGAAAACAATTGGGAATTGCTTCCAAATCCATTCTGCTGCTCCAAACCAAACTGCTGATGTTGATACAATCAAAAGCGTTCTACAACTCAAGGAAAGCAAAGCTTGATTTGTTTGTCTGTTGGGGGGGGAGAAAGCTGCGGCGTGCCCAGCGCATCCAGACTTGGAGGTGGGATCGTGTCAGGGTTATGTTCCCCCCCCCAGGAGTGCTGCAGAGGGTGTCAGCCGCATCCTGAGGCTCAAGGCAGAGCTGGGCACCAGCGCTGCCGTTTCCTGCCCAGGGTTAGGAAATGAGTAGGAGCAGCCCTCTATTTTAGAGAGGGGATTTTTTGGGCTATCTATCTCCCAGGCCATAACCTACTAAAGTAACACTAATGACAGGAGTTGTGTAAGTACCTAGATAAACTCAGCTGTGTTTGGGCGGTGAATGAAAATGCAGTTTTTGATGAGGGTTGTGGCACTTCAAAGACAGCGATAAGGAACAAGCGCTTGCAAATGAGGTATGTGTTTATCTACAGCAGCTGCCCAACTAGGGGAATGGGAAAATTAAATTTGTCCCATAATTATCTTTTGTACAAACAGGCAGTGTCCCTCCAGCCAGGCAGCTTCTAAAAAGCCTATAATTATTGCCTGTAATAACTACCAACATTAATCCTAGCTGTTGCTTGTACAAAAATTATAAATTACTGCACCAAATCCTATTACTGCAAATATTAAAAGTTACTAGATGTTTATTTGAACCTTGGTTTTTTTCTTGTAACTTTGTGTTAATTTTTTCCATATTTCAAAACGCCAGCAATCACTATAATAGAGGTTTGATATTTTAAAAAATTCATTACTCTGAGATTGGACTAATATGAAAAAAGAAAAGGTCTTGAAGCCAAGGAGGATTGTGAATATTACTTGGATTTGGCCAGCTCCAGGACTGTTCATTCTTGCATATAGGGTGTTTCCCAGCAGTTGTTTAGTCTGGCTGCTATTAGCTGAGTACTTGTAGTAGTGCATTGGAGCCCATAAATCATCCCATGCTTTCCTTTCAATAGAGCTCAATCCTGCAGGAGTACTGGCTGCTCTCTGGGGAAGCATTTAAACCCGAGCGTAAATGCACTTTAGGGCTTTGCTGGAGCTATACTGGAGTGCTGAATGCTTGTGGGACTGGGAAGGAGAGAGAATTATGCTCATAGCTATTATTTGGTCTTACATATATGGGTGGAATTTTCAAGGCTTCTATTCAAATACTGCTGGATCAAGGCTTAAATGAGCATTTATCACTTTTATTATTCTCCGATCCCGAGGTGCTTGTGAAGACTTGAACTTTTTGAGATTCTTATGTGCAAGAGGACTCTGTTATTTCTTGAGGATCTTACAAGACCATCTTTTGCATGCTCGCAAATTGAAGCAGGTTAGATAGCAGTTGAACCAAAAATATTATGCATTGCACCCCAGATCTTTGCCCAGAAACCAAGATCCCGTTTTTTCCTTTTGTTGTTGTACTGAAAAACAGGAGAAAAGTTTGGGTATCCAGTCACCTAAGTCATTAAGAATTTAAAGTGCAAGACAATATTCTTTTTTAGACTGGTATAGAAACAGATTTTTAAAAAATTTTCTCTAAGGTATTTATAGTATTCTCTCTGTTCTCCCTAAATAATCTCTTTTTTTCTTTCTAGTTCTCAAGTTTTGAAGGCCTCTTCGGGTGGGTTTTTGATATTATTATTTTTTTTAGTTTAAGTTCAGGTTTTACCTATTCAGATGTCTCTAATATGTCATACTCAATATAATGAGCCAACCATCTCCTGCACTCACAGTGGGATGTGGATGGCAAATGCTTTAAAATGCTGCAGGACCTTGATGGACAAGCAGATGCACAAGGCATGTAAATGAAAGAAAAGTGAAAACAAAATAATTGTCTATGACCAGCTCATGTGGAGTATAAGTTGGGTCAGCTGTGCAGCAGCATCTTTTAAAATGGATTACCTTTGAATGTGTACAGAGTGAGTGCAGTCCTGTATGTATATATATCCGAGTGGTGTATATTTACTGAGGTGGTATAAAACCAGAATATGAATCGTACACCACCACTGTGAAGGGAATGGAAAGTGGTGGTATTGTCAGTTTTGCCTATACACGTTTTCCTCAGTCTGAAGGCTTCGTGTTGCTTTGTACCATTGTCTCTGAGCATCTCCTGTGCGTAAGTGTCGTGGTTTAACCCCAGCCAGCAACAGCCCCATGCAGCCGCTTGCTTACTCCCCCCGGTGGGATGAGGGAGAGAATCAGAAGGGTAAAAGGGAGAAAACTCCTGGGTTGAGATAAAGACAGTTTAATAGGTAAAGCCACGCAAGGAAAGCAAAACTGGGAATTCATTCACTGCTTCCCACCGGCGGGCAGGTGTTCAGCCATCCCCAGGAAAGCAGGGCTCCACCACGGGTAGTGGTGACTTGGGAAGACAAACACTGTCTCTCCGAACGTCCCCCCCTCCTCCTTCTTCCCCCAGCTCTATATGCTGAGCATGACGTCATATGGTATGGGATATCCCTGTGGTCATGTGGGGTCTGCTGTCCTGGCTGTGCCCCCTCCCAGCTTCTTGTGCACCCCCAGCCTCCCCGCTGATGGGGTGGGGAGCAGAAAAGGCCTTGACTCTGTGTCAGCACTGCTCAGCAACAACTAAAACATCCCTGTGTTATCAACACTGCTTTCAGCACAAATCCAAAACACAGCCCCGTACCAGCTTCTATGAAGAAAATTAACTCCACCCCAGCCAAAACCAGCACAATAAGCAACCACAATAGCTAAATGACCTCTGCAGAGCATCTGGTGCGTCTCTATTTTAGGGTGGGAACTCTGTTTTGGTTGGTGTTCTGGGTAGGTGCTGTTCATGGGATGGCACTTTTGTGAAAAGGAGGGGTGACTTCCCAGTGAAGTTCAGTTCTGTGTCTGGGATCAGTCATCTGATCCTTGCATTTGCAATATATGTTTGTTTGGGGAACACGGATTCTCTCAAATATTTTTATGCCTTGTTATGGAGGAAGAAGCCGAGATGTGAAGCGCTCAAGCAGCTGACTGGGGATCCCGTGGCAGAGCTTGGGGACACAACTGTGGAGCCCTGACTCTTCTGGGACAGGGATTTTGTACCCCATAACAAACATGCTCTTCTATATTCTTACTCCCCCTTACATTAGCTGCTGGTTGTTTTTGCAGCAGCTTTTTATAGCGTTCGATCCAGTTTTGCCAATAGGGAGAGCATCAGGAGGGAACGTGTGCGTGTCTAAATGCATTGCCAGGCGTGGAGACGTCTGCCTGCGCGGCAGACTCGGGGACAGGCTGCTGACAGGTTGCCTCGTCTGCTTCTTTGGCTTCAGGGAGGCTTTTTCTCCCTGAAACCATGTTGCGAGAGTAAACGATTCAGAAATCTTTCAGAGGCAGTGGAAAGCCTGATTTTAAAACACCAAGTGATGTTATTCCAGATGTCCCTATGTAGAACTCAGCAATAGCATCTTTCTGTTCTATGCAGCAACTTTTGTGTCCACCCTGGTTTTCCTTTTAAAAAGAATGATGATGGTTCAATTTAAAGACTTTTTTTTTCCCCTGGTTTGTCAATCGTTAATTTATCACTGTATCAACACATAAGGAATTTCTGTTGGAACTGAACCCTGCTAACCACGTCGCATCATCTGAGCTGTTATGACTAATTATTTTCTTAAAATGGAATCATTCAGACTGCTTCAAAGGCACCATATATCTTCATATATTCAATAATAATCATCCGCTTAAGGCAAACATTTTTTGCCGTTTTTAAAGTAAATATGCTCTGTTCCACTCAACACCAGATTCTGATCTTGCACAGCTGTACAGTTGGTGGAACTGCTTATTTCAGCGTACTTCGCCCAGATTATCTGAAATAACAGCTACCTGGCTAGTTATTTCTGTAGTCCACAGCTCTGTGATTGCAGGCAGGATTCCCAAGTCCTGAAGACCTACGGAAATCATTAATGAAATAGTCACTGAACCAGTTCATGTGTGTAACTGTGGAAGGAGCGTCATTTTGACAGGACCAGGGGATAGTTAATGTCCCTGAAAAGCAGATACCCAGAGCTCTTTCAGAAAGCTGTTCTGTATTTCATTTTGTACATACTTTGTTTTGTTGCATCACAGCTTTCTGCGCTCTTGATTCAACCCAGAGAAATCAAGAGTCAAATTCTTTCCTTTTTATTTGCAGTCTTTGCTTAAAAAGGATGGTGATACTTCGGGATATCTCGGACCCATGGCAGAGTTGCATTTTTTGCTTCCCCGGAGTAATATTCATCCATTAGAACAAAAAGCCACCATGCTGACTTGGTAGCATTTAGCATTCTTTTTACTTTAACATGAATTGCTCCATAAAGCGCAGCGAAGAATGAGGGTCATAAGTTTAAACTTTATTCAGAGCTGTAACTCTTTTCCTGCAATCCTGTATAACTTTACTAGTTCAGATTAGTCCCTTCTCTGGATGTGGGAACTGTATGCATCTGCACGCTTCTCATTTGGTTTTGCAGCCAATCTCCGGAATACAGAGTCTCACAAAAAACTGTATCTTCAACACACACCCTCACCCAGAACGTTCAGGCTAGGATGAATTCCTTTCATCTTAGGTATGCATTTTTGAGCAACATTAGGAGACGGGGAACTCGACTTTATGAGCTTCAGGGCAGCAAAAGCTAAATGACTCAAGTTGACTAAAATCTCATTCATGTTTTATGGACTTGGTTTTGCCAGGCCACAGAAGGTGGAAGGTTGCAGTGTCCCGTGAGATGCTGGGGGAGGGGGCTTGTTCTATTTTACTGTTGTAGCATCCTGTGGAAGGATGGGGTCTCACCCTTCCACATAAGCTCTCTTTTCCTCGGCTGATACAAATGATGTGTTTCTCTCAAATTCAATGATTTAATGGGGGAGAAAAAAAAAACCACCCAACAATTATTTGTCACTGGATGAAGATCTGCACCTATTGCTAAGGAAACGTGTAATACTGATCAGGATTTATTCTTGGATAGTGTTTTGCCCATAGCTCCCTGCCTCCCAGTGTTTGAAGAGGGTGGATGGGAAGCTAGGAATAGTTCTGCCATCTAAGCAAAGAGGCAGCAGTCTTATTCAGACCAAACGTAATCCTCTCTGAGCCAGAAATAACTGCATTGACTTCAGATTTTTTTTTTCCCTGCCTCGCACCTAGCATAGTCATTTAAGCCTGTGCTAAGTGAATGTAAAATGCTGCCAAATCACAGTAATAGCTTTTCATCCACTTAGACGTTACTTTGCGCATGCCTTACTATGCATGGCTATAAGTAGTGGAAAATTGGGCCCATTAGGGTTAGTGGTATTTCAAACTCTGGAAAGTTTAAAAAATTTTCAGTCTTAAAGACTTCTGTGAGGCTGAGGGTGTAGTCCGTATCCAGTTGTATATAGGGATACTTCTGCCCGCAAAAAAGGCAAGCTGAGCTCTGTTCTCAGACGTGATACGTACTTGCCTTTGAAATCATTCAGCAAGTAACTTGGGCTGGCTTTGAAGCATACTTTTTCGGGGCATGTTGATCGGAAATAGGCCTATAACTCATCTGCCATCTTTAAAAATGCCATTTAATATTGAGGAGCATTCATTTTGCTCTTTCTGGCATTATCCTGGTCTCTGTAGCTCTTACTTTTAAAGGTCATATTGTTGCACTCTGGTTTTTTCCTGCGTTGAGAATGGATTTTGAAAGTGGAGAGGAGAATGAATCTGGTTGTTACCACCTTGTAAATACAGCAGGGCAGGCCCGTAACGAGATTGGAAGGGCACGGCTCTGTTGAAGCGGGCAGAGTTCAGGTCAGCCAGAGATCCATGAACAATACACAGTATTGGATGAATAAAGGATGGGTTTTATTAGACAAGCCTCTCGGTAGGAGCAGGGGACGCCTTCTGAATTATTGTAGTAATATTTGCATTTCCGCAAAGCCTCAGGTACTGTCTGAGGTGGAACTGGGAAATGCGTTCAGATAGATTTAGAAAAGGACTGTGGTGTAAACCAAAGGCCGGCTGGAATAAGTACCATACAATAAGTAACATCTTATCTAACCTCTTTAGCAATGATTTGGAAGAGAAATTGCTGTTTCTGAGGAATCTGAATGTACAGCAATTACAAGGATGTCTGAACGTACAACAAATACAAGACCCTGCACTGAGGATTTTGTTGTCATCTTGGATCTGTCTCGTAGCAGGATTCTAGCAAAAGATCTATAGATAATTCTTATCCTGCAGCCAAACAAAGGAACTGTTTATTTTGTTAATGGCATCAGTTACAGAGCGTAGGTATCATTTATAACTGCGCCAGCGCTTGGGTCAATGGATCGATGTACCTACAACTATGTCGACACAGTAGCTTGAACATGTTTTCCTGAATTTTCAGGTACCAGCTGGAAGGACATGGCTTGTTTTTCATCTTGAGGTGGTATCATCCAGTCCCTTAGTTTTCTTCTGTTTTACTCCTCTCTGAAATTTTTAGAGGATGGTAGATTTGACCAGTATTTCTCAGGTTTAGCAGCAAAATTTGAAGGAAATTATGAAAACCTTTTGATGAAGTAGGACAGTCCAATATGGATGTCAGTCTTCAAAAGAATGAAAACGTTAATACTTAGAGGACTGGAGAAACTTTCTTCTTGGTCACAAATTAGTGTTTATAGCTACAAATTTTGTCAAAAACAGCCCCTGCCCCAGTAGGGGGGTGGGTGTGTGCAGTCCCTCCAATTACATCCCCAGATGCAATTCCCAGTCTGCTCCCCCATACCCCTTCACCAAGAGTTCTGCTGATTTCAGGTGTCATTAAGTGGCCACTGATTTTAAAATAATAATAATCATCATCTGTCCTTAAGGCTTCTCCTGATCTTACTGATATTCATGGACTTTTTTGTCTTAATCCCAGCTTTCTTGTCCTGATTTGTTTCTGAGCTGGCTGGTTGCAGTTCATCATAAATAGTCTTTCTGCTCCATAAACTCGATTGCTTGTCTAAATTGTCTTCCTGGAGCCCCGGTATCTCGTTAAAGACATTAATGTCTTTTAGAAGGCCTTCCAGTGGTTCCATATGGAAACCACAAAGCGGTTGTTATCATCTGACTTACTTAACTGCATCTGTCCTGCATTGATCTGCGATGTCTATATGCTGTCAGGGATATTACTGAGTTTTGCTACCCTCCTGGCCACTGGAGCATGTGAGTGC
This sequence comes from Calonectris borealis, assembly GCF_964195595.1. Classification (NCBI taxonomy): domain Eukaryota; kingdom Metazoa; phylum Chordata; class Aves; order Procellariiformes; family Procellariidae; genus Calonectris; species Calonectris borealis. The sequence goes on along the minus strand of NC_134338.1, from coordinate 587,565 downwards.
ATTAGGCAATGTGATTAACCTTTGGTATCCGTGGCCTTTTCCTCCTCCGTTCCTCTCCCCAGAGACTGTGTACAGTGCGTTGGAGTTGTGTCTGTCGTTTAATTAAGTTATATAGGGACAGCTGATGTGGCAATTTCTAGCTTTGGTTGCCTAATAAAACCATCTGGTGAACATTTTCTCAATTAGTTAAAGTAAGGTCAGAATTAGTCTCTCCCTTTAATGTTATTTCAGTCCTAACATTAGTACTATTTAGGTGCAGGGGCATCTTCTTAGTGTCTTTTAAAGTATTATTTGGTTCAGTCTTTTCATTATCTGATGAAATTGCAGTGTCATCTCCAAGGCCAAATATTACATCGTAAAGGTTCCTGCCTGATATATCCAAATGCCTTCTTCAATGAGACTGAATCTGTTCTCATCTTAACGTCATTGACTTTGGCATAATTGCGCTCTTATTCCTGGTTTATGCTAGTGTGATGAGGTCCTCGTGCTCCTCCGTCAGCTTCTCCGTCGCTTTGGTAATGAGCGATGCTGATGGTGCCTGAGGGCTGGCGAAGAGCGTAGTTGTAACTCCGTAATAGCGTGCGAGATGTCCTACATCTTCTCGCCCGGTACTGTCAACTGAGGGGCTTTAATGGCCCTTATGTTGTTGCAGCATAGTCCCAAAGGTGCTCTCAGATCTACTCTGCCCTCGGATGTTCCCTGCCTGTTTCTGACCTACTCCTTCTTCAAAGATCCAGTGGCTAGAGCAGACGCGAAACGATCTCGCGCGCTTCAGGCCTGAGAGCAGGGGTCTTGCTCGCTCCCCGGTCCTTTTGCCCCTCCTCCCCATCCTCCTACTTGTGGAAAAGGAATCGGTCCGTTATGGGAGCACGTTGCTGGCTGTTCCAACAATTAATCTGAGGCTTTTGATCTGAACCCTCCTGCCTTTTATCCCCTGAGCCGTGTAGAAATAGATTGAGGCAAAGCATTTTTCTTAGCTTGATTTGGCAGAACTGTGACACCTGGAAGAAAAAATTAGTTATGCACGTGGCGTGTTTGCAGGAAAGGGGACAGGACTATTAAAGGTTTGTACCCTTTGGGAGATTAGCTCCTCATTTTATTTAGCATCGGCTTGTTCTACGCTGCACGATGGCACACAGACTAATAGTTATAACAGGTATGCAGATACAGTCAGTATCCTCTTGGTTTGTTAATCCACTTACTACTTGAAGTAAATAAGAAAGTGGCTTGGAGTGTGCTATGCTCTTAAGGCAGAACTGGGCCTGGGGCATTTGTTATTACAAAGGAAGGGAGGAATATACAAAACACAGGGGTTTTTCATCCCTTCTTTCCGCAGGAGCAGCCATAAGGCGCTCTGGAGCGTTTGAAAACAAAGATCTCTCTTCCAGGGTTGAATCAGAAGAGCAGGATCTCTGAAAAGCAGAGGAGGAAGCACCATTGCTGTGATTGTTTGGGGTTTGGGTTTGTTTTTTTGGACGGCAATGTCGTGTCTTTTGTGACAAGCTTAGCTCTGGCTCCAGAACAGAGCCAAACAGCCTCCTGCTAGCAGGTGGAAGCGATAACTGAGCAGCACTGAACTACGTGCGATAAATGCCAACACCCTTCCGTGGTCTGACCTTACTCCGTTTTAGTCTGTGACGTGCAGCTGCATGTTGGTGTTTACAGATGACAGTGAAGATAACTGATGCTATTTCTCTCTCTAGCTGGATGGCACGTTTTTTTCTCCTAAATGTATCAGCTAATAAACAGACTCATAATTTTGTAGTGACTGCTGTTGCTGCAGGACCTGATAAACAACACAGTGTTCTGATGTTGATTCTGCTGCTGTCATTTTTGGATGTGTTTCCAGTTCTACTGTTGACCTTAGGCTGGTCACTTGGGCCAATAATATTCTTAGAGTCTTCAGCGCCTGCTTTTTGGATTCTCTTCCTAACTCAGGGATGGAGGGAACCATTGGGACACTGTTGGCTTCACAAAATTTTAATAAATTTCCAGGTAAAATGGCTTGAATATTTTCACATTGTTACAAAACATTTTCTGATACTTTCTGGTTTTTAGTTGATCAAAATATGTTTGAAAGAAAGAGAAAAACTGAAAAACCCAAAGAAAAACTGATTAGCTTGTCACTAGTATTTTATTTCAGTTGTTAATTTTGAAATTCATCCTCAGAATTTTGAGTTAAAATACCTTAATTTTTTTCAAGGAAAATCAATGTTACATTCCTGCTCTTTATAGGATCCGAGGCTTGTATTATTCAGCAACCTAAAGGACTGGACCTTGGATAAAGAAATTTACTCCCAGCACTTATTTTGTATGCTAAGTAATAACTATCCACCAAGAATGTTACATTTAAGCAAACAAAAGGCATCTGTTTTTATGTACCTTCATCCAGATGCATAAGCATCTACTGAAGAATTAGCAGTACTTTGAGATGGGAAGGATCGCGTATTTGTTTTTGCATTGATGCTCAGTAGTATGAAATCTGTTGACAATGTACTGCTTGAAAAAACTGCTATTGAGAGTTGGTTGCTTTTATTTACTACTGAGAAATTCCAGCAGCGATCTACCTGTGGTTTGCAGGTAGTTTAGCGTTAAGCATTGCATAGGAGTGCTTTACAGGGAGCAAGGAGGCAGGCAGAGCAGCCTCTCAGCTGTACATCATGCAGTCATTCTTCTGAGCTTAGCAATTCCATCTAGCCACCAGTGGAGCTTCCCGGAGCATGATTTAATGCCTCTAAACAACAGACAAGTTCTGTCTAACAAGTTAGATTGAAGCCAGCATAACCAAATTTTGCTTTTTTTGTCCACTTTCAGCTATGTCAAATGCAGCCGACTCCTACTTGTTCCACTACTGAGATTACATTGTCTTCAGCTGAGTTATTTCAGATTTACACCACCGAGTCGGGAGATCATAGCCAATGAATCTATATAAGACTACACTGGGTAGTAAAAAGAAGCGGTTAAGATACCGAGTTAGGAAGCCTGGATTTAATTCCCTGTACTGCCATGCATCTCCTGCATGACTAGCTGTACAAAACTTCCACAGATTCACCACATTCATTTCAGGCACTAAAATTGCCCTAAGGTGCATCTAAGGCTGGCAGAGAGACAGGCGGTTCCTGAGACTGATAACGTTGTACTGGAGTTGAACACTCGTCTGGGGATGCCTCTCTGGGTTCTCTCTACAGGTTTTCCAGACAGAACGTGGGACAACTGCATCTCTAAGTAGGAGGCCTCAGCTAAGTGCCTGTGCTTAGCCCGGCTGAGTTTCACATGGTGTCTCTGTTCTCGCGTTTGCTGTCTTGAAAAACAGCATAATGGCTATTCTTTATCTTACTGCAGGCACTTGTGAAGAAATCTGTTATGATTATTAATTTTGCAGTGCACTTTCTGATTTACTTTGCTTGTTTAAAGGAAAACAAGTACACAGAGAACTCATTAAATAGTTGGAATGTTAAAAATTTGCAGCCAAAACTGATATTTAACAAGTACATTATGAGTGTTACATGGGGACTTCATCTTTTATATAGCACCTTGTTTTGAGGGATAATGTAATGGTATCATTCAATTAAAGGTTACGTTCCCTTTTTTCTCCTGAAATGAGAAAATACCATTTTCTCCAGTAAAGGTATTCTCCACTAAGACTACCCTAGCTTTTACATAGGCTGAAATGGTTTCCCCATCCCAAGGGAAAGAATGTGATTAAGCATTTTGGTTATGTTAGGCTTCATATCAGGGCTGTGCTTTTGCAGGAAAATAATAAACAGATTAGTAACATTGCCAAGAAGAGATTTAGAGTATCATCTCTGATTAAGCTTTTCAAAACCAGCCAGGCAACAATGGAGAGAGGTTAAAGCTGTAGAAAAGCACAGTGGAAAAAAATGACACGTTTAGTTAGTTTGGTTCAGCTTATTCTCTCGCGAAGCGATTGTTCAAGGCAGCGTTGCAGAAGAGGCTGGGGTGAGGCCGTCCGGGGGTATATTCCTTGCTTTGTTACTGGGTTGTGTAAACACCCTGGGAAATTTATTTCCCTCCTCTTCTGTCACCTATCTGAAAGTTTGGGGAGTACAGATAATCTTCTTGTTTGTTCTTTTTACAGCATCTCCTGTAAGAACCTCAGATGTCTTTCTCTCTTTTCCTAGCAAATTCCAAATACAAGTCGTGCAGCCCCTGCGGCACCTCCCAGCCCACTGGAGACTCCTTGCCCTTCCATTCCAGGGACAGAAGAGGGACTAGAGAATATTTTTAACCTGACAACTGCCCTGCCTGTCTCGTTGCCGAATAGCAGCAGAGTTCTAGCTGCATGTCACCTATATGAGTAAGGGACTTGCCAAATGATCTCAGGGAAGAACTTGCGGCCGGTATACAGAATGTTTTAGGTTTGTACGGAAATCTGATGTGGCTTGTCATCAGGTTTTACTAGACTGTTCTATAAGATAAACCTCGTTAACTGCAGAATTCTTCCACTCCTACTTCAGGAGGCGCAACTTATCTGCAGGTCTTGTTTTGACTGGTTTGCCTAGTAGCAAATTTCAGTCCAGTTCCCAGCGTTTAAGCAAATCCAACGATGCTTTCTTTGATACTAATATTACTGGAGGAAAAAGAAAAAAAAAGAAGCCCTTAAAGAAATACTCTGGCCTCTTTCTCCCCTAGTTCCCTGCCCTCTCATCTCAAAAGGAATTTCTTGATTGTTCTTTCCAACATAGTTGTAATCTTAGCTTAAAGGGAAGGGGAAAAGAGCTTTCTTTTTGCCTTTTTTTGTCTGCTCCCCTGCGTGCTTCTGTTTTCAGTCATTCAGCCTGATCTCTGTTCAGCAGGACTTCTTGGATGCTGACCACAAAGAAGGGAACGAAACGCTTTGAGTTGAAGTTACTTGCTAACTTTTTTTTCCATTGCCTCAGAAAATTTCCTAATGGCGGGGGAACATCAGGAGTTCAAGGTTGCATACATGCAGCTTTGACTATTTCTTTAGGCTTTGAAATCTTGTTTGAACTCACGCAGACTTATCCACACAGACGTAGTAGTAATTCTAAACCATTTACTTCCAAAGGTGACTCCCCTCAGGGAAGACAGCAGCACCAAGCGTGTGCCGTAGGGTAGCCGTAACTGGCCTTTAAGTCTTTTCTTGCTGACTAGGAAGCGGCATTAGTGGTCATCGGGCTGTATGATGAACAGAGAAGCCCGTCTGCCACTACGCCGTGTCCGTGTTGGGGGCTGCTCGGGCAGTGGATGTGGCGATCGTGGGTGAAACCTGTTCCTTCACCAAGTGTACTTTGATACGGGCCTGGCATTGCGTGGGGAGTGGTGTGGCCGGGCAGGATCAAGTTAATCCTATTGATTTCTCAGGAGAATATCCATTGCCGCCTTCTATTTTTTCCCATCTCCGTTTTGTTTCTTCAGTTCTCCTCACTTCCGTCATACTTCCACCTTGCCTTCCTCAGTCTCTTCTTTTTCTGCTTTACAAAGCAACAGGGGGAGTGCAGCCAGGATCAAAATGTCAGACACGGTGCTTTGAATGGATTTAAAATCAAACAAAAAGGTATTTCTGAAATCTCAGTCCTCTCAAAAGATACGGATTAGATGTCAGCGCCTTAAAGAGCGTAAATTAATAAACCTGTGTGGGCTACATCCGTTTACTCCAGCTGAGAATCTAACCCTGACTGTGTGTATTCCCAGCCTTTTGGATTCTTGACATACTGGCAGATTCAAGGTTTGATATTCTGGGGTGGAGTACGGGCAGAACTGAACATCAGGTCAGTGCAATGCTCTAACCTGTTTTTTTATGTGATCCGTGCTTTAATGGAAGGAAGAAGTGTGTGCATCTGTGAATAACAGAATAGCTTTGGAACATTTGAGATCACCTCAGCAGAGAATAACTTATAGGAAGACTATATGAGATAATATACCAAACATATACTGCTGCGCCTATGACTAACTGAGGGTACATAGTCCATTTTTATGTGTGTGTACAGTTTGTCTTCTGTACAAGTTTATAAGCCAGACAGTAAGTAAATGCTAGACTTAAAATCATAGAATCGTTCAGGCTGGAAAAGACCTTTCGGATCGAGTCCAACCGTTAACCCAGCACTGCCAGGTCCACCACTACACCACGTCCCCAAGCGCCTCATCTCCACGTCTTTTAAATCCCCCCAGGGATGGGGACTCCCCCACTTCCCTGGGCAGCCTGTTCCAAGGCCTGACCACTCTTTCAGTAGAGAAATTTCTCCTAATGTCCAATCTAAACCCCCCCTGGCGCAACTTGAGGCCGTTTCCTCTCGTCCCATCGCTGTTACTTGGGAGAAGAGACCAACCCCCCCTCGCTACAACCTCCTTTCAGGTAGCTGTAGAGAGCGATGAGGTCTCCCCTCAGCCTCCTCTTCTCCAGACTAAACACCCCCAGTTCCCTCAGCTGCTCCCCATCAGACTTGTGCTCCAGGCCCTTCCCCAGCTCCGTTGCCCTCCTCTGGACACGCTCCAGCACCTCCATGTCCTTCTTGTGGTGAGGGGCCCAGAACTGAACACAGGATTCGAGGTGCAGCCTCACCAGTGCCCGGTACAGGGGCAGGGTCATCTCCCTGCTCCTGCTGGCCACACCAGTTCTGGTACAGGCCAGGATGCTGTTGGCCTTCTTGGCCACCTGTCTTCACTTGACCACTTGTCTCCATATTTCCCAGCAGCCTGGCCCTATAAAGAAGATTATCCTCCACTCCCTTCCTCCTACCTCAGATTTTAGATCTGGCACAGTCTGGGCCAAATATCTGAAAAGTTGACTTTTTCTCTGGCTTCTTGACAGGCGCTGAGGTAAGGAGTGAGAAATTAGCAATGACTCAATGCTGCACTGTGACCATTGTTACGCGTTTAGAATTTTAAGTCGTGAGCTCGTAGAAAGTTTCCGATCAGACCTCTGCAGATCAGTTAATCCAGCTTCCTCCTCAAACCAGAGCTCGTCCTAAAGCTCGGTTGACTTGTCAAAGGCCGCCTCTGGGTGTTTTGAAAATGTTGAAGGAGGCGGATGCAGTAACTTCGATGCAGAACCTGTTCTAGAGCTTACCAACTCTAAATGGTGAAGAGGTCTTTATGATTCAGAACGCGTTACCTCCATGCCCTGTGCGGGGCTGTATGTGTATACCCGGTTTCACAAGATCGTGCCCTGAGTAACAGTAATAAAATCCGTGGTTTTTCTATTTGCTTTTGGTTTGCACCGGTGTCGCTGAGATGGCAATCTGTCCCGACTGTTACAGAGGATCAGATGATTGAAAACGTTCTTTTCGTTCCTGTCTCTTCTTTATTTGCTTGCTAACATTGCCATTCTGTCCTGCTCGGGGATATTCTGGTATAAACCCCCTGTTCCTGTTGCTGGATTGGGGTCAGAAGGTGGTCTGAAGGAATGATTAACTGCAAAGGTGCAGAAGCAGATAAACCCTCATAAAAACCCCTTGTAAGAATGAAGCCAAGAATATGTATTTAGAAATCCATTTAGGTCTCACCATCTTGCTTAAAATGGAATTGGATAATAATACCTGGCTGGTTAATGAAAAGCACCGAATAGAAAAGTTACCAAATGTAAAAGTTGAGGTTTTTTATGTGAGCTTTGCTTTTCCAGTAAGCTTTTAAGACCCTATTCTCATTTTAAGCAATCTGCTGATACATTTAACAAATGTCAAGATGAAATGCTTCAGCAGAGATCAAAAAGACTGAGGGTTTTATTGTACTACTCTTACAACACTGATAGCCTGTATTGAACTTTCATGCTAAGGATCAATAGCTTTATTTGATCAAACATGGTGAACTATCAAAGACATCGGTCTCTACCTAAAGGACACTTCAGATTGAGCTGTCTCCCTTGAGAGCACGAGGGCTCTTGAATTTGTGCTTTGATATTTGCTCGTGTCCCTGCTTATTTTGAAATTATTTTTTAATTCTGGTTGTTTTTTTTTTTTTTTAAACACTTGTATTGTTGTATATTCATGAGTGTTCTCCGTGCCCTGGCGTGGCATGTGGAGATCAAAGCCACTGCTTGCGATCGCGAGGCCAGTGCTGGTCCTAGCAAAGCGTTTGGGTTTATCTCAACAGCGTATTATTTTGAGCTAATCTCTCGAAACCAAAAATCAGTGGCGTTAGAAGAATTACGATTGCAAGGAAATCGCAAGAAGGGACGCGGCGGGGCTGGGAAGTTCAACCGGACTCATCCGTTGGGGGTGAGGAGGACGGCTGAGGAGGAGGAGGAGGGGGAAAACGATGCTTCCCCTGAGGCTGCGAGCTGAAGAATTTGCCCCGCAAACTCCCTTGTTTTCCCCTCCCTCCCACCTCCGCAGTAAATGGTGAAGAGCTCTCAGCTGGTGAACTTAGAATAAACACTTGTTTTTCAGCAGAGCTGCTGAAAGAGGAAAGCGGTGGGAGCGGGGTGGAGGTGGCTGGGGGAGAGGAGGAGAACGAGGATGGGAAGGAGAACTAAAAAATACCAGAATTAAGCTTTCAACCATACTTTAGACGAACTTGGCGAAAGCAGCATTTCAGTCTGAATACAAGGAATGGCAAAAGCTGGAGGAAGCTGAGTTGCAGAGGGGAGGGCTGTGGTGGCAGGTAGTGGTAGGTGGAGGGGGTTCTGCAAAGCCCTCGGAGCCGTCTGTTTTCCTCTGACAATGTGCCCCGAGTCACGTACCTTAAGGCTGCTTCTAGTGGCAAGAAAAGTGCTTTAGCTTCTCTGCAAAGCCAGCTGGCGTGCTGATGTGGAGCGCACGTGTGTCCGTGTGTAAATCCGTACGGGATGAGAAAGCAGGTGAGTAAACCACCTCTGTAGAGATGCACGGGTCAGGGCAAACAGGCGTCCTTGTGATGAGAACCTGTAACGTTAATAAAGGAGAAATACTGGTACCCACTTAGCACGTGAGAGTGAAAGTGGCGTTTTGCTCCGAGAGGGGACTTACAGCTCCAAGAGGAGTGTAACATCCCTGAGGGTGAGGTTACAAGGAGGAATGTGGCTTTTCTCCTTTCTCCTGGTCCTTCTTTGCTGCTTTCTCAGCCGGCGGATTTATTTCAGCATAATGGTGTCAAGCAGGAGGTTGGGAGCGTTGCGGGCTGGGCAGGAAGACTCTCCAGTGTGCTAATGGTCTTGGGGGTCCAAGAGGCTGAAGATTTGAGGAAATATTTCAATAGTGCATTAAGTTACTCTGCGGTGAACCCAGTTTTATTGCACTCATTGCAGCAGAGCTTGTTCGTTGTTGTACCAAACAGAAATTGGCAACTGAATCAATGCCCTGCTAGCCAGGCCTTACCTAATGTGAAAATGTCTTGAATTTGAAGTAGGTGCAATATAATGCAAGAAATGCTGCTGTCCTTGCATTAACTGTGGAGCAGTGGTTTTGTCCAGCATTCCCCAAACACCATCTCTCTACGGACACCGTGCAGTGACCACTGTTCTGAACACCATTTTTAAGCCATTCCTGCAATACCATGAATGAGATGTTAATGCGGTTTTACAAACATGTGCAGAGCTAAATATTCCTGAGCTGTGGGTTCCAGCTGTGCTGTGCTCTTAGATCTGAGGAAGCTTGGGGAGCAGAGGTTAACCTCTTCATCTGAGCCACAGACCAGCCTCTTCCTTCTGGTTAGGTGATTCATAGAAAGAACAAGGCAGAAGCCTGAAGCATGGAACCAATCTTGACTTTTTCTTTTGTTTGTGAACGCTGATGATCCCAGTTACGATTTCTGGCTTGCTGCTTTCTCCATGCAGTTTTGTACTCAAATACAGAATGGGGGAATGCAATCGTGCTAACATTTCTTGATTTGGATAAGGATCAGCCTGCGGATCTGTGAATGTTTTTTCAGTGGTCCCCTTACCAGAAAGGAGCAAGAGGAAAAGCTTTGTGCCTGCTTCTAGCGGAGGAAAAAAATGCTGCCAAGTCTGTTGCCGAGGAACTGGCTGTTTAAATTGAAGGGTAACTTAACCCTCCTATTTCTCCCTCCTACTTTTGCAACACAGCCGAGTGCGAAAGTTGGGCGGTTGGTCTGCAGTTCTAATGCCCTGGTCGTGAGGCTGTGCTGACTGCTCAAGGGGCCAAATGCTGGCAAGTGCTGGCTATAGTCTCTTCCCTTTGTTCCCATATCAGAAGATCTCACTTTATTGTGCAAGGTACTCGTCCTGTTGCATGAAGTGCAGTAAAGGGTATTAGAACGCTGCTAGAGCCCCTGAGACAAAGTCTCAGGAGACTTCAAGGTGATGAGGGTGTTGATTTCTGAGGACGCTGGGTGAGTAGGGTGCTGTTTGCTTTGTATCGTACGGGCCTACAAGTTGGAAGGAAAAAAGGCTCTAAATAACTGGATTCCTGGTTAGGGTGGAGACAGCGTAAGAAATGGATAGGTGGTTATAGCTCAATGAAGCACTAGATTGCAAAAGTGAGTCTCTTATACACATCTGAATAAACTCCATATTTATGAACAGATACAGAAAATTGTAGAAAATCCTGTGACAGGAGATGATTTCACAGGAAAAATAAAGCTGTTTAGTACTGGAACTCAGGGCTGCTATCCTCTCTCATGCTAGTTCTGTGGAATTAGGATGTGCATGAACAGTAATCTTAAACTGTACAAAAAGTGAGTTGCCTACAGATAACTCTTCCCTGCTGACAGTCTGCAAAGATGTACTCGGTGCAATAGAAATCCATGCTGGTTTAGCTCTATCAGGCGGTATTTCCCAATGATTTCTCCACTGTTTTCTGCTCCTCAGCGTTGATAGTTTTATCGTGACCAAGTCCTGTCTGAAGTGCTCCAGTGTGTCCACACCACCAGCTCTGGTTTTGTCGACAGAAAGGCTAAAAGGAGTAGTGTAGTTAAAGGGCTTGATATGAGGGTCTGAAACTTGACCTCTGCCACACACTCCCTGGTAGGTCTGGGCAAGTTATTCAGTCTTTCAATCACTTTTCTGCAAAATAGGGCCATCTCTCTCTCTGCCTGGCTTGGTTCAGTTAAGTGTATGCTATTTTGGACGGAGCTGATACCTGCTCTGTGCATGCGTATGATCTGGCACAACGGGATCTGGCTTTTGGGGGATGCTGCTGTGACTGCGGTAACGACTGGGCGTTGGAAATGGCCTTTCTGGTGACTTGGTAGTATGTGTGTCTTCGGTCTTGAAGGCTGAATCCTCAGCTGGCAATGATATATTGAGTAAGACAGAAAAACAAAGGATTGTTCTATGCCAGCTGCCCTGGGAACAGAAGTGGTTATTTTCTTAAGCAGAGTTACTAATTGTGTGGGGTTATTAAAGCGACTGGATAATGGCTGCTTGCTTTCTCCAGCCTCTTTAGATTTCTGGTCGGTACCTACTGATGATCAGTTTTAGTGCTTTCCTTCGCTTTTAATCTGTAATCTGTATACCTGCATTTGCAGATGCAAGTTGGTCTTACCTGATTATATCCACTGGGAGGGCAAAGAATTCAGTAGGTTATTGTTTAAACATGCACTAAAATTAGCAACTGTTTAAGAGCATTCTCGTTTGGTATTGAGGGACGACAGGAAACGTGATAACATTGAATGGAAAATAGCATAATGGAGCGCACAAGATGAAATTCACTCTTAACTGTCATCCCATGGTCTAGGTACCGTTTAAAGCCTCAAAATGGGATCTAAATTGTTTATAGGAGCTAGTCTTGTATCTCTTTATAGGGATAAATTTCATCTTGCAGCGATGCCCTTACTGATTGAAATAAATTGCTTTGGGGAGTTGATGTGCCTGGAAGCAAATGTACTGGTTGGGGGATAACTAATACTGCAGAAGATGTCTCTCCCGGTGTATATAGTTTCATTCATACGCTCACACTTATTACAGTAAAAATGTTACTAGTTTGCATATTCAAGCACAGAAGTGCTGAGCAGTCAGAGCTGTGCTTGAAAGTGATGGAAAACCCTGATCCGAACATGTATTACTCTCTATATGGCCTTCTAGGGCACTGGAAATTAAACACCTGAAGTTAGTGGTCTCCCTTGACTATAAAGGCTCTCTCTCAGTTTGCTGTTTGTCATCTGGACATTATGTCTTTTATCTCTTAGAGATGCTGTGAAAAATAAATTGTTTCTGAAAAACTCAAAAATAGAGTGCTGAGAGCAATAAAAAACCCAGTGAGGAGCTTAATTGTATCTTCAGGGAAGGTTTAGAGTAATATGCTGTAAATAAGGTATAGGACCTCTCACCGAACAATAAAGGACATGACAAAGTATTGAAGAGCGGTTGGTTAAGTGAGGAGAACCTGCCTTGTACATCATGGACCCTACGTCTGGGGAGAGTAAGGAAGAGATGAAAGAAGGATATGATCATGAAAGATGGAACCGATCTGCATTAGAGCGATGCAGGTAGCTTCAGGAGGTACCAGGCAACAGCAAAGCGAGTATTTCCCAGCTTTCAGTTCTTTGTCTCCACAATTGACTTTTTGGGAGCGTACTCTGTCATAACAACTGTAGCCTACATAGTCAACACAAAGGACTTGACTGCATCTCTTTCTTGGGCAAGGATCTCCTTGAGTTTTTTGCTGCTGAATCCTGCCCCTTCCAAACCATTAGGTGCAAAGGGGATCCGTTGGTTGGCAGCAGTAGCAGGCCATTACCCAGTAAGTCGAGCAGGCACTAGAGGGAGATACAGTACTCTTAAGGCTTGGAACTCAAAAGCACGGGGTTAACATGGACTGTGAGAACCTATCGCACCACTGCTTGCCGTTAGCTGACAAAGCTGCTTGATGGCCTTGGAACAGGCTGCCCAGGGAAGCGGTGGAGTCCCCATCCCTGGAAGTATTTAAAAGACGTGGAGATGAGGCCCTTAGGGACATGGTGTAGTGGGCGTGGGGGGGTTGGGTTGACGGTTGGACACGATGATCTTAGAGGTCTTTTCCAACCTTAATGATTCTATGATTCTGTGATGTACTTTGTTGTGTACAGTAAGAATGTAATCTGTCAAGAAATGAGAGATAATGACATAAACTACACTGGTTGTCGTGTGTTGCAAATGGAGGATCATGGCGTTTCTTTGAGAAGTGTTGTGAAGAGGAGAAATAACGCTGGATGGTCCAAATGTTGTATCTGTCTTAAAACAACTGTGTTAAGGCATTTTCTCACAAAAGGCTTTCTGCTCTGCAGCTGAAGGTGACAAAGTTATGCTCAAAGATGACAAACAGATTTTGACTAGTGAAGACTCTTTACTGCCTTTCCTGATTGATGTTATCGTTCCTTTGTAAATAAGTTTTAATGGACTGCCAGTTGCAGTAACATTCTGAATTTCTTCTTTGGTCTCTGTTTTTCAGGAGCTGTGCAGCAAGATCATCAAAGCAATTTTAATGTTTGTGGCTTCTCAATTACCAGGAAGACACAGTGCTGCTAACTTGGGGAAATTACTAGAGGCTGCTTCACACTAGGATACAGACTTTTCTTACTCAAGCATAATTACCTCTCTCTTGATAAGAAATGAGAAGATCACAGTAGGAATTTCTGCCCAGTTCAGTGTTGTCGCTGTCTTGTGACCAAGCCTGTGAAAAGGATCTGTCTTCCTGACTGATCTCACACTGTCACGTCTTCATGCTCCTGACCAGTTCTGTTCAGCGATGGAATATAGAAGCCCTCAGTAGCCAGGGATACGTGTTTCAGTGTTGACTGTGGTGGTACCTGCTCTGTTCCTAGTCAGAACCTTGGCAACCAGCTCTCAGAAGAAGCCAGATAGATGCATAAAGGCCAGCTTGCAGATCTCCCTTCCCAGCAGATAAACCTGTTTGTTAGTTGGAAGATGTCTTTTCCCTATTTGTGAGGGGAAATGGCCACTATTGCACCTAACAAAAGGACAAACCGGAGCCCAGAAGCGTTATTTCCTTTAAATAGGACTAGTCTTTTGACACTGGGGCAGTCCAGGTGCCTCTGAAAATCTCCTGATCGTGCTCAGAGGGTGCTGAAGGTGGCAGGAGCATCATTGCCTCAGCTGGAATGGAAGCTTCAGAACTCTTGCAGAGATACCATGAGGTTACAACTAGCAGGAAGCCTTGGTGGCTGTAACTAACATTGCCTCCTCTATCAGACATCCAGCAGTCGCTCTGTAATGTCCTGTCCGTGTCCTGAATGATTCTGAGCCAGTTGAACTTACAAGAAGCACAACTCGTGGCAGTAAGTGTATGGCTTTACGTTTATTTGTGATTTTTTTTTTGTTGGTTTTTCCTATGTGAAATTATGCCAGCATGGATACGTCTCTTTAAAGAGAGGAAAAAATTGCTTAGTGTTTAATGAATGAATGTCTGTACAATACTTTGAAGATTTAAAGTGTGATGGAAGTGCTCAGTGTTACATTTAGAGCCCCATACGTCTTGAGGTCAAGAAAGTCCCGTAATTATCTCAGTGCTGCCTGTTTACCTCCCGAGGTTTGCTTTGACTTAGCACATTTAAAGAGGCATTTAATTGAATGTTTAGCTTGCGTATGGAAACATCATTTTCGTGTCCAATGCTTACTAAGATAAAATAGTAATATTTGGTGAGAAATTGAAGGGTTTAGCTGCTTGTCTGATCTCATCCTGTTTCCACCATAACTGAATTACAGAATCACAGGATTGTTGAGATTGGAAGGGACCTCTCAAGATCACCAGCTCAACCCCCCTGCTCAAGCAGGGTCAGCTAGAGCAGTTTGCCTAGGAATGTGTCCAGTCAATATGTCCATGGATGGAGATTTCACAACCACTCTGGGCAACCTATTCCAATGTTCAACCACCCGCACGGTAAAAAAGTGTTTTCTTATGTTGAGATGGATTTAATCATCATGATCTAAGAGCGCAGAAGACACATCGGGCTCTGTGTAGAGTTGAGACCACAAATAGCTTAACGGTGCATTTGCAGTAGCTTAGACTAGAGTGACCTCTGCCTTTGGGAAAATTATTTTACCAGTTAATTCGGGGTAGATTTGATCTTCCATCTTCAGCCACATCTCTCAAGTAGTGAGGACGTGGTGTGGACACTTAATTCCCACAGCTGGATGTGGGATTTCTCCCACAAAAGGTTTTCAGACATTTGTGTAGCGGCTGAAAACATAAAATTAGAATGGATCATCACTGTAGCAATGTAGTAAAGCTGTCCTGGTAAGACTGACAATGCGAGGTGGAGGACAAACTAAGTTAAACTGTTTTATAGCTGTGATAAACTACTGGTCTGGCAGAGTAAGGTTTCATTGAATAACATAGGTATTTACTGTGACTTTGTTGACGTGTTATGACTGTGGTAGTTTTGCTTTGTTTTTCTACTGGCCTGCGCATTTTACTCAATTCAAATATACTCATGGTTTTGGAGACAACTGGATTGAGCAAAGTGGTCCCTTGAAATGTCCCAGTCATTGCTGCTAGTTTTGGTGTGTGTGACCCATTCTTTTCGCAAGTTGAAGGCTCACTGTTGGCTGTTGGAAGGTTCGTTGATGGATTTTCAGTCATTTGGGTTCATCAGTCAAACCTTCAGAGAGCAGGACAGCGACAGCATCCTGCTAATGGCAAGAGCATATGGAGAGGAGAATTAGATCGTGTATAGGGGATGGAAGGTGTGCTAATGCAAAAATAAATACCAAAGCTGGGGTGTATAATCGCAGCTTGTGTGCACACATGTATGTTGGTGGTTGGTGTT
The DNA here is from genome assembly GCF_964195595.1 of Calonectris borealis. Taxonomy (NCBI): domain Eukaryota; kingdom Metazoa; phylum Chordata; class Aves; order Procellariiformes; family Procellariidae; genus Calonectris; species Calonectris borealis. Next base: position 571,941 of record NC_134338.1, on the reverse strand, counting down.
TTTTTAAGGGAGTGTAAATCACAACATTCTGTGCCTTTATAGGTACTTCGTTGGATCAAGAACACAAAAATGTCATTTCCAAAATTTCATCTAGCCCCTACTTATGAAGAATTTAATATCCTAAAGCTTTCTTGCATGCTTTAGTCCCTGAACCCGTGGTAGCTCTACTGGTAATATTTTTTCCCCCACTCAACTGAGCAGGAGGGCTGATTTCAGGTTGTTTAATAAAAAGAAAATGGCATCTCAGTCTTTGATAATGTAACACTGTATAGAATTATCACTTACCTGTTAACTGAAGACAGCCTGGTATAAAACACACAGAATGTAGAAACTGCAAATGGAAAATTCTTCTTGCTTCAACCCACTTCCTTTTGTTGCATCAGCAAGAGAAGTATTTATGTAGAAGATACAGTTCTCACAGTAAGTGGCAGATTACCGTCTTTGCCCATGCACGTGACTCATAATATATCTTCAGATATATTCTATTGAGTATGTGGGTGTCAAAATAAAGCAAAATAATACATAGTTCTTCCAAGCAGCTCTACTTTCAGGAAGCTTATTGGTGTTGTCAGTTGCTACACGATGAGATGCACAAACTGCATAGCACGTATCCGCTTTTCTTGGAACTAAAAGGGAACTGATATTCAATATTCAACGTGAGTTACAGTCGTGATTGTCAGATCAAAGTAACGTCCTGTCAGTTCTAATTTGCTGCTATTTTCCTGAAATTTTAAAGGGCTGAATCCTTCAACATTCCTATTCAGGTGTCAGGCTTGCATCATGATGAATTCAACCTGTTACCTTTTGACATCCTGATAAATGTAGCTCAAAAATATGCATTATTAAGTGTTATGGAACATACCTAATATATACCAGTAAAACTGGCAAATGGAAATGATCATAACTCCTAAAACTACTGAGCTGATTCTGTTCTTTCTTTGGCTTCATTTTTGTGTTTCTGTCAGAATACAAGATAAACAAAAAGCCAAGCTTGAGGTTGACAGTCTCAGTTACTTTTAATTAGGTTTAAGTACTGCAAGTCTCACTTACTTTGAATTTGGTTTAAAATCTGCGTGAGTGAAGTCAATAGTTGAAAATTGTCTTCATGCCTGTGGTAGAGCGTCATGAATTTGATTACTGGAAGGCAATCTTGCTAACTACAGGCTAGGTTGTTGGTTGCTATGAATTAGTAGGTCTCTACTGAAGTGAATGGCGTTGGCATATAGACAATGGAGGTGATTCTTCCATTTTGAGTATTGGTGCGTGTGTCTTTCTGCATGCGTGGTCCAAGCAAGTTAGCAATTTGGAAGCTGACATGCTAGGTACCGCAATAACTGAAGAGTGTGTGCAAAAGTTCCAAAAAGATGAAAAGTGTATTAGCTAAGGAATTGGGGTAGCATTAATTTTGCCACTCTTGCATGTATTTAATATTAAAAATGCAATGCAAATAAATTAAACTTTTGAAAGTGAGTTCAAAACATCACTGCGATGTTACAGTGGTAGAACATTTTGATTTGCCTGGTCTCCACCATCAAGTCCTTATCCTGCCCATCATGTCTGAAAAGTGTCTTCTGCAATTCCCCTTTTAAAGCGTGCTCTCAACCGGCTCAGAAATTGCCGATCGCTTGCCCATCTTAGGTCTCTTCTTGACCCCTGACTGGGAATTTCTCGGACCACGGACGCTGCTTTCAGCAGGATCCAGTTAGCCCTTGGCGGTGGTCGGTATCTCCCAATACGTAAGAGCACCAGCTCTTGGGTTTGGTTCTCAGAGCTGCGAAGCATCCAACGCCGGCGTCTGGCTCGTGTGCAAGTAGCACTTTCAGGCCACGGCTGCTGCCGAGGTGAAAGCTTTTTGCTGTGCCATGGTACTAAGCGGCAGGGGACGATAACGACGCTGCTCCAGGAGTATTTTCAAGATGATCTCTAGAAACGATCTTGATGTCGGCACCGAAGTGCCATTGTACGGCCTCTGAAGTGGCCTGCGTTAATATGGGCGTGTGTTTGTCTGCTCACGTTCCCTCCAATTTGTTTCCTTGCAAGTTGCAAAACTACAGAACAAATGTTTCAAACAGAATTCTAAGATCTGAAAAGAATAACAACATAAGCAGAAGGCACTCACTGATGCCAGTAAATTCTTCATAGCTGTAACTTATTCATAAACATGAGCAGATAAGTATTCAAGGGGAAGAAAGGACTAATTTTTAACTGATTGAGGCAAAATTTCTTCACACAAAATATCCGATACAGCGCTCCTAGGCAAATCTGGTGATAAAGGTAAAGTGGTGTTTGAGAGAAGGAGTTGACACAAATTTAATGGAAATAGAGCGATCCCAAACACGCTTTTTTTATTTAAACAGAGGCATTTAGGCTGATCCTTATGGCATTTCCCTGGGTTAATAAAGGTGAGCCTCCGTGGCTCACAGGCAAGACGACAGTTCCAGAAACCAGCTTAGAGGGTCGCTCCCCTCGCCCCCCAGCCCAGTGTGTCAGGAGGAGCGAGGCAGAAAAAGCCATCGGGAAGCAAAGGACGTAGACGGCAGAAGGTAGGAGCGGGTGTGGGCATTGATTTGAGGTTATAAATAATGGGATTCATCCAAGTGTGAGGCCTGATGCTGCTTTAGAGTGGGATCGCTGTAAATCGGTGGCATGGTTACATTAGGCTAATTTCAGGCTATTAAACTTGTATCAGAAGGAGCCTTTTTTTACCTCCTCTTCTGAAGATGGTGTTGGAAGGCAGAACGTGCAGTGGTACACCGAGGAACCAGATCCCTGTTTGGGGAGCTCGCAGAGGGACACATTTACGGTTAAAGGCTTTTTAGCGTGGTGGTTTGTGTGCCGTGATGTCTGAGGCAGAGCAAACACCCGTCACCGTCTTTGCTTAAGAAGGGTTTCGCTGCGGGGAGCAGCCACTGCACCAGAGACCTTGCCGCTAAGATGCACCCACGGAGGCAAAAGGAAGCATCGCTGTTTCCCATTTTTATGGAGCAGCAATACGGATTTATGGATTCACAGCAAGTGACTTGCCCAGGGTTTTGTCTGATGTCTTTGGCCGAGCTGTGAATGAGGAAAACTGGTTTCAAGTCCCACTCCAGTCCGTGAACCGAGAATGTTCTTCCTCGCTCCTAATCAGATGGCAATTACAAGAGTAGAGCAGGAAAAGGCAAACTGGAACAGCGTGCCAAACCTATGCATAGACTTGTTAGCAATTTCCTTTCTTATTTAACTGCATAAATAATCAAATGTGAATATTGGAAAAGCTGAGATATTTCCCTTGGGATCTAGACCTGCCTTGCATGTTTAAAATATTTATATATTTGAGCTGTCAATTTTTCTAACTCTATCAAGGCTGAAACAACTATAGGGTCTGCAGATGAAAGATGGTACTTGAAAAGGGAAAGAAAGCAGTGTGTTAGGCCCATTTAATTTAAATGTGCTGTATTAAATCTAAAGCGCTGTCTCCGCTGTGTCCATGCAGTTTGGCTCCTTATTAGTATCACTAAGAAAGAAAAGATATTTTAAAGCAGGCATGGTTTGAGATTAAGGTAATTTAGGTTAGCGCAGTGGTTTAGAATACCAAGGCGCTTTTGTACTGATCTCATTGTGCTCTAAGGCGAGGAAGGAGGCTGGATATGTGACAGCAGTGCTTTGAAGTGATAGCTCAGCCAGTGCGATGCCCGTATCTCCTGGGAATACGGGAAGAGGTGTTACCTGGTGGTGCAGGGAGGAGAGAACAATGAAGGGCAACGCAGAGAGTTTGCCCTGAGACTGTAATAAGTAGGTCAGCTCAGCGCAGTCCTGCTCCCGATGTTTGTTCCGAGTGTTTTGATGGAGCGCTGCTGAGCTATACAAGCAGAGAACTTGGTTCTTGCCCGTCTGAAAAGCCGATGAGCCGCTGCGAGCCGTCAAACCTGCCAGGTGCTTACACACATTGCAAAACAGCTTTGAAAAACTCATCAGGGAAGAGAATCTTTTATTTGTTGGTGCAGACCTGGCAGATAACAGGGGAAGATGCGATTGTGTGAAGGGTTTTGAAGTCACCTCCTTTTGGTACAAAACAGCACCACTGTATTAACCCTGATGACTGAGGGTCCTGTAGCAAGGACCCTGGCCTTTGTTAAAGGCTAGGATAAAAAAAACTGAGATTGCCTTCAGTTTTGTTTCTTTGGGAGGTTTTTCTTTTTGTTTCTATGTTTGTATAGGACCTTTCATTATGGGGCACTGGCCTGTGATTGGAATTTCTACGTGACAGTTTAATAAAAGCAACGAGAGCTCATTTTGTGATTTAATAAAATCTCAGAGCCTTGGTATTATGAAGATGACAGTGCAGAATAATCTGTTGAGCTACTTATGATTGGGAGAGCATTTCTGCTCTGGTTCCACCAACCTTAGGATTTTACAGTGATTCCGGTGCTTAATGTTTTCCTTAGGCAGAAGAAAGGGAGCCCAAACACGTGAATATAATTGAATCGTTTAGATCTTTACTTATTCGATTACTGAGGGAAAAACAAGTAGATTTGGGTGATATAATGCTCCCACGGAGGAATCTTTGCTATTCTTACAGATGCTTTGTTTGTTTTGTTTCCTTTTTCATGTAAGACTTTCTCTGAACAGGCGAAGGAGAAGTTGCATGACAGCTGAGTAAGGATCTTGCTCATATTTAGCTGGGCCTTGTTGTAGAAGCAATGTCACAGGAAAAAACTGTATTTGCCATCATATTTCTATTTGGATTCTAAAATGGATGCTGAACAAGCACAGCATTTGTTCTCCCGGTATTTGCAATCCTCAGGGAGCTCAGCAGAAAACCTCAGGGAGCTCAACAGCTCTTTTTCTCTGCTGCTTGTCTTGTCTGTAGTCTGAGTCGTACCGAGGGAAAAAGACTATGTAGAAGATGAATGTAATCAGTGAAGCTTCCAGAGACAAACATTAGCAACACCACCATTCTCGATGAGTTACTATTTCTTTGGGTGAAAATATACCCCGCATTAGATAATGCTCTTTCAATAATTGCCTATTACAGAGGTGTTTTAAGTTAATGAATAACTAGTTTGGGGTTAGTTTTCAGAAGGGTTTGGTTTTCTTTCTCTGCTAGCATCTGAGTGCTGCCCATTAAGTGCATCTACGGAGCACTTAATGACAAGAAAATTGTTTGATGGAACCATCCTGTGTAATGAGGTATTTCAGCAATTTATTCCGTACAATATGTTAGCACCAAAAATTAGAACTTTGGGCAGGCTGGTGGGCAGGTGTGAAAACCTGTCGAGTCTCCCTGTAGACAAAATCTATTTACCATGGAAAAATTTCCTTAAGGATATGTTTTTGAGACTGTATGAAATGGAAGCAAAATGATGCACATTCAGAACAGGTCATTTAAGTATAAGTTATTTGACAAGATAAATTAAAATTTACCCTTAGCCTGCTTGACATGAGCTAAAAACTGGAATTTGAGGTCGAGTAGGCTATTTTAATTCAGAGAAGAAATTGGTTCTGAGGTCAGATATCCTTTGGATTCAGTCCTTAGTTGTTATGTATTACCTGAACTCCTGTTTCCCTCAGTACAGTTCGAATCAAGCAGCAGGGGATGGTTTCTTTGTTCACTTCTCCAGGCCTTTCTTTAACCAGCAATTTACCTCGAAACAGCCTCTCCTCCTCTTCTCCCCAAGGGCAGCCTCTCCGAGCGACACTGCCAGGGCTCCTCTGGGGCGATGGGTTTGCTTCCTGGTGGCCTAAAATGAACTCCACTGCTCCCATACTGCTGTATGCGACTTCTGTTTGGGGTTGTGTTCCCTCTTGGTTTAACTGCCTGAAACAGAAGATGGGGCTTGGTCCCATCTCATCTGAATGGAAGACAGCCCTGAAACCTTTCCGGTTGTCCTGGTTTCGGCTGGGATAGAGTTAAATTTCTTCCTAGTGCTGTGTTTTGGGTTTAGTATGAGAAGGATGTTGATAACACACTGATGTTTTCAGTTGTTGCTAAGTACCCTGCTAGTCAAGGACATTCAGTTTAAAAAAAAAAAAAAAACACAACACACAAAAACCAAAACAAAACAAGTGTTGGGAGGGAGCATAGCCGGGACAGCTGGCCCAGCTGGCTAATGGGGTATTCCATACCATGTGACGTCATGCTCAGTATATGAAGGGTAGGCGTGTTCCAGGAAGTAGCAATTGCTACTTGGTTGTCGGTCAGCGGGTGGTGAGCAATTGCATTGTGCATCACTCATTTTGTATATTCTATCATAATCATTATTATTTTCCCTTTTCTGTTCTATTAAACTGTCTTTATCTCAACCCACGAGTTTTTCTCGCTCTTACCCTTCCAATTCTCTCCCCGTCCCGCTGGGGGGGGGGGCGGGGAGGGGGGGGAGTGAATGAGCAGCCGCGTGGTATTTGGCTGCCTGCCAGGTTAAACCACGACACTGGTCAGTGGGGTTTTTTCTACGTTCCAGCCCAATAAAGGTCTATTCCCCGCTATTCAAGAGAGTATGGCAACTCTGTACGTTTCCACCACGCTCCTTGTGCTCAAGTCATAATGCTTAACTCAGATTTATTTTTCTTTTAATTTGCCTTTTCAATTCTTATCCTTTTTTTCCTCTCAGGTCATCTTTCTCACCTGTTCAGCCACGAAAAGCAGAAAGTGAAAATTAAGTCTCTGCCTCAGTTTTGTTCTGTATTCACATGAATCCAGCAGCTGGAGAATAAAGGCAGCAAATCCCGCAGCACTTGTGGGAGCTGGCAGCACTGATTGCAGCCGCCTTTGTTGCCTTTAAGCATGGTTCAAAGTGGTGGGAGGACAAGGTAAAAACAAACATAGGACATTTCCAGGAATTAATAGCTACACTGGACTGTCTTGAAAGATGTCTAGCCAGTATCCTTGAGAGAAGCTGTTAAAGAAATGTCTGTTGATACCTTGTTAATCTGACATGATGCAGAGCAAAAGCGAGTGTGCCTATTTTGCAGAAAAGGCGGACCAAGCGAGAGACCGCTGAAGGCGTGCGGTTTTGAAGGACAGGACACTTCAAGTTTCTTTATGCTTGTTAGACAAAAGAGGGCATAATTAGACTTCAGGCAGGCTCCTGTCCTAAAGAAATCAAGGGGGAGTTTCTTTATATGTCGGGTTAGCGACAGTGTCTCCTATAGCTATAAACCTACTCATGTGTTTCCAAGACCTGGTTGGCATAGGAGCTTGCTGCGAGCTTTGTGTGTCCACAGCTAGAGGCCTGGCGCTTGAACGGTACATCCATTTGCCGTTATTATTCCATTGTCATGTGGTTTTCGCCTATTATCGCTGCAGCCATGTTTTGAGATAAGTACTCCCCTCCCATGGATCCGTTGCTTTGCGGTGCGCATTTGGAGGTTGCTCATGCTGCATGTCAATGGGATTTAGGATGAAACAGGAGAAGTCCTGGGATTTTTGTAAGCCAGTTCCATCATCTGTCTTTTGTGAGCTTGGAAAGTTGTCAGTCAGCACAGAAAAAATATTGGCAAGCCTGGCTGTTCCCTTGCTGCTGAAGGGGTTTCTGGCAGGACAGCAGAAGTCATGCAGTGAATCCTTAAACAAGTCAATAAAGGCAAACGTGGAGGAGAACGTTGCAGTCAAGGGGAGGTTCCTCCTAGATTTTTGTGCAACCAGCTTCATTTTGTGGGCTACTGGTTTTGGGACCACCCAGCCACAAAGGACAAAGCAGTGCAGGATGTCAAAACTCACTTTCTAGGAATCTGGGCAGCGTTTTCACCAGGTTAATACCCTCAGCACTCCCTTAAGACAGTGCAGAGAAGCATGTGGCTACAATCTCTAGCAGTTAAATCATAGAATAGTTTGGATTGGAGGGGACCTTTAAAGGTCTTCTAGTCCAACCCCCCTGGCGTGGGCAGGGACATCTTCAACTAGATCAGGTTGCTCAGAGCCCCATCCAACCATAATAATAACCTGAATCAATAAATAACCTGAATCAATAAATAACCTGAATAAATAAAATGTAGTGAGGAAGAATTCATTTTAAGGTCAACTCTTACATACAGAATCTCTTGTGAGGGAAAGACAGGTATTGCTCTCAGAAGTTGGGCAGCAAACACTTCTGGATCTGAATGGTTGAAGGTTTTGAGCTTCTTTTGAGGCCACTGGTAGGGTTTCTGGGTCTGGGGTGTGAAAAACAGACTCGTAACCAACATTTGTAAGAACCAGTAGTGAACAGTTCTGTTATAAGGTAGCGTGTCTAAACAGCGAGACAGCGGTTACATTGGTAATGCTATGTGGGATCAGCATGAACCTGTAGCAAGAGAAAGAAGAATGGTGCTTTCTGTCATGTGCTATGTTAATAAACTGTCTTCAGGAGAGGCCTGGGACACATCCTTCTTGACAGGAGCCCAGGACCTCGCAAACGCATGGCTGAGAGCTTGAGGCAGAGCTGAGAATCTGCAGGAGCTTTATGGCGTTAAGTCGTTCTGCTCCTCCGTAAACCCACTTTCAAATGGTTTAATGCATTGAGAAACTGCACAGTTTGTAAAATAGTCTGTTGAACTAATTGAAGTTAACTTGCCACAAATTCTAGCTGCAGACAGGTCTTACAAGTCAGCTGTGACGTGGAGCTTTGTTCCTAACCTGACATAATGGCCACAGTGCTAATGGTTTCATGGGTCTGTGGCCACAGGAGACTTGTTTGGAGAAGAACACTTGATCACTTCTACAGTATGAACAAAATGTGTGTAGAAGAGGGTTTTCTTGGTTTTCTTTTTTTTTTGTCTGCTACTTTTTGGGATTATTTTTCCTTTGACAGGGAATTTTTAGACGGAAAGAAAGAAATCAATACCTACCAGAAAAATAAAATACCAAGGAGTGTGACTTGCAGCTGAATGAACAAATCTGACACTGACAATAGGTGGTGGTGTTCAGAAGTCACATAAATGCGAGGAAGACACGGCCACTCGTTTAAAGAGAGAAATCTCTCTGGCTGGGTACTAAGGAAAGCAAGCTGGAAAGCTCAGACTCATTGCACACAGCAGAGCGAGTGCAGCAGGGAGAATTTTTGAGCTCCCCTTTTACTTCTTCAGTGTTGGGGATTGTAGAAGCTGGTTTGGAGTACTCAAAGGCGGCTTTTGTATTCTTTCTGCTGTTTTGGGGATGTTTCATGCAACCCAGAATCTGGGCCAGCACATTCCAGCAACTTCAGTATTGTCACTTTATGCTATTATAGTAGCATTTCAAGCCTTCGGCTGAAGTCAAAGCCCTGTGCGAAATGAGGTGTTGCCAGCTCTTATCGTTATATTATCTTTTTCAAAGCCTCATCCGCTAAGATGAGCAGCTTTACCCAAGGTATGTGTTTTTACATATACTCTGCTCTTTCCTGCAGTGTTTAGACCTGAGAGGGAAAAAAAGGCTGAAAAGCTTAAATGTTAGAAGGCAAATTTAAGAAAAAAAAAATACATCTTTTGGTGTTGTCTTGTGTTTTAATTTTATACCGTATTCAAGCTTTTCTGAGACTTAGGGCTGGTGATAGCAGAGGCCGACCTTTCCTGGAAGGTCTTGCAAATACGCAGGACATAGAAATGAGGGAGCTGGACTGTCCTGGGTTGGAGTCGGGACTCTCCCTCCCCGCCGCATCAGTGTTAACATTTTTTGGTCTGTATTGGTCACAGGTCCATCAAAGTTCTTCCCTTCTGAGTCTCGTGCACTCCTGTCTACTAGGTTTCTAACCTTGCTATATATTGGGTCTGCCACACGGCAGTGATGACAGCGGGAGCGCAGGGAGCAAATCTTCCCTGCACCTCTTGTCTCTTGCCTTGACACGTTTTCTCTTTCTACAGGTCTGATTGTATAGCAAGCGTTTAGGGAGCGGTATGTGGACAGTGGCATTATTGCTTGGGCAATTGCCGTGCATTTTTGATGTTAAAAAGTTTGACTTGCATCCTAAAGACAAGGGTAAAAGAGATTAGGTAATATATGGTAGATTAGGTAATGTATGTAACTTTGCTAATGTCAAAGAGGACCCTTGGAAGGGACAAAGTATGTCCACGGAGGCACATCAAATATGTGTTAAAATACATTTTACAGGATATTTTTCTTCCGTTTCCACAGTGGATTGTTATCATTCTCTTCCTTCTGCGAAAATATAATATGGGCCAAAACCCGAGCTGGTGTTAAATGGTGCAGCTCCAGTAAATGCAGTGGAGCAACTGACCTCTTTGACTTGGTTATTTTGGTGGATAAAGCAGTGAAATTAATTGAAAAATAAGAGAATGAGAGGAAGGAAGGGGCTTTTCTTGCAGTCTTTTAAGCAGATTGAATTGCAGCTGTGACAGTTAAGGCCACTTGAACCAGTTCCTCTAAATTGCGCCTGTCCTGCTTACAGGATGGTATGGTTTATGCTGCTATTTTCCAGTGTGTTAAAAATGTTCATATCATTGCGTAGAATGTGAAACTTATCTCTGTGCAGCTGCGCCAGGTTAAATCCTAGTCTAAATCCTCAAGTGCTACCTTGACCAATTAAGTGGTACTTAAGTGGTATCAACATAGATGGTCAGCATAAAGTAGTGTCCAGGTTAATAAAGAAGTAGCTTTGCACCGTGCTCCAGCGTTTGAGGCATTGACTTCAGCAGTAAGCAGTTCTACTGAGTGCCCACCTGAGATGCCTCCAAATGAGCGGGGTGTCTTCAACACCATGTTGATGCAAAAGTTGGGCTAATGTAAAATATCTCCTTAGGTATCTGAATTGCGAGTTCTGTCCGTCTTGTCGATCTCAGCTAGATGTTTGTCTTTGGTATCTGGCAAATGTTTTGGCACAATCAGCTTGAAATGTTTCAGTGATTCTCATTTGGAAATTTCTGCTATTGACTCCTTCCTTGAAAATTATCTGTTGTAAGAGGAACCAAAAAAATCCTACTGTCATACTATTCCTGATTTTATTATTATAAGTTTTCTTCCAGTAAGATGTTTGGCATGGAAAATTATTAACTTTTCAATTCCAGAGCTCCAAGATTTCTGAGAAATTTGAATTCTAGCCTTGTGTCCTTTCTTATTTACTATGGATCACACAGATGGTTGATGAATTGCAAACACTGAATAGTGTGTGTTCTCTGGGACTCATTAAAACTTGGGACCAAGGTCCTGTTTTTATTTACCTTGTCTCCAAAATCAACAGTGCTTTAAATAAAATCTTATGACAGCATTGCCAGCAACATTGAGCATTCTGTCATCCCAAATGAATAGGAATTGCAATTGTTTTGTGATTTTCCATCTAACAAAAATTAGGTCCATGTCCTAAATGAAAGTTCATACTTGACGTACCTTTCTTTTTCTGTCCTCCCTCTCTGACGTTGAGCCTGTCGCCTGTTAACATTGCCAAGATACACTGAGTAGTCACAGCAGTTTGCCATCAGTCCACATTTTTCAAAGTCTTCTCAGACTTTTAGGTCATCAGTATTCATGTAGGTGTAATCGCACCTGCAAAATTTGAATTACCACGTTGATAAGTCTGTGACAGAAATGGACTGTGACTGAATCTGGTACAAAATTGATAAGCCCTTGCGGGGAAGAATTGGATAAAAGGGAGAGACCTGCTAATACACACTTGTTTTGAACTGGGCAGATATAAAACAGGTCTCCTTGACATCCCCATTCCTGAGGCATCATTCAGAGACCATTTACATCAAGAAATGGAACCTCTGGGTGTCCAGTTACTAAGTTGTTGACCCCCACCCTGAGGTGGTGGTCTCTGCCAAGAGATTTGTTGGAATTACTTAGGGGCTTCTGAGTGCAGGCAAGGACATCACTCGTTATGTGTGAAGGTAGCTTGGATTGCCCCTTAGGAAACACTGCTAGATTTTCCTGTTTAAACTCCTGCTTAAAGTAAATGAAGAGTCTCAGTAATCCTAAGGAACATGCAACCTCACTGATAAACTAAATATAGGATTTATTTCATGAGTTCATTAAAACACATGGAAACACAGCGCTTTTCTGTTACTTCAGATGCATACTACTAATCTTACAGTTATAACTGCCTCAATTAAAAAAACCTTCTGACCTGGAGTTCTTTAAGGGCATAAAGTATATGTAGCTCAGACCTAAACTGTTAGCTATTTGCAACAGGGATTATTTTTTCATTGTTGCAAATGTTGAAAACTAAAAAAAAAGATGATTAGTACCAATTCTAAAAAAGGTTGTAATTTTTAACGCACCGGTGTCTTCCAGCCCACAATGCTGGGCGCAAGCAGTGTCTTCCCGTTGCATCTCAAATATAATGAACTATGCACGAAGAACCCCCAGGTATACTTATTATTGCTGATTATATACTTTGTGTTTAATGAAAGGGTCCTGTCTCCTGTCAGAGGGTTTAATGAAATGTTAATTTTTGCTACTAATCAGCTTGAAACATAATAGCAGCAGCTCACTAACAAATCAGTGAACTTTGTGTTTGCCCTGGACTGGTTTGGAAGATTTCCAGGTTCTTCCTAGTACAATTCATCTGTCTTGCAGACTACAGGAAAGTAGCAGCTCAGCAGAACACATATAAATCCATCACATTTCGAGCAGTGTGTAACCAATTAAATACTTACCCTAGTTTTATTTTAGCCTTAGAAATGCTTTTTATCATTGCAGGTTTTCTTCTAACCAGCCCTGCAAAGGTTATTATGTACTCTTGAATTCTCTCCTGATAAATAAAGATGATGAAATGCTCTGTCAAATATAATAACTCACCTACCGAAATCCTGCCTCTCACAAGTCACACCGTCTTTCTGAACACCGCTTAATACTTGGAGTTCCTGTGGGCCCCAAAATCTTCTGAGATCTTTGAAAATCTTAATGCGAAGTCTGTGTATTTCAAGGAAGCTGCAACACCTCTTTAAGTCTGTATGAAAAACCCGTATGAGGTGGTGGGAAAAAAATGTTTGCTTAAAAGAATGTTTGCTGGGTTCCTGCATTTCAGTCTAATTCAGGCACATTACCTTCAAGTTAATACCGGTTTTCAGGATCCATTGAAACTGCTGAAGTAGTCGATGTTATTCAGGGAGGGAAGGGTGGAGGGAGGAAAAGAATTGTTGGGTTGCTTTGGTTTCTTTCCTCCACAGCTTTGGATGTTACATTTCTTTGGATTGCTGAAGTACCTTAGGCGTGTTTTCTTGACTAAACATTTTGTAAGAATATCTAATTGAAGGTTTTCTACGTGCTTGTGTATCAAACTTGAAGCATCAGCCAGTGGATTTTTAATCTTTCACAAGCTGCGTGGTTCAGGGTTTCCTGAAGATCTTGCATTCGGATGCTCGTGGCTGTAGATATTGTGTGGAGCTCCAACCGTGTGCAGCATCTCCACAGCCCCTCCACTGTACGTAGAAGAGGCAGGTTTCAATTATACATTGGGTTTACACCAAGAAAATGCAAAGTAATCCTATATCAGATTAGTACTTCTTTCTCTGTACTTACTTCAGCAGAGCTGCATGTTGCTTTTTGCACCCTATGCAAGAAGAATTCCCGGCTCCAAGGAACTTGGAAACTGGTAGAGGTGTGACATAGTAGTTCACCAGCGACAAATACGCAATAGCAAGCAGCTAGGCTGAAAATTACGTTTACCAGGCAAAAGTTGTAGCATCACGTGCTGTACATCACGTGAAGTAATTGCTGATTATGGGAGAAAGCCAGATTTGTGCTGGAAGTACAGATACACCAAAAGCCTCTAAGTATTAATGATGTATGGGTTAATTATCTCGGCTATTGCTAAATAGCAGTCTCGTGCCATTGGTGTTATCAGCCATTCTTTGTTCCGACAGTGTGTTCCTTTTAACATGTTTTTCATTGATTACTACTTTTTAAAATCTGAACGGTTAAATGGAATTTTCACCAGGCAAACCTGGGTTGCTCTCTATTGACTGAAATGTCAACCAATCTCTGATGAAGGACTAAAATAAAAAGGTCAGCTTCTTGCCCATGCAGCCCTTCAAAACGTAGCGAACGCACAGGTTGGTCGGATTCTCAAAGCTTATCTTTCTGAATAACGCGCGCATTTCTGTAATGTTGAGTTGCGAACTCTTGCAGTGTTTTACTTAGTACCTTTCCTTCTGGAGTCAGAATCTCACCTGCTGCTGTTTGGGGTTTTTTTCTTGTTTGAGTGAATGCTGAGATCTGTGTCCTTCTGGAGCTGAGAGAAGCCTCAAAATCCAGTCCCTCGTATCCTAAGGGCTCAGAGTGATTGCACTTAGGGACTTCTTCATAGCTGAAGTCTTCGGTGAGTGTGTTTTCCACGGGCTTTGGAAATTTGTAGTCTCCAGGAGTCTTTCTTTGAAGTACTTTGAAGCTTGTAGGTGAGAGCCGAGTTTGACCGAGTCCTGCCTTTGAAGCATGGTGGTATTTAAGGCGTTACCTAAAGCTGTGGCCAACCAAGCATGCAGAGATAAAATAAAATCAGGAAGGTGACAACTGAAGATATCGAGTAGTTGAGGTAGGTGAATTTAAGGCAAGGAGCAAGGAAGGAGGACTGAAAGCTCCGGTTTTAAAATGGCAGTCTTGAAAGGAGAATTGAAGCCCTAGAGATAATGATTGATTGACCTGATGTTATTTAACAGAGAGTACCAAAAACTGTAAGAAGTTGAGAAATTGAATTGATGACCTGGAAAACAAGCTCAGATTAAGAAATATCGTGATGATGAGGTTGCTGTAAGCCTGAAGATGAGTGAAGCTGAGGTGGTTCCTGTTTTTTCCACCTGTCCTTTTTTCTGCTAGTGCCTTATGAAGGAGGCTCGAGGTTGGATAATTCTGAACTCTCTGATGTGTCAAGCTGCCTTCTGTCTCTGTAGGAGGACACGCGGTGATAAAGGAACATCACCATGAGTGTTGCTGGTGGCATGTGTGGTGGAAAACAAAAATGGCTTTGTTATGTTTTTTGTTTCCTAATTAGCATGTAAATACAAGTGTATTATCTATGGGGAAAATATGATTGTGCTATAGAAACCAGGCCTGTCCTTCCGTGTTAGGAAATTATGTTTATTCAGGCAAAGCTGAAAAATATATGCCAGACATCTGCTCCGCAATGTATTTCCTGGCTGTTTGTTGGGAGGCTGGTGTCTTAGCTGGCATCATATTTGGCCCGATCTTCAGCTACTGTTCTAACACTCGTTTGGAAAGAGGGAGTGGGAAGCAAACATGATTTGGAGACATCTTTCTGCTTCCCACAGTTCAGGGCCGTGGAACGTTTTTATGAACTCGGGGTGGTGTTGGCCCCAGAAGGCAAGGGAGGCACAAACCATCCTCTGTAACCAGCTTCTCAGCATGTCCTTGGTTTGCTCCTCACTTCACCTGGAAAGCGGGAATGGTGCCAAGAGGCAAGTCCTTACATTAGCTGTAGAGGTAGCCGTCTCTGCGAGAAAGAAATTATTGGGGCCTGTTTTTCTGTCATTTTGAGGCTGAGTGTTACAGGGAGATCTTGGTGTAAATGAAAAACCACCTCATTATCTGTTATCATTCCCATCCTTTTCGTACTATGGTCCCCATCTAATTTTCCCTGGGTTCGAATAATTGGACAAACAAGAATTTGCCCTCTCGATGTGAGCTTTGAGCTTTTGTCTCGTCCCCACTTTTCTCTCTCTGGCTGCTTCAGTCGTTTCATTTTAAAGTTTGGAGTGCAGTAGCGTGTTTGCAGGGGAAAATTGAGGCTTGACTCTTCGGTTCCTTATCGTTTCTTCTGGATCTCACACTGATGCACTGAATGTCTTTGGGCATGTCACAGAGTCTCTTTTGGGTAATGCTCCTGTGACCATAAAAACGAGACCAGTCATTCTGCCCCAGAAAGCAATTTAAGATTTAATTAATACTTGAGGGCCACGCTGCTTCAGTGAGATGAACAGTAAGGTCTGGTAATTTCAGTAGGTAAGTGTTCTACGTTTGCCGCTGATTAAAACACCGATTTGATATTAAAAAAAAAAAAAAGGAAGAAAGAAAAGAAAAGAAGGAATCCAGAGTTAAACTGATGCCGAAACAGCCTTCCATATTCCTTGGGTCTCTTTTATAGTTAGCATTAAATGCAAATTGGTGGAGCCTCAGAAATAGAAATAGGTAATGAGAAATCGGATATATTTTCCTCCCTCTCACCTAAAAATACCTGTGTGTGGGGAGGGTTTTCTGTGGAATGATTAAATGTGTTCATCAAAGTAATAATAATAGCTAAGGAAACACAGGAAAAACAGTGCTGGAATTAAGTGAGTGTCTGAGTATTTGTGTGGCTTCTGTGTGAAAGCAGTATTTATTACCAGCTTTTTCCTTTTAAGTTTATTTGCTCTTTAGAACTCATTTGAAAATCAAAACTGGATGTTTTCCCCTGACATGCTGCTTTTGTTCTGAAGTTCTCTGTTCCTGCTAGATAGATTTCACAGTGCCTAATTTGCTTCTATGAAAGGTTTTTAGCTTTTTGGAAATCAAAACCCCCGAGGGAAGATGGCTGGTGTGTGGTGTTGCAGAAGGACTGTGCTCATCACATAGCGACCAAGAGGGCGTCTCCAGCACTAAGGTTTTAAAAGGTTTTAATTAGAAACTTATACTAGTAATGGATTTTCTAAAATCAGTCCTCAAAAATTCCCGCTGTGGTATCTGTGGCCACATTTTCAGATTGCTTGGTTTTGGTTTGGTTGAGTTTCATTTTCATTTGTTCTTTAATTTGGCCATTTTAATGCCTAGCAGGGAATTGACTTTTTTAATTATGCATTACTCAAAATGTACAGGACATGCTACTTCTAATTGTCTCATTTCTCCTGAACAGCCTGCCTGCCTTGTTCTGACCCAGTTCCGTTGTTGCTCTACGAAGCCAGGGTTGAAGCATCAAGAGAAGAAACGTTGCCTTCCCTTCCCTTTGGCACTTGCGGCCATTTCTGCACAGCATTTTCTCATTGGCCATAAATCAGGATGTGAGCTTCCTATAAAGATTACTTTAAAAACAATCTGAAATATGACATATTTATGGGATCATGACCATAGTACTCTGATATGAGGAGGAGTTAGTTTCCTTCATTTTTTTTCTTGGTAAATGAGAGTGGGTTCTCCTTTCAGTAAAGTATGCTTCATGATGTATGGAACAAAGCAGGCCAGTAATTTAGTTAAGATGATTTATGAGAGCCATACATCCAACTATTTTTCCCCTTCCTCTTACGGTGTGGTGCCAGGAAGGCTGTAAACAAATCACTGACCTTTCTGTGAGTGTGTAACCATTGACCTGAGGGCTCCTCCGTTTGATTGATCCCGTATTTCCTGGCAGTGCGGAGGATGCTCTGAGAGGAGGGCGAGTGCTCTTGTGCCGGTACCATCTCTGTGTACGTGGGGGCTGTTTACATTTTGTTCGTCCTGTTGCAGCCCTCTTCACTGCATGAGACCTGCCTGTCCTTTTCAAGTGAATTGCTTGGGTTTTAATAAGGGCAAGTCAACTTCCAATTCAGAGAGAAAAGGTTTCCTGCCTAAAAGAGATGGTTACTGTCTCATTAATAATATTTTTCATTTCACATGTGGCCTTGAAGCACATTACAAAGTAATATGAATATCGTAATTGCCAGATTACGTAAAGTGACTTGTCTATGGTGACCCGGCGTATCAAATCACGGAACAAACCCGGTGTTCTGCCTACAAAATCAGGGACTTAGTAGCAGGTCATCCACGTCCAGCAGCGCAGCGGCTTGCTGCCGGTGGGTGACATTAGCATGTAAAAGCAGAACGAAAATCTGTTTCAAGGGTGACCCTAAAATGAAAAGGTGGAGTGGCAGCAGATACTGAGCCAAGCCCAGCCTAAGCTTAGGGGGAATTCCAAGTGCTCAGCAGTCGTGCAGGTAAGCCTGCTGTGTCAGAGATGCCCTAAACGTATTTGAGCACAATATTGGAAAAGAATATTGGGAGGGGGTGCTTTTCTCCCTCTTTTTCACGCGTACCGTCTCCTTAATTAAATCACCCCCAAGCAGAGCAGATTGACCCAGCCGAGGAGAGTTGAACAGACGACGGCTGGGACGAGATGTCTGCGCTTGCCTCGTTCTCTTACAGTATGACCCTTCGCGCTGCGCAGGCCTTGACATGGGGCCATGTGCCACTGCAGAGGCATCAACGTAGTCCTGGCTGTAGGGAAGAATCAAGGACGTCTGATCTTTTGATTTTTTTATGCTTATGCTGCTGCTAAGAAAGGGCAGTGAGAGAACCACAGAGAATCTTCTGACGTAGCGTATATTGCTATTGTGGACTCCGTGCAGTCTATCCGTAGAGCGTCCACAGCAAAGGCACTGTCATGTGTCTCTATGTAGCAGCTATTTTGAAGGAATAAAACTTACTCCACGGTGCTCACAAGCAATTGCTGATTGTATGAGAGGTTACGGAGAGAGACGAAGCAGTTCTAGAACATGAACAAATGCTCCGTGTGTCTGCTGCACCCAGAAGGTTGTCACAAGCTCTTTTTGCTTCATTGGTAGCCTGTGATGAATTGATCCCCTCCATGATACAAGTTCTTTTTCTCTTTGCTTGAACTTTCACCTATTATTCTTCCCTCCTACTCTGTGCGTTTCCTTTAGTGCCGTGGCATCGGTGCATGTGTTACTTGGGCTCTGAGCACCCTGATCTGGTTGGAGATGTCCCTGCCCACAGCAGGGGGTTGGACTGGATGACCTTGAAAGGTCCCTTCCCACCCAAACTGTTCTACCATTCTACTTGCCTGATCCCGCTGCTGATGTGCGAGGTCTAGATCACACCGGGCATGTGTTTACCTGTGATTAATGAGCAAAACTCTGTTGAACGGTAAAGCCATTTATATAGTCCACCATCTTAAACTGAATACCCCACGTGATAACCTGACCCATCTAGTTTGCGCAATTTTTTGTTACGTATTTCTTTCATTCTCCAAGTCAAAGCCTTACACGTGTGTCTCGTGCTGTGAGAGTTGTAGACTTTACCAGCTCATTTCACAAACTTCGTTGCAGCTTTTTCCTCACCCATCATATTTCTAAATTACTTGCACATAATTTATTTAATACCTATACATTTTTTCCATAATTAAAGCATGTAACATGAGTTATCTACTTTCACCAATTACTTATCTCTTTTATTCATAGCCATTCTCAAAAGTCTTCCTCCTAGCCTTGTTTCTCCTTCAGTCTTAAAGGTTAATTGCAATTATGAATTTGTTTCCAACCCACCATATCAGGAAATTAATTATAAAACATATATCCTCTTCCTAATAGGCATTGACCACTCCAGGTTTATGGGATAAATTATTTTCTCCTTTGTTGTAAGTAATCTCTGTTCAGCAGTGGGGATGAGGGACGTGGAGGGCGAAGAGACTTGTGAACACCCTCATCCTACTTCTGTCAACCGGGCAAAAGGCTGCAAGCTCCAGGGCTGATTGGGGAGCACTTTTGTGGTGTTTGGCTGCCCGGCCATGGCCTCTCGGAACCAAGAGGGATGCAAGAACCAGCTCAGACTTTCTGTACCTCTGAAAACGGTTAACTTCTGAGTGATTGGTCAATTTTATTGGACAGGATTGACAGATAGCAAGATTGCATCAAGCTTTTTCTACTAATAGATCAGTCTAAACAATTTAATTATTAAAGATACTGATTGAGTATCCTATTGGCAAGAAAGGCTGGGCAATCTGGGAGTTAAGGTGAGAAAGAGAGGGGGAGGCAGAACGCGTTTGTAAATGTTGAGTCATGTCACTGTATCAGGAGACGCTCTTCAGTGACCACCTTTGCTGCGGCTGCCTGTGTGACCACCTGCAATTTTTTTTTTTTTTTTTTTAAGAATGTGGGACTCAAATACATAGAGTCGTTAAGAGTCTGAGGGTGTGTCTTACGGTGGTTCTGGAAATCTTTCCTGCAATATCGTCTAGATCAAGAAAATTAAAGTGCCCAGATTTTCGAAGGCATGTGTGATTCTGTGCTATTTTGAAAATCTTGCCTTTTGCGCCATAATGATTCCTCACGCAGTGGTGAAGGCTAAATGTGTGACAATCTGTCCTTAAAACTGCAAGCTAACTTTTTACTTAACTTTTAATTACAGTGCTTCCTGTGGTGGTTGGTTTTTTTCCTAGGAGACTGTTTTTATTGTTTGTCTTGTATCAAGAAGCATGCATTAGTAGGAGCAATAAGGGCAAATGCAGGGTTGAAATCGGAAAGGCCAAGGTGCTGAAGAAGTTTCAGCATTGAAATCAGTGGAAGTAAATGTAGTCCTGTCAGGATAATTAGTATGATGAGTAAAAGTGACCTTTATAGCAGGGAACATAATTGCATTGTCATGGCCCATTATTTGACCTTCTATAAACCATCCTTCAATACTGCTAATGAGTACTTCTGTGTGTGCGTGTTGACAGCCAGGACATTGCTGGGAAATAAGTGGCACCTAGAAACCAAGCAAAATATTAAGTACAGGGTATGCTTATTATTTATAAAAGATCCCTATTAATATAGTTCCTCCGTGGCGTAGTAATTGGTGAGAGCTTTACAGGACTTGTTTCCCCTTTCTCGTTTGTGGAGCCTAAGGTTTCTTCTTTGTAACCCCCTAAAGCCAGTTGTTTTAGTATGTGCTACTGAGATCTTTAAAAAACAAACAAACAAAAAAAGCCCTTAGCCTATGTGTTTTTCAAATTAAAAGTAATTCAGTGAGACCTAGCTGCACACTCCTGCCCGAAGGATTGGCATTGTGATCTTATTTTTTCTAGCTTACGAGTTAATGGTTTGTTCGTGGACTTTGAGTAATGTTGTAATTTACCTCAAGACATGAATTTTGATGCCATCTTTTTCAAATTCATGAAAGAAACCTCTCCTCTGAATTTTTTCTTCTGCAGCTTCTTAGTGAGAGATAATCCTTTATTCAGACCAGAAGGAATCATTTTGATAACCAGCTTCTGCATCCCCTGAAACAGGGGCTAGAAAACCTTCCCTCCTAACATCTGCCTTACACATACTTAATGTCTCTGAGCGCCCTTGAATGTATTTTAGAAAGAAAGCAAGCCTTGATTTAGGACTCCAAGTGACAGAGAATTTGCCATTTTCCTGACTACACTATGTGAGTAGTCGATTGCTTTCAGAAACCATTATCTTTTGGCTAAATTTATCTATCGTGGTCTTCCAGGCGTTGGCTTTTGTTTTACTTAATTTGGGGGTCTCGGCTATTGTGGTAGATCTCTCATCAGAGATTCTACAACCTCAGAAGAAGCAGCTATTTCAGTGCCTCCTCAACTATAACTTCTGCTGCTCTCTAACTTGCGTGTATTTCGGTATAAAATAAGCTCTACCTATGGGTCTGGAAAACATCATTTTTGAGGGCAGCATTTTTTAGTATTTATGTAAGCACATAAAATATTTATATTTATAATTTTTGCATATATATATTTGAAGGCTGTTTTGCTGCATCCCTTCGAACACAGCTGCGTTCAACTTCTCCGTATGAATCGCGTTTTCAGTACGTTCGATGATTCTTGTGGCCTTACTCCGAATCTAATCAGTTGGCCACTAACTTCTTCCAGCTGGTGCCAAGAGATTAATACACTGCTCCAAGTCTTACGAAAGCTGAGCAAATGTCTTCCTTTAAATAAGTCACCACTTACACTCTTCTTGAATAGAGATTGAGCTTCTCGGCTGTCCATAGGAGAATTGTTACATGATCAAGCTCTGAGCTTTCCATAGGCACAGCAGGCAGCGACTGCGCTGATGTCAAAAATCATCCCTGATTCTGAATTTTGGTGTCAAAAATGTGGAATTAGAAACAACACTCTCCATTTCCCGTTTTAGGCACAACCACGTTAGGTGGCTTACATTTCATTATGAGCTAAGAAGCAAAATAATACTGCCAGTATATGCACTTGCCAAATACTGTATTTATCCTGTAAAGCATTAAAATTTAATGGCTGTTAGATCTGTCTTGCCAGTGCAGTTATGGCTGTTGTACGTACAGCCTTCTGTTCTAAAAACCTGCTAAATCCAATTATTGTCAGCAGTTGTCTTCTGTCTTGACTGTGTATCACAAGCACCGCTGTTTCTGTGTGGTCACTTGAAGGACCAGAGAAGAGGAAATTAGAGGAGTAATTAGAATATGTTGAACAGAGGTTGCTGAAATTCCTACCCATCTGTTGGGAGGTTGCCTTGGTTTTATTCAGGCAGTTTTCATAACTCTGACTCTTCTGGCTTACTTAATGTGTTTCAGAATTAGTTGATGACCATGCTGTTGCTGAGAAGATCTGTGTAGCCTTTGTGAGTACGGTTGAAGCCACTGCTTACTCTCATTATAGAGATTTACAAGACAAAAATTTTGTGTAAGACGCACAGCAGAAATTCAGGAGATGGGACTTTGGTCCCTGACTCTGCTGCAAGGTCAGTGGCTGTATTAATAAATTCCTTTGAGCTTTATATAACCCCTAGAAGATCCAGAGAAATGGTCTTCTCACCTAATGCTTGCCTGTCTTGTCTAGGATCGCTCGTAGACTGTAGTTGGTTTAGGTCTTTTCACCTATAGAAGATCTGAACATCTTCATACTGTTTCTCGTTATCCAACCCTTGGTGACTGTAGGTGATATTTTGAGATGTGGCTAGCTGACAGTGTGTAGATAAATCTGTCACTTTTGCTGTGAATTAATTTCCAACCATTAAATGGTTCTGTATCTTTGTTGAGAGACCTTTTTTTTATTTTCCAGCATGCTCTTAGAGCAACCATTCCACCTCTGTTATTGTTCTAATAAACTTAAAAATTTTAAGCATTTTCGTTATGAAGTGTTTTTTTCCTTTTCCTCTTTTTTCTTCCCCTCAAGCAGTGAGATTGCGTTTGATTGATTTCCTAACTTCGAGCTGTTTTAGACCTTGCCTGTACGAGAACAGATTGCTAATAGCTATACTAGCAAACCTCCCAAGAAACATGGTCAGCGTAGCTGAGACAGGCAAAACAGTGCTTCTGCTGGTAGTTTTACAGGACTCTCCAAATAACGTAGGTCACGTCAGTAAAAAAATTCCTTGCTTTAGCGACATAACTAGGTTAATGATTTTTGACAGTTTAAAAACAAAAAGGGAAAGAAATTGTTATATTCTGTAGGATGTAGACTGGAAAAGTTTCCCAGTGTATTATACGGCTGTAGAGCGCTTTGCATTTTTCCTAGCGACCACCATTGGGAAGAATTTTTTTGTGCTCAGTACTTTCGCATTTGCAGAACTTAAGCTGTGGTGTACGTCACCTGGGGGATACAAAAAAGGCAAGTTCTCCAAGTCCTTTAGTTTTATAGCCGCTAAAATGGAGGATTGGGAGGGGGGATGTGAGATCGAGACCATCAGTAGTAACTCAGAATATTGGCTTTCCGGGTGCAGCGAGACCTTCAAGACATTTGGCACATCCAGAGCTTACGAAGCATGACTGAAGGGTACCTTCTGGAGCTTTCATCACCCTATATATTTGAAGCCATGTGATGGTTCTGCTATGGTGCTAAGCATTTTTGCAGAGCACGGAAAGCTGTTTCCACTGAGGAGGCAGATATAGGAGGTCGGAATATCTAACTTTCACTGGGTTCAGCAAGACTTGGGATTAGTAAAATCTTCGTGGATCTTGGGTTAGGTAATTTGCACAGGAGAGGAGTAAGATAGTGCTCAATATTGACAACTTATTTCCTGTATTACATCTGTTTCTTGCATTACAAACTCTTTATTGACTCCTTTTACTGACTTCGCATACCAGACTAATTATGCCCTTCTTGTTGACTGCATGCCCAACGGAAAAGAAACTCTCTCTGCTTCTGCAGTGTCTCCCAGTGCTCAATCCTAAATGGAATGTCTGGGTAGTTCCACAATATGAATGTTTACAGCTAATACTAACCTCAAAATTGTGGTTTTCTAGTCCTGCTCATTTATAGCCAGCTGTTCCATCTGAAAAAGACAATAACACGGGTGTTGAAAACCTGTCTCTGTTCTATTTAGCATCAGGTGGTCTGGAAAAGTCATTAATTTTTTAGTGGTACCTGGGATTGTGTGGGTGGTGTGCTGGGAATTTCAGTTTTCTCACCTTGCATTGAAAGTGAAAGCTGGCGTTTAAAATGTATTCTAACAGATTCAACAGTTTTCCCTGTGCAATCAAAGATATTAATTATTGAGCCTATTTTCAGAAAAGTGGTTTTTAATGGCAATTTATAGGGATGGTAAATGATTTTGATTTCATATCTGTAGAGGATGCCAAAAGATAGGTTGCTTAAGGCTTGAATATTCAGTGTAATGAGGCCCTGGGGGATAAATAGCAACAGTCTGAGCACCCTCGCTCTGCATTGGAAAAGACGCGGGACGTGCCTGTCGAGAGAGGGGCCAACGCCGATTCATTTGCTGAGTGGCGGCTA
Source organism: Calonectris borealis (assembly GCF_964195595.1). Lineage (NCBI taxonomy): Eukaryota > Metazoa > Chordata > Aves > Procellariiformes > Procellariidae > Calonectris > Calonectris borealis. The sequence goes on along the minus strand of NC_134338.1, from coordinate 547,642 downwards.
CTCTGCTGACAGAGCAGTGGCAATATTCTGCATTGATCGTGCGGAAGTTGCTCAGCAGCAGTCAGGAGAACTCATTCCTCACACTCGGTGAGCTCTAGCTGTCTTTAAGGGTTGTCTTTCTGGCACTCGGACTTCTGTCAATCCCAGTATTGATGCTGTTTTACGAACAAAGCGCCTGTACAATGTGCTGCAACTCGGACGGAGTGGAAGGGACGAGGTCCTCTGCCATCACCAAAGTATTGGAAGTACATCCAGCACTTACAGTGATGTCTCCATACTTGGGATACAAACTAACATGAATGCATAATTGCTTATTTTTTATCTGTTTGGGTTTTTTTTATTTGTATTAGGCGATTATTACTTTACAAGGCAAAGAATTGGAAGAGGAAAATCAATGTACATGCCTTTGCAGGAAGGTGCAAGCCAGCAGGTGTGTCTAGAGGGGAATAACGTGGGCCAGCAGCAGCATCTGAACTGGTCCCTTGGGCAAAAAGACTCTCCTCTTCAGAAGGAGAACGCTCAGGCTGGATCCTGAACTGAAAATACCCGTCCCGTATTACAGGAGAAAAATGTTATAGGAGAGGTGTAAGCCATATAGTTTGTCTGAAGGTTGCGCATAGATAAATATTTTAAATTGCCTAGTGAAAGAATAGCTGAGCTCTTCCCACCGTTAGCATTGACCTTGAGGGAAGAGAGGATGGACTCTTGCACCGGTTAGCAGCTCGGCTATTGCTGAAAATCATATACCCTTAGACTAAAGTTGTTTTGAAACAAGGAGTCTCTCTTAGCCCAGCAGGCCTTTATTATTGCAATAATAATGTTAGTAATTCCTTCTTTAGTTTGATATCTTTCTAGTGATGTAAAATTCCTGCCATGCTTTTTTTCCTTTTACGTTTATATGCCTTTTCTTTTTGGATTAAAAATTTCCCAGATTCCTTGGCTATACCGATGAGCCGGTATTGCTTAAGTGACTTGTGAACCACACGAGAATACAGCCCAGTGCCGTCGGAGTGGTTCACCGAGTCAGCTAAAGGAAATAAAATGCTAAACCCAAGGAAAAAAAAAAAAAATTAGTATCTAAAATGTGGAGTCGGACACGTTGTGAGAAACTCACTCATCCAAAGAGGGGGAGAGAACCTTGAGGCAAGGCTGAGGACTAGTCTAGGTGGAGTTAGAAGTCTCTCTGCTTCCAGTTATTTGCATATCATTAACATGTAGCAAACTTGAGTTTGAATGTTACGAATTCTAACAATTCCTATCCTCCTTCCAGTCACAGTGATAGCAAGAGAGATTACTGCTGAGACTATGCAGAATCAGTCCACTGTCCTGGGATAAACTGTGAATTAGCGGCTCGGGGATTAGCTGCCATGGATCAAAAAATACCCCGGCCAAACCGCGGGGGTCTCTAGGCTGCACCCCGTTATTAAGGTGATTTAGGAGCCAGGGTGACACTGAAAGTCAAGGTCGTGTGCATTTGTTGACACAAAAATCAAGGCACAGAGGCAACAGATATTCCCAGCAAACTTGGCTTTTGAGGTCTGTTGAGGAAAAACATTCTGTGTCGGCGCTGGGCACCCTGCTTTGCACCGCCGGCTTTTACACCTTTGGTGTTGCGGTAGGCACCGCAAACCCGTGACTGTGTCGTTACCCGTGGGAGCTCCTGCGACTTCGAAGGCATTTGAGGATTGTACGATGACTTGGGGAGCTGGGTTTATGGCATCTGGATCATCTGTAGAGAACAAAACCCCCCTGCGAACCCCCATCTTTTGTAGAACAAAACCCCCCTGCGAACAAAATTTTTGTTTGGTTGGTTTTTTATGGAGCAGCTCAGTTTTGGAAATGTTTTTTTTCTACTGGCAGCTGCAGGGTTTGTGCTTCTCTCTTACTCCAGATAAAACGTGCAACACTAATAGTAACAGGTTTTCCTTTGTCATCAGACTTCCATGATTGAAAGCAAAACAGGCTTTTATTCTTCAGGGATATCAGTATTTCGGAAGATGGGGTTGAGAGAAGAAGGGTGGAAACACCCCTTGCAACAAAAGTATTAAGGAGTTCAATTTATTAAGTTAATCAACATACTGCTAAAGGAAAGTTGATCACAGTCTATCCCCTCAGGGAGAAGTTATGTGATTATAAAGGGCTTCTTGTTCTGAGAGATAATGAAATAACAGTTTCTGATAGCTGGGAGTTGTCTGGGAAGAAATGCCATCTCATGCTGGATATCAAAGGTGCAAACTCCTACAAATGAGTAAGTATTTGGAGAAATTGCTACAGTTGTAGTTTATCCATCACTTGAAAGATGCAACAAAACCCCGTACCTTGCCAGTTTGTTTCATATTTGGCAAACAACCTCATGTAATGACCAGAGCAGAAGGAACCAAGAGATCTATGTGCTGTTGCTGTCTCTGTCGCTTGCCGAGTGACCTCCTGCAAGTCCCTTCACTCCCCTGCCTCAGTTTCCCCATTTTAAAATGACGGGAGAGGTACTTGCCTCCATCTGCAAGAGCGTGATGTTCTGTTGACGTAAAGCACTACATGCGAGACCGTTGTTATTGCCGCTGTGCGCTTGCTTCCAGGCTGCGTTTTTGACAGGTTAACAGTGAAGTTCTGCTACCGCGTTTCCTCCTGGACGTATCGGGGATGCCTCATTAACATGAATCGTGAACTCTCACACTGCTGAGTTTTGCTACGTGCGTTGCCACCATGACCCACTTTCCTTTCTTAGATAAAAGCTGCCCGCAAAGCATCATCGTTTTCATTCTCCTCTCCACCCCCGCATACTCTTCTTCCAAAACACTTTATTCCTCTCAATGAATTCTTGTGTGTGATTGTTGCCATAAGTTACTGATCTGCTTAAAAAAAAAATTAAAAAGCCTTCAATTGAGATTTCAGAAGAACGCAAGTCGTAATGAGAAAAAAGAAACCATAAAGCAAAAGTTAATGGATGCAGAGGCACAACCACAGGTCTCTCTGCAGGTTCTGGAACATTAACTAATGCAGAGATAAAGAGGCATGCTGTTGCTGTTTTCTTTTTTAAAGCTGCTGTTCTACTTAGTTTCACTTGGGAACCGGCCATGAACGGAAGCCCAGGCTGCCAGTCACCGAGAGGCAAACGGCGTTTTTGGAATCCAGGAGCTCTACGTGAAGAACTTGCTTGAGCTTCGGAGCCTGTCTCCCTTCTTCGGACATTAATCCTTCAAACGCCCCGGTGAGAGGAGGGAGGAATGGAAGTGCTGTCCCCCACCACCTCCTCCCCTTTCAGCAGGGCACAGGGCGCTTATACGGCCTGACACAAGATGGTATTACCCGTCTCGGCAAACTGCTAGGTCTACACAGAGATATTAGCTTGAGTCCCAGAAGCAGCGTCATTATGGTACTTTGCCTGGGATAATTATCTTCTTAACACGGGTAATTAGGCTGGTTGCCACACTATGCTGACTCAGCTATGCCGCGCTCGCCTGTGGATCACGCTCAGCTCGGAGCTGACGTCGGTTCCCGTGCTGCAGAGATGCCTTCCAGGGTAAAGCCCAGCTCCTCGGGGGCGTTGAGGGCTCGTATCAGAGCAGGCTGCTGAGCTAGGTCACCGTTCAGGAATTTCCATCTGGAGGACTCCTGCCGTGGAGGCAGCTTGGACAAGTACGTTGTCCTGTTGGGGTTGTCCCTAAGATCAGGATAATCTGGGCTGACCGTACGGGTACCGAATTATTTTTCACGTTCGTAACATTAATTGCAGGTGGCTAGCTTTGTGGCTAAGGCGACCGATTCTGAACATCTGGGTCCATTTCTGATGCCTACAATGGATTTTGTAGCCTTGATAAATACATCAGAATCTCTTTATCTCAGTCTCTGTTTCACTGATTTTGGAGAGAAGTAGCTCTTCCTTTCCTTAGCTGTCTGCTTTGTCTGTATTTTTCTTAATATGCTGTAGGCGACTGGGATTTCCCTGGTTCATTTTATTTTTCTGAGAATGGTCCAGAGTCTGCAAAACTTTGCAGTTAAGGTTTTACTTGGCTTCGTGTCAAAAACCATACGCTGATTTTAGATTAAAAGATTCTAGTTAGGCAGGAGGTGATAAAGCAAATTGGAGTTTGGCAAGGATTCTGGGGCTGTTAAATGCCATCAGATCTCTTAATGATCGCAAGTGCTCGGGTGGCTGGTTTTGCACCCCATCCAAAACGAAACGGCAGCAGGGGCTGCGTGTGCAGATTGGAGGACATCTGGTACAAACTATTGGGATCTATTTTCTCAAGGGACAGTGAAAATCTTACTGCTACCTAAATGCGCGCACACACACACATTTCGGTCCCAACCCTTCTGCACATGTGGATGTCTCTAGCTCTTTCTGGAGCAGATCTCCAACTTGCAGTTTGCAGCCCGTGTCCAGTTAACTATTAAGCGGTGTTCGGGAGACAGTAGCTGGTACTTCCATATCTATCAACCCGTTTCCTTTCACAGCTGAAAGTCCCCTTTCCTTGCTGGTTTAGAACTTGCTCGTGTCAAGAAATGCTCGTGTGCTGCAGAGGTGACCCGGTTCTACACCTCCCATTAAGAAGAACTCGGGGGTATCAGCTTTTGGCTGCACTTGTTGGACAATGACAAGGAATGAATCGCAGCGAGGGGAAGGAGACAGCTGGCACAATCAGCTGGTAAGGGAGCGTTTTCTGCAAGGTTCATTTAGATTCCACCTCTCGGCCCCGCAGTCAGGTTTGATTCTCAGCCGGTGTAAGGGAATTCAGTTCTGCTCTTCTAAGGGACGGTTCGGTGCTTTGTTTTGGTGAGCATCCAGCCCTCCGTTACTGTCTCTCCATTGAAATGCAGTCAGCATTCCAGCCGGATTCTTGTAGCGGTTTCATCCGGATTTTTTTCCCTGCCTTACAGTGGGAAGAGCTCTGTTGGACTTGACAAAGTATCACCAAAGGGGAAGGATAACAAAGTGAAATGGTTCCGGACTGTCGGTCTGCTGGGATTGCGCGAGTGCAGCTTGCTCATGAGCTCAGCTCGTATCTCGGGGACTGGCGACTAAAGAAAACTGCCCTTCATATTTGCAGTATTTAGCCACAAATAGCTGATCTCATGTGAGATTTTAAAGTGGCATCCTTTAATAAACCTGCTGGTAGAAAGTCACCTCCTTGATAGCTAAATTAGTCAATGGGTTATTTATGTGGGACGCTCAGGAAAGTGTGAATTTAAGTTGACCTAGTTTAACTCGGCCAAAATTAAATTATACTCAACTTCTGTGTAGACCCCCTAATTCAGAATTAAGTAGCCTTAATTTGCTTCTGTAATTGTTTTGATTTGCAAATGTTTTGTTACTGGTTGTAGCTGCAACGCTTTCTGTGCTGGCACAGACAGAGACACCCCCCCACCCTTCAGCCTCAAAGTTCCGCTCCGTCGGAGGTGGGAACTCGGAGAGAACGCAGGAGCCTGAGCTCAGATTTACAGACTGCGCCTATGGGAAGAGAATTGTTTTGGTTTCAGTCTTGCTTAGGCACAGTCAGCGCTATGAGAAAGCAGGATCTTATTTTTATGAAGCAAATTCCCAGACTTTATAGAGAGTTTAAGCAAGCTTTTTCCCCCTTCTGCCTGCCTGAACCTTGCGAACAGGAGGAAAGTGGGGCCGGGGGGGGGGCTCCCCCTTCGTTACATTTCTGCCATGGATGCTGGAGTAATATTAACTACAAACTGCTAACTTGACTCTCCACCACTTTCACAAGGTTGTGCACTCATTTTGCACGAGGACGTAGAACGTCTGCGCGAGGTGAAAAGCAGGGAGAAAGCAGATGCGCAGCACACCGCTGAAAGCTTGCTGTTCCTTAATCCTCTAACCTCGTTTGCTGCTGCTTTTAATATAACCTCTGCATTGGCAGCCGTCTGAGAAGGACTGAATGCTAAAGGGAAAAAAAACCCCTCAGTTCTGAGTGTAATGCTTTTCTAGATTTTCTGCTTTTGAAAACTCAATAGAAAAGCAAAGGGCTAAGAAGATTTCTTTAATGTAGGAGAGACTTTCCAGCAGAGAGATAAATAGGTCTCACTTCTCCCATTCTCTGCTACAAATCAGAAACAACTCCCCCGGAGCTAATGACGTGCTAGCAATATACTGCTACGAAAGGGGGATTTTGGCACTTGTTTTTTGCTGTTTTTTAATTCATGCAAATGTTTGAGACTCCGGCAGGTTTTCACCCTCTCAGCTCAACTGTATTTGGGGTATGTCGTGGCACATTTGTGCGTGACACCCGTGCGCACGAGAGCTTTCTGGGATCACAGACCTCCCTTTTAAATACCAAGGACAAAGTCTTGACCTGGTGTGAAACGGTGTCAGCCGTTGACTTGGATGGGTGCTGATTTACACCAGTCTCACCTCTGAGCTGGCAGGGAGAAGTTACGGGTGCTGCTTCTCATTTTCTGAAAAAGCACCTTTATATTCCTGTGGCAAAATAGAGAGGTCTTTGCCTGTCGTTTCTCTCCAGTTTGAGACTGCTGTAAAGTAGCTTTGTAGAAATGAGATTCGGAAAGAGCCAGGCACTTGCTTTCTCCTAACATGAAGTAATGATTTCTGCTTATTAATTTCGTATTTGATTGTGGGGAGTGACTGCTGATGCCAATTCCTGGCCAATTCCGTTAAATTCATTCATGACAAAATATTCCTTTATGTTGTGCCCCCAAAGTCCAGACCTGGTAACACCCACGGGTGTTATTGAAATATCAGAAATCTGGGTTCCTCTTTATAGCTGTCACTCCTCAAACAACTGTCTTCTCAGGTCTTATCCTAAAGAGAGGCGCGAAAGGTTTGGTCTGTTGCTGACATCGGTCGGCGGCATCTGATTTAAAAGGAAGCACAAGAAACAAGTGGGCTTCAATGATGCGAGGAGCCGCGGTGGGATGTTGGATTTCCTTACCCAATAGATTAGGCAGAGGATACGTGGGGCTTTCTACCTCTTTGAAAGACCCCCAGTGTTCATTTTTTGTAACCCTCATCTTGTAACTCCAGATGTCGTTTATTCTGACTCATTTTTCTGAAATGAGTTGAGCTCTTGGTTTTCATAATATCTGAATATGATGTGGAAAGAAACTGTTTTTGTCCTAATGCTTTATTAAGGGATGTGCAGGAGTTTTCATTTGCTTTTCTCTAGGGTTTATTTCGTCATTCTTCTCCTCTGTTACTAGGTATTTTCCTCCTTTCTAAGATAAACACTTGTGATCTTTTCAATATCTGTAGCATTGGCATTAAAAAACCAAAAAGGCTTTAAATCATCGTATAAAATGTAATAGAAAATGTTGGCTGTGCTATATAATTCTGCTGGAGAGCTTCTAAAACCCTATAGAGAGGTTATCGTTTTCTATAACAAATACAGACTTTTAATGCACTTTCTACAAAATCCTATTGGGCTTCATTCCTATTAAATTCTATAGGACTGAAGATGCCCCTAAGGATTATTCTGATAACAGCAAGAGACCATTTTGCTGGGTAATGTATCTTTAGCTGGTCTGTTTTCAAGCTTGCTTTTTTGCAATTATCTGGTAAAACTTTATCACCCTTCTTTAATTTCTCAGCTGTCTTTCCCATTCTGAAAAATGCTGATGAGATTTCTCTTTCTGAATTTCAGATTATAAGGCTGTCAGAAGTGTAAATATTTTATAGGTGATGATTTGGCTTTCCAATAAATCAGCACTTCTTGAAGTCCCCTAGAACCCTTTGGGCCAGGTTGATAAAATGTGGTCAGTTATTGTACCAGCACATTCTGCGTGCGCTGCTCTGCCTTTCTGCTGCGGAAGCATGCGTGGCATCTCACGGCAATTTGCTTTATTTTGTGTCTCTAAGTGGTGGCCTGAAGGATCCCTTTCATGAGGTGTTTCCATAGGTGGTGAAGGACACGCTATGTGTTGACACTTGCTCTTTCTCCCTGCTGCTTCTCCGCTGCGGTGCAGGTGCTGGTTGGTCCCTTCTCTTTTGGAGGCAAAGGGCTTGGTGTACCCTTCTTCTCAAGCTCCAAAAGTGCCCCAAGCTGTGGAAATGGGGGCAAGATCCATTTAGACTACTTCGGATCTATCCTAAATGCTCCGACTCATTCCTTTAGCGGTATCACCCTCTTCCCCTATAAAGGGAGCTAAGGTTCTTTGCTCAAATCCACTGAGTTTGACCTAAACGAGATGCCTGAAGTATCCATGATGTGCAGCCCTTCTGCCGCGATCACAGCTCGGAGGGAGTGGCAGTTCTGCCTAGGCTCACGCTGCACGACATCTTTGCAAATGAACCGAACATCAGGACATAATGGGCCTCGCTGGCAGTCCTCCGCGTGCCATATGTTGAGTGCAGCTGGTACGTGGCACCATCGCTGAAGCAGGTAATTTACTGCAGGAAGAAGAAACAGGCTGTGCGTGCCAATTTATCAAGGTTAAAAACAGTAGCAATGAAGACACCATGGAAAGGGGTGGTGTAGAAAGAGCTGGACAACTTCTTCTGAGCGGGAATAACTCTATAACAATTCCTTCCGTGGTTCTGTGGGGCCCTGATTTATTCCCCCAAGGAGAAAGGTGAGGACTGCGCTAGGCAAGCCTATAGGATTCCAATACATTTACTGGAGACGGGAACTCCATCTGACGCTCCAGACCTTGGCATCATCGCCAGTTGTTTTTTTTTTTTTTTTGCAGGGACCTGTGCATAAAAGAGATGAGATATATCTGTACGTGTGAACTTGAAAGGGAGAAGGCAGATTTGGATCGTAGTCTCACCTTGGGAAACAAAAGTGCGATGCACTGATAAGATGCAGCACTGTAAGACTGGGAAGACTTGTCTTCCTTCTGCAATCCGTGATGTTAATGTTTCCTTTATTTACTCAGTTGATTTAGCTTGTAGGGTAACCCAAGTGGGGACTGGCTCTTTCCATGCAGGGGTGTTTGGCTTAGGGGGTCCCAGTCCTTCCTGCAATGGCTATGCTCCATTGAAGACCAGATTTATTACAGTTGCACAGAGTAATGGATTTCATCAAACATCCAGTTTCGTGAGGGTGCTCCTTATTCTCTTCCTGATTTTCACAGCAGTGAATCCTACTTTGTTGCCTTGTTGAAGTGGAAAATCAGCAGTTGACCTGGACGTAAAAAGTAAGAAGCAGGAATATATTCCCTGAATGATCATGTCTAGCACCTTTCAAAAGGCAAGCGTGTCTAGCACATGCTTACCTTTTATTCCCTGGGTAGGCTGAAATATATCTGAACACCTCACATTGTTATTAAGGCACCAGCAATAATGTTGAGCAACATGACATAATTAGAATAAATCTGAGTGGAGTGGGTTAGGAGAGAAGAATCATCATTTCTCAGAAATATCATTAAAAAATCTTATTTCATGCAATATCCTCATCCAAAGCACCATGCTAGCTCATTTTGGCACATTGGAAATGAATCATTGGCTCTGATTGTCTAGTCTAGGAATTCCCATATATCAACATCCTTCTAAGAAATTGCAAGAAATACAAAAAAGCAAAATTAACTTTCAGGCACCCTTATTCAATCCTCTGTACCTAACTTAGATGAGATTAGGGATTTTGTTTCCCTGGCCGGACCCTAGGATTTTTTCCTATTATTGAAGATAACCAAACAGCCTAACACAATATACGTCAGGATCTTTCATAAAGCCTGATTTTATCTTGCAAGATAATCTTACTTCTTCATTAGGAGCTCTATGGCTATTTTGGGCTGATGCCCAAAGGATGAACGTTCACCACTGAAAAGAACAAACCTGCATGGTCTGAAACAGAAAATTTGTTAGTTAGTCCTTTTATTGGCTTATCTACATGGGTGGCAACAACGTTTTTTTCAGACAGGACCTTTCTTTTTTTCCCCTCCTTTAAGTCTGAAGCACAGAGTCCATGAGCTAATATCCTGAATTGATGTAAAATTGATTCTGTGACCTTTAGGAAAAAATAAAAAAAAGACTTTCACAAGGATAAGAGGAAGCAGCTTAACAAAAACACGTAGACGATGCCATGCCTTCCCTCCCCAAATATAGCTACTGGATTCTGTGGGCTCAATTTAACATAATTAACTTTATCTAGGAGAACGCGCATCATTTGACAACTAAGATGCCAGGCCCCGTAGTGGCTCTTCTAATCTAAAAACAAAGATGGAGCTCTACGTTCAGGCCTCCGGCAGAGATTAGCTAGCGAAGGCATCAGGACAGAGCCCACGGCGAGTTATTTAATTCCCCCCCAGACTGATCACCTTTATCCAAACAGTTTGAGCTTACTTCAAAAACAGCCATTTTATTCCCTCCTTCAAGACAGTTTGGGTTCTTTTATTCCCCTTTTCTCCCCCACTAACTAAATCATATTGGACATTTCACGCTGAACACACTGATAGTCTCTAAAATATCAAATGCTTTATCCCTAGGAGCCCCCTAGGAGTTGCTTTTTTTAATGGATTAACTATGACAGGGACTGCACTCCCACAGTTTTTAAAATATACAATAAGTATATTACATACTTTTAAAGCTATAAATAAGATTTATACACAACCCATGGGGATTTTCCATTAAAACTTCATAAATCACATTGTACATTATCCTTTTTAATCCTCAGCCTTGCAGTGTTAGTCACCAGAAAATATCTTTAACCCTGTATAAAATTCATGATAAGCACGTATGAAGAATGTTAACGAGAGCTTTTATGTGCTCTGTATTTTCTTACCCTAATGCTTTTTTTTTTTCCTGGCAATTATTTGTAATAGTAGCAGTTATCTCTTGGCCCCGCTTTATTAACTGAAAACCCAGATGCTCTGCCTCGAATAGGTCCAAACCAGCAGAATAAGCTTTTCCTGCGTTATCCTCTTTAGCTGGAGGGGTCCCTATTGTTTGGTGCTAGGAGAAGGCGACTTTCAGATTCCACGTCTCATTCACTCTCGCCCTACTGATTAAGCTCTTCCTTTCTGGTGAACGGCAGAAGAAGAGGAGCGCTGATCTAATTGTGTCGTATTGAACTGCCTTCAGCTATTCGGCCTGCTTAATATGTCACAGGGTTCCGAGGAGCGGAGACTGCCGTTGTCTCTGCCCCCTCGGCAGCGGTGTTCCGTAAGAGCTATTTAATTCGCTTTTATGCCCTCTTCATATTTTGGGAACAGAACAAAAATGAGGCTCTGTGTGGCAGGATCTTGTCATCTTGAAGGTAAAAGCTCTGTTATCCCCACGTGCTCCTCTTTTTGGTTCCAAAGGAAGGTGTTCACGCGAAAGGCTGCTCCTAGCCCCGAAGCTTCCATGGCGTTGCCGAGTCTCCAAAGTTGCGTTGCCGATACCGAGAAAGCGCGTCTGTGCTAGAGCCACGTCATACTTGGGATTTTCAGTTTACGTTGGTGATTGTCAGTTTAGAGCTTTCAAGGGCTTAGATGAGGATTCATTAAGGTGCAGCTGTTAGGGCATCGCTGTGCATAGCTCTCGGTGCGTGCGGGGGGGTTTAACTCACATATGCGGTTTTCCCTCTGTGGACTAGAAGTTGAAGGAGATGTATTTATTCCCATCATATATACACATAATTTTAAATTCACAGCAATTTCACCAAGATAAAACTGGAATTGCCTGTGCCCCGGTGTTGGTTTCATCAGACAAACTGAGAGCAATGGATCCTAATGAGGTGCTCCAAGAGATCTGTTGTTATCTCTGTGATTATAGAGACATTAAGTGAACCCGTTTTTTGTCTTTTCCACAGCTGAGCAGACGTGTTTTGCCATTAGTGACATAAAAAAGTCAGAACAGAATGATCAAGCTTCCCTCTGGACTGTGGATACCCTGTGAAGGGAGCTACTTATCCTTATTTTGAAAGGTCTTCACAGCTTGGTCCTGCTTGCGCTGTCATCTCTGAGGCTCTGCCTGGTCATCCACCCATCCCCTTCCCAACCCTCACGCCGGCCTTTCTCAGCAGCCCAGTTTCTCCATAAATCCTTTTGTCCTCTCTGCAAAGACGGTCGCAGTGCTCTAAAACCCCCCTCCACCTTCTTCCCTCTGCTCTCTCTGACAGCTCTGCGACGGTGCCCGGTTCGTTGTTCTCACACCTCTAATCCCGAGGTGGGCGAAGAAGACTTCGTCCCGACTTCGCACCACTCCGATTTCGGGAAGCCTCAGCTCAGATCCGCGCTCGCGGCTGCGAGCGTAGCTCGCGCAGGCCTGCCCGAGCTGGCTTTGAACTGCCTAACCGGGACGCCGAGGACCGCGCAGCCGCAGCGGAACTCGCGCGAGAGGCAAGGTCTGAGCTCTTAGCCCCTTGCTGCCCGCCGCGCGCGCTCTGCACAAGGCTGGGTGAGGTGCCGGGGTGCTCTAGGTGCAGCGTGGCTGTCCTTGCTCAGCCGGAGGGGGAGCAGCAAGATGAGACGGCGTCGGGTTTTGCTGCCTAGAGTCGATGTAGTATTGCGGTCCCTGACTCTCCCCACAAAACCCTAAAGCCCAGCCAGAACTGTGAAATCTTTCCCTTCACACAGTCTAGGGCTATTTTCCACGATGACGGTGGCAATGGTTCTTCTCCAGCCTTTTTTTGGGTTGACCTTTTCGAGCATCAGTAAAGGGGATGGAGCTGCAGCGAGGATCTAAGTGCGAGTGATGAGAGAGCAGCTGGCTGTGTCGGCCTGCAACTCTGAAAATAATTGTCTGTTCTTACCTTGTACTTCTCACCCCAACTATCTGTTGATCGGTTTTAGCTGTTATCTCCTCTTTTCATGCATTTAGGCTGTAAGCTCTTTAAAACCAGGGCCGTCTCTTCCCACTTGGAAGAGTGGCAGGGAAGGATGCGTGCAAAGTAGACGCGACGTGCAGTCGTCGTCTTCCAGCGAAACCTGATCACCTCTAACGTGATATACGAGCAAATGTGTCGTTTCAGTGTGTTTCATGGTGTTCGGGAGGACGCCGTACAGCAAATAATGACAATGTTCTTGAACACCAGGATGCTTTTAAAACACTGGAACATGCAGTGCAGCTGCCTCCCCGCCAGGAGCCACTGGCAATCTGACTTAATTAACAGATCCCTTCACATTTTGCAGCAGGGATGTTGTTTTGTAGAAAAACATCACCCTTAGTGCAGGGAAGAGTGGTGCCTCAGCACCACGGAGACAAGCAGCAATCTGGATTTTGCTTTAGAGGCTTTTAGAAACAAGCAGCTCTGATTAGCTTATTGCCAGCCCAGCCAAAATAATAATTCATCAGGAAAGCTCCATTAAGGAGGAAGACAGGAGGAGCTTCTTGTTTTACAGGTGTGTCGGAGGACAGGCAGTTATTTCATAACAGAGTATGGCAGCCTAGATGCCGTGGTGATGGGTGGGGTAGATCCTGCCCCGATTTAGATGGACTTGCATGATTATCCTCAGCTGAATGGCAACTCCTGTTTTGACTGGTTCTGTCAGGAAAGCATGCCCCTATCTGATCATGTAAATGAGGGTTTTTTCTCACCAAATGCAAACAAGATCGAGGTTGTAACAATGAAGTTCATTAAGAACTAAAGAGCAGAACCATGCTAATAGGGACTATGCCAATACCTGTCCAAGACAACCTGCAGTCTAAAGATGAGATGCAGCCTAGAGATGAAAGAAGCAGCAGAATTGTGGAGTGGTAGGGTTCTTCTATTTGAAAGTGAGAAACTAAGGTACGTATAGAACCTGTTTGTGCCTACGTTTAGGTAGAAACTCTGATCTACAGTGCTTGCTTAATCAATGTGACAGTAGTCTGGGGATGGGTACCCAAAATTACAGCGTGAGAAGTTCCTGTGGGGGACTTGTTGAGTGTCTGGTTGTGCTCCCATCATCGGTGAGGGATGAGATTCCAGTGCGATGTGGGACACAGCAGAGAAAATGAGAAGGTGGCACCGGGAGATGTTGGTCTACAGCACAGTACCTATTAAGCCAGAAGACATCTATTTTTATTGAAGAAAAAAATGACATATCTTCCTTAGCTTTACAGAGCTGTATGTCAGTTCTTGCTCAAAGGTGAGAGGGTTGCATAGAAGAATCATTGGCAGCTGGGAAGGTAATGGGAAGGTAGCCAGTTGATATCACGCTGGGTGAACCACTTGAGAAGTACTGGCATTTGTGCAATGGCATCTGCTTATGCAGCCCATCAAAAGGTGCCAGATGCTGTATGTGCAATAATGGCTTCTCTGGTTTGGCATTTGTGTCCTACAATTTACAGCTCTACCTCATAAATGTTGGGAGGGGACAATCCCATGCTGCTGAGCAGAAACTCAACTCGGCCAGGTGATCTCTGTGTGAAGGTGTCTGGTCTCATCCCGGGTAAACTCTTTCCCCATCTGCAGAGCAACTTGAGGTCTCTCGAGATTCCTGACTTCGCTTCCATGTCTTCAGGATTGTCGTGACCTCAGTGCATTGGACCAATTTGTTTAGCATTTAAGTTTGGGGGGAATTACCTTCCGTTTTGTAGGTCTGGCACATAGGAAAGTGGATTGATTGACAGGACGGCTTGTGTGAACTCTGCCCTCGTCATCTACGTTTGCCTCCATCGTCTTAAGTTTGGTGGCAAACTTGAAGAGATTGACACTAATTAAAGAGGGACAAAGGTTGCAAGGCTGTGTAATGGTACCTGACTTGGGTTTTTGGTTGCCTTTTCGAAGGGGGAGTCACTCTTTTCTTTCCCACAGTCCCAGAGTAAATTTACCTGAAAAATAAGCGTGCATAGGATGAAAAAGAGCAGACACATGTCAAAATGTTTCGTTAAGCAAGATCAGTGTTTTCCACCCATTTTAAAGATCAGGAGGACAGAGGTACATCCATTAGGATAAAATAGGTTGTTCATCATGGATTTCTTTTTTACCCTATGGAAAAGGGTATTTGTCGTACATAAAACGTGTGGGTATTGTCTCCACTTAAAGAGTGTAGGGCAAAAACATTTGGGTTTATACAGTGACATTCCAAAGGTCAGAAAATTCAGGAGGGAGTGTAATATTTCAATGTACTGGTCAGGTATTTGTGACTTGGGGTACAACGGTAATATTTTCCCTTTGGGATCTGATGCAGGAAACTAATATGGCTAATGAAGGACTTAGAGGGCTAATAAGCCCTAAATCAGGCTTCCCAGCCTTTTAATTATGCTGCATAATTATTGGAGATTTGCCATCATCTTTTTAATCTGGTTGATTAATAGGTAGCTTAGCCAATCCGCATAGCAACCTATTTACGCTTCACTGATGATTGACTATCAGCTGAAAAATTACAGAGGCATTGGCCAAGCAGAAAAAAATGTCAGTCGCTTGTTTGCACGAAGCACATTTATCGCGTGTGTCAAACCTCAGCAGAGGTGAAGTTTGGTTTCTTGCTTTTAAGAGGTCAGGAGGTGGTCTTTGCCACCCAGGCTCTTCAAGGAGAACCTGAGACAACCGAAGTACCTACAGAAGGTGGCAGATGTTAGAGCAAGAGGCAGTAGTTGTCCTGGGCAGGGGCAATGGAGCTGCTGCTGCCATGTGCGAATGGAGCCCAAAGGCAGATGAACCCTGGGGGGACGGGGTGAGAGGAAGAGGGGCAGGGCTGCCTTGCTACGTGGGGGCTGCCGCGCCACGGAAGGTATTTGGTGGTGCTACGGGAGGAACTCCTGGGCCTTCAGCTTCGCTGTCTGTCTTCTCCCCACCTTTAAAGCTATGCCTGCTGCTGGCCCACCGAAGACCCTACATGTCCACCTTTTGCAGGACTGGGGTTTAACTGGCTTTTAGGCGAGTCGTTCAGGGAGGGGGTGAGCTTGTCCGTGCTGCTGGGGTGGGTGAACTAGCTTTCTGTAAATGAGCCTCTGCAGAGCGTCGGGCTGCTCGGGGTAGATGGCTTGGGTGTCCCAGTGGATCCCTCTGCTGCTCTTAGCCCGCAGCATAGGCACGACTTAAAAGTGAACTGGAAATTATTTTTTACTCTTTCCAACGACCAGTTTTTCCTATTTTTTTGCATAAACGTATACGCAGTTTGGAAGAATTCAGAGCAGGTATCGAATAAATCTCCTTTTTTTCTGATTCTGAGTGGTACCAGGAGGGGAAGCTTTTGTTTTTATATGAGAGTTCAAATGTGTTGTTAGATGCAAAGCCCATTTAAAACCTGTACCTTGCCAGCAGTAGAACGCGCTACTCCTTGTGCCTGATCCTTAGCTAACGCATGCTTTGACACCTCTGCTGAATTCATTTGAGCTAGGCTGCTCTGAGCACATCCGACCCATCTTTTTTAATGGTACTGCCCGATTTCTTATTTGTATATATATTGAATTCTGCTTTGAAATCACGTGTGTGTTAAATGGTTATGTACGCTGGTTAGGGATTGCGAGAGACTAGCACATTGTGATCAAAGCGATTAGGATTTTAATACCTTCCCCACCTGTATCCCTCTTTGAACAAAGTGTGCCAAGGTAATTACATCTTGGAAAATGTTTTTGTGCTGAATAATTCAGTTGAAGTGGAATATATTCTCTGTGCAATTTGCTGAGCTCTCGGCACTGCTTGGATCTTGGTGGGGCTGGAGTAACGCTTTTGGCCTTTGCATGGAAATGTAATTCAGCCTCGCCACTGCTAGGAGCAGCTCCGTTTCATGAGCACATTTGGGTTTTCTCCAGTGGATTAGGTACTTCCATCTTTCTTGCTCACTCTAGCGCTGGAAGTCTGTGACACAAGCTCTGTCATTCATTCCGAGATAAGCCTGGTAAAGCACTCAGCATTATTTTTGACTACTGATCACGCAAGCTGTTCTGGAGCAAAAACTTCAGTGCGGATATGTTTTAAAACATTGCCGCTATGCATATTCACATATGCCATTTTAAAATTCTCCTCCCCAAGACATTTTTGGCAGTGAAAAGCCAACCACTGAAATGTTTGTAGGAAGCAAACGTAAGATGTGGGCTTGCGGGCAGGACTGAAATGCATCTAGTTAACCATGGCAGTGAGAAAGAATGAGAAGTTCCTTTTGCGTTTTCTCTTTAGAGCTGGCCATCTCGCGGCTCTCCCACTTGCTTCTGACCTTTTATCTCGTGTTTTCACCTATGGCTGAACGTCGGGAGCGTTTACTGTCCCAGGACAAGGCTTATGAACTGGTAATTCCCTATTTATAGAACACCCTGTATACGTGGATTTAAACAGCTGTTGATCTTTATCAACAATAAGACCAAGGGCTTCACGTAGAACACGGTCATTTTAACCACTTGTTCGGGGTGTTTTCAGGGAGTTTTGTTTGCATCTCCCGACATTTGTTAGGGTGCAGATCCTCCAATAATTGTGTGTTCGGTTAAGGCCACGTAGTTCAGCTCTGTGATGCTGGTAGAACTAAGCCCTTAAGTTGAGTGATAGAGTAGAGGCAGCGTTGCCCTAATCCGCAGAGCTAACTATCACGAAAGGCATTTTTTTCTTTTTCAAGAGGGGTTCAGATTTGTGGTTCTGGTTCCTGGCTCAGTCCCTAGTTTTAACAGCTCTTTGGATAACAGGTAAGGCTTGAGACTCTCTATTCAAATGGAACCACAATTCCAAATAAATATAACTGGCCTCCATAACGAAAATGCCTGTCAAATGTCAGCCAGAAATGATTGATTTTTTTTTTTAAATGTCTGTATTATAAACCTTGGATATAAAAGGTTGTAGCAGAACTGCTGACAGGCTCTTAACTGTAGTGGCACAGGAACAACAGTATAATATAGTGTGACAGAGAAATAGCTTTTTCCATGTACAGGATGTGTATGTTGGTAGAATAGGTTGGACCAAAATTACCACACAAAATTGATTAGATCATCATGTAATGAGAATCATAATTTTAGCGGTGGCTTTTTGACATGATCTTGACAACATAATTAACCTGGGAGATACCGAGGCAATGAAAATAGAAGAGAAACCTATGTAATTATTGGCAATAAAATATAAAAAATGTTACAGAATAATAAAAAGCTTAATCTTTTGCCTTCCTAGCATATTATTGTAATTGCACCTTTTAGACCATTGCCCCAAATCCCGTTGCTGTCCTAAATTTGAAACCTTTTTTGAAGAATCATATTCTGTATATTGCTTTGCATGTTCAGAATTGCAGGCAGGCTAATCAGTGGATTTTTACCACGCCTAGTTAAATTACACAGCTGTTTGGAGAATTAAGTAATGCGTATTATTAAGGAAAAGGTGAAATTAGGTAAGCAATGCTCAGTGAAGAGGAAATTATATTACTCATAACTGATGGTCTTAATGGAAATGTGTCCGTAAAGTTGCAGTATGGCTTGAACTCCCACTTTTGGCAGCTGAAATATGTGGCTTTTAATTATCCTGATTTAAGTCAGATAATGGATTCACATATATTATATTTTTATTATTGTTATTTGTCTCTGCTCAACACTGTAATTTTATAGAGTATCTTCATAAACCTGCCTTCTGGCTGAATAAATACCTATTAAGGCTCTCTAAACGTACTTTACGTAGGGCATTTGTTGCAGAGAAAGTTGAGCAAGTTACTGTCCCAGTGTCTGTTTTTACCTCCACGTGTGCATTTGCTCCTCTGGGACAGCTTTTAGCACTGGCGGGACTCCCCGGGGAGGGAGGGATGCTCCCTTCTCTGTTAGCCCTGCGGTCTCTGGAGTCGTCGGCACCAATACGAAGAAGGGAATTTGCAGCGTCCTGCATCTGTTTTGCACAACTCTGATGGAAAAGAATACCGAAGATAGAGATCAGTAGGAGAGGATTGTTGTTGTGTGGTCCATGCAAACTTTTGGGGTTGGATTCGGAGGGGTTCGGCATCAGGTTTTCAAAGGCTTTCCCAAGGTATCTGACTTCTTCAGCCTTCTCAGCTCTCCGGTGTGGCGTGAACTATAAGACCTCGTTAAAGACAGCATTGAGAACTACCACATCTTACCCGTGGATAAGCCCCATCTCTTTAGTCTATAGAAAGGACGAATCGAATTTCCATCCTACAAATTCCTCCCTTCGTAGGGGGCAGAGCGCGTTGTGCCATGCTGACACATCCTTAGCATCACAGCCCCTGTACTGTTTAGGAACTTAACTGTGGATACGAAGCTGTGCTTCCCTGTGACACCTCTGGAGTAAGGACGATGAAACCTCCTCAGCTTAGCAGATGAAGGTAAAGCCTTTAACAGCTGGAAGGAGCTTGAATAATAGGAGGCCGGATCGGTGAGGTAGATTCGTGGTGGATCTCCTGATCTGTTCCCGTGTACGACATAGATTAAAGAGGATCTTCCTCTCTTTCCTATCCCATCCCAGCTACCTGCTGTTCTCGGTGGCCTTTGGGGAAGGAGGGAGGAAAGTCTAACGCGGTTCTGCCTCCCATTTGATAGAGAGTATAATGTTTAACCTGCAAGAGCAACCAGCTGTCAGCAGAGCTCACTGTACACGAAGTTGTAAGGCAAACTTAATCAGCTTGAAAAGTGCTGCTAGCACAATATATGCCACCTCTTCAGCCTAAAAATAGTTGCGAATGACTAGGCTAGCTATTTTTTAATCGTGAGCACAGGGTGAAGTTAACCCCTGCATGGAGGAACCAGCATAAGGGTGACTTGCAAAATAGGATTTCCTAGGTTGTTTTTGCTCTGGTCCGTTGCCCAATGTCAAGATGCTCTAAACACCCTTTTCGCACCTCTCTCTGCCTTTCGTCTGGTGACCTCAGAGGACTCCACAGTAGGAATCAATTAAGCCTCAGAACATCCCCAGGAGGTGGACGAGGGACATCAACTCTGAACATGAGCCGGCAGTGTGCCCAGGTGGCCAAGAAGGCCAACGGCATCCTGGCCTGTACCAGAACTGGTGTGGCCAGCAGGAGCGGGGAGGTGACCCTGCCCCTGTACTGGGCACTGGTGAGTTGGTCTCGGTTGTGGCAGTGGGGCAGGAGGATGCAGGGGTAAATGGGAATGGAGGCGTGAGTATGGGGATTTATGTTGTTGAGTTTGTGGAGGTCGTGATGAGCCCCTGGCTCTGTATCAGGGCAATGCCAACCTATGTCCCCTGCCCAGCAGCATGAAGAGTCTAACGCACTGCAAGCTGAAAACAGCTAAGTGGGTGGGGAAAGCTGTGATTAGTGCTAATGACTGACTAAAATAGTGTGTATATCTACTTTATGCATTTTTTTAACCATCTCATTGCTTCCCACACTCCACTACCTGCAAAAGGTGGTTGTTTAGATTGAGAACATGCGGTGGAAAAGGCTGCCGTATGGCCAGAGCTTTTTAGAGCATCTCACACAATAGGACCCAACTTCTTACTACGGTTGGGCTTATTTAATAAAAATCAGTGGGTGATGAGGCATTGTGTGATGTCGTTAGCAGATGATGTGCTTTGTGTGTAAGAGATCAGGAGTTGTTGGCTTTTAAAGGAATGGAATTGGGAAAAGACAAGGAAGCTGTCGTGAAAGGCGCTTCTCTGCAAGTCGTTCCATTTTCCTGCGAAGGATCTGGCCTTCCTCCTTTTCTTCCAGCGTCCATTGTACGAGCCCAGAAGGAAAAGCAGGTCTTTTCCTTTCAATTTGAAGGAAAGCACTGCCCCCGTGGTTCCATTTAATGTCTGGACTCTTTCTAGCGCAGCGGGGAGAGGTAAGCTTGGTGGGGGCAGAGGACCACAGAAGCAATCCCGCCCGCTCACCAAAGGGACGGGATGAAGGATCCAATTGCTTAGCCTGTTCCTGCAATCCTGCGACTCCAGCCTCTCGTGCTGGGATCCAGCCTCTCCGCCTTTGACGGCAGCAGCAGGAGAGAGAGGCACCTGGGGAGCTGGAAATAGAGCTTAAAGCTGAATTTTATACCTGTTAGCAGGACTGATAAGGTGAGGGGGTGGAAGGAAGACATCACAGAGCCTCTCGTTATATATTGCCACGGTACCTGATCTTGCCATCAAAAATGTGGTTAGGGAGAGAAGGATTTAATATAAATATGTGAGATATAGACACACATATGCACTTACACGTGTATGAATACGTGCATATCTTTTGGGTGGGCGAGCTGCACGTATTATTATTAGGGGGAGTGATCTATAAATACGTTTTGTAGTCTATCTGCATACATTTTGCAATCCATAAATCAGATTTTCAGTGATGTGCAATACAGCTGAATATTCGAGATAAATGCAACTTTCAAGCAATGATTTCTAAATCAAAACGAAGCATTTAAAATTCACTGGCAGTTTTTATAAATCAGTGACCCCAAGATGTAAAACCCCAAGCACTGGGATGTGTGTATTTTTAATTTCACCTTGTAAATCACAGTGGTAGGAAGCGAGAGGGAGAAAGACTGTGTTTCTTAAATGTTTATTTGTAGAAGTGCCCTGTGCAGAGACGCACAAGGAGAAAAGGCTGCATCGTTCCTTCAGCTGAGCTTGAATTTACCTAGAAAAAGCTTCGCGACAAAGCTGTGATACCTAAGCCTGCTTAACTGGTTTTATTTTTACTTTTTCCGTTCTGTTTCCAGCTTGCAAATGCGGTTTGGTAGTGGTTCAACAAACCAGTGGGTTTGTGTTTGAAGAGGGCAGTGTTCACGCCATCCCAGCTCTGCTTTAGTTCAGTGCAGCCACCCGTGGAGAGCGATGCAGCTCTGTACTGGTCCAGTTAAGGCAGCGAAGACGCAGCTTTCCCTGGGCTGTAGGAGCTCACGGGGCACGGGGAGGTCTTTTGTGAAAAAGCAATCATTCATACTTGTGTTTGGGATTAGAGCACGGTTTTGGACGTACACCTAGAGTGCCTGCGTGCCACAGGAGGCCAAAAAATGGTCAGGGCTGTGGAGCTGATTCCTCATCCCAAAGATAAATGGCCTGGCTGGCATCATGCGTTGGTTTTTCCGTGGCAAAACTTCACTGATTCCGCCAGTGTAAGTGGAAGCAGGATTAGGTACTTTTCAAACACACTCCAGCTTCTGCAAGCAGCATTACAAATTAATGTTTAGCGGTTTAAACAGATGAGATGCACAAACAAAAGACAAATCAGTGTCACTATTAGTTAATTGAGCAAATAGATGCCATGATCAGCGTTGGAAAAACTGGGGCAAAATTCTTCTTCTGTAACCAATATTTAGTTATAAAATATGGAAATTCAAGCTTAAGTTGAATCATAGCAAGGCTCTGTTATAAAATAGTTACTATATATTTCTGAATAGCAGGCTAACTAGATGTATACTGAGATTGGCAGCTGCCTTCCTTGCATATGCTGGGGAAAATTGAAAAGGTTTGGAGGTTCATTTCATATATTCAAGTTTGTCCTTGGCTTATTTGAAGTGCGAGAGTTTTTGAGGTGTGTAAAACAGAAGACAGATTTTGTCAGAAGATGCTGCGGTTTCCCCCTCTTCCCTTGTTTGCAACTAATTGGCACAAAGAAGTGACCAAAGATGAAAAGAAGAAACTCTACACAAACACAAAGATAACATCAAAAGTCCCTTTCAGTTTTGGTTTGACTTCTGAGCCTGGGAACGGATTCGTTTAGCTTGGCCTCAATACTGAGCAACTCCCCAGCACGTCACACTAGGGGAGCTAATAATTCCTTTTTGTCCTAAATTCTATTAATTTAGCATGAGCCAGAGTCCAGCTGACTTCGGGCAGAGGCTTTTGTCTTGAAATATGTTAGGTTCAATTATCCCTGAATAAGAAAAACAGAGATGGAACGTTACCAGCCTGTTAACTTTGTGTGACGTCCTTATTTTAGCACGTCTGTCTCCGTAGAGGAGTGGCTGGTGGACTTCCTTGGTTCAGGTTGCCTCCTGGAAAGGCGCAGATTTCCAGAACGTTAGCGGAATTGTGAAAGCAAACGCTCTTTTATGCATGGGGCTCTTTATGAGAGCTTATTAGGTGGGATATCTAATAAGATAGGGCAATGCAATCCTTGAAAGCCCGGTTGCTGGTGGCTAGGAGGGTGTACGTTTTGCTTCGTGTGCGGTTTCTTGCACTGCTGTCCCGGCGTGCCGGGCTAACACGGGGCTAGATGGACCCTTTGGACCCTTTGATGTAGCCATTTTAATAGCTCACTAAAGTGCTAAACTTAAAGGAACCGTGGCTGCCCTGAAGGAGGGTGGTAATGCTGCCACTTCAACATCGTCTATCCTAATTTTGAGCAAATCCACTCTGTGATGCGGGATATCCAGATGGTGTCTTTTACACCTCCTCTTCACCAGCTTGGGTGTATCTTAGCACATTCTCCCTTGTCGTCCTCCCTGGCTTTGACAAGACTCAAACCCTGTTTTTTCTGCATTTAGGTCTTGCCAGTGCAGATGGGCGAGATGTGTTTTGAAAGGCCAAAAGACGGCAAAATAGTGCTATTTAAAATTAATGACTGTGGTGATAAGTGGAGCAAAGGAGGCAACAGGAGAGGGGGAAATCCCTGCTTCATAAATACCTGCTTCATCTCTGATTAAAATGGGTTTTTTAAAATGTTGTCAAGAGGCAGATAAAGGTCAAGGTGGAGAATGAGGGGACTTACTAATTGCGTTTCTGGTAGGTGGTAGTCCATATGCATTAGTGGCTACTAAAGGACACTGGAAAATTGGGAAATGAAATTTCTTGCTGGTTACAGGTCCTGGCATCACTGTGAAGAGAATAAACTTTAGGTTCTGAGGTCCTAAGGGTTGCGTTTCCTGGTTTGTTCGCCGTTAGCAATGAGCTCCGTTACTGCTATTAGAGCTGTGATGCCCTGGGGCCCTAAGCCAGAGCAAGCACTGACCAAACCCTGGTTGGAGGCAATACCGATGAGCTGGTGATGGGTGACTACTTACATCTCTTGCACTAGTGCGAATATAGCGTCTAGAAAGATGGTGTGATTTCTCTGAAGTCGTGAGAGGGTATCTGTGGAAGAAACGGAGATTCAATTTCTGTTTCCGAAGCTTTTCTCGAGTTCTTTCTTTTACCCAAGACCATTTTGTCATCATAAACAGGCTGAGAGCCTTCTAGCCTCCCTTGTTTTCAGGGTGAATTCAAATGAGACTGAATTAGAGAAGGAAGAACTGGAAACCTCAGTCAACCTCAGCTCCCGAAGAGGAATATATTCAACAAATGTTCATCTCTCTGCCCAAGCTTATGTAAGAAGGAGAGCCGCTAGCTGGCTCTGAAGAGCACAAAATACTGCGTTTTGTAATACGTATGCTAGAGGAGGAGGTGTGTATAAAAAGTTTGTGCAGCTAACTGGTGTTGGTGAGGCCAGAGGAATGTCCTGCAGACAGATACACGAACAGGGTAGATAAAATCGACAGAAGGCAGAGCCAGAGATTTTAAATTCTCTCTTACCGCATTCACATCAGCGCCGACTGACGTAGACGTGAGGCGAACAAAACGCAAGCGATTCCGGAGGGCAGGGAGCCTGTCTTCACCCGCTCCCCGCGCCTCCGCAGCTGGGACCAGCAAGCCGGCTCCGCAGACGGCTGTCTGCAGCAGCGGGAGGGGACCGCTCCACGGTGCCCGCAGGTGCTCTGGCCATTTCTCCTGGGCTGTTTCTTGCCTCCTTTGGCCCCTGCTGCGTTGCCGCAGGTGCAGATGTGGCCAGTTGTTATTAAAATCTAGGAGGAATGTCTCAACCCTGTTACCCTGAGCTGAAGAGCATCCAACAGCAGTAGCAGTTCTGAATGCTCACAGATCTGGAATCAGGTGTGCTAAAACAGGAGGTAGCGGGGGGAGAGAAGTGTTGGGTTTGTCCTGGTTTCTGAGACTTTAAGTTAAACTTAAATTATGTTCTCAGCCTTTTCTCTGAAGCCTTAGAGGCTATCGTTTATCTAAGAAGAAAAAGGGGGGAGTGGGATCCTCAGCAATGCTTTCTTAGGCACCAAAGCATGGCAAGGCAGCTTGGGAGGTCTCGGGAGGAAGAGCGTGGTGGCCTTTGCCCCCAGATAGTTCAGTACGCCTTCAGAGCCCCTGCAGCCAGGGCTGAAACTGTACAGCGACTGAGAACGTTTCTCTCAGCAGCCCGTTTCTGATCCGTTTGCTTGTCCTTTGTCCTTTTCTAAAGCCGCGCCATTGTAGTTTCCTCTCTCCCACGAAGAAATATCGTATTAGGAAGAAAGATTTGCAAAAGCCGTTAATCAAGCTGAGGGTCAGGCGCCCTTTCAGCGGTAGGAGGGAGAGCCCCGCTGTAAGCGCTGGCCCAGAGCGCGGCTCCGCGAGCGCCGCCGCCCAGCAGCCAGCGAACGCAGCGCCGCGTGGAGAAGGGCACGCGGAAGGGGACCGGGAGCTCTGCTGGGGACAGCATCCACCTGCTCAGCAAGGGTGGTGACGCCGGCATGGTCCGGAGCAGCTATTCCTTCTCGTCAGAGACCTGGGTGCAGGCTGAGCTGCTGTGGGAGGAGATGGCCGTGCAGTGCCTGGGGCCCCGCGCCGAGGCGGGGACAGGGCAGAGGTGACCTCCGTGCCTGCAGTAGCGGAGGGTCTGTTTTGCCGTGGAAAGGAGCTGCAGGAGGAAATCTGCAGGCTGTGCGGCATCGGAGAGGATGGGAACCGAGCGATCAGATCTTTGAGCCCCCGCACTTCGAGGCTTGCCTGAAGCCCCAGCTGTACTGAAGGCGGAGCGAGCAGAATCCGTGCTGAGCTTGGGAAGCGGAGACTCCCATCATGATGACAACTGGAAGCTTGTGACTGTGCAGGTGGGCAATTTCTGGAAGAGATTGCCCAGAGAGGTTTTGTGGAGTCTCCGTCCGTGGAGATATTCAAAGCCCAGTCGGACCGCCCCTGGGTTTGGGCAGGGGGTTGGCCTGGACGATCTCCAAGGGGGCCCTTCCAAGCTCAGCCGTTCTGTGGGATTCTGTGTGTGACACTGGGAAGTTGGCCACCCCGTTACTGCAGGGTTCGGTGGCGTTAGCTGGTTAAAGGTGGCTCAGAACTCTTTCATGCATTGTATTTAGTGGATTAGATTATCAGAGTCGGGTGGCCCTGCGATGCTAAGAGAGTACAGGCACTGAGGGGAAAGGAAATGCTTTTTATCAGCTTAATTTCTGCAATAAATTCCCTGTGATTTTTTTTCTTGCTGCTTGAGTGGGGGCTTAGTTTGACATAGAGGTTGACTTTGAATTGTAAGTAATGGTAGTCTTTTGTGGATTTTGTTTTGTATACAGATTACAAAGAAGAAAGAAAGAAATAAATGCATCTGGGCTTATATCCAATTGGATTACCGTCAACCACATCCAGCTGAGAAGGGAAAAGACAGATATATTGATGGTCACTGAAATGAGATGGAACAAAAGACGACAACCTGAGCAGGGAAGAAAAGGTACTCTTTTAAAATGGTTGTGTTTTGATGGTGCATTATTCTGGTCTTTCAGAGCTTCCTGCATACCCCTGTATGCCAAGTAATCCCCCCTCCTTTTTTTTTTTTCTTTTTTGCCTCAAGGACTTTCATTATTATTATTTTTTGAAAATCAAAATGCAACTGTACTCGTTTCTTCTCAGCTGTCCTTCATCACAAGCAAAGTGGCACATTTTTAGACCTTTGTAACCTGCAAAAGCCCACTGCTCTCCTCCTTTTTATGATCTGGAAGATGCAAAGCCCTGGAACCTAGGGGGATTTTGGTTGTGTTGAAGAAAAGGCCTCTGGATTACTTCCATTTGTCTGTTGCGTTACCTTTTCTATATGTACTTTGTCTCTTGGATATTTTTTGTGCCATTGTACGACCTGAGCTCACATACTAGAGTGAAAACGTAGTTTTTCTACCCCACAGTGCGCTCAATAAGTCACCGACCACACAAAATTTTGACTGTTAGCTGACTGAGCTGCCTAGACGCAAATGGAGATAGGTCCAGCCGGCAATGTGGTGCCTGAGGGACTTCATACAGCCCAAGCCTACCTGTATGAAGTTCGATTAAATCATTTCAGTCCAGATGATCACAAGCATTTTGGTACCTAATTTCTATCATGATGGCAGAAACCAGTTGGCTAAACACCTTTAGGATCTGTCAGAAGTCTCTTCTTGTTTTGCTGTAGACATCTTCTAAAACAGTAGGTTTGCTGGAACGAGATACAGTCTTGGTTCTTCCATCTCTCTGTTCATATTGCTCTCTGTCCATCCGTGAAACAACCACCCATCCCAGTGCAACAAAACCGCATCCCCCAAACACGCACGCTCCAACCACATAGGTATAGGCTTAATTTTAGCTATAGTCTGATGTCCCTTTGACTTGGGTGGATCATGAGCACACATCAAAGTACTTCGGTCAATAAGGGTCTGCACGGAAATTTGTCTGCTGTGGTTCTAACTGTTGGCTGGTTATTAGTCTTTGCCTTGATTTACCTAATTTTGTGTAATGGAGAAGTTGATGCCTTCCTTTCTGATTAAGGCTCAGTGTTTTATTTATGGAAGTCTCTCGACTGAAAGGTGCTGTACAGAAGTGTAAAGTATTATTATTATTTCTCTAAAGCATGTTGTCCATAACTCACAGCAAATATAGTTTATGAAACGTGTTAGCTATGCGGTTTTCATTTTTCATTCTTATTTATTAATGCCTTTTCAGAGCACTTTAGATAAGTATGTGGAAACCTAGTTACAGGAAAGTTGTATTTTGCACATTTCACTTTAACTGGGAAGAACATTGTTTTCTGATTTTAATCATAAAAATGAAATGCTCCTAATAGAGCGGAGAAACCCAATTTCCTCAAGAAGCATTTGCAGGCTGATCTGGCTCAGATATTCCTGTGATCACAGGAGAGTAATATCTTGGGCATGAGAAAATGTTCTGCAGTCTACCTGAAACAAATATAGCTGTACTGGACAATTACGCGTTTAGCGTCATTGACTTTCAGCTCGGTGGCCAAGATACTCTCTCCTGTCCATTGTCAATTATTAACCTTCACAGCTACAGTGCTTTTTAATTCTGGGTGTAGGGTACGCATCAGATGGAGCACAGCGAAAGAAGGCAGCCGAAAAACATACCATCTAGAGCACTGTAGCGCGTACGGGATTTCACGGTGACTCTGCTGCGTTGATTCGGTATTTGCGACCTGCTCCTTGCCTCCTCTTCCTCCTCCTCATCATTCCCCACGCGAGCAGTCTAGTGACCCCGAGACAAACTGTGTGAGCGCTTTTGAGAGTCTTGAGAGTGATGAACTTAGGCCGTGGCAGTGTGACAAAGCCCTACCGTTTCAGACCGCTCCGAAATATAAAATAAAAACGCTGCTGGGTGCAGTGGCGTTACCAGTTTGGATTTACAATACAGCCGAACTGCTGAGACCGGAATTTATTCTCCATCGCTGTGGGACGATCAGCTGGTGGAGGCAAGCAGTGCTCATAATGAAGAACAGCGATTTCTCATTTTCTCCTGGATTGAATTCTTTTGTTCTCCTTAGCATTTGTCATTCCTGGCTTCATGTTACCATGTTTGTGCCAGACCCTGGGTTGGCATCGTCCCGCGCAAGTCGGCGTAGCTACGCTGATTTACACCAGCAGTCATCTGGGCCCTTTGGATACAGAAACACGCTGGGAGTAGAAGGGATGCTCTGTCACGAGGGGTCGGGCACAAGAGCGTCAGCTGCTTCTGTGTTTCTTACGGGTTTAGACGGAAATTCAACGATGCCTTTCATTACATTTCTTTGACCGATTCTCTGACCATTACGTTTCTACCTGTACTAAACTTGCGTTAACTCAGAGTTCACCTTGCTTTGCTAGGTACTGCTCTGCGAGCCATAAATAGATACCAGGTACGGAGGAAGGACAAGAGCCTCCTGCAGCGTTAAGCAGCAGGTTGCTCAGTTTATGGGTTGCAGGCAACTGAGATTTTTTTTTTTTCCCTTTCTCTCCCCCTACCCCTTTCTTCACAAATCTGAACTAAGATCGCTTGCTTTTTCAATATATATGCAAACAAATCACAGCAAGTGATTTCATGGTCAGTGCTAACAGAGTTCATCTGGAGCTGCACAGCAGCACGTTTTGGGAGCGGGGGGATCAGACATAAAATTATATTGGCAACTTGTAGCCGTAGCTGCTGAAGGATTAGGAAGCTTACGGGAGGACTGGAAGTTGCATTATGGGATCAGAAGCAAACAGAAAGCACTTCAGGCAATGCTCTCAAAAATGCGTAAGGAACTTTAGGAGCCTTTGACGTTCAATTAGAGCTATGGAAGTTTTTCCACGGTTTTTTTTTTCTGTCAAGGAATACAAGTTTGCAGGCACTGAGACACCTCTTGAATTCATCTCAGCTTGACTGAAGTTTTCCGTTTCGGTTGTTTTGAGGTGGATAACTATCTAATTCCTTGGGAAACCTTTCCGCTGATGTCCTTTTCGATTGCCTAGGGTCCTTCTTTTTTCTGTGTTCTTTTCTCGCCCCGGGAAAGCCCAGTTCCTCCATACGCATTCTGAGCACTTCTGTCTTGAGGGTTATTACTGATAAATCTGCTGTGGTTTGGGATGCCTTGTTGTTCTGTTGGTGGACTTTGTGATATCAAGCACAAGGTCATGTCTCTTCCCAAACGTTTAGCTTTGAAAGCAGTAGCGTTTTGTAAGCTGTCAGTGTTGCGGGGTTTTTATTCCTTTCCAGACACTGCAGGATACTGGGCAGGGTCCATCTGGCTCCAGTTTGGGACTTTTTTTTTTTCCTATTTTTAGGTTCTACTTTTGGATCTGTCACTGACATTTTCATCCTGAGGTCATAAGCTCTTTAAGATGGGAATTGGCTACTGCTACTGGTCTGTTTGTATGCCGCCTACCATGAGGATTTCTTATTGATCAGTCTTAACACATTCTTCCAACAAAATTATTATTACCAATTATGATGATTAGATCTGTATGTGCCTGGGTATCTTTCATGAGAAATTGGATTATTTTAATCTATCATAAAGAACTCTGAGATTAAAATAAAACAGTGATTTGTCACTGCGGGGTATTAGAATTTCCATCTATATTGGCATACATCTTTTGCAGTATTCACAGAAATTGCATTCAATCTCTCTCCTATGCAAGTGTAAGTGCTAATGAAGCAAGCATATGTTCAAATATGGGATGGTATCTTGTTGGAGTACTATACTGAGAAGATGAAATTTGGCTAAAAGTAGCACACAGCACAGCCACTTTGTGTGCGTTTAGTGCAGTAAATATTTATCCTCTGTGTTTAAAGGAACAAAGGCGCAAAGAAAAGGAAGATGCACGTCATCAATATGTGCTGGAGCATGATTTTGATGCGGGTTTTGGTTCCATCACGTGCTGTTCCCTCCTGCCCTTTGTAGCCTCACTTTACTTGTAAAATAGCCATTTTGTGTGACTTCAGTTATTGAATTCCACGTTGATGCTCCTTTTTCATACTGCTGTTTTTCCCTCAAACCTTCCCCATCACACGCTGATGGCAGTTTGTGTTTGCACCATATGCGAGTTCCAGCCTATGCTTTCCGGTCGGTTTTCTTTTTTCTGTCTGAAATAATATAAGAAGCAGTGGTTCAGTTTTAAAATGCTTGCAGGGTATTTGTCTTATTGGGTGTGATTAAAAGAAAGCAGCATAATTGAGTTGGTGAAGTAAACGCTTGAATCCGCTAATGCCCCAGCTCTTTATAGACAACTCAAGTCATGTGTGGAGTTCACAGCAGGTCGTCTCAAAATCTGAATGCTTAGGGTGCAACTTCAGCACTATATAACATTAGGAGATTGCTTTAAACCAGCTAATAGTCCCTTACTCCGAGGGCAGTGATTTTCTGGCACTTGCTGCCACAGGAGGTTGCAGAGGCAAACGGTGCTGGACGTTCAAAGAGGGATTACACAAATTCATAGAGAGCGGGTACGCAAATGAGCGCCTGAAGAGCTGTTTGATACAACAGTTCTGGATGCTGTGGAAGTGTGAGGGGGACAGAGCAACGAAGTGGCCTGATAGGGATGTTCTGCCTAAATAGCATCTCTTATTGCTACTCAGAGGCAGAACTGGTCCCTTCCACCGGACCAGGGATCAGAGCCTGTAGGGTGTTCGGTGAGCTTTTATGTCTAGGATATAGCTCAGTATCAATAAGTCGGTAGATCTCTACAAATGTGTTTTTAAAAAAAATGCACACATGAAAACGTTATGGGGAAATTGTTATAGAAGCAAATAATCACTTGGATGAAATTGTGTTGTTTTATTTGGGAGGGGGTGATCTGATTCTAAAGTGAAAATAATGAACGCATTTCTCCCCAAAACAGCTGTTTAAGGTATATGTTACGATACCTATTATGCTCTGTGAAGTCATTAAAATGATGACTTTCAGATTGCAAAAATTTTCATTGTAGTATATGGCATTAGACGGTGAAGATGACTCTGTAAGGCAGAACGCGCACCAGGCAGGGAAGATGGGTTCCAGAAAAATAACAAAGGGAGGGCAGCACTGGGACCCTTAAAAAAGGCAGATGTTTAAAATGGCATTCCCAGGGTGAAGGGAGTGGGATAGCGATCCTGTAATATTCTAGCCTAGGAATTGCTGAAAATGCTGGGTTCGGTTCTCTTACCAGCTTGGGAAGAGCCGAACTCCCAAGTGTGTGTCACCGAACAGTGGCTGTGCGGGCAGAACCACGGTCAGGGGGCCGTGGCCGTGGCCAGGACATCCTGCTCGGGAGGGACAATCCGTGGTTCCGGCACGTTCTTCAAATTATTTCTGCTTTCTGTCACTTGACAGCTTACACAAAAGGCTACGTCGTGCCTCCTCTTGCAGCTGCTTTTCCCCTGACGGGGGGAACACATCACCATAAACCATTAGTGTGAACCAGCACGGTGATTCTTATGTTTCCAACGCCGAGTAATGCGTATTTTCTAGCTGAACGTCACTCAGCGCTAATGCATGTGAGATGGAGAATGTTAATTTGACATAATCGTGACTTTTTTAAGATCTCGGTGATATTGTTTAATACGCAAGTTGGATTTTGTTTTTGTCTTTGCCAGTCTTCAAAGAATAATAAAATGGGATAAGTTCTAGGTTTTTTACAGAAGGAATTATTTACTATACCATGGTGACGTGCATTAAATGTTAACGGACAATATCTTGCAAGATTTACTGTAGGAATCTCGCTGCTTCTCCATTTTGAGCTATTGAGTAAAAATGAGAATTATTGCTAGGGATGATGAACAGCAACAGTATCTTGTGATAAGTTTGGCCATAACTCAACATTTACTGCAGGTCACCACTGCAATGATAATGCAAAGGAAATTAATCTCTGGCCCTGGTTAAATGAATGCAAGCACGAAAAGACTAGCACAAAGGTGCCTAGCACTCACGCGAGGATCAGCCATTAATAAGCGTATTTAAAAAGAGATTCTATAGCCAATAGACGCTGTGCACGTCATCTTTAGCTCAGATATGAGCAGAAGGTGCAGAACTTAACTCCTGCTTAAGACCCCAATAGTCTAATCCAAAAAAAATCACATAATCACGGAGAGGATGGAGAAGACTCCAAAGTCACGTGAAGTTTTGGCTCTGTATGAAGTAAAGCCATGGAAATCTGTAGTAAATCCCTGCACCAAGAAATGGTCAACTTAGACAAAGAAGCCAACGTGATGGAAGAAGGGGTTATTACACTCATTAAGAGATGGGGAATTACTTGTAGGCACTTAGTTCAGTGAGTTAGTCTCCTGCTCCGAAGGGCATCTCTCTTTTCCCTGAATGTGAAGGAATTACAGAGGGTCTGGGTGGCTATTTGGCTAGGTTGGGCTTTTAAGGTTGAGTGGTATGAGCAGTCTGTGAAGTGATGTGTCTGAGTTTATCAAAGAAGGTGCCAGGTCCAGGTTCTTGTGAGTAACTGTCCAGTAACTTCAGACCATCCTCTTCTGGTGTGGTACCTTTGGACTGAATCAAGGAGATGCACTCACCTACACAAATATGAGCAAGGCTTGTCTAACACTTGCGAGATTAGTTTGCCACTCCAGTTCGGAAAACTTTGCTGCAACATCCTGGCCCTGTTTCGGGTTTTGCAGCACAGCCCGCTGAGAGAAAATCGCTCTCGTTCCCTGTTCCACCCCCCGGCCAAATTCCTTTGCTGTGTATTCGTGCCCACAGATAGGGTCCAAAATTAATCTTGATATGTGCTCATCTCCTCTATATTCTCGGTCCGTTTTTTTTTTCTTCATTCTTCTGTGTTTGTAATGTTTCTGAATGAGCAGAAAAATCAACCAGGGCACCATTTCATCTCTTTCTTTTTTCTGAAACAGCAATTAGCATGCATCCCTGTAGTTTCCAGGCAGGCATTCCACCACTTGAAATTTGTTTTGAAAGAAATAGTTCTGGGGATCATGTAGAATAAGGTTCACAAACATGCCTGTCTTCGGCAAACCAAGAAACCATGCTGCTGTGATTGGCATATAATCGGTTATCAACTATGCAGTTTTTATCAGCAAAGTGTGCATGAGATGGGTCCTTAGGTGGAAATGTACTTGTTCAACTGAGACGGATTTTATGGACCATGAAAAAATCTAAGTTAGATTTTTCAGGAGAGGCTGAAGGGAGAGAAGGAGAAAGCAACCGTCAGTAATTCTTTTCATCGTCTTTTTGTACAGCACTAAATACCAACTGTGAAACATCAAAAAGAGAACTTGGCCATATAATGAACTGACGTTTGTGGAGAACACTCTTTTTCCTGGCCCTTCATTGCAGCTCAGAAGTTGTTTAATTTCAGGCTTTGCCACTGAGTAAATTCAGGACTGGGAGTAAATCTGTCTCTCTCCTGGCCTCATTGCTGCACCTATAGAATGCAAACCATGAGTGCTTTGGGGGCGTTATGGGTGGGTATTTAAACAAGGACTACCGCGTTTCACAGACGACTCGGCTTAGAAAGCCAGTGGTGAGGGGGAGTCCTGATCCTGCTTGGAATGGGTAAACTTTGTGGAATGGGTAAACTTTGAAGGCTTTTACGTGTTACTCTGAAGCACAGCTCTTTTTTTGAAGGCAGAGGATATGTTTAATACGTTAGAGAATCACCATCATACTTTTTTCCCCCCTAGTAAATATCAAAAATGGAAATAGTTAATCAAGACAAAAAAAATCTCAGCTATCTAAGGAATTATGAAGTTTCCCCTATTCCCAATATTCTCTCCGAAACCTATCTTATTTAAAGGCTTTGATAAATTTAGCAAGGAAGAACTGTGCCTCAAATGATGCCTTCTCTTTTTCCTTTACATCAAGAAGCAGAAATATAACTGTAGCTTATAGGCATTCAAATATAGTAATAATTAGTGTTTAAGTGCTAATTTACATTTATAGACAGTCATTATGTAGGTCTGTTCCTGAAAGTGGGCAAAGCAGCGTGGGAGGGAGTGCAGCTGATGAAAATCGAAGTAGCCTGATTGATTTCACAGGAATTGCAGAAGTTTAACCGAAATGTGCCCCACGGAAGTAGGTGTTATGTTATCTGAAGTACCTGCCAGTTGTGGGTAGCCCGTCAGAGGGGTAGGGGCCGGATTTTGGGCAGCGCTGAGCGCTGTGTAGCTGCCGCTGGGAGATGCTCGCAGCAGAGGCACGGTTCCAAGCGCTGGAGCCAGACTTTTGACCTTACTGGAGTTAAGAAACATTTGGAAACTTTTCTGATTCAGCCCAGAAGAAATTAAAATCTTGATTCATCTGATGTAGCGTATTTCCACAGAAGTTCATGGTCCTTATTGATCGCTGCAATCAGCCGGTCCAGCCTGCTGAGCTGTTTGCAGAATGCAATTCTGCGTCTGGTTCTTCCCTACACCAGATTGGGTGTTAGGTGGTCAGCCCACGTTTCCTTTTGGAGGAGACACTGTGAACTCGCTCATTTGAGGTTTCTCTTCCTCAAGTAACTCTGTTGGTTTTGCTTTACCTGTTTCGCTAGGACCAGTACAGGGGTTTTCAGCTGACGTACCAAGACCAGTGGGGGTCTGAGCTCTACCCTTGGCTCTGCCGCACGACTCATTGCAGCTTCACCCGAGCCACTCCATCCCGCTTTGAGTCCTATCAAGTGAGGAGAATGCTTTTTCACACCATTGAGCAGTCTTATTTATTTTGCTTTTTGGAATAGGGACCATCTCTGAGTTTGTGCGCTATCCCAGCTGAGATTTCCAACTCCAGTAATGCACTGACTGACAGCAAAAGTTTCCAAGGACTTGAAATGAAGCTATAAAAGCCCGAAGATCCTTTCCCACGTCCCATGGAAAACGACAGCACGGCGGGTGCCCGAGACCATTGCTGAACGCGGTCTCTCAGCACCGCCAACGGGGTGAGCGGCGGGAACGAGAACGGTGGCAGCTCGTCCGACCGAG
Organism: Calonectris borealis; assembly: GCF_964195595.1. Taxonomy (NCBI): domain Eukaryota; kingdom Metazoa; phylum Chordata; class Aves; order Procellariiformes; family Procellariidae; genus Calonectris; species Calonectris borealis. The sequence continues at coordinate 512,552 of NC_134338.1, read as the reverse complement.
AGCAGAGAGCAAGTGGGGTCAGCACCAAAGCAAGCCCGGCGGGGCTGATGTTCCGGCACTGCAGCCAGCGGAGCTTTCCTTGCAAAGGGCAAGCCGAGGTCAGCGTGGTTAGACTGCACTTTGAACAAATTGCCAGCCAGTAAAAGAGGTGGAAAGTTGGATTTCAGGCATGTTTGTCAAGACAGACACTCATGGTCTCTTTAATGGGCTTCTCTAGACTACCCAGCTCATAAAGATCACCTGTGAAACGTCTTCTTTAGCTTATTACTTTATTTTCTGCCAGCGGTACTCATTTTTCCTGGCACCAAGTCTTTCCTGCGAGTTATTATCTGAACTACGCTATATTGCAGCTATAAACCAGTTGCCTGTCTGGATAAAGGGGGCCCTATCCTGCCAACAGGACCGCTGTCCTGCCGCTCCATCAGAGGAGAGCTCACACAGCTGCATGCCGCCGGGGCCTCAGGAGTAATTAGCTGAGAACAGAGCCGGCTGAGCACATAAAGAAGGAAAAATCGGGATGATTGTGTGGCTGCTCATGCAGGAAGCCCTCCTCTCCGAGAGGATCAGCGAGCTCCTGTGGAAAACTCGATGGAGTCCAAGCTCATCAAAAAGAGTCCTAGTACTCACGCAGGACAAAAGAGGTTCTTAGCTGTTGCGAAGGTACCCCTAGGCGCTCCCGGAGGGAGAAGTTATTACAAGTTTCTTAGTTTATTTCCGTTTTATTTGTTTTCTGCATTCATGTTACAAAGCAGAAGTGTTCGGGGGACTGACCTAACTCCGCGACACGGTTCCAAGCTTTCCTGCAGATTTCTTCTGTGGTGTTGGGTAAGTCACTTAGTTCTTTTCCTGCAAGCCCTGAAAGAGGGATGAAAATATTCCCTTTTTCACAGGAGCATTTGGGTCCTGTGGTTGTGATGACCAGAGGAGAATCTTAAATTCTTACTTGTTTATTGGGACCAAGGACAGATATAACCGATGCAGATCTGTTACGGGCGGCTGTGGTGATAGCATGTCCTTCCATTCCCTCCTCAGTTTGAGGGACTATACGTAATGAATGCACACGAAAACAAGAGGCAGCCTTGCACCGAAAACCTGAGGAACGGTTAACGTACTTGAAACAAAATGGGTGGCCTCAAGAAGCAGATGTGTAAAGGCTGCCTCGGAAATGCTTTACAGCGTGGTATGAATACTTTAAGAGCTCTTCAGAGCATCGTCAGTGTGACAGGGCTTTCTGGAGATCTTTTCTTCAGAGGCATTTGTCATGAACCTGGGAATAATGCATGATGCACTTGAAGAACAAAGGGAGTTATCTACTGGGTTCTACAGGGCAGTCCGTGGGCAGCTGACGGTGTCTGACTGTTCTCCCCCAGGTTTCTTGTTCAAGAACCTGTTGAGAACAGAAGAATTGCGTATACATCTGTGCTGAGACTCCACCAAGAACTGAGATGAGTTAGGTGCCCCCTTTCCTTTCCGGTGCACGCTCTCCCAGTTTACGGAACTGCTTGCTTTTACTGTCTCATCCTTGACTGAAAATTTCAGCAGCTCCGGGCCGGGAGGAGTAGCAGGGTGTAAATATTGCAAAGGGATCCTTTGAGCTCCTGTGCGTGTTGTGATGCCCTGATGAAACAAGACTTGAGGATTAGTCCGGGAGACTCTTAAACATGCAGATTCGCATTTTTTTAAATCAAGTCTGTACAGTATGGGTTAATGCACGCTTAGGCAGACGTTGCAGACCGTGTTACAGCAGAAGCAGAGACATAAATGGGGACTAATAACACCTCTGTAACATTTTAAAAGGAACTTGTGTTTAAATTTTTTAAAAGCTCGTGTCCCGTGTTTCCAGGCAGCGTGTGGCCAGATGCGGATAGGTACTGGTGGTTCTTATAAGCCTGGAAACCCATTTTGCACTGATTTCACCATCTGCAGTCACGCAGGTGAACCTGTACTGAACATGAAACGGCTCCCAGCTGGATACCTGGTTCACTCGACCGTTCATTTCAGCACGGTTCCTCCGTACCCAAGCTGTGCGGGGCAACCACAATCCAGCAGGGAAAGCGAGAGCGGCGTGGAAAGCCTGCGCCCTGAAACGCCCGTCTGGAGCCTCAGCTAGGGCTTGGCAGAGGCACCGCCGAGGACAGGCATCGTCCTTTGAAGCCTTGTTGAAATCGGTGCGGCTGATACCAACCAGCGCAATCAAATATTTGGCCAGTCAAAGCAAAGCTGTTTGCTTTGCAGCGAGCCAGCACGCAGGCTGTGCCTGGAAAGCGCTTGCCCCGTTTTCTGTGGCTTTGGAGGAGGAAATGGCATAAGTACTTAAAGGGGAAATCTATGGAAAAGAGCTGAGGATCTTGGGAAAGGTACACTCTAGAGATTTTTTAATTTCTTTTGTTTTACTAAGGGAACATGTTGAACTGATTTTTCTCACAGATTCTTTCTTAAATCCTGTTTGTTTTCCATGTTCAAAGGTAAGCCCAACTGGCTACCAAAGATGCTCTATTTCTCTTCTGGACTAGCAGTAACCCTAGCTATTATCACCCTGACTTCCCCCATTTGGCAGCAATACAAACCATGTAATTATCTAAATACCTCTCCTCTGCCTTTTCCTCTCTGTTCTGTTTGTATCTATACTTCGTTAAGGTTTTTTTTCCTTGGTGCTAATAGCTTTGCAGAGTCCTCTGGAGGTCAGCCTCCCCAGCGCTGCTCAAGAGCAGCAGTGGCTCTCCTTGCACTGGAGACAAATGACCTCAGTAAAAGCCATTCATCCAGGAAGAAAAAGTGGTGAATCGGGGAAACCATCTAGCCTTTTCTGTGGTCTTTTCCTTAGAGCACGGAGGGAAGTTTAGTTCGCTTGACGCCGTTATCTTTGTGCTGTCTGACATGTCATTTTAACTTAAATAAGGGGAAAAAAATGGTTAAGCGATCCAGAAATTCTAGTTCAGAACCTGGGGGGAGGCAGAAGGAGAGGAGATATTTCCAGAGGAATCCGTCGTCGAGGGGACTCGGAGGCAAGGCTTTCTCAGGGGAGAAGGTTGCCTGGAGTAAGTGGCAGAGCTGGAAATGGTGCCCAGATCCTCTCGCTCCCCCACCAGCATCCCGCTCTCGGGACTGTGGTAACTCTTCAGGATTTGCAAGCTACGGCTCAGCCCGCCCCGTACCGGACCAGCGATGGGAATCACAGTCGCCTTTTCCTAAGAACCCTGCCTGCGTCTGCATAAAGCTGAACAACGTGCCATAAACCTCACCAAGGCCCTTGATAGCCCCGGGAAGGCTATTTATTAACAGCGCGCTAGGTGTGCAATCCACGTGCAGCGTGCACGCTGTACGTAATTAAAAGTCTTAGAGCTGCGGCGCGCCGTGATTAATGCCTCAGGTAGGCACTTCGGCTCCGCGTGCTAATGGGAAGTGACTTGCTCTGCACCGCCAGTGGTGCTCGGGTACCTCAGGAGTAATAAAGGTTGCTCTAGGCATATTGCATGATTCCTTGACTCATTAATTATAGCTGCCCAAAGTGGAAAGTTTATAATTAAACATATAGTTTACTCTTCTACTTTTGGATGAAGTAAATTAAGGTAATTAGATTTCTTTTCGATTAAGCATATGGAGCCGTTTCCAAAGTGCACAGGTGCGTGGAACGAGGAGGTTACTGTGCAAGGGATTTTGTCTTGAGCTCATCTGAGATCCAGCGTGGAGTGACGTCGTGTTTATAATCAAACTCATTCAGTGTAATTACCCTTATGGGCAGGTTTTGACTCTTAAAAAGGAGAGGTATAGTGAGAATAGGCAGCGTCACTTGTTTGGCAGGAGCTTCTGTTGGGATGAAGCCATGTCCTTTAGTGATAAATTGAGTTACAGGTAAGAGTTTTTGAACTGAAAATATCAGAGCACTCAATTAAAAAAAAAAAAAAAATACATTCAGGTGTTCCAGTGCAGGCACGTGTAGTTAAACGAACAAGGCTCGTTAGTGGTATATGTTAAGCATGTTGTATGTAACCTGTTCATAGCCACTGCCATGATAGCTGAATGTTCGCAATCTCGGTGTATGGTAGGAAAGTATTAGCTCAGCTTTACGAGGAAACTGAGGCACACGGGCTTAAGTCCCTTCCAGTTCACACAGGAAATTTTAGCAAGGAATTGATCCTGAATCCCAGGCTAGTGCCCTGAACTTCGGGCAACTCTTTTTACCTGCTGAGATGAGCATTTGTTGACTTGAATGAAGCAAGAATAGAGGGGCTAACTGGAAATCCTGTGAAACCCCTCCTTTCCATTGTGGGGTTTCTGATTGCTTTGTAAGAGTGAATCTGCAGCAAACGAGGCAGCGTTACTGAACGCGTGGCTTGGCGGGTTTGTTTGGGAATTGATGTTTTAAAGTGAACAAGCGCTTTGTGTTATTTTCCATTATCAACATCGAGTCCCCCTTTCTTTCACAGGCATTTAATTCTGCACGGGCTTATATAGAGGTATAGAGTATTTTTGTGCTTTTGTACACACACACACATATCTGAGTACAAGCAAGTTCCCTCGTGCGGGATTTTGTGGGTCAGCCTTCCGTGGGGTGTTTGGAGTTGCAGAACCAAAGCAGAGAGCTATTTGCACGGGGTCGCACAGCCAGGTGGTGAAAGACGGAAATCAATGACGGGGCCCTTGGTAGCTCATATCTCATTGTGGGCCTGGTCCCCTCTTCCATTGCCAAGAGCTTTTATTTGTGTATTGTCTGGAACTTTGAGGGTTGTAGCTCCGGTGTTGCTGATCTGGGTGCAGTTGAGTCAATAGAAGTCAGACTCATTAATGCCGGCCCGCGGCAAGTCTTCACGGCTGAGAACAGTGCAAAGTGTCTCCTAATGACTCAAGTAGGGATAGATAGTGTGGAAATAAAGGAGTCTGAGTATTTTGACTTCATGAACGTGTGTGGTGGTTTGTTTAGTGCCATCCCCCCCATCGGTTTTTGTTCCCTGTTGTAGGCAGATATGAGGTGTGTATTGATTACTCGGAGAGCACTAATGGCATTCGTTTCTCTGCAGAATTAAACTTGACGTGTACATAATAATGACTTTGCCAGGCTCTGCCTTTAATGAGCTTTTCCAGGCCCTATTTGCAACTCTGTGAGGGTCTTTTCTGCAGCTTATTTTTATAAGAAAACCAAAGATAAAGCACATTGAGCGAGATTATTCAAGTGGTGCTTTAGTGCCTGCCTTGCTCCACACCCATCCCTGCAAGACACCCCAAATGTCGACAAGGGAAGCTGGTGCGGTTGTCTCCCATTGCTGTCAGGACTTAACTCTGCAAACGATGACTTCTCCCGTGCGATCACGGTGCCCTGAGGTGCCTACGTCGGTGGCTACTTCTCCGCCACGGGAAGGGTGACAGGTTCCTCCCCTCCGCCAGGCCTTCGTTCCTCCAGCGTTCCCTGGCTTTGGCTAACGCAAGCAGTCATCGTCTGCTTTGTGAGAGCACGGATCGAGGACATTCCGCTCTTTCTCCCCCTGCATCTGCACCGCCCTAAGCACCTTCTGGTAATTGGCTGTCTGGTACAGGAGGCCAGGGCCGAAAACGTCGCAGTTAGGGGTGGCATTTGTCCTCGTGACAGTGCCGGCAAAGCCCTACTGCTGCTATATAAAGGAGCAGGCACTGACATGGGCTGGGTTATCCATCAAAAGCTTTGTTCCAATACCTGTCCTCGTGGAGTGGAAATCAAAGGCACTCTCTTTATCTGAAGGTCTCTAAAAGGGATCTGAAACATCGATTTCTGTTTTCAAGTGAAGCAGGAGTGTCACTTTGGCTTTGTGCACAAACCTTATCTCGGTTTCCTCATTGAGCAGAAAAAAACCGCTCCCTATATTTTATTTTATTTCCTTGAGGCAGGGAAGGAGAGCAGTTTTGTTGCAGTTGGCTTGTCTCGGAGCGTTGGAGCTAGACAAGGAGTCCCTTATGTTGTTTTGCCCCATATCACTAGCACTGAGGCTTTTCTCATTTCGTATCTGGACACACACACTCCGCTGTCGGCCTCATCCTGCTGTCCCCCCGATGCGTGCTCCTCTCGGCTGCACCAGCTCCCACCGCTCGCCATTACCTGTGTCCTGGCTGGGATAGAGTTCATTTTCTTCCTGGTAGCTGGTATAGTGCTGTGGTTTGGGTTTAGTATGAGAAGAACATTGATAACACACTGATGTTTGAGTTGTTGCTAAGCAGTGCTTACGCTAGTCGAGGACTTTTCAGCTTCCCATGCTCGGCCAGGTGCACAAGAAGCTGGGAGGGAGCATAGCCAGGACTGACCCAACTGGCCAACGGGGTAATCCATGCCATATGATGTCATGCTCAGTATATAAACTAGGAGGCGTGGTCCCTTCCTTTTCTGTTCTATTAAACTGTCTTTATCTCAATCCACAAATTTTGCTTTTTTCCCCCCGATTCTCTCCCCCATCCCACTGCGGGGGGGTGAGCGAGCAGCTGTGCGGTGTTTGGCTGCCTGCCGGGTTAAACCACAACAACCTGCAAGCGCAGGCATTTCTCTTGTAGCGGGGATTCTCTTGAACCAAGAGGCTGGCATCAGTGTGTTTATTCTTTAACATCAGTACCTGGGCTGGGAATTGTGAATTTTGAACTCCTCCCAACTTTCTTACCTCTAGGCCGGGTTATTTTTCATTGAAAACACTCAGAAACTGGCGATAGATGCTAAAATAAGACCTGGTGCAACAAACATTGAATGTGCAAAAGGAATCCCGTTGATTTCCACGCGGTTCCTTTGCATGGCAAAGGCAACATTGCTTCTCCCTGAGTTTCTGTTTTGTTTCCTGATGCGATTCGAGACACTGTCTTTAATCCGGGAAGCCCTGCGTGCTGACAGTCTTGTAAATTTATTTACATTCCTCTGCTCAGTCCCAGCTATGGTAAATCTCAGAATGATGCCTGTTGGAATCGGCTTTCTATCTGAGAGGCGTAATTAGCTTCGTTGATCTTGGTTCGTGTTGAAAGGTGCCAAGCAGGCAATGTGAAGACTTTCGTAGCGGTGTGTTAGCGCAGGCAACTTAGGCAGCGACAAATACCTTACGAACTTGTTAAATATTTAAACGTGTCACAGGCAGAAGGAGAATTGAAAGGAGCAGCAGAGCTGTTCAAGGAAGAAACAGGTTTTCAGATGACGTGTGGGAAGAGAACGGAGAAATCCCCTGGAACTGCCCGGTGCTGGAGCAGCCGAAGTGCAGAGCTTTGCTGCTGCAAACCGGGGTCCCAAACCCACAGCAAACCTTTCAGCAAATGGGTGACTGTCAGATGAGCTACGTGATCGCGCTTCATCCTGTTGCAGCAGAGAGGTTATTAAATGGGGTTTTTTTTTAGCCTGGCTTTTAAGAGAAGCATCGTACGGCTGTCAAGCTGTCGCACGAACTGCGGCTTTTGAAGGCGTCCATGCAAGAGCTGCCATCCGCCCTGCAAAACGTGGGGGGGCACTGGGTGTTCATCTCTGCGCGGGAACCGATGTCGAAGAGTCAGTCACTGCGTAGGTCTGTGACGCTTTCGATTTTACCCCGTGGAGCCTCTGTTACCGAGGGAGAGGTGCGGAAGGAGGGAGCACACAGCTGACGTCTGCGTGTCAGCGGCGTGTTAAGGTCTAGGTACCAGATAAAAGCAGGGCTGCTTAGCCTAAGGGAAGAGTGACTGTCTTGGCTGTTTGCGCTAGTACTTCCCATCGGACTCTGGATCAGAAAGCACCAAGTGGCTTCTTTATTTACAGGACATCTGGAAGTGAAGCTGAAGTGGAACAGGATGAAAAATTTCCAACATAGGAATGGAAGGTCATCATGTGAAAAGCCGAAATGTCACATTTGTTCCTCAACTTAGTAGTGTTGCATCTGGAAAAATGTAGCCCTTCAGTTCTGCCACTGGAAATAAGCCGAAGTCAAACAGAAGTCCTTGGGTGCAAACATACAGATCAGAATTAAATTTCCTTCTAACTCCTGGGTAATAGAGTTCTGTCAGAGCCAGGAGTCAATTAAGTGGATAAATACGCACATAGTTCACTAACACTTAGCATTTTGGTGGTATTTTGCTGAAGTAAGCACTTAATGTGATTATTGTGTTTCAGCCTGATTTAAGATGACAAGTTTTGCATTTCCTAAATATTAATTAGCCCTGAATTTCTATTTATTTAAACTCTGAGGCAGCGAGTGGGTAGTTGTGTGATTTACCTCTACCTCCTGGCACTTATCTCATCTAGGATATTCGAAATGCAATTCTAAACAATTAGCCTTCATGCCCGTCAGCGTAAAGAATGAAAAATAGAGCTTGTTTTGTTTGTCTGGGGGAGCGATCATCCTACAAACTGCAACCTACAACCAAACTGCAACCTACAACCAAACTGCAACCTACAACCAAACTGCAACCTACAACCAAACTGCAACCTACAACCAAACTGCAACCTACAACCAAACTGCAACCTACAACCAAACTGCAACCTACAACCAAACTGCAACCTACAACCGAGCGCAGGGATCTGCTCATTTGGAGCTCACTGCAGGATGAGGCTTTTTGATACCTTACCAGGGAAAAGCGATAGATTTTTAAATGGATTTTTCATTTGTTTGGTTCCGCCCCCCCAGGACGAGGCTGTTCCCTTAGGGCTGGCTGGGAGGGACAATACCAAAGGCACAGAGCGCGGCATTGCTTGTGTTGTGCTGCTGCCGTACAGCGGCGGGGTGTCTGCCCAGCCGCAAATACCCTCCTGGGTGTATTACCTGGAAGGTTTTTGAGTAGTATTGTAGGAACGGGGATGGATCCACTGCATCTGGGATGAGGGCGCTGCCTTGCACGGGTGGCTTGCAGAAGAAATCGGTTCCCACGAGAGGAGAGTCCTCGCTATAGAGACAGACCGTTTTCCACATCAGAGCCTTTCGGAGCATCTTGGGGTTGGCTGAACGCCTTTGACATCTCTGAAATCCTCGCCCTGTGGTATCTAAGAACTCGCAGGCCAACTGTGAAAACATGTCATTCAACTCGCCGGTGGCGCGGAGGAAAGCTGGGTATTTAAAACTTCAAATGGGCTGAGATTAAAAGACTCCGGGCACCCAAAGCTCCTTTTGAATCTAATGGGAATTTGTGTACTCAGCAGCAAAAATAGAGATACTTTTATAGAGCAGCACCGACGGGAGCATTGCGAATCTCCCCCCAGGACTCCTGCTCCATTTCTCCAGTCCAATTATGGCCCTCGTCGCACTCTCTTTGCTATTACTCTCTATGTAATGAGGTGATGGTTGAAGTATTTCAGCTGTGATGGACGAATGGCCACTAATTTGCCTTGAAACATGCCTTTCCCTGTTAAATACTTCCTCTCTTTTAGACATTGAGCTGCTGAAATACTTGCGTTTCCGTGGAAGAAGCTGTTTGTAATCGTAGCAAAAGTATGTCACCAAGTGGTCATCTGCCTTGCCGCCGTGTATTAAAAGCTTTGGATCATCTTCTGTTTTGGAGACTTATTTTTAGATCTGTACTTCTTGAATGTGTTATTGGCCACCAGTCAGAGAACAGCAGGGTTAATATAGCGCTTGGTGGAGCTCGCCCATCTGTTCCAGTTTCCATCCAACCATGGAGTTTTACGAGAGCTCTCTAGGAGGGTTTTGAGTTATCCAATTTGTAGTATTCTCTAATATAATCAGCTTGGTAGCACTTGAAAGCTCACTGTGCCAAGCACGAGGGTATAAAATTTGCTAAGAGACAAAGGAGCTTGGAAATCTGAGATGTTTTTACATTTTTCAGGAATTATGTTTATTTCAATTCATATTGAAATGGCTGGAACAGATGGAGTGATTGTACAGTAAGATGAGATTAGCCGAGGCTTTGACACTCTATCTAATGAGGAATTAGAAGGCAGACACTACTGATTGGGTTTTTCTTTCGGGTCTAGTTATGCTTGATTTGCCCTGTTATTTATGTCAACAGTAACGCATCCATAAACAGTCTGACCCAGTCCTATGGACAAGATAGACCATCAAGACTTGTTAAATTGGTATATATGCCGTCTCCTGAAATACATCGTTTATCTTATGGAGCCGCGTGAGCGTTGGTAGAATGCATGTATTTTATATTGATAGGATTTTGGAAGACGTGTTGGGGTGGGGGGTTGAAGTCAAGAATGAGGGGATGCCACCAGCTTGTGGCTGACCTTTTCCTTAGTCTGCAATCTAAGTTACCTTAACCGATCTATGCATCAGGATCCTCCTTTCTTCAGGGTTGTCTTTCTAAGGGTGGGCTTGATCCGGCAGCGTTGTCGCTGATGTGAATGTTGGCGCTGATTAGACACGGACACAGATTTTGCATGTGGATGCGGCTGCAGTGAGAGGAGGTGCGAACTGCTCTAATGGGTGTTACACGCATTCCGTGGGCAAAGAGTTTCTGGTGTGGTTTACGATGTCAGTCTTTTCTCAGTTTCCATCAGCATTAAAGTCGCAGAATTAAAGGAAATATAGTAATTGAGATCCTTCCATGCTAATACATATGGGCAGCCATTTGGAAATTGAGATGTTATTACAGAAACCTAATTAAATCATTGTTCACCACTTGCCCCCCCCAGCTATGAAATAACCATGAAGTGTGGTGACTTTTCTCCAAGCAGCCACCATGAAATCAGCACAAATTTTCCATCAAAAATGGACAACTGTGAAGATTAAACCAAAGAGCGCTGGAGGCGTTAGATCTGTGCTGTCTAATTAAATGCATTTTTCTTGTGGAGTGGGAGAGCTTTTTCCCCCTCTGTTAACTAGCACTGCGCCTGGACCTTAGATATGGAGGAAAAAAAATGAGAAAGAAAGGCTTCCTCTTCTCCTGAAAGTTGTCGGCAGTTGCAGCCATTGGCGTTTTCCTTGGAGCAGAGCAAAGCTGGTTTGGAAAAGTTCACGTATGCGTCCATCCTAACGCACGCCTGTTGGAGGTCAGCTAACGAGAACCAAAGAGGTTAATAATCAGCTGGAAAGGGATGCAACCAGAGGTATAAATAAGAGAGAGAGAGATGAGCTTCTGAGAAATGGCATCAAACCCGAACACGATTTCCTCTTCAGGCTTTCTGTCATCCCTGTCATCTGGGTATTCTTTGAAAAAGAGGGCCCAGAGCAAACAACCCGTGTTCAAACTGTTCGTAGGGTTGCTGAGGTTTGAGGTAATTGTATTGCGTGTGATTAATTACTGCTCAGGCTCCTTGGGCAAGGACGGTGAGGAGCTGCCACTTGGCCAAGCTCAGCGCTGCCGTTGCGAGGCGTGGGGCAGGCGTCCAGGGGAGCAGAGGCTGTACGGCTCTAGCACCCCGACGTGGCGTTTGTAGCCCAGTGCTTTGTCCTGAGAGGGTTCCAGCGAGCGCAACCTTCGGGGCTTGAAGGGGCCTTGGTGATACGTGTGGTTGTGCGTATCTGCGTCTCTACAGAAATTGCCGTCAAAGCCCTGAGCAAATGCCTGTTAACTAAGAGAAATTTAAATACATCTTAATCCTGAGGTTCCTGTTTTCTGGTCTTAAGATTAAGAAAATGCTCTTTAATCAGTGCTATAAACGGGCATCACAGGCATGCAGAAGTGAAGTGACTTACCCAGGGTTGCAGAAGGCGGATTTCCCAAGCTGCAGCTAGCTCAGGCGCGGGGCTCCGTGGCTTCCTCACTGCAATGCCTCTTGGCCAAGGCCAGTCTGGGTCCGGACTGCGTATTCCAAAGCCCTCTCACAGTCGAAGGTTTCACATTTGCAACATAGAAAATATTGCAGCTGCTTTACTTAGGAACATGTGCAACAGCAGGACGCCTACTGCAATTACTGAAGGTACTGCTGGTACTGAACGGAGGAGATGCATCCAGAAAGACTTAAAATACACCTGAGCAGGTAGGGCTCTCGTGGCAGCTAAGCAGTCTCCCCCGCCGCCTCTAAAACCAGGTTTTGTTTTATTTCGTGCACCTGCGATACATCGTTCTCATTGTCTGCTTGTGTTTCTGCGATGCCTGTTGCTCTTCGGCGGGTTTTGTTAGGAGCTATCAGTCCCTGACAGCCGTCCCCTGGGAGCAGCTGGTGCAGAGGGGTTGGGTTCTCTTCTTTGCCTGCCTTTCTCTGTATCAAGTGTGTTTGCTGCTGGAGGACTAACGTGACCAGACGTCCAGGAACAGACTGCTCCGCGTCCTGCCAAACGTGGCTGAAGAGCTCGGATGTCCTGGTTTGCCCTTCTTTCCCCCTTCCCCTTTCTCCCACATCCTCGCTGAGCAGTTTTCTACCTGGCAGAGGTTGATGGGAAGGGCTCTCAAAATCCCTCATCGGAGGGAAGAACCATCCTGGCATAATAGAAGGGAATGGAAAAGGATGATTTTGTGTTTCTTTTCTTTCTAATTTACTGACGACTGTGGCAGCTAGGGCTGGGAGTTGAATCGCCTCTCTGAGACTCCACGTTTAAATTATATTTTTATTCTTTTCCATTCATGCTGTCCAAGACAGGGGAGGAGACTTTCAAAGTTCTACAAATGGAGTAAGACACCCAGGAGCCCCTGATTTGCAGTGGGAAATGAGCGTTTAAATGGTCCTTTGTGCCTTTGAAAGCCTTCTCTGTTGAGGTTAGCTTCATGGTGGAAGAAGCTCGAGTGTGGTTTAGTCCCTGCTACCTTTATGAGAAGAAGAAAATCCTTCTAAAGGTAACTTGATCATGGTTTATCACTGTCCGTGTGGGGAGGATGTTTCTGATCATAGCAGACTATTTAATCTAGCTGACAAAAGCATAGCAAGACCCAAGAGTGGGAACCTGAAAGCAGCCAAGTTCAGGCTAGACATGAAATTTGTATTTTAATCAGTCTGAGTTGTTAACCCTGGAAATAACTTGACAGATTCTCATATCACTAAGCTATATTGATCCTGTCTGATGCAACCTGCACAGGGATACCAGACCCGGCCTCTCTGCTGCAAACAGCATTGCACTAATTATTCCAAACTGAAGCTGCGGTGTTGTAGCTACTGGGCTTCTGGGGCAGAAGCTGGATCTTCCACACGGATATGTGCTGTTCTTTTGGACGTATCAGCTTTTTCACAGCTAATTAGGCTGTATCCGAGACAGCACTTCATTGCTCTGTACAGACGGTTGAAGTTGAGGTCAAGAGCTGTAGATCAAGCTTAAGTTGCAGGCATGACTTGAGAGTTTATTGCTGAGGTTCTGTGCTGGCTGTTGTGAAGAAAAAGGGATAGAAGAAGGGATATTATGAGCAGATGATTTTCTTTACGTTTTTACGTGCCTCTTGAAAACCTGTGTTCTTTTTCGATGCCCTAAAAAGCAGCTCAACTTTGTTGAAATCCCTCCCGTGCTGAAGTCCCCAAGTAGCAGTTCAAATCCAACAGTGCTGGGTACCCTCTGCGCATTTAGAGCGTAATGTCGTCCTAATTTCTTCCCCCTGCCTGCAGCCTTTCTCCAGGGACATCTGTTCTGAAAAGTCACATTCTTTTGCTATGTATGATACTCAAAGTTTGCAACCACCGTGGCCCAATCAGTAGCACTGCGTTATTTTAAGGACGAGGAGGGGCTGAAGCTAGTTAAGACTTGTTAAGACTCTTTGCTGGAATTTTACCGACATCCTTGTTCTTTGGTAGGAACTTATCACTGTGCGACTCAAGGTTTTAATTGAATTCATGTCAAAGCAATAATAGTGACTGGCTCAGCCTGTCCCGGCATTGCCACCGAGGTTTTGTTTATTTATTTTTATTTTCACAGCTACCAAAGCCTTAAATCCTGCTTATCTGATATTACTTCAATGGGGGAGATGATAGGGTCTTTTGAAAGAGAAACTAAAGTCAGGTGCCCGCGAGGAAGCTCTCGCTCCAGTCGCCTACTCGTTGCCAGCTTCAGCAGAAAACTGGGAACTTGGTAAGCAGAGTTCCAACAAAACGCGTAGAGCTTGATTCTGGCCTTGCTTCTAGCAGCAAATCAGAGTAGTCTTCCACATGGACTTCACCCAGATGGTGAAAGCTGCCACCAAAGTTAATGAAGCTACACTGGAGTGAGCCATTTGAGTCCAGATGGAGTTATCTGTTGGAGGTTTTGTAGATTGGGCTCCTCCAAGAACCTTAGAGAGGACAGCTGCCGTATCAATCCCACTGTACGCTGCTTATTTGCATCTGTGCGAGGTGGAGAGAGCCACGGTAGGGTTGTTCTCCTCTCTACCTTCTGTCTCCCACCCCCCCACTTGTTACTCTATCCTCTTTTCTTAATCCCATCAGTTCGAGGACAGGTATGGCAGGGTTGAGCCCTTCTGCTCGCTGGAGGCAACCAAGCCATCCTCTCCTTCTGCAGCAGTCAAGACGCGTTACTCAGTTACCTGAGGTTTCCCTCTGCTTTTCAGGAATGCTGGCATCACTGATGGTTCTAGAGCGGTGCCACCTTTTACAGATGCTACAAGAGGAGCAGCTGAGAGGTGCTAGAGAGGTGGGAATAGGTGGAAGGGGTGATAATGAAAAAAAAGAGGGGGAGAGGAACATTGTAGTCCCGAAAGTGAGCTCCTGACCTCTTCTGTGGAGTCAGGAAAAGAGTCCCTCACTGGCTGCACGTTCAGGAGCCTGAACGGAGAGGGTTGACTGTTGAAAACGCCACGTGGTCCTATCAAAACCAGATCTAGCTCCTCTCTCTGCCTCCATTTATCACTGTAATGTTGGCAAGAGAGAGTGGACAATCTCTTAATTTCTAAGACCACAGTTCATGCCAGCAGTTGGCTCACCACTGACATCCCTAAGGCCATTATCGTTGTCCTTGAGGCCCTGAATGAAGTACTTGAGGACGCGTTTCGTTTTAACCACAGGAATACTCCTATTGAAATGACCAAGAACCATGTGCTTCAAGTTAAGGGCAGTAAGTGCTACTGCAGATTATTTTTTTTTCTTAATATTTCTTATTTTTCTCAAATATTCACCAAATTCAACAAATTCTATTTCTTGAAGTGCAATGCTATGGAACACCCCTGAAAAGAAATAATGTTTGGCTCTTTTTCCAGTTTTCTTCAAGTATTACTTGCTCGAGATGTTTTTTTCACTCTGTTTTTTTGGTGTAGTCGTATAAAATTGTCAGTGTCTATTAATACCTTTTGCATGGCTGGCCTCAGGCTGGCAAAGGTACAGGAACAAGGTTCTGGTCCCTCCCAGGTTCCCATCTTTAAATTTGCAAGGAGGAACAAATCCTGCAAGGAGTAAGCGCAGAATCAACACAAGGTCCTTGGGTGCAACTGATTGCCGTGGGCTGTTTACTGTAGCAAATATATTTGTACATCACGTTCTGGCAGTTGGCTCTCTCTGGACACTGCAGCAGCAAAAGGGGAAGAAACCATTTACAAGTCTTCAAATGTACCCTGCCCGAGCACCTGCTTTCATTTTGAAAGACAAAGATGCATGACAGGCGTATTGGGTTTGCGTGGCAAGGTTTTGGTAGCCAGAGGGCTACGGGGTGGCTTCTGTGAGGAGCTGCTAGAAGCTTCCCCCGTGTCCGATAGAGCCAATGCCAGCCGGCTCCAAGAGGGACCCGCCGCTGGCCAAGGACGACCCATCAGCGACGGTGCCCGAAGGAGGCTGTGAGCCCGTGGGAAGCCCGCGCTGGAGCAGGCTCCTGGCAGGACCCGTGGAAAGAGGAGCCCAGGCTGGAGCAGGTTTGCTGGCAGGACTTGTGACCCCGTGGGGGACCCAGGCTGGAGCAGTCTGTTCCTGAAGGACTGCACCCCGTGGAAGGGGCCCACACTGGAGCAGTTCGTGAAGAACTGCAGCCCATGGGAAGGACTCACGTTGGAGAAGTTCATGCAGGACTGTCTCCTGTGGAAAGGAACCCCACGCTGGAGCAGGGGAAGAGGGTGAGGAGTCCTCCCCCTGAGGAGGAAGGAGCAGCAGAGACGTGTGATGGACTGACCGCAGCCCCCATTCCCCGTCCCCCTGTGCCGCCGGAGGGGAGGAGGGAGAGAATCCAGGAGTCAAGTTAAGCCCAGGAAGAAGGGAGGGGTGGGGGGAAGGTGTTTTAAGATTTGGGTTTATTTCTCACTATCCTACTCTGATTTGATTAGTAATAAATTAAGTCGAGTCTGTTTTGCCCGTGACGGTCGTTGGTGAGGGATCTCTCCCTGTCCTTATCTCGACCCACGAGCCTTTCGTTGTGTTTTCTCTCCCCTGCCCAGCCGAGGAGGGGACTGATAGAGCGGCTGGGTGGGCACCCGGCAGCCAGCCAGGGTCAACCCACCACAATAGGTCATTGAGCTGCTCCAACTAAACAGAAGGCATTTTTTCAGTTGATCAAGGCTACGTTTCAAAATCTCCACCATCAAGATTGCTCACAGGCACCAGCTAGACAGGACAGTCCGGTCAGAAGCTGGGTGTCGGTGGCCCTAATGCTTGGGGAATGTTTGCAGGATCGGGGCCACTGTTTTGCTGTTTGTTGGGTGGTGTTGGAAAGGATGCAGAATGAGTTTCCTAAGGAGTGAGGAGCCCTGTGATCCTGAGCCATGAAACGTTTAAGTTTAGCTTATCGTCATGTAACTGAGCAGCTTGGTTCGGAAAAGCCACCTTCAAGATCAAGGGAAACGAAGGCAGGGATCTCAGGGAAGGGACAATTCTGCTGTCACACGTAGCGCACAGTGCCAAGACGTGACATCTTTGCGGTGATATAGGGGCGGTGCGTCTCTCCTCCTGTCAGAACTTTCTCTCCCAGCTTGATCACCTAAACCCCTTCAAACTCTGCCAGACCTTGTGGGTTGAAGAAGCAGCTGGTATTTCATGAACCCCGTGTGAAACTTGGGGGGGTGCCAAGACGCATCATTAGTTGTGTTTGCCTGACAGGAGATTCTCGGTGGGCTTTTCTTAATAATAATACCTCGTACTACTGATACCTTTCATCCAAGGATATGCAAATATTAATTGATTGAGAAATTCCCTGCACTCAACTTGATGGCATTTCTTTGTTTGTTTTTGTGTAATGCAATAACTTCTGAATGTCACATCTCATCAGTTCAAAACTTGGGGGGAACGGTCTTTACATCAATTAGCAGAGCCTTGCTGGTCTGAAGAGAGAGCCATCGGCCTGCAAATGCCAAAATGGAGAGGACAGAAGAGGGAAGGGAGTAGAGCACCTGGAGTAACAGAGGTGAAGGAATAGTAACAAGGGAAGAGAGCGGCCGGGGGAAGCTGTTGTAGTGAGGAAGATGAAGGAGTAGACGGATCCCATGGGATGGGTTGAGAACTGTGCTGGCAAAAGCAACGCAAGCAGGTAAACTGATAGAACAAATACTTGAAGATTTCGTGGAAAGTCAGTGGCAGCATTGGGAACGGAACCAAGGCGTTCTCGTCTAGGACCCCCCGGTTTAAGCACAAGACCAACCTTTTAGGGCCAGCCTCACAGCTGGTAGGAGCTGGCATTTGTACATGAAGCAATATCAATTTATGCTAGCTGCAGATCTAGCCTTGGATATCTTGATTGGAATCTATGGTGGTAATTATTCATGCTCACCATTTGTATTTTGGGACTAATTAACTATTCTAGGTTCCTATAAAGAATATTGTCAACTATTTAATGGCTCATTGAGTTTAGCAGGATTTCTAGCTCCTCTTTTACAATTTCAACAGAATAGTTATTGTGATTTGTGACTTCGAGTAACAGCTAGTGAGCTGTGAGCAGACCATGCGTATTATGATGTTAGTTCTACCCTTTGACAAATAGGTTTTAATTGGCTTTACACAGATTCTACTTGATGATACAAGGCATCCGAAGATAGGAGATATGGTAGGAGAGTTTTTCTCAAAACATATAAAAGCAGTGCCTTCGTGCTAACGCCTGCTCCACAGATGCTTTTCAACTTTAGACAATGAGGATGAATATTTAAAATTAATTCCCAGATGTGTTAGTCCATTGGTCTTGCATCTGCCTTCATAAAGATGTTCGAGCCAAGGTCTTCAGCCTAATTTTGCAGTAACAAAAGAACTTTAGATTTCTGACTAGCTCAGTGCATCGGCTGTTTAATACTTCCGAAAATGTCTGTTTGTTCAGCGAAGGGAGTGTTCTGAGTATGTAGTCCTAATTTTGGTTGCGAGGTTTTTAAAAAAGTGGCCTGGAGCGCTGCTGAAATCATTAATTGTTCAAGTAAGTCTTTAACTTGCTTCTCTGCATTTTCATAAGGAAATGCATTTGTGGCAATCTCAAAACTGCATTTCTCGAGATAGCGGGTTCCCATCCGATCTGCGTCTGCTCTGTGTGAGGGTCTGAGAGGTGTCAGAGGGGTGCTCCCGAAGTATTCAATTGCCACCTCTGTTTTAGTAGGCGGAGAAGGCAGCTTGGTCACAGACTAGCCGGGGCTTTTTAGGTTGAACCTGTGCCCTTGCATTTCCTCGGAAAGAAAACGGCCAAGAGAGCCGGCAAGTGCTGCATTTTGATCTGATTACGGCCTTGCCCTCACTCATGCTTTCGTGTAGGTTTGGTGTGCGGATCACAAGACGCTCATAGCTGAGGACGAGAGAAAGAAGGAACAAGCGGCTGTTTGAGATTCATTCCATTTACAGAAGGTTTTAGACTTTTTGCCACCCGCATATAGTTAAGAGGGCAAATTTTGTCACCTCGCCAAAGGTGTAGCTCCATCCTCACATTGCGCCATTAGCACTATTTCCTTGCCCGTTTAGCTTAACCTTGTGCTGTGCGATATCCAAACCACCAAGGAATGGGGACAATAGGACAATTCCTGTTTACTTTTTGCGTAGACATTGTTGTCGTGGTTTTTTATCTGCCTGCAGAACGAATTGGGAGGATCTCAAGTGTTTGTAAAATACTGGAGTTAAAACCAACTGAACCTTTAATTCAACTTTAATTTAGTATCTCAAGTGCCGGTGAACAAGGACCGCAAGCTCCTTTCACGTGGAGCAGACATGGGATGGTGACCATTTTAGGTTGTTGTCAGGCTGAAAGGAATGAAGGCCAATTACCCACGGGCAAAGTTCTGTTTCAAATTCTCTGAATCATCTGCTCACCTGAACAAGGGGAGAAAACAGAGCCCTTTTGTTCGCTTTGTAGATAACCATATCATCTGGTATTGCAAAAGAAGCAAACACCGAAACCCGAGAGGACTTGAGCAGAAATAATATTAGAGACACCAGTCAGTGAGTTGAAAGCCGGCGTGCCAGCAGATTGGCAATGTTAGCAGGGACAGAAGAGGCTGGGAATCAGGGGCGTAAGGGGCAGAGAAGGACCGCTGGAAGGAATTTATCCTAATTTCCTAATACGTGGTTCCCGTAATAATTTCTCGTGCCTGTCTCATCACCATATATTGTGTATAAAGAAACTGCAGCCAACCGAAGTAAACATTTTCTTTTCTTTTGCTCTGCAAGATTTCATCTAAGATAGGTGTGTAGCATTAAATAATTCAGTGTCATCACTGTCTGTGATGTGTGTTAACAGCATTCAAATGAGACTTTATGGAAGACAGACTCCATCAAAAAAAAAAAAAAAAAGAACAATCTCCCAAAGTAGTTTTTTGGCACTAGGTCTGCTAAATCTGTAACAACCTTCTCTCATCCTAAATAGCGAAGGCAATTTGCAAATTCCGAAGTGAAGGATTGCATGTGCAGGCTTGTAGGCCACCGCGGTATGACCCGGCTTGTAGGCAGTTTCCTTGTTGCACAATCTGTACCTGTCACCTATGAGATAATAAAGAAATCCTGCTGGAAAAAAAAAAAACGAATGGAAATATTTTTATTGACATTTCGGCTTTGCTGAAGGAAAATACCAGCGTATGTGGAGGTGGGCAGTTTATTTGACTGAAAAGGCAGGGAGAGGTGTTCTCGATCCCGTTTTACAGTTTGTTATTCTGCAGGGAGATTGGAGTCACGCTCGTGCAATGCTGAAATGGTAGTGCCAGGGCTTGGAATCAGGATTTACTTTTGGCTGTGTGCTCTCCCTTATGCCCACGGTAGTGGCATCATGGTGTTTCACTGGTGCCCTTAAACACCAGAGGAGTTCAAATAATAAAACAAGTAAGCCCAAAAGCTTAAGAACAGGAGAGAGAACCGATTATTCTGCTGATAGAGGGTTAACGTTTATCTTCCGTATCTACCCAAAAAAATGCCCAAATCCTCAAGCGAAAATGTGTCTTATGCAATCTGTATTGCAGATCTCTTATCCAGGCTGCAGATTTACTGAGTGTCTTAAACTGGCGCCCGTGTGTATTACACACAAGGACCTCCCGGGTGTAAGAACAATCTCTCCCTCCCCCTGTTTTCAGCCCCTGCCAGGAATAGGCAGGTCTCAGTTTTAGTTTTATTTATTTTTCCTGCTTTGTTCTTTGTTTTGTTTGGTTCTTTTTTTCTTAATTTCACCCTCTTTCTCTGCTGCCCTTTGTTGTGAAAATATCAAGTCAGATCCTCAGCTGATACAAGTCGCTGCAGAGGCATTGGCTTTGGTAGGAGCTGCGCTGACACAGACTACTTGCTTTACGCTGTACCGCTAGAGGAGGGAGAAAGATCATAAAGACCAGTTTCCCCACAATATTGAAAAGCCTCTTCACCCCAAAAGCATAGAGCCCTGGGGTGGGGACCTTTCTGGGTTAGGTGGGGGGCAGAAGACCCCTTCCAGCTGGCCAGAACTGACCCTTAATGTCTTTTCTTGACTTGTTTTCCTCTGCTGCCATTTGCTTTGCTTTCTTTCAGTGGGTGAGCAGGTATGGGGCCCAGTCTCAAACTGGCGTACCAAAAAAAATCAATAATTTGGGTTGGGTGATGGCTTATATATAAATTAAGCTTTTCAGTTTTGGCTTCATCGATAGGTCTCAGTGCATATATGCTTTAAAAGTTCCCCCGAATATTAACCACCGTTATTAGATAATCACAGCTATCGTGCGTGGAGACTGTATTCATTCCCTTCCCCTTGCCCCAGGTGTGCAGTTTGACTCTAATAATGTAGGAATCATGAGTTTTTAAAGCACAGTGATTTTTTTTCTGGTTGAATTCGATGGACATCACAGAGCTGAGAGAAGAAAATACAATCCATCTTCTGTGAAATGAACTCAGTCATCCTTCAGTTTATTGAGTGAGAGGGAATACAAAACAAATCCACAAATGTCAAAAGCAGTCTACAAGGGATCATTCCATTTCTTTTTCCATTTGTTTCCTTGATTAAAATGATTTTTAACCGATTCCTCTCTTAATTTAATATGACAAAATATAATTCACTTGAATATCCTCCCGAACCCCCCTGCCAAAGTTTGTGCTTGGCCAAATTTGCTGGAAATAGGGTGGCGATGGGGAGGGACTTTGCTGAATCATGCTTGTGCACGTCGATAATCTCTTTACTATAACTGTGGAAACGTGACGAGAAAAATTCTAGCCCCGTTAAATTCAGCGGTGGATTCCTACTGATTTGGATGGGCTGGCAGAGTACCCCCGTGGTGATCAACTGATTTCTGCCGAGATGAGAAGAGCAGGTCTTTCAGCCACGCTTTTCTGCCTCTGAGCTTATTCTGCTGGCTGCAGATGGGCCTTTTGCAAGCATTGGACTGGTAATTTCTGTGGTGATATTTAATCCCCTGGATTGTTCCCAGTAGACCTCACTCTGCAAACCCTGCACTGAGTAACTCGCACATCTCGGGGAGCTCCGGCGGCAGGAGCGCTGCCGTTCACGGGGTCCTTCTGCAACTCCCAGTCCCGCGCTCACCGCGTAAATAAGGTTGGTTGAACTGAAACAGGGGATTAATTGTGCCCCGAGTCAAACCAGCTGCGTAAGAACAGAGCGAACAGGACCAGCAACCCATCCGGCTCATCGTGCTGACTCCGGCAGTGACGCTGTGGGAACGGGGAAGCGTATGTAGTTCCCCAGCCCTCCCCCAGTTCCAAACCTTTTCAGTTAGATCATACGGAGTCTTTTCTGTTTCCTGATGGAATAAATATTTTTGTGTAGGAGGCAGAAGGATTTCCGGCGTTCCACAAGGATTATGAATGGATCCTCTTAGCAGCCACTTGGGGCTGGAAACTCTTGTTCCACTCTCACAAGAAACCCGTGAAACGGCTTGTCCAGCCTCCTCCGGGGAGACGGGGGCAGAAACAGGATTACAGTCCGGATCACCCAACCCAATTTTGTGCCTTATCCACAGCAAGGTCCTAATTCCCTTCTAAATGAGAGGATAGCTGAGGTCTTTCTGTATTTCTGAGTCGCTGTGGCTATTTTTTGAACTCTAGTGCGTAATAGAAATGAGTAATGGAATCGGGCGCACAATGAAAATGAAGATCGTGAAGAGCTACCTTTCTGAAGCAGTACAAGATGATTTCGGAAAAAGTTTTTTCCTCTACTAAGGCCATTGTTGTTATACCAAATCTAATACCCTGAAATGAAAAGAAAGTCTTAAAAAGTTGAACTAGAGGAGTAATGAATTAAGAGCCACCAGACATTGTTAGTTTAACATTACATTTTAAAGAGCTGAATTTAAGTGAGAGATAATTTAACTAAGACACCATTAGTAATTTTGCTGCATTAATTTTAGAGCCAGATCTGAAACGGGAGTAAATTTGTGGATCTGCAGAGGTTCACACTAGCAGAGGATCTGAGCATCTGCATTCAGATATGGAGTCAGATTAGCAGCCCCGGAGACTCCCTTCCCCCTCCGCCTGAGCAACGGGCCCCGGTAATGGGGGGCCTTTCCCCATTTCCATTGCCAGCGAGGGGGAAGTGCCCCTTTCCCTTTGCTCTCTCCCTCCGCCCAGCCACCACCTGGACTCGGTGCTGGCAACGCTCTGCAGGATGCCACGGAACCCGTGGCAATTCCGTGCAATCCCCAAAGCCGACATAGGAGGGTAAATTAATGCTTAATTAAAAGCTGACATAGGAAAGGAAATTAAATTAATGTCCTAATTAATGCTTCAGGTTTAGTCCAAATAGGAAACTTAATGATTCTCCTTTCCCTTTTACAGCACTACACTTACCTCTGAGCAGTGATGAATTTCGGCTCATTTGGCCCCAATCCTGGAAAACATCCTCATTAAAAAATATGTTGAAGCCCACACTTCATTCTATTCCTGCCGTGCTTAATTGCTGGCCTGGACAGGCATGGAGTTAAGTATTTGATTGAATAAGGTGGAGCTATTGGGAAAATCTTGCATAATGGTCCCCAATTTGCTAAGCTGATTTGACTCTTAAAAAACTTCACTCTGTTAGAATGAGTAGCCTTAGTCAGTGTTTCTTGTATTACAGTCGGTTTAGCGGGGTTGGTATTTTTGTAAACGTCACTTCGTTCTGATCAAGAAGAATCGAAAGTCTACTCGAGCAGCAAGTTTTCTGTGAAGGAAAATGAGAACGGGCGAAATATTTGAAGGATGGAGGCAGCACGTTCACCCTATCGAGGTTCGTTTCCTTTCACAAATCTTGGTTTATTCGTGACGAAGGCTTCCGTGTGACAGCGTGTGAAGTACAGCAAAGTGTCCAACTAAAAACGCTTGGGTGTTTCGGTTGCTCCGCTGGCTGGAAAATGAGCTTGGCGGAGTGGCTTTTGGGTCCACACTGTAACTTCGGAAGCAAACGCCTTCCCCCCGCTGCCTGCTCACAGGCTGTGCCGCGGCGCTTGGGAAGGGATGGCGTACGGTGGGGTTCTGCTCCTGTCCGGAGGGAGACGGGGAGAGGCAGAGGTGGACTCTGATAATGCAGGTCTGGTGGTAGAGGAGCTGCTGCAGGGTACGTATTTGGTATCAGGGGCTATATTTTTCTTTATCGAGGGCTTGATAAAGCGGAGGATGAAATGCTCTGGCCTATGCCGCGCAGGTTGCGTGAGAAGCCCTATAATATTGCCGCGTGACCTTACATTTTGTGAATTGATGGGTTCAGCACAAGAGGCGTTAGCATCAGCGTTGTAAATATAGACTTTATCGGTCATATGACTCAGTCCTGCAGAGAAGCAAGCAGAATTGTTTCCCTGGCTTCCTACTATTTTTTTTTTTTTCCTTCTTCTTTCCTCGAGTAGGAGAGCTGCGGGTTGAATTGATCGTGGCCTCTTCCAGAACTTACGTGCATCACTTAACCCATGCCAATGAAGCGCGTTGTGCACTCAGACAGAAAGCCACCATTAGTAGGGAGGCATGAAACCTCCCCAGCACTATGGGGAGCTCCAACCAGAGACCCAAGTCGCTGTAACGGTACAGAAACGTTTGCGGTTTGAACTGCTGAAAAAGCCCCAGGCCTTGCTTTCCCCTCCGACCCCTTATTTCTACCCAGCACTGCACGGTTTTGTTTGTGCGGCCGCCCGACGAACTGCGCTGGCTGAAAAATAACCAAGTCCGGGGGAAAAAAAAAAGGCCAAAGGAGATGCTTAAGTTCACATCAAACTGTGGTTCCCCATTTCCTATAATGTATCAAACCAGTTTATGATGTGAAATGCCACATGAGTCAAATTACTGGCTGCCGCTTACGATGGAGAGGAGGAATGCTGTATTCCCAGCACGTCTGGCGTCGGAGTCTCCGCACCTACTTGTTTAATCTCTCTGGATTCATATTGCATGCGTCATGGCAGGATGCAAAGTCGGGCAGAAGAGCTCAGGAGGTCACGGGAGGGAGAAAAAGGGGTGTGTATCCAAAAAAAAAAAAACATTCTAGCTGGCTCTTGTATAGTTTGCCTTCTGGGTTGAGCCCTGTGCAGTTTTTTTCAGAGTCCTCTGAGGTTTTTCTCTGCACCCACATGTGCTGGAAGACAAACATGCATAAGAAGCTGAGATGCTCACCTAATCTCCTGGTTCTTGCAGACTGGCTTTTAAAAAATGAAAGATGTTTTAATATTTATTAAGAAAAAATGCCTGGAGTCTGAGAAATCATCACAATAGGTGGCACTGAGTCTCTTTGAATAAGATTCCTATTGAAATGAATGAGGGGTTTGCGAGTGGTACGGCTCAGGCGTTATCGATTAGTGACTGATAGATGATTCTGGTGTTTTTCAGCAGCAGCGTCTCCCTTTTTGTATATGATTTTCTCTCTCCAATCGGCTTCTCATCCTGTTAGCTTTAAAAGAAAATTGGCTCTGGAAGTTTAAGAGTATGGACTGGTTTTGCAAGAGCCAGTCTGGCGCAAGGTCTGTGCGTTTCCTCGGAGCCCGGTGTGAATGTTTAGGGAGAACAAACATGGTGCGGTCATCTCCTTTTGTGGCAGGGGCGAATTTCCCTCTCCAGAAACCCTCTCTGGCCTCTCCAACGTTCACACGCAAAAAAGCAAGTTCCTCTAAACTGGTTGAGGTGCCCGAGATGGAATGACTGCCTGTTAATCCGGAGGGATTAACCCGGGGCGAACCCAGCTCCCCGGAAAACGGGCACGCCGGGAGCGAGCGCGTGTTCAGCATCGGGGCAGGGGGAAGGAGCCATCCGATTCTGAATCCAGCTCACGATGCCCGGCTGTCTGCAACGTAGGAGCATTTCTCATCCAGCTACTCTGGCTCTAAATGTTAAATGTTTTTTTTATTAGCAGCTCTTCCATTGTGTGCGCTGAAAGATGAGTCACTGCCCTTCAGAGCAAAGCTGGGAATCAATAGACCTCTGTGAATTAGATAATGCGCTAAAATATGGATATCTACAAAGGCATGGGAATTGTGACGGTGACTAATGGGTTAGTGGAAATATACAGTGAAAACAGCCCGAGCAGACAGTAATCTTTCTGGAACCTTCTGAGACCCAATCCACTTGTGATGGTTAAGCATCTCGTGCGCCGTGGTCGGGTGGCAGATGAGAGGACGTGCAACGGAGCGCCCAGGCCCCGGCGTACCGAAAACGCATCTTCTGCGAGACTTTTCTCTTAACGACAGAAACTGCCTCCGGGTTGTTTGCTGGGGAAACCAGCTGCAGCCGCCGCACCCTGAAGCCTGATTAGGGAGGCAGAGGTGGGTGACAGATGATTATTCCCCTTTCCTGGCGCTGGTGAGGCTCATCCGGAGCGCTGTGTTCGGTCCTGTGCTTCCCAGGACGAGAGAGACATGGAGACGCCGGAGCCAATGCAGCGTTGGGGCCACAGAGATGGTGAAAGGATTGGAGCTGAAGAGCCAGGGGGGTTGGAGCGAGGTGATCTCCAGAGGGTCCTGTCCAGCCTCAGCCCTTCTGCGCGATTCAGTGAAAATCCAGTCCCGTGCCAGCTCGATAAGCCTTGCACAGTAAAATCCGAAAATCTATTAAGTCAGAATAAATTCAAGCTTTGTGTTAGCTATCCAGAAGTAGCCTCGTGGTGGTCTGAGATGTTCTTTCCTCTCTCCAAATGTTGCATGAGCAGCCTCCAAATCTTTATTACGGTTGTCCATTTTATCTAATGAACCTTGCTAGCTTCTGAAAATAATTAGTCAACGAGCTCCCTAAAACCGTGTTAGCTGCAAGGAGTGTGAGCTCCCAGAACCTGCTCGTATCCACCAGTTAAGTTTGCATCGGGGATTTTTATTGTTGTTTCTCTAAACAGAGAGGATAGCCTCAGGCAGATCTCAAAATTGCCTCTCTAGCCAGTTGGGGGGAGTGAAAGTCAGAAACAATCGTCAACAAAATAAATTTTTCCTCTTGGCACATGACGCTCTGGACTTCTCAACGCCAGGCGCTAACTCCCTTTGCCCCCCAGACTCCGCTCCAGACTGGGAAGGGAAACAAGAGTCGTAAAATACAACTAGGCATGTTTCGAGATAAAAGGCCAAATTGAACCCCTTGGGTAACTCTGCGGCAGCGAGAGGCAGGGCTGGAATGCCAAGATTCATGGCTGGTGGCTGTAACTGGCATAACCCAGTGGATCGGGTTCAAATCACTGAGCAGAACCAAAAAAGTATCTGACATAGGTATTTATGTAGCCGTTATCTGACTCCAGTCTTTTGCGGAGCACATGGCTCCAGTGTGCTTTTCCTCCAAAAAACCATCTGACGTAGGCGAAAGTTTTTACCCCCGGGCTGGAGGTGAGAGGCTGTGCTGAAGGCCGACGGCAGTTATATATCTATGTATCGTTTGAAGGCTTTCCCAGGTTGAGGGAGGAGGTTCTTGGCATGGCAGTAACCAAACCTGAACTCTTTCAAGCCCCTGGTTTGCATATTAGTCATCAGGACATGGTTCCGAGACATTTAATGGGTAATATCAGTGTGTAAAAACACCAGATCTAGCCCGTAGAAAGGACCCTGAGCTTTATTGTGGTAATGGGAGAGTTACAGCCCCACAGTAGTAACTGGGGATCAACGCCAGATTTTTTATTTTGCAAGTGTTTTGATAGGGGAGCTGTTATTTTTATTTTTTTTTTTTAAAGGTTTTGTCTGGATAGAGGGGAGATCTTAGGGACCAAGGCCCTACTTTTAACATCTTCCCCATCTGACAGGCCTTCAGAGTTCTGTGCGTTTCAAAGATGATGATGTTAATTGAGCATTTCTTTCAGCAGCAAGGAAAATATGTTAGCTGTGAGAGCAGGAGCAACGGGGAGGTGAATGACAGATCAGAAGGGAAGGATGCTTTATAGATCTGTGGCAGTCCTGGTTGTCTCTTGCGGTTGAATGCCTTCAGTGGAACCGTTCCTGGCACCTCCCTTTCTGTGTGAATAAACTCGACCGTGCAGAGAAGAAAAGGAAAGAAAGGAATTTTGCTTTCATAATTAAGTAGTTATGGCAATACTAGCAAAAATAAATCAGTGACTTGACTACCTTTGTTATCAAAGGCCAGAAAAATACAATAATTAATTATATTTTACTTATCCACTAGTTGCCTTGGGGGAATAAGAGGTAATTATCACGCAGGCTGTGATATATGTCTGTATATATCTAGCTGACAGGTATACTTAACGCTTGAGGTCTTTGACCTAAAGCCAGCTGATATTGATTTAGATTTTCTGTAGACCAGCTCCTCTTCCTGGAAAAATCTACAGATTAAATAGCGACTTAAAAAAATTACTCAAGGTTTATACAGGTGTAAATGTGAGAGAAGGATTTGGCCCCAAAAGACCTGCCTTGTAACAGAGAGAAGGCAGCCCATGGTTTCTCTCTCTTTTGCTTAAAGTGGGTCAGAAACCCTGCCGTGTTTTTCTTTTTTCATTCCTGATGCTGCTATCGCTGAAATCAGTAGCATCTCCTGCAGCTTGTTTTATGGAAACAGGATCTGCGCTGAGATGCTTCCCCCAGCCTAAACCTTGTCTTCTAAGCAGAAATTTCTGGGGAGATGTCTATTTTCACGGCTGATCCCTCCCTGCTTGGGGAGGGCAGCAGCGACCGCGTGTAGAAGCCATCTTTTTCCCAGGAACGTTAAATTCCTCCATTCATCGCCGAGGATCAGGGCAACTAAATCCAGATAAATCCAGAGCAACTGCACTGAAGTCTCTGGAGGCTTCAGCGGTAGCTGACGCGGGAGTAGAATTTGGTCCAGAAGAGTTATTTTTGCTTAGATAAAAACAGTCTCTGCCGGAGAGTAAGCTCAATATAAATGTTAGCTTTCTTCTGTAACAGAAACTTCATTTTATTTGTGGGGGAAAAAAATAGGGTATGCAAATTCTGCTTTTAGCTGCTTTGGTGTAAACTGGGAGTAACTCATTGACTTTCAAATCCTTGCTCATTTAGAAATACTCTTAACCTTATTTCTGTGCATTAACCGCAAGCTATTCTTTCCTCAGATGAAATGCAAATCCAGAATAAGACAGGGATTTTTGCAGAAACCTAAGGAAGTTAGGAACCCAAATCCCATTGACACCTGATAGAATTTAGGCATGTAAACTTTCTTTACTTCTGTGAAAATCCCAATCTATGATTTAAAAAAAAAAACCAAAGTGCTGGCAGTTCTTTTAACTTACTGAACATCTTTTAGGGAGTGTTTTCTATGATTGAGTGCTGAAGAGCTGTCATAAACCTTTTCATTTAGCAGCATCCCCAGATAGAGAGCAAGAGGAGATTGCAGTAACGGAGAAGAATGAGAAACAGAGGCTTTGCTATTCTGCCTCCAAACATTTCTCCCCAAATCCCACGTCCTGCTCTCAGAAATGGAAAGTGTCTTAATTATGCAGGGGAAGAAGGATGCCCTCCTGTCACCTGTGGATAATTACGCTGTGCCTACAGTACCCGTAAGTACTTCCCTGGTTTCGGTGCCTTTGAGTCAGCTGAAACGTTCAAGCGCTCGTAGATCTGCGAGTCATTTACAGGGCGGGCACGGAGACCTGCTGCCACGCAGAGGGAATACCGCAGCCCAAATGTCTCCTCCTGCCTCTGCGCCTCACCAGACCACAAAGGCAGGGTTCATGTTGCAAACTTCGGCTGGTAAAAAGCTACTCGCCGACTAACTCGGCTCAAATTAGATGTCTTTCTCTTAGAAGGAGGAATCCCAGCCCTGGGGCTCGTAAAGCCTCCGCCTGCCTTTGGGAGCACTTACTGGGAAAGTGTAAAAGGATCCGCTGTTTGGAAAGAGGGGAAGGTTGGACTTTCCACGGGCACAACATTGTCTAGCAAATCTCAAGTCGTCCTGGAAAACAAGAGCCTCTAGCCTGCCCACACAAAGCGTGAGGAGGTGTCTGCGGAGGCGCGTGGTGTTGAAGATGGGCTGGCTCTAATGTGTTAAAAATATCCAATACTTGGGTGTGACTGTAAGGGCCTGATCCTGCAAGGTGTCAAATGCTACTTTCAGTCCCTCCTCTGGTCACTGGAAGAGACGCTGGCCCAGCACCGGGCAGGATTGATCTGCCAAAGCTCCAGGCGCAGAGCAACAGCAAGCGGCATGTGGGAAGTCACACCATGAGAAGGCTGAAGAGCTTATGACGGATCTTTCCAACAGAGACAACGGTCTTTTTTTCCTTGCTCCTGCATGTAGCTAGCACCTGTCAAAGGAGATTAGAAGAGGGAAGATGACGTGGAATTAAGAAAAAGATTTATAGTGGCCGGAGACGGTGATAAAGCCCACTTGTGCTACTGCCTGGTGCGTCAGACGGCTTTCTGCATCAGAGACCTGCCTTATTAGTAAAGAAACAAAAAACAAACAAAACCAACAACAGTCGTAAAATTGTGTAGGTTCTGCTGCTGGGTACTGCAGGTATTTTCTTCCGCAAAGAAAATGAGTGTAGTTCAAGTCAATTGATGTCGAAAGCGACGTGCTGGTTTTTAGCTACCTAATTTAGAATCACAGAATCGTAGAATCATTTAGGTTGGAAAAGACCTCTAAGATCACCGAGTCCAACCGTCAACCCAACCCCCCCATGCCCACTACACCACGTCCCTAAGCGCCTCATCCACACGTCTTTTAAATCCCCCCAGGGATGGGGACTCCCCCACTTCCCTGGGCAGCCTGTTCCAAGGCCTGACCACTCTTTCAGTAAAGAAATTTCTCCCAATGTCCAATCTAAACCTCCCCTGGCGCAACTTGAGGCCATTTCCTCTCGTGCTATCGCTGTTACTTGGGAGAAGAGACCGACCCCCCCTCGCTACAACCTCCTTCCAGGGAGTTGTAGAGCGATGAGGTCTCCCCTCAGCCTCCTCTTCTCCAGGCTGAACACCCCCAGTTCCCTCAGCCGCTCCCCATCAGACTTGTGCTCCAGGCCCTTCACCAGCTCCGTTGCCCTCCTCTGGACACGCTCCAGCCCCTCCATGTCCTTCTTGTGGTGAGGGGCCCAGAACTGAACACAGGATTCGAGGTGCGGCCCCACCAGTGCCCAGTACAGGGGCACGGTCACCTCCCTGCTCCTGCTGGCCACACCAGTTCTGGTACAGGCCAGGGTGCCGCTGGCCTTCTTGGCCACCTGGGCACACGGCCGGCTCATGTTCAGCCGGCTGTCAACCAGCATTAAGATGCTTTAGGACAACCTGGTACGTAGATGGAGAATGCTTATTGCTTCCTCGCAACCTTCTGCAGCATCTCAAATTCAGCATCCAGGATGACTCTTCGAGAACTTGGCCAAATCCTTTGCAGCAGTGTTTATGGGGTGGCAGGTCACTAATAACAAGCAGGGCTAGCAAGGGTTGGTGCTGCCCTGGAACACAGAAGATGTCGGAGTAATATAGGTGCACGCACCCCTGGCAGTCCCTTTCTAAGCAATTCTTTTCTGATGTCTCAAGTCAGGTCCGAAGTCTTTCAGACCATAATCTTGCAGCAGTTTGGGAAGTAGGAGCTCCCATGTTTATCACTACACGTGCAAGTCCCAGATGAAGCTGGAAGACCTTCCAACGCGATTTAAGAGTCCTACCTTAGCGGCATTGTCACAGATTTTTATCTGAGCAGGCAAAAAGGCAGAGACCTTTGTCAGTGGGTTACGCCAACGTTGTCTGTGGCCCCTTAAATGAGAAGGGCTACAATTTAGGAGCCCTAGGTTTTGGGTTGGTGTTTTTATTGCTGGGTGACACCATTTTTCGTTGTATAACTTTTGTCATTATGAGAAAATAACTCCATCCCTGCCTTTGAATAATTTGGGAGGTACAGGGTGCGTTTGGAAATGCTTTGTAAGAAATCCAGATCTCCCTTTAGAATTCCTGTCCTCTGAGTATAGATCATTTGTGCTTTTGGAGACATCTTTGATTTTTTTAGTTTTTTAACTTCCTGGGAATTTCTTCCTTTGGAAACAGTTGAAACAGCCCTCTTTTTCACTAGAGTAAAAAAATATTTTCCATGAGCTATCTTTTCCTTTTTTTTCCTTATTCTTTAAGGTTTCATCGTTTTTATGCCAGTGAAACCATGCACTTCAAATTCTTATCCCAAGGTTTTGAGTTGATTTTCATGGCAGATACAAGCAGCGATGCCTGCACTGATCTCAGACATGGTTTATTTTTATTCTTATATATCAGCAGCTATTTGTCACGCTACCTTGCAATGGGGACTCACATTTATATGGTTTGGGGAGATGTAACTCATTTTCTGTTTAATCCACTGTCTGCCAAAGGGAGAGATTTAAGATAGAATACTGTGGGCTTTCTGACATGGCTCACAATTTTTTTTGTACGTGTATTTATTTATTCTCTGTGCACACTCTGTCATTTGTTAGGTTGAGTGCAAAAGAAAGTTGGTTTTCCAATAGATGTAATTTGAGAAAAACTCTCAATGTGGAATGGACTGTAGATGTGATTCTGCCAGGATTCTGGAATATTAAAAACGCCCTGGTGAAGAGATTGCGCTATCGCTGCGGTTCTGCTATGAGGAAAGTCATAGCAAGTTATTCCCCTCTTGTTTGTTCTCTGGTTAAAAGAAAAAAAAAAACCCTGGTGCTGATGCTCTCCTTGGTGAAGTGCTTTGGGATCCACGGACCAGAGTTCGGTTCCTGTGAAGAACCAGGTAGTTCCTATCGTGTGGCGTTAGCAAGAGCTAAGGTGAAGACGGGTGTGGAGGAGGTGACTTGCAGAACGGTGACAAGTGAGAATGACGGCTAAAATCCTGGGTCCCCAGGCTGTGCTTGCTCCGCAAAAGGAGTAGGTGCTGCTCCTGGGTAGCAGAACGGATCACACAACATCCTGAGCTGGAAGGGACCCACGAGGCTCAGGGACGCCGTCAATCTCTTGTCACAGCCAGCAGCTCTGCGTCCTCACCTCGGCGTGCCTGGCACCCGCTGAGAGGGAGAAGCTCCTGTCCTGGAAAGCTCAGGGTAAGTGCGGCAGGCAGGCAAGGGGGAGGAGGAGGAAGGGAGCGGAAGAAGCTCACTTGCAGTTGGCATCGGCGCGCAGAGGTGGAGCTGAGAACAAGCCCTGGCCTCCAGGCTGGCTCCCTGGCTGGCACCCTCATTCACCCAAGCTGTCACCGTGCCGGGGGAGGCATGTCAGACGTACTGAGATGACTCACACCCATCCGACGTGACGAAAAGCTGGGGACGGCATCCTGCCTTTAAAAAAAAAAAAAAAAAAAAAATTAAAAAAAATGTAGATCTTTCTCAAAAAACAGTGATACGCACGCCCGGAGGTGTAATTCTTCATCGGAAGAAAACACCGTCAGAAGACAGTCGTGGGGTGTCAGCTGGAGAAGGACTAGTCTCTGCAGCCCAAACCGTATCACAGGAGGCTTTGCTGCGACTGAGAGCGTCCTGTGTTAGCTGGTGGTTATTTTAGGCAGTCTCCTTCTCTCTGACGCGTCTCTAGCTCTGAGGCTTTGGTCTTTCTGGAGTAGAGTTTGAAAAACAATGTCAGGCTTGCTCAGTATGACAACAGACTTGCAGTTTCCTGAAAGCGAATGTGGCTTGGGAAACAGTCCTTCCGAAGGGCTGCTTGACGTGCGAGGAATGAAAACGCGCTGTCTAGGGCGATCGGGGGTAGGCAAACGAGCGCGGGGCTCCGTGGATTGTCGGCTGCTGAGGACGTGGTGCAACGGGGGTGATACACAGCAAGAGGGAAGGAGGAGACTGTCTTGGTCCCCGAGTGTTAAAATCAGAGGGTGAAATTTAATCCGATGCAGAACTCGTAGCATCACTGAGGTCTGGTGTTGAGGGCAGCGATCGGGTCTCGGGCATCCTTTCGGGTCAGTGTGGCTCAGTTGATGCTGTTAAGCTGTGATAAATTAATCATGAACCTGAGCCCTTAACGCTATCTTGGATACTATGTGAGGTTAGCGCAGGAAAATAAATATCTAGGAATGAATGTTATGTTATTGCTTTTCCTTGAGGTTCTGGTTCCGTATCGCCTGACGGCAGCCTATAAATTTGAAGGCTCCAAACACCACAGAAGGCAACTTTCAGGCGAGAGAGTGTACAGAGCACTGATGAGATGACAGTAAACAAAAGAATTAGGTTGTATTACCAGGAAGATCTCAAAGAAGTGAGGTCTGAAATAGCCTCCCGTGAGATTTGGACCAGACAATGACATAAAGAATGCTCTTGAGAGCATTCTCTCATCGTCAGAAGGATAGACTGTAGAAAGCCAGCTCTGAGAGATCTTCTCCATCATTTCTATGAGTCAGTATGGTTAGGTGCTGTCAAAAGTACGTCAGAGGAGCATTTCTTTTGGATTAGACACTTGTTATCAGTCTGGAGTACTGGGCAATGGATGATGTGAATTCACTGATGCACTGGACAGGTACATGAAGGCTGAGGACATTTGTCAGTCTTGGAAGAGGCTCTTCCCAGACAGAACTCCGGCAGCCTCCTCGCTTTAAGGGAGTTTATTACTTCTTAGTGAAAAGCAAGGGAAGAAATATAACAGATGAAAGGAGACTTGTGAGGCATTGCAAACCCAGCTGCATAAACCAGGTAAAAATGGAGCAGATGAACTTCAAAACTGCGGCTTGAAGTCATTTCTGCCATGCGTGCATAGATGCATAGAAAGTTCATGGGATTCTTCAATCACTCCATGCCCTAACCACCCTCTCTCGGATTTCTGAAACTCCGGCATGGCTGATCTGAAACTCTATCATAATTATTCAATATTATTTATTTACCTTTCGGTACTGTCTAGGGAACTAGTCACACATCAGCCCGTGGCAAAATCAGCACGAGCAAGCTGCGCAGATGGACACAACGACGGGGATGGGCTTTAGATCCAAATTTCACTGCGCGTTGTCGGTGGGGATTGTAATCAGAAGGCCTGGTTAAACAGCATAAACCTGTGGTGGTATCTAGTGAAACTCAGGCCTCAGGTCTGCCTTTGGACTTCAGCTCTGACTTCTGCAATCTAATTAGAGTCATGCAAAATCTGGGCTTAAACTTTGGAAAAGCTGGGGTGTTTTAATTTTTTAGGTTTGTCTACAGATGACTGCTGGTGACTTGCAGTAGCTGTTTGCTGTTTGACAAAGAAACGCTTGTGACAGCTCACGTGGCCCTTTGACTTTTGCGCCCTCAGTAATTAGTCCTCTGAATTCTTAACCTGAGACTAGTTGGTTTTGAAAGTCAGGATCTGCCAGAGCAGAACTGTCCGACTGAGAGGGGTTCAGGAGGTTGCTGCCATGCCTGGGTGAATGAACCAGCCGAAGATGGAACAGTAATTGGAAAACACCAGCAGTAAATAAATAAAGACCAATAGCAATAATGACGTAGCCTGAAAGATGAAGCCTAACAGTTGTAAGGAGGAAGGAAGTGGCTTTCTTGTTAAGGTATTAAAATGGGGTTTGGGGATCTGTATCTTGGTTGCTCCACAGTCCTGCATGATGTTAAGCTAATCCTGAACCTCCTGTCTCTGTTCCCCATGGCTTACGTAGAACACCCTGCCTTTTTTCAAGGGAGAGCGTTGACTCTTTAGTTGCACTCTTTACTGCATTTCGTTACAACATGTGTGGGCGACACACCCAGAGACTTAAGACCCCGAAATTCAGCTTCAGATTTAGTGCAGACCTTAAGTGCTTTGCAGACGTTGCCTATGTCTTGGACGGTACGTCCCAGAAGTAGGTAACGACGCGTGACGTTACCAAAGACCACTATATATAGTTGGTGTGTTAGAGCTAGGAGAATCACTTAAGAGCTCATGATCCCCAAAGCCTCCTCCATTGATTTCTCTCGCTGACAACATTTTTAGGTTTAGGCTGCGGCTTCAGTGTCTAAGCCACATTTAATGTTTAGGCTGACACATCTGATACTTGGAAGGGGCTGGGAGCACGCACGCTGTCAGGGGCTCAGCTGTCAAGTGTTAACTCTTCACGCTGCACTTTGTCATTACCTACCCGTATTTTTTGTCCATGTTTCCAAGTGAAAAAGAGACAAAAACCTGGATGAGAGTTTGGGCGGTCTTCGGAGAAGCTGGCTTAAGAACTTGACTGGTGCCTTGCTCCATCCTTCGAGTGGTGTGAATGAGGCAGCTAGGTTAGATGCTGGAAGTCGAAGGTAGTTAGGAGATGGGCCAGGAAAAAGTTCCTCCTGCAGCCTGTGGGAAGCTCCGCCAGGCAGAGCAGCCTCTCGTCTTGAACCAAGCAGCTCCTTGCTGCCAGGAGGAGGAGGAGGAGCCGTCGCTGGAGCAAAGCTCATTTGGTTTGGGAAGGTGCCCTGCTGCAGAGGCTGAGAGGGAACCGGGGGAGGGAAAGGGAGACAACAGGTTGTCGGATTTGTAGAAAGGAGAACCTGAAGGAAGGGCAACTTTCAGGGATTGCAGGTCTTGTGTGGGGTTTCATAAGGAAAATCTAAATAAGCACGAGGATGACAATGCGTAGCTGTGAGGCTACGATAAGGTACAAAGGATTTGGACGCCGGGGAAGGAGAAGGGTCACCGGATGGGAAGACAGACGAAACCGGTGTGGGAGCTTGTCTGACCTTCAGTGCCGCAGTGCAGCAAGGAAGTGGTTCAAGGGAGGGATGGGGTAATTCAGGGCTCTAGGAATAGGCCAGAGCTGGACACTGAGCTCTGATCACGGCTTTCCACGTGCTCACGGCTGTGAGCAAGACAGCGACGTCCTGACCCCCAAAAGTGCCTCCGTACCCAGTATGGCAATAGGAGGTAGGATCAGAGCTTTGCTGCCTGGGCGTTTTCTGCCTTTTAAAGTGGGGATAGAAGTAATACCTTCTTGCCTCGCACAGCTGTTATCAAACTTAATTCACGCATGTTTGCAAAAGGCTTTGAAGGGAAGTACCAAGTCTTATGAAAAAACCCTCTCTTATCAGTGAATCCCTGTGCCTGCGCTCTATCCAGCGGGGCATCGGGACCAGCCCAAATAAATCCGATGATTCCACAGTTGGCTTTGGCTGCAGAGGCTGAAGATAAAAGTTATTGAAAGCTAAAATTGTGATTTTTAGGCATGAATGAAGCTTCATTAA
Source organism: Calonectris borealis (assembly GCF_964195595.1). NCBI lineage: Eukaryota > Metazoa > Chordata > Aves > Procellariiformes > Procellariidae > Calonectris > Calonectris borealis. The sequence goes on along the minus strand of NC_134338.1, from coordinate 475,974 downwards.
TTCAGCTGTGCAATGGAGAAATAGGATAGGTATCTCTCCAGACTTATGTAAGTGACACGCATCCCTTTTTGGCTGGTACAATAGGTTTTTTGATGTCATCTGGCATTAAAATTCATTCTTCTCTTGCCCCGTGATCTTGATTGTTCTCTCCGATGGGAGTTAGGGATTAAAATTGTATATACCGCTTGCATCACATGAACTCCGTAATGTACTAGTCCTGGCTTGGTTTCTTTCTTAACTTCAGAGGAGTTTCACCATAGCCCTCTTCTTACTGGGTTTTGCCGTGGACAGAGTGGAAGTACGCAGGTATTTTGGGAGGCTGCGGGACTTGGGGGTTCAGCCGTTGAATACGCAGCTTGGCAGGTGGGAAACAAAGCGTGCCTGTAAAACTGAAAAGGTACAAAGCAGGGCTGAAGAGCAACGGATGGCTCCGAACGGGGCACAAAGAGGAAAGCCAACTGACGGTTTTAATCGTTCCGTTCAGATCTGCAGGAACAGAGGCATCGAGGGTAACCGAAACTACTTGTCAGCGACACAACCTTCATCCTAGGGGTTACAAAGCGATATCATTTAGCTAAAATTTTGCCTGAACTTAGAGCTGGGAGGCCCTGGCCTCAGTTGTTTTATTTGACTGAACTTCCTCCTGTTCACTTAGAAAGAAGATCCAGGCTCCTTTTCATTGGAATTGTGATAGAATTGCCAACTTCTAGAGTCAGGAGTGAGCCGGAGGAGACTGTGACAAGGTTTCAGTGTCACTAACGCTCCGAGTACGTTTCCTTCGGAACATACGGTGAGCATCGTCTTTGAGCCCCTGCTTCAGCGAGAGCAGTGAGTCGCCCTGCTGGGAAGGGCTTGGGCTTTTTGGTTTTCTTTTAACAACGAATGTTTCTTAGGATAAATTTAGGCTATTTGATAGGAATACCAGGGATGCTTGAAATTATGCTAGCCAAGGAGACCCGGGGGGGTCAGCCTCCTTTTTGCATTCAGAAGGGGGTCAGAAATCTACAGGTGAGCTTTAAATCCAGCTCCTTTGAACACCAAGTGCCATCCGCTTTGATTGAAAGTTTACTGTTGGTTGGGACTGCAATTTTGCATACTCTTTCCATGCCTGCTCACAAAACAGAAGCCTTGATTTTGGAAATAAAAATTAATGTGCTACATCATCTGCTAAAGTGGTAGAATAATTTTGATACGCAGAAATATCAGACTCATTATGAGCGCCATTAGTTAACCATAAAAATCTGAAATTGTGAAGCCCAAAAGACATCTGCCTTGTGTCTAGATCTGTCTTTTTATGTTCCATAGACAATCCGCCTGTATCATAGACCTCCAGCCTGGCTCCGGTGCATGCTGTTACCCTCTTATAAATATACAACACAACATATATCTTCAGGGTTAGCTTTGACAAGACAAGATTGCAGTAATGGTCAAAGGCAAAAGCATTAATACGATAAATAACATTTCACATTTCAGTGCAGCAGCTCAAAGCATTTAATTCACATCAGATCCTTGTGGAAGAGTATACAATTGGGGTGAATGAGGCATTCAGAGGGAAAGCCAATGGCCCAAAAATCTTTAGCATAGTCAGTAGCCCAGTCCTGAACTCCTGCCCTGCTCTGAATCGCCGACAGGCATTTTCTTTCCTTGTGGATAGAGTAGTCTGTATGAGTATAAAATGTTAATAATCTGTCGCTCCTTTGAATGTCTCCTGTATGAATTCTTTAAAGCAAGGACTATCTCTTAACCGTGTTTTTAAGCAGCACCAAGTCACACAGAAGAAATCGCGGGTTGGAAAGGCTGACGTAATAAATGTTTGTGACATTCTCAGACGCTTCAGTAATACAAGTCCTCTAGTTGGAGAAATCTGTACGTTTTTAAAGCGAGCACAAATTTACTTCTCAGATGTTTCCGTGCTTCTCTCAGTAATTTCAGGGCCCCTTCCGGACTGGGTGAAGCTCCAAGTAATTCACGGAGTGCGGCACAAGCATCTGTGTGCTGGCGTCAGGCGTAAATGCGTCTTTCCTCCTACTGCTATGGCAAGTTGTGACTCTGAATCTGAGACCCCGGCTTGAGATTATCCTTGAGAGGTAAGGGAGGCAACAGCCTTGGCGTAATATTTGGCTAAAACAATCTGTCGTGGGGCTTTCCTTAGCATTTCGAAGTGCCCAGCGTTAGCCTAGCACTCCTCAGCTCGGCGTAGCGGGCAGCGCGTGAAGTAAGACAGCCCGGGACCAGTGCTCAGTCTCTGCTTCTACCCCCAGTTTATGTTCAGAGGGAACAAGTCTCCTTCTGTCTCCATTTCCCCACCTCTGAAGTGGTACCCAAATCCATTGTAAAGCTTTGCATAAAAGCCAAGTGGGTTTGATCATGAAATCCAGAACTAAGGACAAATTGGAGTGGCACCCAGCAGTGATGGTTTTACTTAGCTAGATGTGCATTATGTCAAGATTTGCGTCTTCCCCTACACAGCTCTTCTCGACTTGCAGATCATCAACGGCGTGGCTGTGTCAGAGCTCAGGATCTCTCTGGATGTAGTTTAGGTTTTTTCATTCGCTGCTCTGCAGAGCTCTGATCCAAGTCGGTGAGAAATCATCGGCCTTGCAAACTGAGGCACAGCATAATTAAGATATTTGCCAGACGTCCTGCAGAGCGTTAGTGCCAGAGCCACAGATGACCCCAAATCCCTTCTGCTCTCGCGTTCCCCACACCTCAGATGATTCTTCCACTCATTTGTCTGTGGAGACATTTCTATAACGCGAGTACTGTACGCAGGCTCCGCTTTCATCCGCAGCAACTACCTTTAGTCCCATCCTAAATCAAGCCCGAAAGCCTTGAGAATTTTTGCTAGCACATCATCTGTCCGAGGTCCTTCTACCTAAATAAATGTGGGTACACTCAGAGCACACCAAGGGAAGGATCAAATGAATTGACTTCTTCTTAGAAAAGATTTTTCGGAATGGGACATCAAAATGATCATCTGACACAAATCATCCGTTTCCTTTCTCTTTTCCTGCCTCCCCACCCTTTTCATGGAAGGAAGAACAACGGCATCCTTTAGGATGGTATTTACAGTGCCGCTGTCTCCAGTGCAATCACGACATTTCATCACAGAGCCTTTCCGATTCCATTAAATTTTCAAGATGGCTCAGAGTCAGCCCACAGCAAACTACAGCAGATGGATGCCTGGCTGCAAATATTTCCAGGCCCCCTTAAAGAACTGTGGAAGATTTAGGTGTCTCCAGCCCAAACGGAGGTGGACAATACATTTATTCTGGGCTCTCTGTGCCAGTAAGGTCCCAGGGACCAGGCTGGATGGGAGGAGAGGCAGATGGAAGTGAAATGGTGATGAAATGCAGCCATCCGTAGGTCAGCTATGAATGAAAACACTAAACGTTTAAACACACGATAAAACCTTCCCCCTTCACCTGAAAATAGGTTTGTAAAAGTCAGGATCGAGGATGTCGATCTTGGTTTTCTCTTCCCCCCAGTATTTCTTCCAGTTCTCCCTGTGTACTCCTGTTTGGCTTTTCAGTTTTGTGCGGACTGACCTGGAAAACCATTTTCTCTGGCCATCTTGTGGGAGAGGGAGCTGGGTAACAGGGAGTCCTCTTGCGTCTCTGCTGGGCGGGGAGCAGAGCGGACGGCCGTGCCCGCAGAGCCGGACCCCTCCAGTGCACGAGAGCAAGCGCGTGGAGGGATTTCAGAGCCAAAGCATCGAACCTAAGTAGACCTTGGGGGCCCATGTCCCGGTTCAAACTCCTGAGTCCATTTTCTGACCGATCCGGAGATGCTCAGGGCAGGAGAGAGCAGGCGAAGAGCATCTCTGCACGTCGTGTATTTTGACAGTATATAGATAAGGTCCACCCCAAATCTCGCCTCGGCAGCATATGATGCTTCCGAGACATTTGGTACGCCTTCGAATTTGAACTTAAACCCTAGCTTAAACCTGCATTCAGCCTTCTTCCCAAACTGTTCTGGAGCGTGTTGTATTTAAGGACTTTTATTAACAATACAAGGCTGGTAATGAGATTACTAAAAATGTTTATGGGACGAATTCATTTCGAAAGATAAGCCTGCTTGAGGACTTGGGGCTCTCCCGGGCTAGGCTCTCCTAGCTGTAATTATTATTACATCAACAGCAAGTGAGTTTGGATCTGTTTCATTCTAATATTAAGCAATAGCTTTTCTTTTAATCTCTTAATGTTTTCCCCAGGCATTTTGGAGGTGGTAGGGAAGATCCTGAGTAATAAAGCACCAATCTAATGTGCTAGCAGGAATGGGAAGTGTCTATGCGATGTCAACATTGCTTTGTCTCAGATGTTTAACAATAATGAAACATATAAAAGCTTGCTTTCGACTAACAGTCTGCTGCTGCTCATTGAAGTGAGAGAACAGACGATCTGGACTCTTATTCTACGCCCTGTGCTGCTCTGTGTGCCCACGCCTGTGTGGTTCCCCCCACAAGCACCCCCCAAGACAGAAGTCCCCATAGAGTATGGGGTTGTGGTTTGTTTTTTTTTTTTTTTCTGGTGGAAAAACTGGCAGCTTTTAACGTGGAGTTTATTTCTGTATTTGGCCTTTTGGGAGGGGCAAATTTTTTGAGTGCCTTTTAGAGTCTTCCTAATTATTATTAATTAAAATTGGGTTGCTGTAGCCAACTGAATGAGCCTGGGCGCACTCGTGTCAGCCTGTCTTCACATCCAAAGCTGTTCTTGTCTGCAGATCAGAGCTCCTGGGCTGCCTGTCCTGATTTCGGCTGGGATAGAATTGAATTTCTTCCTAGTGCCGTGTTTTGGGTTTAGTATGAGGAGAATGTTGATAACGCACTGATGTTTTCAGTTGTCACCAAATACCCTGCTAGTCAAGGACATTCAGCTTTAAAAAAAAAAAAAACCAAAACAAAACAAGCGTTGGGAGGGAGCATAGCCAGGACAGCCGGCCCAGCTGGCCAATGGGGTATTCCATACCATGTGACGTCATGCTCAGCGTATGAATATTAGGGTGTTCCAGGAAATAGCAATGGCTGCTTGGTTATTGGTCAGCGGGTGGTGAGCAATTGCATTGTGCATCGCTCATTTTGTATATTCTATCATTATCATTATTATTATTATTTTCCCTTCCTTTTCTGTTCTATTAAACTGTCTTTATCTCAACCCACGAGTTTTTCTCACTCTTACCCTTCCGATTCTCTCCCCGTCCCACTGGGGGGGCGGGGAGTGAGCGAGCGGCTGCGTGGTACTTGGCTGCCTGCCAGGTTAACCCACGACACTGCCCAACGCCGGGCTCCTGCAGCTCAGCTGCGCTTGCCGTGCAAGCTGGTGTCAGTGCTGTGCATGCATATGGGGTTTCTGCTGAAGGATATCTGCTTTCATGCGAAAACCGCTTTAAAGTGTCTCGGACCTGTAGATAGGACGAGAGGAAATGGCCTCAAGTTGCGCCAGGGGAGGTTTAGATTGGACATTAGGAGAAATTTCTTTACTGAAAGAGTGGTCAAGCCTTGGAACAGGCTGCCCAGGGAAGTGGGGGAGTCCCCATCCCTGGGGGGATTTAAAAGACGTGGAGATGAGGCGCTTGGGGGCATGAGGGTGTTGGGTTGACGGTTGGACTCGATGATCTTAGAGGTCTTTTCCAACGTTAATGGCTCTATGATTCTATAAGCAGCTGGTTTGGTGTCTGTGCCTGTGCACGGCCAGGTGACTTAGGGACGGGCTCTCCTTGACCTGCTCAGGGGTTATGTCGTGACAGCACAGGCTGCTGTCGGCTCGCCACAGCTATTTGCAGATGGATCTTTCTCTGTACGGCTCAGGTGCTGTGAACTGTGGACATCAGCGATTCAGAGCGACGCGGGGAAGGACGTGCTGGGAATCAAATCCGCCTGGCAGGTGAATAGATTTGTATTTGCAGAGGCCCGCTCAGAGCAAAGCAAACGAGCGACTGTCCTTCCAGCTGCTCAGCCGTGGCCAAGGGTAAGCCAGACCTCCTCTGGAGCAGAGCGGACGAGCCGGTACATGCATCCAAAATCTTAGTCCAGGGCTCACCAAGTCAGTGTCCAGGTTTAGGACTTACAAAACCACCGGCCTGCAATGGTGGTGGGGCCAGAGCTGTGGGAGATGCTGCAGTCTGGCCCTTGGCACTTGTTCCCAGTAGGAGCTATTGGATTGGTGGCATTGCTCGGGGTGGGCTCCTCTAACCTGGGACGGACAAAGTCCCACAGAGTTTGTTCTGTTCGGTTGTGAGTTACGGCTTTCCACACTGATTGTGCTCCCTGCAGCGAAGGCGATTTCCACTCCAATAAGCTACCCTGATTTTCCATGGATGAGATGAGCAGCTCTCTTGTTTTTCCATGAATTTCCTTCGGAGGAAATAAGCCCTGTGCTGAAGCAGGGCAATGGCAGAAAGAAGAGGTACAATAGTATTAACGGAGGGGAGCCCACGCTGCGTTTTACTGCAGAGGTTTTCTTTGAGCTGATTAAACTTCCCTTCATAAATCCACCTGGGGGGAGTTACAGAGGGTACAGGATTTTTAAAAGGGGCCTGTCGTCACTAGTTGCTGTTCCTCGGTGACCACGTCCATAAAGCAAGCACGAAGGAGCGAGCAAAGGGACTGCAGCTCAAATAAATATTTCAAGTTACAGCAACTTTTAAAATGTGTTGTAAACAAGAGCGGAAATTTATCTGCGGACTCAGTGCCGCGGAGGGTTAGGAGCAACAGGTTGGAGAGCGAAAGGGTGGAATGAGTAATGTTGGCTTGGACGCGTGCGGTCTCTTCTCCCAAGTGACAGCGATGGGACGAGAGGAAACGGCCTCAAGTTGCGCCAGGGGAGGTTTAGATTGGACATGAGGAAAAATTCCTTTTCTGAAAGAGCGGTCAGGCCTTGGACCAGGCTGCCCAGGGAAGTGGGGGAGTCCCCATCCCTGGAGGGATTTAAAAGACGTGGAGATGAGGCCCTTAGGGACGTGGTTTAGTGGGCATGGGGGGGTTGGGTTGACGGTTGGACTCGATGATCTTAGAGGTCTTTTCCAACCTTTATGATTCTATGAAAACCATAGAGTTTTCTTTGCGCTCCTCTGAAATGAGGCGACTTCTGGAACAGAGCGAAATAACTTTGCAGAGGGTGATTGAGAAAGCAAATCTCTGCTTTCCAAGAGTTGGCAAGGGGTTATGTTGCTTCAGACCCGAGGGAAACGTGTTTTATCAATGTTGAATGCTTTGCTCAAGAGAAATTTTTGCCTACCTGTTTCTTCCCTATTTCCACCTACTTGAGGAAAAGAAAAAAAAAAAAACCAAAACAAAAACCGTTTCACGCAGAAACTGCTTTTCCTCAGAAGGGCAGAGCTGTGGGAGTCTCTCCAATATCCTCCGAGGACTTTGTTGTTGTGGTTGATTTCGTGCAGAAAACATTCAAAAACTGTAGCAATGAGGCAGTGTAAAACCCCAAGGTAGATATTAATTGTTCCTGGGCAGGAAGGTAATAGCAACCGGGTTTGGAGTTATTGATCCTTACGGAGTTTGACACAGTCAGAGGCAATTTGGGGTGGAAATTTGGGAAATGAATTAAATGTAACTTTCTTTTAATAGGAATTTCTAGGTCATTTAAGGCTTAATGATCTCTATCCAGAGCTATTGGCTTTGGGACCCATAGGAGGAAAACGCACGGAGGGAAACAGCCAGCTTGCTGGCTGGGGAGAGGGAGTCCCCGAGGACGTCTGCCTAGGAGTCAGCCCCTGCGTCGGGAAGCAGGCTTCAGGAAAGCAGAGGATAAACAAGGAAGAGGAAAGCAGAGGATAAACAAGGAAGAGGAAAGCAGAGGATAAACAAGGAAGAGGAAAGCAGAGGATAAACAAGGAAGAGGACGCAACAGGAATTCAGCTCTGTTGGGTCCCAATGGGGAAAAAGCAATAAAGGCCACCGAGGTTGAGTAGTGATGTCAGGGCAAAGAAGTTCTGTTCATTTTGGAATAGATATCTAAAAAATACAAGCAGCCTTGTGGGGCGGTGGGGTGGGAGGCATCTGTGTATGGTAGCACTGCCGAGCTAGGGGCGTGGAAGGAATACCAAGTGTAAAGTCATGCCAAAGATTTCAGCTCCCAAAAAATGGCTTTTTACACCTCCGGTCTCTGAGGAGAAAGGAAAGAGAAATGAGAAAGGAGGGAAGGGAATACAGCAAAGACAGATTGATTTCAACTGCTCTCTTTCTTTAGCTTTCTAGCAGAGAAAATGGAGGTGGAAGGATTCCAAAGGCAAAGCTGGGATGACTCTTGATGCTGCTAGGAGAGACCTTAAGCACTAAGCACATGCAGGCAGGACGTCACCTCATATTAGAAGTTCTCCAAATACAAAGCGAGAGCAAGGTATGTATTTTTCACGAGGAGGGCCTGGATGTTGCAGAGGTTAAGCTGCAATGGGATAAACAGGAGCGCGTCTTTTGGAAGAAGGGCTTCTCTCCAAAAATAGTGTCAGGAACGGGAAGGAAATTGGAAGCGATCAGAGGTTCGTCAGCATTTTTAGACAAAATTCAAAATAACTAGAGTCAGTGCTTCGTTGAGATATTTTACTGGGTTTGTTGCTTTGGTGGTAGTCTGCAAAACACGGTATTCTTAATGAAAATATTCAAGACTTAAGGGTCAGAAATCCAAAGCCAACATCAAATGTTTTGTTTTCCGTCGCCTGGGGTAGCACGGTTGATTTGACCTTTCTATTCCTATTCTTATTATTGCAGTTTGACGTGTGAATTATATTTTTGATCATTTTTTACTTTGTTCTACACTGGAACAGAGAAAGAAGCGAAGCTGTGTATCAGAAAGCAGTGGTTACAAAGGGAACTTTTTAATTGAGCTCTTAATAGCTGTACTACTGGCTTTGACCGCTGCCGTCTCCTTCCTAAATGGGAATGGAAAGCGTAAAATATCTCTCTCCAAAATTCTTGCCTGGCACTATTATGAGTATCTTAATTAAAAGAGATTATGGAGTACTACAGATGACTGACAGGGTGGAACTGGAATAAAAGTTTGTAACTACAACTTGCATATGCATCTTTTAAAACTGTTAATGGGATGTCTTTTAATAATAGCCTGGACTTCTTCAGAAACACGTACCTGAAGGGATGTAATATCCTGCTTGATGTTCCTGACGCGGTAGTCTAGTGCATAGTGGTATGGGAAGGCTGGAGAATGATTTTCTTTGAGAGAAAGGTTCAATATTGTATTATTCTTATTATTTTTTGCTTCAGGCACTGTAACTCCCACAATGCAACGTGGATGATAAAAAACGTGGATGACCCCTTTTTTCCCCCTTAGATTTGTAATTTCTCCAAAGTCTGGTGTTAACAATGAATTACCATTCCTGCAGCTCTGTATTTATCAGGAGTGGCAGCGGAGTTAATTGCATAGCCGGGGAGCGATGCGTTAAACAAGGCCTGGCGATTTGTTTGGGGGTTGTTTATTGTTACTACTCTGATCAAACACTGTTGTGCTTCCTTTCGTGCTGTTTCAGCTTCGCCTCCACTTACTAAAAATAGCGGGGAACAGATCAGTGAACAATAGTGTCAAGGGATTCTTTTTTTTTTCCCCCCAAAGAGCTAGTTTCTGTAAAGAAATACTGTTTCTTAATTAATCATTTATCCACTTCATTAGGTATTGTCAGCAACTGAATAAGAAACAGGGCTGCTAAGATGATGCACATTTGTATTTATTTTGTTTTCCGGGGAGTTGGAGATCATTTAAACAAGCAGATGTGTTAGAAACCCTAAAAGCAGAGTTTTCTGATGGGCAGAACGTGGGGTCAGGGCAGGTCTGCTTTATTCCTGGGTTCGTCTGCCCGCTGCCGTGTCACCAGCTCAGCTCTCGGAGCGTGTCCAGACGATGCCCCAGCCTCCCACCTGGCACGGCGGTACCCTCTGGAAAGAGGATTTCATCTCCTTTTCCCACCTCTTGCTTCTTCAGGCGTCTTTCCCTGCACGTATATTCAGGCATCTCCTCCTGCACCTATAGAGAGAGCCCAGCAGAACGCAGCTCCAGTCTTTTTAGGGGTCCGTGGGTATCGCTGCACTGCAAATCATGGGGATAAAAGGGATGTGGAAGTGACATCTCTAACTTAAACGTAAACGGCTTGGCTTCGGGAGGTGCTGGGCTCCCGCAGCTGTCCTTGGCTGCAGGGGGAGAGCTGCTCTCCGTGAAGTGCGTTAAAGGGCTGGTCAGAGCCGTGATGCTTTCTTTTCATTAGCAATCCCGTACTGCATGGTTAAGACGTTCGGAGCACGCTGCAGGCATGAGTGATCTGGAAAAGGCATCGTCTTGAGTTACTGGAATACTGCGAAGGTGGGTTTGCCGTGTATTAACTCTATAATCTGTACATTTTCGATACTTTATCTCACATTTCCTTTAGAATGAGCTAAACCTGAGAGATCGTTACCGCTTTCTGAATAACATGGAAGAAAAAGGATGAATAGGGAAGTGAGCTAAGCGTTCGTAAGGCTTCCCGTGGCCTCTGGTAGAGATAAACGAGGGACCTGCTCCAGGATGAGATCTGCAGCGGGCATCTTTGCTGCAGGATCTCAGGAATGAAGAGAAGCCGGAGGTGCTCAGTTTCTGCCTATGTTGGGGGCAAATTGTGCAGGGGCAGGAGCCGCAACGTGCTGGCGTCCTTCTCAGTGGGAAAGATGGAATAACCGAGGAGGAGGGAGAGACCTTTCACACCACGTCAGGCCAGCAGCGTGGGAATGGCCCGCCAGGGAGGTTTATTTCTCCTGCTCGGGGTTTATCCTTTACAAACTCTGTAGCTCTCAAGCGGGGCAGTAAACTTCATTTTAATCGGTTCACCAGCTGATTCTCACACCTGGAACCCAAGGAATCTGCTTTGCTGACGGTATTTGGGTTGCTCAGAGACCGGGCAATTGAGAAGCAGATAGAGGCTGGGGAGGAGGCAGAACAGGCAGCATCGGTGCCGACCTTGAATGCTTGTCCCAGCGGGCACTGCTGGCCTTAAATCGCTGTCGCTCGGTGATCTTCATCATCTCCCTCAGAGGGGCTGAAGAGCTGCTCCCTCTCCCCTCTTCCTCCCTCTGCCTATGGGCCATATCCAAGCTTGATTTCTTTACTGCCGCTTGCCGTGTTCATCTGGATCAAAGGTCTCATGGGCTGTGGGTCGGAAACCCCCCAGCAAGAGTCGCAGATAATAGTAGTGGCAATTCCAGTTCTTTGTTGGCTACTAATCACCCGTCAGATGTTAACGTGGGGCTGTGGCTGCTCTGCTCGCCCCGGCTGGCAGCCAGGCCTGGACCTTTTAACCTCTGCACTGACCTGCCCTGACAATAGCTCATATCTGTGTAGTCACCTCTCACCTTGTCTCTGTTAAATGAATAAACATCTCTCCTTATTATTAATTCATCCCTTTCTTCTATTTTCTGCTGCTGTCACTCCGTCAGTCTGTGGCAGAGGCAGACATGAAATCCATTTGACTAAATAGAAATGCAAAGAGAAGATGGCCCGAAGGACAAGCTCCGGGAAAACACGGGGAGAAATAAAAGAAAATGAACCTCTAATGCAGAGAGTCCATTCAGTGATTTTTATATTTCTTTAATGATTGTCTAGTTCCATAATGTTTCATGCAAATAAAAAGGACATTGTACAAATGAAACATGGACTACTTTTTTATGCATTCATCATCAGCAATTACTCTTTGTTCCATATATTCCAGACTTACATCTAATGACAATAGCTGGACACACTGAATTGATTATAATCAATTAGGAACCCTTTTTACCTAAAGAGAGAATTCTCATTCGTGATCGTTTTTTGTAATCTCAGAAGTCCTTATTTGAAATTCAAAAACAAGAAACTTTGACCCAGAAGAACGTAGGATGTATTTAAAAAAATCAAAACCAGAAAACCCAGAAGGATGACTTAAAGCAAACCAAATCATCGAGCAATTTAGTCATCATGCTGCCCATCAATCTTTGCTCTTATCCTTGCACTTTTCAATTTTATGGAGGATGCATAGTTCAGGAAAAGATGTACATTTCTTCTGTTGAAAAGGAAGCAACGGTGACAGTGATGCTCCTTGGAAAGGCCTTGGCAGGATCCATCCTGCGGAAGAGGCTGGGGAAGAGCCGAGCACTCACAGAATACATCCCCATCCCGCTTGATGCCCTGACTGATCCTTCCAGACCTGCCGGAGAGCGAACATTGCTTTAGTGTTGCCTCAACGTGGGAGACGTGAAGCTTCTTCAGCCTGGTCTCCTCCGTCTTTACCCCTGAAGTCACAAGTGCATTGCTGCTGCAATGCATCCTTGCTGCACAAGTGCATTCTTGCTGCACAAGTGCATCCTGGCTCAGTACCACGCTCTGCTTTCTGTGCCAGCCACTTGGGGTATCCCCAAAACCACGGCTTTTCTGCCCGAGCGTGTTCCCTCTTGTCCTGTGGATGCCTGGAGCCGGATCCTGGCTCCCCGCACAGACCCAATACCACCTGAGACGAGGCAGCGTTGTTCCCCCAACCCAGAGGCTGGCAGGGCTGGAAGGTGAGGGCTGGAGTTCCCACATCTGCACTGAAAACCCTCCTCCTCCTCCTCCTCCTCACCTCTTTGCTTATTGAATTCCCTTTGCCCGCGTGTGGCTTCCGAGGACAGTCCCAAGATGTAGCTCTTGGCAATGGCCATCTAGATTCGCCAACAGGCCAGCCTTCCCTGCTCTCCCCAGTCAAAACCAGTGCGATGTAGACTTGCTGTTGCGTTGGAGTCAGCCTGGGAAGGTTCTTTTAAAGGATTGACCCAGATGTTGGCCATACTTAAAAGCTAACATTAACCTGGATCTTCCCTGGCGCTGGTCCCATGCCGTGAAGCACAGAAGCAGCAGCAAACTCTCTCAGAGACCCGCTTGAAATTCTTTCCCTGGGTCTGGTGCTTGACAGTTTCCAGTGCATCTCTGGCTGCTCACATATTAGTTTCAGTTGAGATTGCTGGCGTGCAGCCGGAGCGAGAAAGTATACATGGGTTAATGATAGGCCTGGCCACCTGCTTCACCTAGCGCAAGCTCCCCGAGTTTGCAGTTGATGCCACGCCGGCAGGCTTTAAGAAATGGAAGCGGGCTTGTACAACACTGCGTTCACCGGCGGAATAAATTCTGAACACCCCGCTCAATATTCTGCAAAATAGATTGGGAACTCAAAAGGAGGTTTTGCTCGTTAAATCCGTGTGCATTTCTGGAATGGAATAGGAAAGAAGCGATTAGATCCCGCTCTTCTAGCTCCCTTTGCCTTGGGCTGTCGTGACTTGCGGAAGGAGAGCAGGACGTTTTGGGGTAGGAGAACAGAGGCGGTAGGTGACTGCAGTTCAGGGAAATTTGCATTTTTTCAGGGCATTTCCAAATAAAGCGAGGCCAGCGGTCACTGGCAGTTTCTCCTATCGAGGTGCTTTTCCTCATTGTCTGCCGCCTCCTCTCGCTCTGGCTCGGAGGTTAAAGGACTGAAATGGCACTTTGGGATGAAGCTTTGATTGCTCGCTCTGTGTCTTCTCAAAGCTTTTTTATCAGGGCACTGAGTTTCTCTATGCCTTAGTTTCCCATTCTGAGGGGAAAATGGGTATAATAGTTCTTATTCCTTCTTCTGCCCTTTGTCTTTTGTATAATTTCAGTGGTGAGCTCCTTGGAGTAATGAAAGTTCTCACCGTGCCGGTATAGAGCACTTACAAATGTGCTGTAATCTTGTCCTGGGCTTCTGAACCCTACTGCAATAGAAATAATATAGTGATGAAGAGTCTGGAAAGCACTTGGGATTCAGCGATGACCTCTGTAATACATGCTCTCTGTATCGCACCGCAGGGAACAAATCAATCAAAGGCGACGAAGTAAGGAAAGAAGGAGACTCAACAAGTTCCCTCACTCACCTTAACCTCCGAGGAAAGAAAAGAGGAAAGAAATCCTCTCTCCCTCTTGAATACAGGATAACACAATTGTTTTTTCGTGGCAAATGGAATAAGGTTCATTTTCCTCGCTGTGTTTGTCTCCCTACCTCTGCTGACTGCGTAAGACCTCTCCCGGTCCCTCCAGCCGCCGTCAGTGCCGCCCTGGCAAACGAGGAGTCTGTCGGTGGGTGACCCGGGAGCCTCTGCCAGCGGAGAAAAGCTGTCCTCGTGAGAGTGGCTGCTCTGCGCTGCCTGCTCCTGGTCCTGTTAAAACGATCCGGGCTCTTTGGTTTTTGTGAATGCCTGATGCTAATAGATGGTTTATAGATGACGTTTTGCTTGGGAGTAGCGAGCAGGAGCAGGTATCGGAGAGACGGTGCTGTGACAATAAGGGTAGCGTGGATAACTTAATAGACAGGTAGAAAATCCAGCCTGCTCTGGAGAAGGACCTGAAGGTTTGATCCTTCTCCCACCTGCAAAATATCTACCCTGTTGCAACCTTACCGATGTGGGTCCTCTTTCTTACGGTCCTCGGCACGAAAAGGGCAGTAGCTTGCAAAGCTTGCTCACGCGTTGGTTGTTATGCGCCACGCTTGTGGACTGAGCGGTGAGAAAATGCTTTAGTGTTTTCTTACCCGTAGACTTTAAATGTCTTGTCTAGTCTTTGTTATTTACAGCCATCTAAAAGACAAATCGTGTTTGCACAAACTCTGGGTTGAAAAGCGCAGTTTCTCTGTTAGAATATGAATTGCAATTGGTCATTTCTTCCCATGCGGGTGAATCAGAAGGGGTCTGCCCTGTTTTTAAAGAGGGTGGAGAAGAAAGATGCTGGAGTCTGATGTCTGAAATGAAATTTAATTAAGCTTTCTGCTTCTTTATGGCAGCCTGGAGTTTGTTTAGCCTATCCCGGTATCTGAAAAATCATTATTAGACCAATAATTTCTGATGAACATGTTCTAGGAAATGGTGTCAATTATAACTGTGTAGGACTTTGTTATTTCAGTCTATTACCTGTAAATGAGTTATTCAGGAACAAGAAGTTCAATTGATAAAAGGCAAAAAATCAATAGGTGAGATTGTTGAGATTAATTCTGAGTTCATAATGGATTTCCCCCCCACTGAGGTTTCCAAAAGCTTTTGTAAACTATCTGTCTTAGACCTACATTTAAGTTCCTAAGAGCCAAATTTGTGATTGAAGTCAAGTGAAACTTTTGTAAATCCTTGTTTGTGCATTAAGTTTGTTAATGATTTCACAATTACAGCCACTGGGGATAAATGATGAGAGCTGGACCTTCTTTAGCAGAAATTGCAGGAAGTTTTCTGGATGCAGTGCATTAATGAATGAAGGGATACTTCAGTTTAATATTTCTGTTATCGGGCGTGTCAAAGATCAGGATGCGATTGTGCAGGCTGCTGCACCGCCTGGAGGAGAGTCATTCAATCAGAGAGGTTCTCATCTCAATAGAGAAGAAGAAGGCAATATTATTCTCAGTTTCTAACTGGGCATGAGGAGCCTAAAGGCTTTGCCAATGGTGTGCCATGGCAGACTAAAAGTTTGAGCCTCCAGCATCCCAGCCAGGTGCCAGATAGCCGGCTGCGCAGGATTATTGCTGTAAACAGCGGGGACCGTGATTAGACTTCAGTTCTGACCTCGTACTTCTAGGCACCACTGCCTTGAAAGCAAATGGGCAAAAAGAGCGTCATTGTACCGGGGTCGTTTTGATCTGACATGGGGAGGACTAGAAAAAAATTGTTCCAGATGATGTTTTTGTGTAAGTTATGGAGGAAATGGTGAAAGATGGCAGGACGTAATTCCTGTGTGCTGAGGCTGAGAGCCTGGCTCGTTAGAGAGTTGGAGCCATGACCTAGTTGTAGGTAAATGTGCAGAATTTCTTTTGAAACCCATTTTCAGAATCATAGAGTCATAGAATCATTCAGGTTGGAAAAGACCTCTAAGATCACCGAGTCCAACCATCAACCCAACCCCCCCATGCCCACTGCACCACGTCCCCAAGCGCCTCATCTCCACGTCTTCTAAATCCCCCCAGGGATGGGGACTCCCCCACTTCCCTGGGCAGCCTGTTCCAAGGCCTGACCACTCTTCAGTGAAGAAATTTCTCCTAATGTCCAATCTAAACCTCCCCTGGCGCAACTTGAGGCCGTTTCCTCCCGTCCTATCGCTGTTACTTGGGAGAAGAGACCGACCCCCCCTCGCTACAACCTCCTTCCAGGGAGTTGTAGAGCGATGAGGTCTCCCCTCACCTCCCCTTCTCCAGGCTGAACACCCCCAGTTCCCTCAGCCGCTCCCCATCAGACTTGTGCTCCAGGCCCTTCACCAGCTCCGTTGCCCTCCTCTGGACACGCTCCAGCACCTCCATGTCCTTCTTGTGGTGAGGGGCCCAGAACTGAACACAGGATTCGAGGTGCGGCCTCACCAGTGCCCAGTACAGGGGCACGGTCACCTCCCCGCTCCTGCTGGCCACACTAGTTCTGATACAGGCCAGGGTGCCGTTGGCCTTCTTGGCCACCTGGGCACACGGCCGGCTCATGTTCAGCTGTCGACCAGCACCCCAGGTCCTTTTCCTCTGGTCCTTTCCAGCCGCTCTTCCCCGAGCCTGCAGCGTTGCTGGGGTTGTTGTAACCCAAGTGCAGGACCCGGCACTTGGCCTTGTTGAACCTCATACATTGGCCTTGGCCATCGATCCAGCCTATCCAGGTCCCTCTGCAGAGCCTTCCCACCCTCCAGCAGATCAACACTCCCGCCCAGCTTGGTGTCATCTGCAGGCTTACTTATTTTCTACTAATGTGTGAAGTAAGGTGGGCAGAGGAGCCTTTTCAGGCTTAGCCTTGGCTGTAAACTTGTCCCTCCCCTCCGACGCTCTTGGCACTCTGTAAGCCAGCAGCCGTCCTCCCAGCCTTCCTCCCAGCCTTCCTCCCAGCCTTCCTCCCAGCCTTCCTCCCAGCCCTCTCTTGCCGTTGTCCTTTGCTGAACAGTCCGTAAATTCTGGTAACCTGAAGACTGGAGAAGTGTTGAGCGTCCTTGAAGAGTCCTCGTTCAGTCTTTTCACCTGACCAGAACGGGTCCCTCGGGATGTTTGGAAAAAGTGCTGCTGACTCTAGTCTTCTCCTCCTGGCGTTTGGCACCCAAGTTTCTCATTTCCTTTCACCTTTTTCTGCTGAACCAGCGTTTCCCAGCTCCCCCTCCACCCACCTTTCATTGTCGCTGGTCGGAAGCTTAGAGCCATCATCTGCATCTCCAAGCCCATCAATTAGTTTCTGTTTTAATCAAGGGATCGTATCTTTCTCTTCGGGCCCATCAATCATCTCTGGCTCTTTGTGGAGCTGCAGTCATCCATCCTTCACCTGCCTCATTACTCAGAGGAAGGTTGTGCTGGGACGGTGGGCAGGGAGGTCGCTGTGCCAGCACTCCCCGCGGCGCGGGGAGACCGCAGCCTGCCGGGCGTTCTTCTCCAGCGCTCAGGACCTCTCTATTTCTTCCTTTCTTCTTCTCTTTCTCGGACCGCTTGGGACGAGCTTCTTTCTTATGCAGCTGGGCTCATTCCTGCTCAGGCTGGGACCCCCGTGAGCTAGGGCGTCGCACGATGTCGTTTGGCATCAAACAGGCTTTGGCAGCGGCTCTGCCTCTGCAACAGGGATCGGCACCGCTCCCGACAGGCGGTATCATCCGTCAGATCTCAACCGCTGTGTCTGTAATTAATTAAGCATATAGTAGACCTCATTAAATGGGAAACAATGTCCAAAGTTAATGCCATCGTTTCTGTCACTTGTTAGTGTCTTGCTGCTGGTGGGGGGACGATGAAGTGTTACCGCAGAGTTCACCTGCGTGTAAATCCCTCGTTACCGCAGAGTTCACCTGCGTGTAAATCCCTTGTTACCGCAGAGTTCACCTGCGTGTGAATCCCTTGTTACCGCAGAGTTCACCTGCGTGTGAATCCCTTGTTACCGCAGAGTTCACCTGCGTGTAAATCCCTTGTTACCGCAGAGTTCACCTGCGTGTGAATCCCTTGTTACCGCAGAGTTCACCTGCGTGTAAATCCCTTGTTACCGCAGAGTTCACCTGCGTGTGAATCCCTTGTTACCGCAGAGTTCACCTGCGTGTAAATCCCTTGTTACCGCAGAGTTCACCTGCGTGTGAATCCCTTGTTACCGCAGAGTTCACCTGCGTGTAAATCCCTTGTTACCGCAGAGTTCACCTGCGTGTAAATCCCTTGTTACCGCAGAGTTCACCTGCGTGTAAATCCCTTGTTACCGCAGAGTTCACCTGCGTGTGAATCCCTTGTTACCGCAGAGGTCACCTGCGTGTAAATCCCTTGTTACCGCAGAGTTCACCTGCGTGTAAATCCCTTGTTACCGCAGAGTTCACCTGCGTGTAAATCCCTTGTTACCGCAGAGTTCACCTGCGTGTAAATCCCTTGTTACCGTAGAGTTCACCTGCGTGTGAATCCCTTGTTACCGCAGAGTTCACCTGCGTGTAAATCCCTTGTTACCGCAGAGTTCACCTGCGTGTGAATCCCTTGTTACCGCAGAGTTCACCTGCGTGTGAATCCCTTGTTACCGCAGAGTTCACCTGCGTGTAAATCCCTTGTTACCGCAGAGTTCACCTGCGTGTGAATCCCTTGTTACCGCAGAGTTCACCTGCGTGTAAATCCCTTGTTACCGCAGAGTTCACCTGCGTGTGAATCCCTTGTTACCGCAGAGTTCACCTGCGTGTGAATCCCTTGTTACCGCAGAGTTCACCTGCGTGTAAATCCCCTTCTAGGGTAAGGAGAGTATGCCTAGATGCTGCTAAATGTCTTGCTCTCCTGGCTGGAAGTCCCAATATCATGGCCTGCCCTGGGATTTAGGTTCTCACTACAGAGGGGTGTCCCCACGCCCCGAGTCCCACGTGAGCCTCTCGGTTTTCTGAGCTCACGCTGCATTCGGAGCTTTCTCGACCGCACGCCGCGGCTGGCTGACTGCAGCACTGCAGGCAAAAGCAGGGCTGCGACGCTGCTGGAGGAGAGGAGGGTTAACCGACAGATTCTCTACCTCACGGACACGCGAGCTGGGCAAAGAAGCAACTGAGACAAGTGTAGTGAGGCATATTTCTCATTAAATATAGCAACTGGCAACACAGCTACTGGAAAAGGGAGCTCATTTATCATATCTCAGGGATGACACTGTGTTTTATTACCTCTGGGGCTGTAAGTAAACTTCTGTCTTACTGGGTAACACAGGGAATCAGAGCGTTGTAGTTGCTAGGGTTTCAGCTCCTGTTTTAGTATTTCCCGTCTGCTCCGTTGCAGCTCTCGTTCGTTGTGTGGTGTAATTTTGTGCAACGTCACCCGAGCCTGTTGGGACGGAGCCCTCGCGGCGCGTCCGTTCCCAGGCGCAGATCCTACAGGGACTTAACGCTTGGATCTTGAAACCTTGCACCCTGGAATTGCTGCTCTCTTGCGTTAAGCCCATCCCTGCAGAAAGCGATTTTTCCGTGCTAATACCAGGCCTTAGCTGACACGTGCAAGACAGTGACAATAGCTGCTGTGTCGTGTATTTATTTCTTTTACAGATAGCAGCAGCTACAAATTTAGGCCCTTTCAGTAAAGTTCCTGACAGTAATTGTCCTATTAAAGTTGTGTGCGAATTTTATATCGAAAAGTTATCATTTGATGACTAAACGTTCCACTAACATCTCATTTATATCAATTGTTGGGGTGTGCAGGCATTAGTATGCCTGTACGGTTGTGCAGCCCGCAAAAATGTGAGAAAACTGGCTGAATAGAATAAACTGCTGCTAAAACATCTAATCCTTTGGGTTCGTTTTTGCTGCTGTTCACAGCACTGGGCAGCCCTCAGGTGTGGGAAGCTATCCCAGCTAAACCCAGAAAGGTTTGCCGCGCTCCTCTGCCGCAGCTGATTCTGCAGCCCAGAAGTCTGGGAGCCCTTTGGGGTTCAGCTCTGGTGTCTGGGCCATCGTGTCATTTTGTTTTGCTTGATAAGGGGACGAAGATGCAGTAGTCACAGTGACTACTCGAGTTGCGCCAAGGGAGGTTTAGATCGGACATTGGGAAAAATGTCTTTACTGAAGAGTGGTCAGGCCTTGGAACAGGCTGCCCAGGGAAGTGGGGGAGTCCCCATCCCTGGGGGGATTTAAAAGACGTGGAGATGAGGCGCTTAGGGACGTGGTTTAGTGGGCTTGGGGGTGTTGGGTTGACGGTTGGACTCGACGATCTTAGAGGTCTTTTCCAACCTGTATGATTCTGTGATTCTGCTCTATCACAAGGCAGTCTAGGGAAGCTAAAACCCTTGGTGGTTCCTAGTCCGCCTTTTACTGCCAAGCAAGAGGTGAAACGCCGGGATCCCTGTCCAATTTTGAGGCCAGCTTGAGGTCCGTGGTGGAGCATTACTTCACTGTGGCTTTGCTGGACGGACCCAAGGGGGTGCTGACGGGCAGGGGCGTTGGTTTGCAAGCAGCAGATGCAGAGGCGGTTCACGGGGCAAGACCTGCCTGTGTTGAAGCATTGCAGGGATGCCGACTGCGTCAGCGCCCTCCAGGGAGGACACCCAAATGTCATCCTAGCAGTACATAAAACATACGGCATGTATTTTAAAGCTCGTATATGAATGTATGTTTTAGTCTACGTGATGCGTAGGGGCCAATAGAAAAGCTTGTCAACATCGCAGGCTGACAAAGGGCTGCCTCTCTGCGTGGTAATGCCTAGAGGAGTATTAACTTGCTTTATACGTTTTCTAACCTTAGGTGTTTGTCGGTCTTCCCTGATCTGTGTCTCAAATGCACGTCTTGTATTTATGCCACGCTTCACTTCAGACATCTTACGGCGCTGATATATTCTGGCCGATATGAAGCACCTGATCCCTTCCTTCCTAGTGTGCGGTAGGATTAATCGCTCCATTTTGCCCGTGCCTAGGATTAGCATGGGCAGGAGCCGTTCCTCCTTCTCGTTAGGCCCCAGGCCGGCCCGAGCTTTGTTGTGCTAATTGCTTCCTAAACGTATACCGAAGAAATTGCGATCTAAATGATGGGCAAATCAAAGTGGCACCAGATAAGGATCACTGATTAAGAACCCCTTAGAGCTTCGCCTGCTGTTCCCTCTCTAAAGCCCAACCTTTTTTAACGTTCAAGATGACAACTCTAAAGAGTATCGCTCATGCCTGGCACCTTCCCCTCCGTTTTGCAACCGTCGTGCTGCTGGGTGAGAGGGGTGGGCACCGCATGGCGCTGGCCCTGGTGGGATGGGGGTTCGAGTGAAGAACCCTGGAGAAACGGCGGCGAAACTTCTCCATGGCTCAATTCACCTGGGTTTTTCATCTTCCTGCTGAGGGTGAATTATAAAGGCAGAAGAGATCTTCATGCATCAGCCGCAGCCCACTCAGAAGTGGAAAATTGTAGATGACGATGATAAATCTTATGAGGAAAAATGTCAAACACTAGTGAGCTTTCTAGTTAAAACATTGCTACTCGTAAGTGTCATATGGAAGGGAATCGCTCTTTGCATGTGATATAAAAACTCATAGATATGAGAAAGCTGCACAACCCAGGCAGAAAAATCTATTTTTGCATTCAGTGTGTGATTAAGCACAAGTCAGTTCTGCTGATAGGCAATGCCTGCCCAAAAGAGTTATACAAGCCAGGTGATAATAGCTGTGGGAGATGAATTTTAAAACACCGGGACATCACGTATGAATCGTGGGTGGACTATTCATTAAGCCACAGTTTTGTTGCGGGGACAGAACTTGTCCATGTGTGTGATAGGAGAAGAGAAAACGTGGTGGAGTGGATAATGGAGTAATTATCCATGTTGTTGCTTACCATTATGACAGCGGGTCACAAGGAGGACATAACAGACTAGGTACCGCAAAGGACATATTTCTAATTTTAATGGCTTGAATTTGCTCTCTAGACTGAGGTCAAAGACGGCTGTTAATCTTTGTAAACAGTTTTGGTGTAAGAACTAGTTTAATCTTCCTGTTTGTAAGGAAATGTGTACTCTAGATTAGGTATAAAAATAAACAATTTGTTGTTCTTTATTATCACGTCTCTGCAGCAAATGCCTAAGTTATTGGTAGCAGTTACAAAAAGCTAGATTTCTTCCTTGACTGGCTCAGGCTATGTTCAATGTTGAGACTCGAACAGAGCTTATATAATTTAAAAATATTATATGAATAAAACCTGAAAGTGGCTTTCTCTCTAAGCTATCAGTTTGCCAGTCTCAGCTGGAGAGAGAGTAAATGATTTTTACAGATTATGCGCCTTTACAGTGTAACAAAAGATGTAGGGCAGAGTCTGAAGAAGAATTTTTTGTCGTCTTTTTCTGCCCTTGAAGGTTTTGCTGAATCCACCCAGGAATAAAGAATTGGGGGTTAGAGCGGAGGGGGAACCTGGGCGTATGAAGGCATCTGAACTGTCCTTCTCAGAATCCCCTATCCACCACCTTGCCTCTCAGGTGGGTTTTTTTGAGTTCGTGCCATTGTGCCCGAGTCAAGATCGTTTTCGGCCCTTCTACTCTAGCAGCTCGCTCGAGAAAAAAGCCCCTTTCGTTTTTCAGTAAGTCTGTCGTTGGACTTGAAAGCTGCCTTCTCCCCGCCCCCCTCAAGAGGCTACGGGAAGCCACGGAAACGCTTTTTGTTCTAGGAACGGTCTTTTAAATGGAAACTAAACCGCATTACCAAAGGCGAATTGTGTACTAGTGTTTAAATAAATGTAGGCAGGAAAAGCGTATTTTCCCCTTGAGGAAACAGTGAAAACACACGATGCTTCCCCTCATTTTTAATCTAATGCTCTGGCTCTCTGTAATACATAGATTGTCTTTTCCCTGCTACGGTTGCTTCGCTCAGCTTTGCCACGTCTGACCTGGCTCCGTGGCCTCTTCCCGTGGCTGTATCTGGGTCTGCTTCCACGCAGCTCTCTCTGCCAGAGCCTCCAGCACCGCCCACCGTATTTCCCCCCGTTTAGCATTTCTGAAAGAGCCTGAAACCTCTTAGCGACTGGCCTTCGCGTGGAGCTGCGCGATGGAACTGCTCGTGGCTGGTCGTCTGGCGGCTAACGCCTGGATTTGGGAGTCCGTAGACGTGTGCCTTGTTCTTCATTTGACCCAACGTGTGTCGGGGACAGCAAAATTCTGGCCTCAGGTTTCCCTCTGTGGAAATCAGGAGCAATGATAATTTATCTCCACGGAGTACTCCAGGAGAAAATCAGCGTTTAATGGCTGAGCCTACGACCTTAAAAGCCCGTGAACCTCTTTGAACTGGGACTTGGGCATGGAAATATCCCAACAGGCAGCACCATCCATGTTCTCTAGATAGTCCGGGGATATCGCAGTGGTGTCTGCTGTGATTTATAGGCACCTTCTTGCACACAGAGGGAAATATGTTGTCAGCGAGTTCCCTCTTAATTTGCATTCTTCCAATCTAATCAAACCTTTGTAAACACCAGCTCCCTGAAAATAATAATCAACGGCAAGAGACACATTGGCAGGCTAAGGGAAGGTGAATTAAGATGCTTTTCTTTCTCCTATGCTAATCTTTTCCTAATTATGTTTTATTAATATTATGATGCAGACGCTCCCGTTCTTGTTTTCCCTCATCTTGTCCGTAGTTAAAATCAAATTGCAAATGAATGAGCTATATATTTGACTTAATCACTTAAGCCTCTGACTTTCATCATTTTCATAAGCAACCCCTACAGTCATACCAGAATTGGGTACATTTCTTTTTTTTTTTTTTCCCCCCTATTTTTGAAGTATTCTTGCATGATTATTCTATGGGTGACATTGACATTGACATTTTGTTATGATAAATTGGCTGAGTCATTATCATCAGGAGGCAGTTGGGTTTTCTTATATTTCTAATAAGGTGCTTTTCATTCCAGAATGGGGGGGGGGGGAGGAAGCAACCCCTTTTTGTTTTAAACAGTCTAATATTGCAGCTTTTATGTCAGAATTGCTGCAGAATAATGTTATATTCTTCCCTTTTGATTCTTGAGGGATGCTTTGAAAGGCCTAATCAAAAAGAAATTGG
Organism: Calonectris borealis; assembly: GCF_964195595.1. Classification (NCBI taxonomy): domain Eukaryota; kingdom Metazoa; phylum Chordata; class Aves; order Procellariiformes; family Procellariidae; genus Calonectris; species Calonectris borealis. The sequence goes on along the minus strand of NC_134338.1, from coordinate 452,039 downwards.
AGTCTCGAGCTTGGTTGTTCTCTGTAGATGAGCAAGTCTTTGAAGTTGAACAGTTGGTAATCCAGGTTGTTCCGGACGTATGGAGTCCGCAATACCTAGGGCAGGCCGTTATTTTTATGGGAAAGTGTGGCAGGACCCAGCGTCTTCAGATACCGTACGGTTCCCTTGGCTTCAGCAAGAAGAGTTTTGGAAAAGAGGGATTCCTCTGGTAAATGAGCACCAGTTTGGAGGGCAAAACGGTCAAATGGGTGTGTAAGGTGTCCAGCTGCCAACGGCAGACAGGTTTCCAAGATGAAATATAAACCCTGCAAATCCCAAATCTTTCCCAATCTACAAGGCGAATAGAGTGCCATACCATGTTATTTAATAATTTTATATCATTTTGTATTTTATAATATTTAATAATTAATAAGCCATTGACTTGGTTTCGGGTGGGCTGAGTGATGGTTCTGACTTCGCAGGGTACCATTGCGGCTCTAATAATATGTTTTGGTTAGTTTATGTGGTATTGTTCAGGGGCAGCAATGGAGTGAAAAAAAGCATACGAGAAATGTAAATGTACATCATGCTGAATTTAGAAGCTTTTGCTCAAGATCTGTTTTGACAGAAGTGCCAAATTCTATCAGCTTACTTTATTTCAGGTGGCTCTTGCAAATCCTCCCGCTGGCTTGTCCATCTGTTGATGCTGATGGTTTTTATCTTCTGGGGTTTTTTTACGGAGAAATGAGGATAGCCTTCACCACTACGGACAATTTTGAAAATATTGCCGATGTTCTGTGGCTTATCAAAGAAATGTCAGCCCAGGAGTTTGTTTCTTTCCCAGAAGAAACAAAATAATGCCTTGAGAAGAGAAAATACTTCTCGGTTGACAGAAACTATTTAAATACATAATTATCACTGGGAGGGAGTCATTAAGATGATACTTTTTTGTACTCTGATGAATGTATTGAATTATTAGTTGCATCAGAACCATTTATAGATCTAGCTTAAAGACAGATATGCAAATAAGATGTGGTGGCATACGTACCCTGACTGCAGTTGTGTGATGATTAAAGGGCTCCGTTCTGATCCCGCGCCTCCTAAAAACGGACGTAAATTCATTATTACCCAGACGGTTGTCCTGGATTTTCCCAGGTATTACCGAGACGAGTCTGTGGACCTCTGTTTATTAGGGGGTGAAATTCAGTTTTGCGTGGAGGATCGGTTCAAGTCCTGCGCATGCTTAAGCACCACTCAGCGTTTGAGAAGAAACGCGAGGTCTTTTGGAAAGCACAGGTTTCAGGGCTTAAGTGGAGCTGAAGAGGCGCAGAGGCCTCCTGCAAAGGACTCTGTTTTCACCCTGATGGCAAGGAGGAGAGCATCTTCATCGCAGAGTGCTCCTCGGTGCTTTCTCTTGCTCGCTCTTCCACTCCACGAATCTGGCGTTTGCTGAAGAGTCAAGGAGATGAGCAAGCCGCTAAGAATGGAGCCTCTCTTAACGGAAGGTTTATTCATGGCTGAGGAGCAAATATTCACATTAATGTAGAAAGGACTGATGCTAAGAAAATGCTGCAGCAGTAAAGGCCGTGTTAAACGGAGGCGGGTGGAACCTGTTTCTCATCTGGCACTAATCGACATAGTCGTCAGGTTGCACGAGTTGACCCTGGAGTATTTTTGTGCAGACAAATCGCTTTATTCATCCTTTCTTGCTGTGCGTTTTTCTTTATCTTACCCAGATTCTTTTTTTCTTTTGGATCCAGCTTTTATCTAATCGCTGAGCTCTCTGTTTTCTACCTGCACTGAACTGTGGTCGCAAAAAGGTAGAGAAGAGTCACTAACAAAGTTAGAGAGGCAGGGACTCAAAGAGATCTTTAATGGAATTGTACTCCAGGAGGTGCCCCGGGGAAGGTGTGTATTGCAATAAAGGGCCGACACGCTTGATTAAATTGCCTCCATTGATGGAATGGAGTGTGCGTGTCTTGCCAGAAAACTTGATTTTTCTCCTGCTATGCACAATATATTTGCTTTCAAAGATGCAAATACTTTCAAGAGGAGCAATTGAATATGCAGCCTGTCGCACCGATCTGGGGACATTCTCAGGCTGAACACTGTGATCTATAGCGGAACACGTTGGAACTGGGAACCTGTTACTCATTAATCGTGAAGTGCCGAGAAGAGATGCCCTGTGCAGCGTGACAAAGTGCATGGGATGCGTGAAGTTAAAGGGAGTCGCTCCCGGCTTTCCAGCTCTTCCCTCAGCACTTCCCTGCACGCACCAGCTCTCCACCTACATTTTCCCCATGGTCCTGTAGCTGATAGAACAAATGACCCGGTCATTTGGATCAGATACATCTCAGATAATTTCTTAAAACAAGCTGCACACGCAGTTCCAGTTGGTTTCAGTAACAATTAAATATGCCTCGGAAAAGATTTGCTTTAAGAAACAAAAAATCAAGGGGCCTGCGATGTGTATTTTTCAAGCAAACTTTAAGTGGGCAGGTTTCAATATTGTCGTCACTCATCTTAATTGCAGTTAAGAATAATTGTAGAATTCTTCTTTGGTTTATAGATAGGAAGAGTGAGTCACTCCTAGGCCAGAAATGGCTGTAAAACAGTTGATGGGTGTCCAGGGCCAGCGTAAGATGATTTGGTCCCAGTCCAGTTCCCAGTAGCCATGCATCCAGATTACAAAACCAGGACATTATTAAATGGCCGTTGAATTGGTGGAGTCAGAACGAAGCCTCAGCAGGCCGTTAATACTGAGCGGGGGTACTGGACGCTTCCGTGCGCAGGGTGCAACCTCCCCACTCGCAAGGCAGGGTGCTGCGGGCACCCGTTGGCTGGGTCACCGGCGGGTTTCCCCACCCGTAAAATGCAGATTGCTTTCGGGAGACGATCGTCAATGTGTGATGTGTGCCGGTCACAGGGGAAGCTGTGAAAATCATTAGTTCCTTATTTCTCGTTACCGCGATAGTTAGTGCTTTTGATGGCTGCATGGGCCCGTGTCTCCGGCCAGGTTGTGATTTTAGCGGGCGCTGTCGCATCCCGCCGTAGAAACTCGAAGGAACATCTTCCCTGAGAGGTACCAGGTACTTCCGTACTTTCTGGTTGTGCTTGAGAGTAGTAGAGCTGGGCTGAAAAAGGTGGATCTTGGCAGTTGGTTTCCTAAATTGAAAATTCCGTGATTTGTCAAATACCGACGAGCACTAAAAGATGAGTGGTGGAGGGGAAACTCCACTGAGGAGACTTCACAGAAACCTTCGTTGCGCGTTGCTCAGCATCGTCAGTTTGACACTTGGAGATATCAAGCACCTCTTTTTACAGCGCAGTGAAGCCCCAACAGGGACGATCAGTTATGCCGTAGTAGTCGTCTTCCACTATGGTAGCGGGAACATCTACTCTGAGAATGAAAGAAACTCTATTAGTGCTCAGCCAAAGAGGTTTCTTCCGAAGACACACGTTCTGTACGCACATTGCAGAAACGTGGGGGCAGCTGCCGTATTTTTGTTCCGTTGGGTTCCGGCTAACGCTGCGCGGTTCAGGGGTTGAAAGCCTGGTTGCTCACTATTACAGCTGAACAAGGTCTCCTTCGTCTTTAGCAAAGCCTCAGAGGGAAAGCAGCGATAAAAATAAAAAGCTGGTGAGAATAAAGGTCACCGTGAGAGACAGGGATTCAGGATGAAAAGCCTCAAGAGAGAACAATTGCTAACAGCTCTCCAGGTGTCAGAGAGGAGAGGAGGGAGGTCTGTGCCCCCGGCCTCTACTAATAAGCTGCCTGGAAGGAAAAGCAGCGGTGCCGGCGAGGAGCGTTTGCCCTTTTGCTTTCAGATCCGAAGACGACCAGCGGCGGCAGCGCGGGCTGCCGGACGGCGTGACAGCAGCCAGGGATGCGGGGTGGAAACATCTGCTTGTGCAGAACCTGCTGGAAAAGTAATAAGATGCAGGAAAAGGGTAGAGAAGTGTGATGTTATTGGTTTAATTTGATTATGCTGTTATTGATTTAATTTGGTTACGCCGTTATTGATTTAATTTGATTACGCTGTTATTGATTTTCCATTGTATTGGGAAGTGCCAGATGGTTTTGCTTTTCATTTCTTTTTTATCTGATTTAGATAATAATGAAAAGACTTTGAAGGATGGGAGGAGCAAGAATTACCAGCCTAGATCGTCTCGGGGGTCTTGTCTCTTGGGTTCTGGCTGCTGCCGGGTGTTGAAGAGGAAGGTGGGGTGGGAGAAGCTCGGCTAGTATGGGATAAAGCAACCCGCTCATGAAGGCTTCATCCGTACTTCTTCATGGCAAGGGAGGACTTCAGGGCCTAAATCACAAGGTTTTGTATCCCGCTGAGCTGAATTAAGCATGATTGCAGTACCCCAGGCCACCTTCATCTTTTCCCCACATATCCAAGAACTGGAAACAGGTTTGGTTTTAGGGGGGGCGGTACGGACTTCTGTAGGAAAATGGAGGAGCTTTGCTTTTTGGTAGAGAAGGTCCGATGTAGCGAAATGCCAATGTGTTAATCCCGAGGTGGAAACCTGAATGTAAAACCTCAGTACAAGTGCGCGTGGTGGGTGTATTTCCGCGCCTACGGTGGGCTGAGCCCAAAACACCCATAGCTCCTTCACGACACCTCTCACCCTCTCGCCGGTGGGAAGCTCGATCCGACGCCCATCAGGGCTGACAGGAGCCCTCGGTGGCCCCAGACAGGTCCCTACTCGTGCAGAGCACAAGCCTTCCAGGGGGCACGTCCCAACTCCGGTCCCACGCCTCCGTCACCCAGGACCCAGATCCTCTCCCTGGATCTCCGGCGATAGCTGCCAGCCTCTGTTTTGTTGGCTGTTGACTCTTTTCTCGTCTCTCACATTCATGTATATTTATGTGAAGCTCCAAAATAGCCAAGAGCACTTTAATCAGAGGACTATCTGCAACCTAATCAGGGATAATACTAATCAGGAAGTTCAGAGCATGCTTTAAGACTTACTGCAGGAGGGGAAAGTTTACTCCCCACTCCAGAACAGAGTTTGGCGAGGCGTTTTTTGCTTTTGCCCCCATTACCGGAAGAGAAAACAAAGATTTACTGTTTACATCTGGTGTTTTAAAGCTTCACGGCAGGAGCAATGAATGCTGGATATGTCATAGGAGCCAGTGTTGTCATGAGGAAATTATGCAAACAGCACGATGCTAATTCGGATCCAATGTCTCTTGTGTTTCCAACCGTAGGGATCTCGCTTTTCACGCCAATCTCTCCAAATCCCACCTTTTTTTTTTTTCTGTCGTCACGTGGCTTGGGTTGGATGCATGCTCTAGCTTGGAGGAGGATGATTTTAATGCAGAAAAGCTGGTATGCTCCTTCTGTGTCGGTTTTTTTAAATCATTGACTTTGCAATCTTGATAACTAGCATTTTCCGACAGAGATTGTATTCAAAAGGGAGGGAAGAAAGCTCTGGTATAAATAAAGGGAAAACTTTTTAAGGTTTAGCAAACTTAAAATTAGAGCTCGTGAGGGTTTTAGACCTGCCAGGCAATATTGTACATCTGTTTAACATGATGCCCTTTCTGGAGTTAAGAGGGTTTTTTATTCTCACTCAGACACAGAGTTTTGCAGAAAATCCTTTTACATGATTCACATGAAAGTCTTTGCTTCCTGAAGTCTTCTCAGATATAAATGACAAAAGCTCACATTATCTGCCCCATTTTTCAATTGCAACTTTATGGGATAAGGAACCACAGTGCTACTGGATTATATCTTTAATGCAGATTTTCCACTAAGGTTTTATTTTTAAAGCGTTCATCTTTAGAAGTATGTGGATTTAAAAATAAATAAATCATCTCTTCAACGGAAGCCAAAGGAAGCAGCATTAGGCAATCATTTCTGTCTCGTTAGCCTGCGCCTCTGCTTGCTGGAAGTCTGTCTTGCCTTTCCCTTGGATAATAAGAAGCCGCGGGCCCGATCCCCTGCGGTGCCAGTCACACGGATGGAGCTCGGAAGCAACGCGTGCCTTAGGATGCACGAACTGTGCATGAGCACAGAAATGCCAGGGTGCTGACCCGAAGCTTTTCCCTTCTCCGCTCTTGGGAATGGCCCTTCTCAAGCTGAAGTAGCAAATTAGGTTCTTGCTTTACCCATAGTGAATCACGGTGCTGATGCCGACTGGTTAAGTGGGCTCCGGTTCAGTGCGTGAGCCCAGTTTGGTGTCTACGATCGCGGCCGTTGTAGCGTCGAGCTCCGGTGCCAGGCATCGCTTTGCCAGCGGAGGCCGGGGGGAGGAAGGACGTTTGCCCTGTTCTGCAGAGAGCGGAGCTGAAGGCTGCTGGCAGCCCCCGCCAGCTTGCCCTGCGGTGCCGGTCTTCCCAACTCCAGCTCCTGACGGACGCGACGTATGGCAAAACAGCTCTCGCTATGGACCGAGCTGAATCAAACTGCCTGTACCTCTGATCTGGCTAAAATAGCCCGTGAGAGAGTTGCCGTGAGCCACGGTGACTCGTTCCACCGCAGCAACTTGGGGGGTTTGAATTTGCCGGGGCGGGCGGGCCATATAAAAACCAAAACCGGAGCTGGCTACGAGTGCGGATCCCCTTTCTTGCTTTAACGCTGATGCAGTTGTACGAACAAATTCAAAGTAGCAGTTGTGGTAGATTTAAAGCCGTTGCAGTCCTCATGAGCTGATAGTTTATAGCCCTGCCACAAAGGGGGTTTTTTTTCTGTTGTTTTAATCGCTAGCACAAAATAATTACATTCCTTTTTTTCCCCTCCTGTGAAGCAACCAAATGACAAAACAGCAAAATAAAAATTTGTGTGATCTTCTTCACAGAGCAAGCAAAATTGGGTTTGCAAAATAAAATAAAGGAATCAATCACTTTCCATACACAAAGACTAGTTTTAAGTAATTCTTGAAGCAGGAGATGTTTTAGGATCAGAGAAGTGGCTGTAATCAAAACGCTGGAAGAAAATGGGATTCATTCAGAAAACTAAGTACCTCATTAAAAATCAATCTCTCTTCTCCTCATTCAAATGGTGTATTGATTATACTACTTTAGCAGATCTCTTTATAGTTACATTTGCTTGAGAGGGGAAAAAACCCCCATGTTGTGTCATATTTACCAAAGTATTTAGCCATCTGTAGATGCAATCTAAGAAGATTTCTGAAGGAGCTTAGGTACCTGCCGCGGGAGTTGCCTGGGGCAGGGCGGTTACACAAGGAGTTTTTCTCCATTGCTCCGTTCCTAATTGCCACCCTGACCCTCTGCGACGAGTCCGTGGCCACCTCGCGCTGCTTAGATCGCTCTTTCTTCAGCATCTTTCTTCAGCTCTCCCAGGAAAATGCGACATCCTTCTGTCCTTGTGTTGCTGAAGATTTGCAAGTGAAAACAGGGAAACAAGCAGTTGAGGGGAAAAAGGTTTATTATTCAAATTCCGTTTCCTGATCACCAGCCTGCGAACTCTCTTGGTTTGCAAGCAGGCAGCTCCCTTGAGTCTTGGTGCTCATCAGTTCTTTTTCTTCTTTCACCCAGCAAAGCTGGGTATGAGCAGGGTCCTTAGCAACGTTGTGGTCCTCCTTTCTTACTGAAAAGGCTCTGAGCGTGACCTTAGTGCGATTTGAGATTACGGTATGTATCTGCACCGGAGACTTTAAATTGCGCTTCTGGATATATATATATATATATATATAGGGGCGAGCTTAAATACGAATCTCATTTAACCATCCAACTGGTGATCTCTCCTCCTGCGTTGAATCCGTTGGTATAGGCGGTGTGGCTGGTTGCTCTGCTGTCCTCCAGAGCAGACACGTTCTTTGCTTGCATTTACCTGCTCAGTCACCAACAGTTACAGCTCCCAGTGACGCTCCGTTCTCCTGAAAACTCCCTTATTTCCCTACCCACTGCCAGCAGCTAGAGACTGGAAAACCCGCGGGAGCTGACAGCATAATCTGCTCTTGATCTGCATTCGCAGACCTAGAGTAATCCCAAGCTTCCTTTATGCTCTTCGGTTGCAGAAAACCGCGCTGCCGAAGTCTTCTCCTGTCCTTTGGGACCGGCAGTGCCCCCCGTGGGGCTGAGCCCCGGGCTGCTGCAGCACAGCGGGAGCTTCAGCCCACTGCATCATTTGGAGCAGATTTTTGATACCAAGAAAAACGCAAATGCGGCAGAGCTTCCCACTGCCCTGCTTGAGAAGCCGTGGCAGGCTCTGATTTTGATAAGACACAGGTGCTAATTACTGGGAAACGGTTTCCTGAGAGATGCCAGTCCCCTAAGGGGAAGTGTTGGGGGAGGCATTATTTTCCATCTAATCTATTAAATTTAGAAGCTGGGATGGCTGCCACCCGGGAGACCCCTGCGATTATTGACTTATGCAAGCACACTAATTTCCACTGCTACCTCATCTCCGCTCTCCTCCCACTGCATTTTCTCCATTTTTATGTCAGCTGTGTATTACCAAAATTGCAGACTTTTTTTTTTTTAATACCAGCCGGGAGCCCTGCCCAAGATCAGGTTTTTGCTGTGACGAACTGCACCGAGATGGACAAAGTCTGTGTCTACCCAGGGCGTACAAACGGGCAGCCAGGTAGGAAGGAGCAAGAACGAAGACAAGCCTAATACCTGGGTCTCACGGCTCTGAAAATAATGCCTGGCGTGGCGGGGTGTACGCGAGGTGAGGGGGTGAGCTGGGACCGCGCCGTGGGCGTAGTCAGCACGTAACGAAAAAGGACACTTCAGGTGAAATTTCAGACCTGAGCCATCTCCAGGCTTCTCGATCTCACCAGAGCCAGGGTGTAAAAAAAATCAAACAATTAAAAAAAAAAAAACAACAAACCCCACCCCAGTGACTTTCTAGTTCTTCTTCTCAAACCTTTCTCCCCACAAGATCCGGAAGTTTTGTGAGGTTCTTGATTTTACTGTATCGCAGTGAGTACTTGAAAGAAGCAATGGTGGATAAAACTTGCTACGAAGAAGCAAACTGACGTTAAGAACCTTATTTTACATCAGCGGGCCGGTCGGGGTGGTGTTTGGTGGTGGTCCAAGCCGGACCGAGCCCCGGGTGCTGGACCTCGGGGCTGCCGTTGAAAGAGCGGTACCTTTTCAGTCACCCGCTGACAGACGTGGCTCGGGGACAATCCACCGTCGCCCGGTCTCTAAAGCTTGCTCCGGGCAAGCCGTGTCCTTGGGGAACCCTCCCAGTCCCCGTGACGTCGATCATCTGCCATCCTCTTTCTGCACTATACTGTTGTGGCGTGTGGCGTATACCTCCCCTGTGCTTACCCAGCCCGAGGCGATTCTACCCGCCTATTCTATAGCAGGCCCTATTCTATAGCAGCACGTACGCGGGCTCCGCGGCACCGTATGGCCCAGGCAGACCTCTGCTGGGCGTCAGCTCAGCATATCACCGTGCCGTTGATTTCAATGGGCTTCGGATTGGACGGTAAGTCTTTACGATGTGTTTTACTTCTCGGTTCTTAGCTCCTTCCTTTTTTTTTTTTGGTTTAATGCAGGCCTTTCCACGTTACTTTAACAAAGTTTTATGTGGTTTAATTTTCTTTTATGACTTTGTAGCCGATTTCCAACTGCTTCACGAGACAAGTCAACGAGACGTTGCTCCTAATAAACCTGCATTCATCAATGCCTTGTTTTACTCTCTTTCATCTCTAACTCCGATCCAATCACTTGGACAACTGATGCTTCTGAGCTTGCAATTAGACTCATGCTTTCTGCTCCTGATGAAGGAAGATTAATTAAATCAGTGCTTTTCAAGATTAGAACAAATGCAGGAACGTTTTTGGCAGTTTTCTCCTTCCTTTAAACCTGTAGCCTATTAATTTAAGACACCTGGCACAGAACTAACATTTTGCCCTGATAGAAAACAATAAACTGAGATTTATACACTGGAGCCTTATGGAAAGGCAGCTTTTTCCTTCCCAAAATGCAAATTACGGAATAAAACGACATGAGATCAGGGGAAAAGTTTATAACCTTCCATCCAAAGAGTAAGACAGAACTCTACAATGAACCTTTCATTTTTTAACCGCACCTGAGAGAGAGAGAGGATAACGCAGTGATGTCCCAATATCAGTATTACCTCATGGAGCGTTCACGCTGCTCTATCCTCTGAAACTCCCCATCATACCAGTGCCGCGTGTGTCCACATGCACGTTTAAGAGCACCTCTCAGAGAGGCTACGGCCTAAATAAACAAGACAAAACGGATCAGAGAAAGAAATCAGGGTGATTCCTATTGTATAGCAAAAGAACTGAGTTGCAGCAAGATTTTCGGTATAGAGAATGGGAAAGCCGGCTAAGAGGCAAAAAGTCAGAGGCGAGCGAGCGCCGGTGTGCTGCGGAACAGGAGCCCGGGACGCTCTATACCTTTAGTTTCCCTTCACGAGGGCGATCGGCAGCTTAGCACTGAACGCGAGAGCTGCGCGCGTCCCTTGAGGCAGCGGTGGGCTGGCTCTTCCCCGGCGTCCTGGCGATTGCTCGTCCGCTCCTCTTCGATGCAGATAAATGGATTTGAGTGCAATTCTGCCCGGGGCGACTTGCCCACTCTGTTGCAGCCACTACGGGTAACGCCAAAGGCTTCCTCTTTAACTCCCGGAGAAGACTTTTTCAGTTTGTTTGTGCTCTGGATTTTAAGTAACTTTGGGGGATTTGCAAGAGGGCAATTCCCCTTTCCTGAGACTGAGAACAGCTCGTGCCTTTTCATACATCGCGCTCCTCTAAGGCAGGTTTTTCTGGGGAGAAAAGGGAGATCAATTGATCTTTTTTACAGTCTATTTGTGTGAAGAAACATCAGAGATAACAAAAGACTAATTATTTTCCTGCATTGGCAGTTGTTAAGAGGAAAGTTCCAGGCAGTGCAATTAGTTGTGACAGGTATTCTCCGTTTACTAATTACTATATATTTAAGACCTTTTGTTCAGGGGTGGTTGTCCATATCCCAACTGCTGATAGCATGCGGACTTTTTCATTTCTGTGGTCGCTGTTCCAGGTTCAGCGAGTGTCTGCTGAAGCCAAAAAGAAAAGCGTGACTTAAAAAATCCGGATAGGAGTCATCGTGTTGGGTGGAATTCACCCAGGCAGGGTTCAGTAGATTCTCCTGGGCGTTGTTAAGTCGCTTAGATGTGAAAGGCCTAAATCCTCCTCCTCTCCTTGTGTTTTCTCTTTTCTGGTGCTTATGAACCGTCCAGAGCCAGGTATTCAGTGAGACAGTTCCGGCTATTGGGTTTGGGTGGCAAATTCTAACAATGCTTTTAGGAGATACGTCTGTCCGTGCACCTCTGCGTTGAGCTGATAACCATGGCTGGGTGGTTGCTCAGTAGGTGTCCTTGTGTTTTTAATGATCATTCGTGGAAAAATACATTCCTAACATCACCTCTTTAAGTGCCAGTGACTGGGCATCTGTACTGAAGTACAGGTAAGGGACTGCAGATAATTTCCGTTGTTTTTAAGTATCTTATAAACAACACAACGAGCTACATATACTGCACGAACCCTCGTGAGATATTCCCTCTCTATTTCCCAAAAGCTAATATTCATTATCGTGCTCTTCCAGCACTCGCCACCTCTTCATTGTCGATCTTTTGGTTGGTGGGGGGGCAGTTTGCACAATCCTGGGTGCTTATATCCATTGCCACCGCCTGTCCCCTCGCTGGTTTGTCACCGTCGCTGTCTGCCAGGGTTGCGTTTCGGAAGCTTGGGAACGGTTTTGGGCCAGTCTTAAAATGTGCAGAATCTCTGTTGGCATCTGTTGTCCACCCATAACCTGCACGTTGCAGGGGTTGGCTCCAAACCCCGCTTGACGGTGGCCCGCGTGCCGTGTTTGCTGGCCGAGGCAGCCTTTGCGTGGCAGAAGCTGTTGGCGTTCACGTCCTCTCTTTTTTGGAGCGGGCGAGATGATAAGCATATTTGTCGATGTCAGGCGTTGCATTTTCAGAGACACAGATGGCCTGTGAATCCCTGCAATCTCAGAAGGTTTGTTGAAGCCTTCCCTACTTGTCCGCACCGCAGGAACAGTTTGCATAAGATTTAGGGCTCCTTTCTTCACAGAAAAAGCTACGAGAAGAAAAAAAAACGCAAGCCAAGCGGTGCGCTCTCTGTGTCGGTTCCAAGGCAACGTGCTATTTTATTACCGTCAGCAAATTTTCCCGGGGTCTGCTTTCCAGCTCCCTGCTACGATCGCTGAGATCTGACAGCGCTGAACCTGAGGCAGAGCACAAAGATACCTGTGGTTTAAGCTGTGATTATTTTTTTTTAATTTATTTATTTGTACCTGGGTTTTAAGGCACAGAGGGTGCTGGTAAAATACGACACGCATCTGTGTCCTTTATCTGGGATGCTTTGAGATGTTCAGGTTCCTCACAGCGATCTTTGATTAGCTTGGAGCAGAAGAGTTCCTCAGATCTTAGTTAATTGAAACACACATCAAGTAACTACATTCATAAACGAGTCATTTATAAATAAGACAGCGAGGAGAAGGAGCTTGGCAGGAGTAACGGCAAGAATTGCTAATATGTACCCGGGCCTCTCCAAGTGTGCAACACGCATGGACGCGCATCAAAAATTCTCTGGCGCCACGAAAATAAGAGCAGTGGTAGCAGATGGATGAACACAACTAGTACGCTGTAATCCAGTTTGCGGGTTGGTGACAATCTTGGAAAATTTAGTAGCGTATCAAAAGACTCAGCTAACGGATACCAGTCCGTTTGGCCCAGGCGTTGCCACTTGAAGGTACCTGGCTCGTAGGGCAGGAAAACCCTGCAGAGAGGAAGGCTTGAGTAGGGTGCTGTCTGATTTGGGGCATTTACATCTCCAAGTATTAAAAAATTAATTGCAATCTCTGATTCTTTGTCCCATCCGTATAACTTTTAGTCTCTCCAAGGTCAGAAAGTGCCTCTTACTCGTCATCAGAAGACCTACTCTTCATCAGAAGACCTACTCTTCATCAGAAGACCTACTCTTCATCAGAAGACCTGCACGTTAGCATTGCTGCAGTCTAAATAGAGACGTGACAAAGTGTGTCAGTGTTGTAAACCATCATTATCTGTAAGTAAAATGTTTTCCAATCCACAGACGAAAGAGCTTTTCAGTGCAAAGCGTTGCTATCACTGGAAGTTACTTCTTGTTGGGTTTTATTGAATTTTTTTAAAATAATTTTGAATATCTTCTGTGGTTTCCTGGCTAATATTTCACATGGTGTACCTAGACACATAGATAATATACGCACTAACTCTTGCCACAGTTTGTCATTTATAAGGAAGTGTAACACTATTCAGTATTTTCCTTAAAACCTTCTCTCTGGAGTCTTGCACTGCTCATGCGAAATACTGAGTTTTCTTTTAAAACTACACCCATGTTGCAACTGAAAAAAATATCAAGCTAATCAAAAATAAGTACCAGTTTATATCTGTGGTTCTGAAGAGCTTTCAGAAAGACTTTTCATGTGGGGAGGCTGAGGCGTGAATGGGCGAAATCAAAGAATCATAGAATAGTTTGGGTTGGAAGGGACCTTGAAAGGTCATCTAGTCCAACCCCCTGCCGTGGGAAGGGAGATCTTCAACTAGCCGTCAACTAGATTTCAACTAGAAATGATTCGCTTATGAATGCTGCTAATAGTGTACGCGACTAAATTCTTTGGTTTTCCCTTCTTGGGACCAGAAGCGTTGGCCCTGTTGGTTACATCCTTGGTGTCTCCTCTTTGGCTTTCCTATGAAGGAGCCTTGTGTGTCCCTAAGCTCTCACCCGGGAGCGGACCTCTCTAACTGACCTAAGAACAGGACTTTTCCCACTTCAGCATCCTATTGCCGCCGGCAGCAGCCGAACGTTGGCGTGCACCATGTAGGGATGTGAGCAAAGACACGGGCGCCGTGACCGAAGTGTACTCGGTCGGTATCTATAGAAGTTCGGTCCTATTTGCGTCTTGAGTAGGAAAGGAGGCTTGGTAATTGTAATGGGAGCTGACAAGCGAGATTGTCCGTCTTCAGCAAAATCGCCAAAGGGGTTGCTTTGATTTTCGGCCCCCCGTTTGCTCGATGTGGGGGGAACGGGAACACCGGGATGTGTCGTTTCGCAGGGTCCAACCCTGCTTGCCTTCGTTCACGCCACCCCGATGAAGCCGCCCTGTGTCAAGTGAGCCCTTTGCAGCTGCTTCTGCTCGCCGAGGTGGAGTTCATGAAAGCGAAGAAAACGGTTGGAATCGCTCCAAGTTGGATGTGATGAAACAAATCAGGCGCTTGTGAGCATCGCGACTTTGGTGAGCGAGGTCTCCCAGCCCAGAGCACGGGGGGTCTGCGCCCCCGTAAAGGACCGTGCCGCTCTGTTATCCGTACCGGCAGCATTGCTGGAAGTCCATAACGTACCGACGGGAGAAAGGCCTTGACTCTGGTGGCCCTGGTTACGTCTCCTCCGAGGTCCATAGGGAAGTTCAGGCTCCAGAACTGCCAGTCCAGCGTGAAATTCCCATTAAAACACATACAGTCCACAGCTCCGGGAGCCAGGGGGTATTAGCCCTATAATTGGGCAGGTTAGACTCACGCTAGAGTTTAATGGCAATTTAAATCTCTCTCTCGCTCTGATGCAGAAATATTAACGCTTTGATCAAGGTCTTTCAGCCTCTCAGCTCTTTATCAGGCACGCTGCAGAGCCGATTCTCCCGTAATGAACCAGGGGACCCAAGTGTTTAAGACATCAAAACTAGGCAAATTTCCTTTTTCTTTTATTTTAAACCCTCCGGTCTGCGGTTTAAACCTGCCCTTTTCATGCTTCTTCACAGTTCTTGTAATGAATGAATAAAGCAATTAGGGATATTGTGTTTGTAAGGCTAATAATAATTAACGCATTGATTAAAAACAAGAAATTATGCAATTGGAGCAGAGGAGACACCCAAACGCTTTTCTACAGGAGCCTGTTTCCTAGGAGGTTTCCTTCTGTTACAGAAATATTTACTTGCAGTCAGAAAAACATTTCTTTCTAGTGGAAGAATAAAAAATCATTTTCTCCGCAGCCTAATGGGCAGAGGCATATGTTTTTAATAAACCTCTGGAAGGGTATTTTTTCCGCACTCAGGAATTAGTATTCAGGAGCTTTACAATGCTTATAAATCTCCGTGCCTTTTCTTTCTTGTTATTTAATTAAGGCAATTTTCAGTCTGTGTGTTCTGAAGTCCTAGTAGTTTCACTGAGTCTTTCCATGATCATTTAGGCTGTGCTGAGTGTTTGCAGCATCTGAGCTTTAATTACGACGGGGTTCCCCTGCCCTGTCGAATTTCACTCTTCCCCCATTGCAGCAGGTTTTTCATTTGCAGTTTTTTAGCTGTGATCTTTGATGGAGGGAATCTGCTGGGATCTTGCAAACCCAGTTGTCTTCACGTGATGTCTTTGCCTCTGCTGTAGAGCGCCATCGTGCAAAGAGACCCCCGGTTACATCCTCGGGATCTGGTTCTCTTCCACGTTGGCGGTGGTTTTCCAGAGGTGGGGGGGGCGGTTTAAGGGTCTGATCCTAGGTCGGTGGCTTTGTAAAGAGGTTTGCGCCAGTTTGAAATTTGGATCGGCATCATAAGGCACCAGGATAATATTTGCTTTACAAATGCAGAACACAATGATGGCTCTCACCATGAAGACCGAGCAGCCTGCCCACCTCCCAGCACCCTTCAGCCTCCGATGGACCGAGGTGCCTGCAAGCAGCCTCTGACCAGGCGACCACCAGCATGAGAAGGTGCTGGGGTGGGTGGATGGGAGCCTGCTGTACCTTTTCCTCCTCGTTCCTTTTCATTCAGAGCACAGCATCGTTATTAGCGATGAAGTTTTTATACTTTACAGTTAGCCCAGCCGGGTCATGATGTGTTATAAATCTTTGACAAGTCAAGCACTACTTCTTGCCGGGTACAGTATATGCTTGGCCCCATTAAGAATAATAGCATGAATAACCATAAGCCATTAATTTTGACGAGATCAGGCCCATATCACCTTAAAAAGACTTCACTGATACCATGGGAGACATTTGGCTATTTCCGCTGTTCACTCCCTTAATGAATAAAAATATGAAAGTAGCTGCAGTTTGCCTGACAGACAAGCACCCAAAGCCCGCGAGAAAGTTCATCCCGTCAGCGTGCGCGGGGGGGAAAACGCTGCGGAATTACTGCCGGAGCTCCGAGAAGTCGCAGCCGTGGGAAGAGGCACTAACTGCACCCCGCACGGACCACCCCGGGGTCTGGGAAGGGCTTTTTGCAGGGTGAGCAGATTTATTTCCTGCAATAATAAGGAATTTAAAAGCCCCGCTTGCTCATTGGAGATCGGCCAGAGAGAAATCCATCAAGATTCCCAGGTTTGGGGGATCTTACTTTATGGAGAGCCAGCCAGAACCCGCTGTCCAACACCGAGCGGTGGGGAGTATCTCCCTCCTGAGCACCCGCTCGTGCCACGCTCTCGTTAGCTCGGCGTGCTCTTTGCTAGCGCTTTGCTTTTGTCTTTTGGGGCCGGTCCTGTTCAATATCTTTATCAATGATCTGGAGGAGGGGATCGAGTGCTCCCTCAGTAAGCCTGCAGGTGACACCAGGCTGGGCGGGAGTGTTGATCTGCTGGAGGGTGGGAAGGCTCTGCAGAGGGACCTGGACAGGCTGGATCGATGGCCAAGGCCAATGTATGAGGTTCAACAAGGCCAAGTGCCGGGTCCTGCACTTGGGTCACAACAACCCCAGCAACGCTGCAGGCTTGGGGAAGAGTGGCTGGAAAGGACCAGAGGAAAAGGACCTGGGGTGCTGGTCGACAGCTGAACATGAGCTGGCCGTGTGCCCAGGTGGCCAAGAAGGCCAACGGCATCCTGGCCTGTACCAGAACTGGTGTGGCCAGCAGGAGCAGGGAGGTGACCCTGCCCCTGTACTGGGCACTGGTGAGGCCGCACCTCGAATCCTGTGTTCAGTTCTGGGCCCCTCACCACAAGAAGGACATGGAGGTGCTGGAGCGTGTCCAGAGGAGGGCAACGAAGCTGGTGAAGGGCCTGGAGCACAAGTCTGATGGGGAGCGGCTGAGGGAACTGGGGGTGTTCAGCCTGGAGAAGGGGAGGCTGAGGGGAGACCTCATCGCTCTACAACTCCCTGAAAGGAGGTTGTAGCGAGGGGGGGTCGGTCTCTTCTCCCAAGTAACAGCAATAGGACGGGAGGAAACGGCCTCAAGTTGCGCCAGGGGAGGTTTAGATTGGACATTAGGAGAAATTTCTTCACTGAAAGAGTGGTCAGGCCTTGGAACAGGCTGCCCAGGGAAGTGGGGGAGTCCCCATCCCTGGAGGTATTTAAAAGACGTGCAGATGTGGTGCTTAGGGACATGGTGTAGTGGGCATGGGGGTGTTGGGTTGGTGGTTGGACTCGACGATCTTAGAGGTCTTTTCCAACCTTAATGACTCTGTGACTCTATGATACCTGCCCGTGGGTTTGGGTGCTTGTAGCTATTTTCAGCTTTCCCTTAGAGAAAAGATCCCTTGCGTATTTTTTCTCTGAAAAAAAAAGCAGGCTGGGACAGTTTGTTCCCTTGACTTTCAAATGCTTGGAGTGGGGGAAAAAGAAAAAAAAGGAGAAAATAAAAGGTGGAGGGAGGGCAGGAGGAGAGCTGCTGTCAGAGTCCCCCATGTAGACAGCGTTCTTTGTACGGCTGCGGGTATCGTAGCTGCTGCTGTCATTTAAAGCAAGGCATTGTTTTGTTTAAAAGCAGCATCTTTCCCCGTTATTTCAAGATTCTCTGTGCAAGGCTGTTGCGTGTTCGCTGGCTACGCCGAGTTCCTCATCAAAGCAAACGCCGTTGTGCCGGCACCGAGGGAAACGATGTGCAATTATGAGCTTTTCTCATCCCATCTCTTTTTGTTTCCAGTGCTCCTCTGGGATCCGCAGCAGAAATGAGGAGGGCAGGAACGGCAAAAATGTATATACTGTGTGATGGTCATGGAGCCTTTATGCTTGCTTTAGAGGTTGATGGATGCCGTTGTAGCACGCGTGTGGATGCCTCTTTCTATTCCAGGGGTAAACCCGGTGGGCTGAGGGTGCGTGATCTCGTTTTGCCGGGTTTGGGGCTTTTTGGAGGGGTCCTGCTTCTGCCTGTGGGCAAACCCCAGCGCTGCCGTGCCGGTACCTTCTTTTACAGAGGGTCGTGTCCGCGTGCAGCCTTCCAACCAGCCGGGCTCCTGGTTGTTACAAAGGACTCGAGAATACGTCAGCCCTTGATGTAAAAGCAAGCAGGAGGCATGCTAACCGGGCGCCTGCTTTTTCTCTTCTTGTTTTCGTTTCTGCACAAGATAAAGGCATAAATGTCGAAATATTTGGGGTATGACTCACTCCTTGTGTGGTTTCCCATGAATGGTGTTTCCCGTGATTAAGGAGCCGGGGTTAAGGCAAAGGGGAAAGGCTAGAAAGGTTTTAACCTATGTAATTATTTCATAACCAGCCTCTGGTTTCTGGGGTTCGGTATTCATTTATTCCTGTTATTCTTAGGTATGAATTCGGCAGCGATGGTTTGGTCGCGGTGGCCTACTGCCCGCTTCTGAGGTTGCGCCCGAAATGTGTTGGGTCTCCAGGTGGTTTTCTGCTCGAGTGTTTGGCAGGCCACGAGCAGCCGATCTCGGATCAGACCAAAGCCGGCGCTTTCCCTCTGGCGTGGCTGTCGTCCAAGCATTTCAAGATGTAATTTCCACTAATTTGCAGAACCGTACTGTTAATTACATGAAAGATTTACTTAGAGCTACCCCTTCCCTAACGTTCTTAATGCCTGCATTAACTACGTTGCTTCTCGTTTGTAATTCTCGGTCACTCAGTGAGGTTAAGACGGAGCAGTCGATGCCCTCTGCTTGCTCAGGACGTACCGTCCCGTGCCGAGCGCGGTGTCTCCCAGCCGGCCTCAGGAACCGGGCACCGTTTCAGCCCGGGCAGGTGGGTGGAGACCGTCGAGCCCCCGCGAGTCGAGGTGAGACGGTCCAGCGGCAAACCTCTCTTTGCTGGGAGGAGAGGGCTCTGCGAACCACCGTTAAACACCTCCCGCCTGTACCCAGCCTCCCGCGCCTCTGATCTCGGTAGCCTCAATCCTTCCTAATATCGGCCTTTCTGGTTTTTTCGATCTCCTCTTCAGGAGGAGAGGACCAGAGGGCGAGGACGATGATAAGCAACTGCCCTTTATGCCCACTTTTTGGGAACTCTTGCTCCCATTCTTAATTTTTCCACTGAACCCAGCTGTGCTCAGAGCATCCTTACGGGACACGAATTATTGTATTCATTCCACCTTGTGCATAATAATATCCCCTACGGCCCTGCGCTGGCCAGAGGAGCTGGGGCAGTCACAAGCGCAGCGTGGATGCTCTCTGTCGGACAGGCTTTCCCGGAATTGGGATCGACAACTTCCGGAAAGCGTAAAATCATCTTCCTGTGTCTTATACTCAGCCAGAAAGAGCTGCAGCCGGTTTCCTCGCCAGCACTCGGAAACGACCAACAGTTCGGTGGGAAGAAGCTGCGAGACGAGGTCCCACCTCGCCGCCCGCTGCACCAGCCTGGGGGCGGAGGGCAGGGGGCTGCGGCTCCTCTCCTGGGTGCCCACCTCAGGCAGTCACCGACGCCGTTTCACACTCAATCGCGGTAATTGCTTGGCATAATTTCTATCAGGAAGATGGTTGTGCTTCTTCAGAAGACGGGCTATTCATCGTGAGAGCCCTCTGACACCGGGACACAGTCCGACTTGTTCTTGTCCCCCGAAGGGCACCAGCCGACACACGCCTCTCTGGGCAGCACAAGGGGGACAGCGGGGAAAAAAGAAACAAAATTCAATTACTTGGTAGTTTCCCATCTGCACGCTCCTTTTCAGAATTATTTATTTAATCACAGAATCATTTAGGTTGGAAAAGACCTCCAAGATCATCGAGTCCAACCACCAACCCAACGCCCCCATACCCACTACACCACGTCCCTAAGCACCACATCTCCACGGCTTTTAAATCCCCCCAGGGATGGGGACTCCCCCACTCCCCTGGGCAGCCTGTTCCAAGGCCTGACCGCTCTTAAAGGTTTAAGGTTGTGCCCACCACGGGCGAGGTGCTGGGCAAAGACGTGGGAACTGCTCCAGGGATCTGGTGGGGTCTGTGATGGGGCCCCGTGGAGCAGACGGGGGAGAGAAGCGAGAAGACAGCTCCGGGGGCTTTGTCCCGCTCAGATGACCAGTGTCCAGCACCCAGACCTCTCCCGCTCTCTGCCGTATTGCGCTCGGTCAAAGCTGCTAACGCAAACGCGCCCAGCCGGCACGGTTTATCTCTGCGGAAAACCAGCGGGCAGATCGACCTAGACCCGGTTGTTTAGATGCGAATGTCTTTTTGTCAGGTTGTGTTACCGGTTAAAACAGAAAGGCACAACACGACCGAAGCCGGGTGTATACAGGTGCCAAAAAAAAGAAGAAAAAGACAAAAAAAAGGTGAAAGCTGATCTGGACTCATCAATAACTTGACGCACATCCTCGCCCGTGCTCCGAGTTGAGAAAACACAGCCGCGATCAGCACGCGGGTCAGGATTTCACCGAGCTGTCCGAGGAGAATTTACTCTAGCTTCTTCCTGACAAGAGACAGAGGTATGAAAAACAATACAGTGACTTCTGTTCAAGCCATAGCAGTGTAAAATATTGTTCATCGGAGCTGTAAAGGTTACCTCGGTAGAGAAATCATGTCTGCAGCTTTTGGCTGGATATTCCTTTGGGCAACGCATTTGTTGACGGGCGACGCAGCACCCCCGTCACTCCCGGTCTCGCGTTGAGCATCGCCGTTTTTCATCGGCTTTGAGTTGCATCAGGTTGATACCAACGGTTGGAAGCCATCCAGCGTTGTGTTAGAATACGAAATACCTTCGCGGGGCCGTATCACGCTGGCGGCGCTTTCCCCCCTCTATCCTTGGGCTGCACAAAAAAACCCACGCGCCAGCCGGGGGACGGAGTAAGTGTCGATGCTTTGCAGGAGGTGAGCAAGCTGAAGGATGGAGAGGGGTGAAGCAACTATCACGAGACCTGACAATCCTTGTGTCTCACTTCTGGCTGTCACCAGATGGTTAAGAGAAGGTCAAGCCTGAAAGAGTTTGCTCTGCAATAACCTGATGACAGGGAAGGTTTCCTAGTGCTGATTATTTCTCAGTCATTCCTATAGAAGGCCAAGCAATCTTGACTAGGACCCGATCCCTGTGTCTGGGCAACCCAGGAATCCTGTCTCATATTTATAGGCTGCACAAAGGGCTCAAAGCTCCAGGATTCCTAAGGGAATGTTGATCGCCCACTTCCACCTCTTCAAATAAATCAGTTCCGTCCCGAAAATCCAAGCGAGCGCTGGGGAAGGAGCCTGGTGAATAACTGACATAACAAACAAGATTTTTATTGAGTTTGGAGCTTGTTAGGTTACATTTGCATAGCTACAATGTCAGATTCATTATTCATGAGCATAAACTGCAGTGACCCCCGCCTCCCCCCCCCCCGCACAGAATTTCACGAACACCGGCTCCCAGAGTCCCGAGATTAGACATCTTTCTTGCTGCTTTAAGCAATTTCTCTTTAAAAGGAGCACGGCAGAGTGACAGCCTGATTTTTTATTCATGTGTGGGTCTTTTCAAGGCATAACGTTTACCACAGTACATAAAAATCAGGCTTGCGGGTCGGGGCGGGGAGAAATGACTTAAGCAAATTGTGTTCAAGAGGAGTTTTCAGCAGCGGGGAACGGGCACGTCCCTCCCGCGGTCCTCTCCTTTTACATCCAGCCGACAAAAGACTCGGATACCATCAATGACTCCGTGTCCTCCGTAGACGATTAACGGCACACCCCTCAATACGATCGAACCGGGTAGTTCTGAGAAATATTTGGGCTTACGTATTGACCCACGGACTGGAATATCAAAACCAGAACCACTGAAGAAGATGGAGGATGGGTTACAACGGATTGGGAAGGCAGCACTGGAGCCATTTCAGAAGGTTGACATCTCGAGGGGATGTACTGTTCCACGACTCGTCTACCTAGCGGAAGCTGATGTCTAAGTCACGTACCTGGAAACCCTTGACTTGGCAATTAGATCTGTCGTCAAGGAGTGGTTACATCTACCGCCACGTACTTGCGATGCCACCTTCTATTCCAGCCCTCGGGGTGGGGGGTCGGGTATTACCGGGCTCTCGGGGTTATGCGTGGTGTTCAAGCACGAAGGCTACGCAGAATTGCGCGGTCGTCGGATGAGACGATAAAAGCAGCCGTTCGACGAGAGGGCATTGAGGAAGAATTTGAAAGGCTGTGGATTGCAGCAGGAGGAGATAAGGATAGAATTCCATCTATTTGGGACCCGAAAATAGTTATAGTAATATCAGAATTAAGTGGGGAGGAATCAGTCTCGGAATGGGAAGTACCCGCTCCAAAAATTATCTTTCCGAGACCCTGTAACTGAAGGGGGGAGGCCAGGCAGGGCATCCCCCATCACGCGGCAGCTCCTCTCCCACAGGTCGTGTACCCCAAGCAACGAGCGTGATTTGTGTTTGTGTCTCCTACGCAGGGTACCGGGGAGCCCGTCCCGCGGCAGATGGACGCGTACAGCCCTTGGGAGGACAGACCGATGTCGCGGGTGGAGCGAGGGAGGTGCACTTCACTGCGAAGAGAGAAGCAGCAATACGTTCACTGGTGTAAGACGGCGATTTAACAAAGTCTGATAGTAAATGCGACAGTGAGTTGATAAGATTCGATGGCAAGGTACGCTTGATTTTTTACTGCGTAGAGGACAGGGTCAGACAAAACCAGCAGGGAGACCCTCCCGTTGAATCATGAGGTTCAGAAAGGACTCCCTTGCTCTCTAAACTCCTTCTCAGAGAGGAGTCTAGGTGCGGCTGGATCCAATCCTAGTCCCAGGCTTGGTCAACGGCTCATGTCTGAAGGATTATATATGCGCAATCAATCCTTTATGTCACTTCGCTAAGATTTCCAAGTTTAGCGTGCTATTAGTCACTTACCGAGGATCTGTTGTGGCAAGGAATCATAGAATCACAGCATGGTTTGGGTGGGAAGGGACCTTTCAGGGTCATCTAGTCCAACCCCCCTGCGTGGGCAGGGACATCTTCAACCAGATCAGGGTGCTCAGAGCCCCGTCCAACCTGACCTTGGATGTTCCCAGGGATGGGGCATCCACCACCTCTCTGGGCAACCTGCGCCAGGGTTTCACCACCCTCGTTGTAAACAATTTCTTCCTTAGATCTAGTCTAAATCTCCCCTCTTTTAGTTTAAAACCTTTCCCCCTTGTCCTGTCGCAACAGGCCCTGCTAAAAAGCCTGTCCCCAATCTCTCAACCTCGAGGAGTAACCCCGAGAGGCGTTCCTGCTCACGGGGAGATCCTGGCGTGCGGCCCGTGCGGGAGAGCTCGAAGGGCTCTTGGGCTGCCCTCTATTTACGGGGGTGAGGTGATGGGCTCAGGCTCGTATTTACATACCAACTGCAGACGTTAGCTCCTTCCCAATTTGGCTGGAGTCGGACGTTGACCAGCGCTGTGGTTAGGTGGACGCGTTGCCTGTTGTGTTGTTATCTGTCTTCCCCGAATCCACTTTGAGCTGGATGAATCATAGAATCATTAAGGTTGGAAAAGACCTCTAAGATCATCGAGTCCAAACGCGTCCATCACGACGAGACGGGTCCATCGCGGTCGCCGTGGGTGGTTATCGCTTGAGCAGGGCTACGGGAAAAGGTCGGGTCGGGGGCAGGGGGAGCCCACCGTCACAACTGATGATTCAAAAAGATCCCGTTCACTGGAAAAACGGGCTGGAACGGCGAGGATAAACACAGGTGGGTGCAGAAATGCTAACTGGGGGAAATACCTGGCTATGCAGAGGGGGATGAGGGGGGTAACAGCACAGAATAAGCCAACACGGTGATGCTTGTGCACCGCAGGAAAACAAATGCAGAAGGGTATTACGCAGCACGTTGTATGTAAGACGTTGGGGGTCGGTATCCTGCTCGGCGCTGAGGAGGGCTCGGGGTCAGCACGTGTTTGGAAAGACGTCGGCAGGCTGGGGAGCACGCGGGAGGGAACAGAAAGGAGAAGGCAGCGGGAGGACAGACCGCAGCTTGAAATATCTCCACGTATTGCAAAGCCCGCAATCAGCTGTGCCCCGTAGCCACTGAGGCAATGACAGTCTTGGCTTAATTTGCAATAAGGGGAATCACCGCTTTAGGAAAATCCTCCTGGGAGAAGATTCCGGAGCCGTTCGGCAAACATCTCTCAAGGAGGGCCAGGGCTGAGTCTTCCTCGGCGTAGGAGGAAGAGCAAAACGACCTTGGGGTCCAGCCAGAAACACCAGGAGCAATGAGCATCAGAGCAGCTCCCTCTACCAGTATGTGGCCTGCGACAGAGAAATAAAAAAGTTGTTTTGGAAGGAGCCTCGCGTTGTTTCGGGACACCGAAAGCATTTTTAGCACCAGGAGGGGGGCATCAGAAGCCGTTCTGGGAAGCGCTGCCAATCAAAGAGTGATTTGCTCTCGGTGTGAGGCACTCTCCTGCTCTCTTACCCAAAGAAAAAAAGGCAATCAACACAAATGATACTAAGAAAAGTAATTAAACATCCCAGAAATGCTAGAGATTGCATTTAGCGTACGACAGGCAGAAAAGAAAGACGCTGGAAGGGAGCGTTTCCAGTAGGCAAAAGCGAGACCGGGCTAGGATGCTAAATGCCGGGTATCTCCCCCTTTTCTTGCCGTTCGGCGGCGAGCAGAGCCGGGAACACGCCAGCCCCGCGTCTCCCTGCGCCGTCCCCTCCCGACTCGCAGGGACCCAGGTCTCATTGACGGCGACTTCCCTCCCTGAGCAGCTCTCCACCCCGTCAGGCGCGAGCGAATTCAAGCCAGAAAAGAGCCCGGGCGGAGGGCTGGGTTATTTCTCAGGGGTCTGGCTCAGATTCGCTCTGAATTTTGGCCGGTGGCAGCCCCTCCGGGCTTCCCCATCTCTTCTCCAACGCTGTCACATGGGGGTAGAGGGAAACCACGGCGTCCGATGGCCAAATTAGCAACTTGAATGAAACCCTCTCTTCCATCATCATTTTAATCAAAGGGGATCTATTCCGGAGAGAGACGCGGTCACTTGTGATCAACAGAAACCTATCTTAAAGTCTCTTTTCTCCTCCAGCATCGAGCTCTCCCCCTGCCCGGGGGGTCTCACCCCCATCTAGGGCCAGGCTCTCCTCCGCTGACCCACCGCTCTCCTTCCCCGCTCACCTGGTGTGGCCGTGCCATCTGGTGGCAAATCGGAGGAAAGAAAATACGGTTAAAATGATTTTTTGCCCAGAGAGGACTTTGATAAAGGAAAGGGGCTGGAGGGGCGGGCGTCTTCAGTTTGGTGGCTTTCGGGAGAAGGGGGCTCTGCCGAGCAGCAGCCCCCGCGAAACCTGCACGAAACCCTCGTCGCGTCCTCGTCGCAGGCGTTGGATCAGTACGCGTCTGACTGCTGGTAAATATTTTGCCAGGAGGTTGTTTTCTGATGGAAGCAGCGATTTGTCTCTATAGAGGTATTCTGATTTCTTATCCCAAGAGCGGAAAAATAAGCCAACCTGCAAGGCCTGGCTTTTAAAATTGCCCCTTTTTCTTTGATTTCTATTGCAATTATTTCCCTGTTACCTGGGCTTTTTCCCCCTTCTTTTTGTACTTTTTCC
Organism: Calonectris borealis; assembly: GCF_964195595.1. Classification (NCBI taxonomy): domain Eukaryota; kingdom Metazoa; phylum Chordata; class Aves; order Procellariiformes; family Procellariidae; genus Calonectris; species Calonectris borealis. The sequence goes on along the minus strand of NC_134338.1, from coordinate 426,414 downwards.
CTTGGCCGTTCCCTCAGTGGATAAATGAACCAAAGAGGAGAAACAATCCAAACTGGAAGTCAAAGTCAACAGCCAGAAGACGTCCTTATATTTTCTGTCTCTGAATTTTTTTTTTTTTTTTGCTTTCTGAAAGAAAAGGAAGGAAGAAAGCAGGGAAGTGGGTATTGGGGGACTTGGCTGTTTCTCTGTCAAATACATTTATCAAATCTTGATTCTAATATTTAAGCTCAGGGTGATGTATGTAGATTTATGGGGCTTTTTTAGCGCACAGAGGAAGTTGGTTGCCAGCACCCAAGTACAAACTGTCTTTCCGAAACCACAGCGACAGAAGAGGGAGAGATAAATGCAATAGATTATTATCCACTTGGTATTGAATGGGATTACAAGGAGAAGGGACACGCTGAGACAAAGATTTCATAAGGCTGTACTTCACCCCCACGTAAAGGAACAGTGCAAGGCCATGCATCACTTATGCCTTATTTATAGGTATTAAATCAGACTTCACTAGAACATAGCTCTTGTGCTGACCCTCTGCAGATGGGTGAATTGCACCCTAAAGCAAATATAGGAAACTTGTATTATTCATCAGCCTCTGTTAATAGGGTTATCGCAGGCTGAGATGTTGCCTGGCTTGACTGAAGAGCAGGCGCTGGCCTCGCTGACTTACGTTTGCGTAATTATACTGTAAATTCTGTCCTGCTGTGTCTGTCTAATAACATTTTTAAATAAGAAAAAATGCTTATATACGCGTAGAGCTTTTTTCCAAAGCTTTCGAGGCCGGATTTTCAAGTATTTAGGAGTAGGGGTGGTTGCAAAACAACAGAAAACGAAAGTTATGATTCACATTTGTCTCATTTGAGAGCAGGAGGAAACCCAAGCGCTTCTCCTGCCTGTCCAGGAGGGCAAGCCTGGGTTTTTTGGGACATTCAGCCGGGATGAAACAGGCTCCTTCCCTACCCGGGGCAGTCAGCTTCTGTGGTCTACCCGGTGCACTTGATCCTGGTCCTATAAATACCCATTGGGAAGGAGAAAGAGGTCGAGTTTGTTTTTCAAGGTTGTGTGGGTTGGAGGGGAGCAGCTCGCAGCGAGCGATGCTGAAAAGAGGTTTGTGGGAGACCTCCAAAGGTAGCTCTGCTTGGCTTTATGCTTTTATTTCATGACTTCAGGCACTAAAACGGTAATGAGGGTCCAGATCAAGTTTTCTGATAATAAAAACCCAGGAGAAACCCTAAGCCCGGGGGAGTGGCCTTACAAACCTGAATATGATCAAAAATTATTAAAAAAAAAAAACATAATAGCTGTGTGTACAAGCTGGTTTTGCCGTGTATGTGCTCGGCGGCTGGAAAGGAAAAAGCCTGGATCAGAGGATAAGGCGAGAACTCCGCCGGCGATCGGAGAGGCGAGCGGCTGCCTCGGGAGGGGGGAGCTCAGCAGAACGAAGGCTGAGAAACCAGGCGACCGCTTTTCGTAGGCACCGGGCACCGCGGGGGGAGGAAAACGGTTGAACCCGACAGTGGGTATAAACTGGCTCTAAAGAAACAAAAGCTGAAAATTAGAAAAAGCCATCGGAGCAGACAAGTGTCCGGGATGGCGAGGGTCCATCTCGCAGTCTGACGAGGCCCTTTCTAGACCGGTCTCCCTATTTTAACTTGATACCTCAAGTTTTTCTAGGTTTTCTCTTTTAATTCAATATAGAGCGTTACCCTGTAGCAGAGTCGCCTTGCCGTCAAAGCGCCGCTGTCGCCACAGCCAGAGGATGGAGCTGAAAGGACAAGAGGCAACATGTGGAAATACCGGGATTCCAGTTACGCACAAGAAAAAGCTGCTTTTTCTTTTTTTTTTTTTTTTTTTTAACGTGGGAGCTGTCAGACGCTGGAACGGGTTGTGGTGTCTCCGTCCTGGGCGATACTCCAAACCCAGCAGGACACGGTCCTGAGCAAGCGGCTCTGAATGATCCTGCTTGGAGCAGAGGGCTTGGACTGGGGACAGACCTGAGCTATTTTGTGATTTCCTAGGCAGAACCACCCCATCTCTTGTTTCCCTCCCAGGGGTGAGCCACTACCAGTGCCGCTCTGCAACCGCCTGCGTCTCAACACCCCGATCTCCTCTTGCCAGGTAAGGAAAACCAAACCATCGCCTCTCCGCCGCCTTTTTGTCTGTTTTCCTTTAAGGACCAGAGCAAGGGCTAGAGCCTGCATTAGTTCCAGTGTCTGCAGCTGCAAAAGCAGTTCTCTGCAGCCCTCTAGTGCTTATTAAATACATTGGGAAAAAAAAGCAGAATTTGCGACAGCCGTGGGGAAAAAGGGCAAGGAGAGCTCAGGCTGAGTGTCCTTCACCTCCCGCAGCCGGGGTTTGGGCTGGGGGCTCTCAAAGGACGCCGGCAGCTCCCAGCCCGTCCTGCATTTCTATCCCTGCCTCTGCTGCTGGGTA